>NC_064926.1:59626590-60248636 GCF_023897955.1 Schistocerca gregaria | reverse complement strand
ACGGAAGGCGAAAATATCTACCGTTACTTCTAATAGAATGGAGCAACTGCCAACACAGCAGGAAAAACCTTGGAACACATTTACAGTCTTCCTGGCTGATGAAGTTGTTAGCACAGGTCAACCTGGTCGCTCCCTAGATGGCCACTCTAGTCACCTGATCTGTCAGTGTGCAGTTACTTTGTGTGGGGAGCTCTCAGGTCTAAGTTGTATTACTACAACTGTCATAATCTTGAAGAACTGCAGCAGAACATTTCTAGTCAGACTGCAGAAATTCCAGCAGTCCAACTTCTATCCACCTTCGGCAACTTACTGACCAGGACCGTGTGGTGTGCGCACTGTAAGACCTTCGGTACACACACCATCAGATTATTTAACTTGTAGCTCAAATGAAGTAGGCGAGTGTTAGCAATATGTCTCGTGGTCTTGTCGTGGCGTGTTTATCTTCAGCCGTTAGGTCAGACGATAGAAATGCCACTTGCACACTTAGAGTAGCAGATTGACGGTGAACAATTTTAAACACAACTCGATTAATTTTCACACACATTTACTAAAATAATAAAAAGCATAGACATTACATAACTTGATTCTGGATGCTGTTTACAATTGACAATCTGAAGTTCCTTTGCTCTTGGTATGTTAATCATATTCTCACATGTCTCTGATACTTGACAAAGTGTCTATACATTTATCTTCATGGCTATGTACAGGAATATGATAATCTTATAAGGCGCAGCCTGAAACTTGTCTATAGACTGGTACAGACTAATGTAGACTGGTACAGACAGGTGCAGGCTAATGCAGAGTGACTAATCGGAGGTCTTTACATTCGTTATAATACCTTGTGCGCTCATGTATCACTGCACGAGTGTGATCTACGATGAGAAAAGGTTCTATGTTAGCAGCAATCACATTGGCTGCGTTATATATTAATATGCGGATTGGCGGAAGCAGAATTTGGTCCATCTCTAAGGCTGCGCCATCTCGTAGTGCAGAGACAGACGAGTGCAGCACCTGTGCTGTTGAGCTTAGCGGGGCGCGCTCTAGTGGGAAAGTTGTGTATGCACTGAATACGCTGAACTATGTACACAACAGGCCCATTAGTGCCAAGAGATAATAGTGGTCACTTTCAACAGGTGGTATAGTCAGGTTAGTGCTTCACTTCCTTTCCTCTGCTGTGCTTCCTTGTATACTAGAACTCTGTTCTGAGGGCCACTTTCATTTGCCTCACCCTATACTGTCAAGTGGTTCATCGTATCCCTGTGAAATAATACAATAAAAACTTATGATACGCTGGCCAAAGTGTCCTCACACACAGCTGTAATAATATTGTGGTTATTGCTTGGACAGTCTTTCCACATCAACAATAAATTCAGCAAAACAAAGACGGTGCGGATACATTCCATTAACTCGAATATCTTTTTCGCTTATCAGTTACTACAGACAACTTCAAGGATTGCTGGGAAATGTATACTGTCCTTGCTGAAATATCTTTGAATCTTGATTTTCTCAATATCTAGTGACGTCTAACGAAGGCTATAGCACCGTATTAAGTCTTCAGTATACTAACACAGTTTGAATCAGTACTTTGTTTCTCAATCAAGTGTTAGTACAGATTTTGCTTACTACATAATGAGAACCTTAAATTGAGGGTACCATTAGGATCACAGGTTTTCGAAGAATGAAGTAAATTTGGGTAGAAAAATTAAATTTTGGAAGTGTTGCAGAAGTGGGATTAGTCAGTAATCAGTACATATGCAGCGTTTCCTGCGGGAACCTATTAGTTTATTTCATAATGCACTGCTGTGATTACTTGTCTAGTAACTGGGATCCGACACGGTCTGGAGATGCAGGCCGACCAGCAGACGGAGTCAACGGTGAGTGGCCAAAACCATTAGAAAGACAGCTGTGGACAACAATGAAGACAACAACAACAGCCACGAACGGATACGGCAGTATAGAAGTCAGACAAGTAAACCAGATCGAGAGCCTAGACGTAGCGACATCATAAACTGACAACGATGCTTACGATGAACAGCACAACAGCGCAGTCGGAACACAACTGGCTTTTGAGCCCTTGCGTTGCCTGCATTATAGGACCCCGTGAGTGCAGCATGTAGCCCACAGGGCTATGGCGGCGACAGCACCTCTCGCCGGTTATAGGAGCGCCGCCCAGCTGCTGGTATCTGCGTCCATAGCTTCGGGCAGGCTGTCCAAATCACCACACCAGGTTACCAGATCCCTCCCCCCTGAAATGGGTGCATAGTGACTGAAGCGCCCTGGCCAATAGTTTGGGAGGCAAATAGCTGGTGTCTCGTCCGTGGCGGTCGCCATCTGGGAGAAGGAGCACGGGACGTTGAGCACTGTACTCGGAACTGCAGTGTGGGGGATGGCTGCAGAGCAGACAGTGGCGGTGGTGATGTCCCTACCTCCATACCCGTGCCTACAGGACCTGACGATGGTGCCGTGGAGCATAAATTGTAGTCATGAAGTGGAGGGACATGTGAGGGTAGGGACTCCAACATAGAGTGATCCACACTACTGGAGGGATAAGATGGAAGTGGGGGTGGAGTTGGTTCGTTTGTCAGTGCTCCACACATCTCAGGGAATGAAATGTTTTAAGGCACTGCCCATGAGAGGCCATCACGGTAGCTAGCATCCATGAATATTTTCCCCTATAGGAACGTGCCCAATCAGGCGAGCCAAGAGGGTATCGTCCAGCGTGTCAGTATGGGATTTCTTGGGTTTGGGTGCCACGAGATGGAGGAGGGTACACTACTGTCGACCATGAATGAGCTCTTCTGGGCTGTAGTCATGGATAGGGGTGTATATGTAGGAGCTCAGGAACAGCGTGAGTGCCGCTGACATGATAAATATACCCTCATCGCCATTGGAGGAGGGTCTGGAGCACAGGGCTTCACAAATGTTTGAGGCAATTAGCGGTAAAGAATTGTTCGAAGGCTGTAGAAGTGAATTGGGGTCCTCTGTGAGCGACATTGTGAGGAAGTCCTTCAATGGCGGGAATCTGTGGAAGGGCATTGAGTGTGGCCGCTGTGGTGATAGACGCCATGCTTGAATAAGCATTCACGACAATAAGCCACATCAAGCTGAGGAAGGAGCCGGAAAAATCTATATGAATGCGATCCCAAGGGTGACAGGGAGTATGCCAGAGGGCGAAAGATTGGGGTGGAGCAGCCTGCTGTTGTGCACAGGCAGAAGAGTAGGGCATCATAGCCTCCACGTCCTTGTTCAGTCCGGTCCAGTAGGCATGTTGCCTGGCAAGGACTTCCATCCGAGACGGACCCCAGTGCCCGCCATGGAGGAGTTCCAAGGTGTAAGTGTGGTGTCACCGCCAGACACCACACTTGCTAGGTGGTAGCCTTTATATCGGCCGCGGTCCGGTAGTATACGTAGGACCCGCGTGTCGCCACTATCAGTGATTGCAGACCGAGCGCCGCCACACGGCAGAGCTAGAGAGACTTCCTAGCACATGCCCAGTTGTACAACCGACTTTGCTAGCGATGGTTCACTGACTTCTACGCTCTCATTCGCCGAGACGATAGTTAGCATAGCCTTCAGCTACGTTATTTGCTACGACCTAGCAAGGCGCCAGTATCCGTACTATTGATATTGTGAATCATGTACCATAAAGAGCGACGTTCGTCATGAATGGATTAAAGTTAAGTATTCCACCAGCTACGTCCGTTTTTCTCAATTCTAATTCCCTTGTCATATTCCAGACCTCACGCCAGCCTGTGTGAGCTAAAACGAATGCATTTTGGCCTCCTTTAGCAATACCGTTGGCTCTCCTGCCAACCACAACATTGGCGACGAGAGTAATAGTATTCTTATCTAAATTGCCCTGCTTTACTTGTGTAATGGCTTGGCCACAATCTCCAGATGTACTGTCCGAATTTTATCGCTTACAGAACCAGCAGACGCAGGCCTTACTGGATGCCCTTGGACAGCTCGTCCAGGATGAACGTGCGATGCAAAACGATGCGGTAGCAGCCGCTGCACCGCTAACGCAACCACAACACGCTGTTGTACCAACTTTTAGACCTTTTGATGCTGCACTGGAAAGCTAAACGGAGTGGTCACGCCAATTTGGATTCCATCTCGCCGCCTACAGAATTCAACGTACCGAGCGGCAGCCGTTTTTGTTGTCTTCTGTTGGCGTGAATACGTGCCGTGTGATAGTCAAATTATTTCCCCGCCTCCACGTAGCACCTCTGTTCTACGAAGAAATTTTGTCTGCATTAGAGACATATTTCAAAGAATCAATTGTGAAAAGGTATACCTTCTTTCGTACAAAACGTACGGCCGGTCAGACTAATCGGTAGTGGGTTACAACCTTGCAAGGCCTTACTAGGGATTGTGCTTCTGAGTGTCAATGTGGACTCCCTTAGTCAGATACTATGGTACGTGATGCAATTGCACAGAACGTTTCTGATGTTCGTATAAGGGAACAGATTTTCAAACTAGTCAATCCCTCCCTTCAACAAGTGATAGACATGTTGGATCGGGAGGACACACTTGACTTTGCTCAGGAATCATTTGAAACTTCGCCAGCAGAGTGTCGGGTTAACCGGCCCGCCGGGCGAGCTGCACGGAGCAGTAAACAGCCCTCGCGCCCGGCCGCGCCGCTGCCGCCAGGCTCTCAGCCACGTGTGCCGCGCAGGCAACCAAATGCAGTGATCAAATCATGCCCGCGGTGTGCTACTAAACATTCGCGTGAGAATTGAACGTCACGCCCAACTATTTGCTTTTATTTTAATAAAAAAGGACATGTTCAGAGTGTTTGCCTGAAAAAGCTCAGATCGGAAGCTCAAAACCGTTCCAGGGCCTTTGCTTCGCGCCGGAATCGGAATCGAACCAAGGTTACTCAGGCTCGCCATACTTCTCCCACGGAAATTCATGTAGTTCATTCCACTCAATCCAGTGCCACTCTCTCTAACAGTGACTGTGTTCGTCCCAAAAATAGTGTGCGTCGACATCGCCGGAACTCCCGTCAAGTCCCATGTGATTATGAGCCAGTGTCAGTTCACGTTGCACGAGACAGTCGCCCTTATCGTCAGCAGGACAAACTTTTTGTAGACTTGGACATTAGCGGCAAGTTGATACCATTCCAGCTCGATACCGGAGCTGCAGTTTCACTGATCAATCAAGACACTTACAAACTGCTGGGCACAACTCCTTTGCGCGCCGCAAATGTTAAATTAAGTAGTTATTGAGGACAAAAGATCCCTGTGTTAGGACAGTGCAGCCATCTTGCAACATACAAAGGACAAACAAAACTAGTGTCATTTTACGTCCTTCGTTCTTATTCTGCAGTGAACTTGTTTGGTTTCGATTTATTTCAGTTGTTTAACTTCTCTATAGTAAAGAAGGTCCTATCAGTGAATCAGACTGTGCCTTCAGACAGTGTTTCTCGTCTATGTGAAGAATTTGCAGGCATTTTTGCACCGGGCCGCGGTTACGCTAATAACTACACTCCTGGAAATTGAAATAAGAACACCGTGAATTCATTGTCCCAGGAAGGGGAAACTTTATTGACACATTCCTGGGGTCAGATACATCACGTGATCACACTGACAGAACCACAGGCACATAGACACAGGCAACAGAGCATGCACAATGTCGGCACTAGTACAGTGTATATCCACCTTTCGCAGCAATGCAGGCTGCTATTCTCCCATGGAGACGATCGTAGAGATGCTGGATGTAGTCCTGTGGAACGGCTTGTCATGCCATTTCCACCTGGCGCCTCAGTTGGACCAGCGTTGGTGCTGGACGTGCAGACCGCGTGAGACGACGCTTCATCCAGTCCCAAACATGCTCAATTGGGGACAGATCCGGAGATCTTGCTGGCCAGGGTAGTTGACTTACACCTTCTAGAGCACGTTGTGTGGCACGGGATACATGCGGACGTGCATTGTCCTGTTGGAACAGCTAATTCCCTTGCTGGTCTAGGAATGGTAGAACGATGGGTTCGATGACGGTTTGGATGTACCGTGCACTAGTCAGTGTCCCCTCGACTATCACCAGAGGTGTACGGCCAGTGTAGGAGATCGCACCCCACACCATGATGCCGGGTGTTGGCCCTGTGTGCCTCGGTCGTATGCAGTCCTGATTGTGGCGCTCACCTGCACGGCGCCAAACACGCATACGACCATCATTGACACCAAGGCAGAAGCGACTCTCATCGCTGAAGACGACACGTCTCCATTCGTCCCTCCATTCACGCCTGTCGCGACACTATGGAGGCGGGCTGCACGATGTTGGGGCGTGAGCGGAAGACGGCTTAATGGTGTGCGGGACCGTAGCCCAGCTTCATGGAGACGGTTGCGAATGGCCTTCGCCGATACCCCAGGAGCAACAGTGTCCCTAATTTGCTGGGAAGTGGCGGTGCGGTCCCCTACGGCACTGCGTAGGATCCTACGGTCTTGGCGTGCATCCGTGCGTCGCTGCGGTCCGGTCCCAGGTCGACGGGCACGTGCACCGTCCGCCGACCACTGGCGACAACATCGATGTACTGTGGAGACCTCACGCCCCACGTGTTGAGCAATTCGGCGGTACGTCCACCCGGCCTCCCGCATGCCCACTATACGCCCTCGCTCAAAGTCCGTCAGCTGCACATACGGTTCACGTCCACGCTGTCGCGGCATGCTACCAGTGTTAAAGACTGCGATGGAGCTCCGTATGCCACGGCAAACTGGCTGACATTGACGGCGGCGGTGAACAAATGCTGCGCACCTAGCGCCATTCGACGGCCAACACCGCGGTTCCTGGTGTGTCCGCTGTGCCGTGCGTGTGATCATTGCTTGTACAGCCCTCTCGCAGTGTCCGGAGCAAGTATGGTGGGTCTGACACACCGGTGTCAATGTGTTCTTTTTTCCATTTCCAGGAGTGTATAAAGCACATTTGGAACTGAAAGTAAACGCGCAACCGAAATTTTTCAGAGCACGCAATGTTCCCCACGCATTGCGTGATGAGGTCGCAAAAACATTACACGATTTGGAATCACAAGGTGTAATTGAACGTGTGCAGGGTTCTCTCTGGGAATCACCCTCAGTAATTTTGCCAAAACCTTCCGCAAAAGTGAGACTTTGTGTGGACTTCAAGGCAACAGTGAGTCCACATCTAGTGATTGCAACTTTTCCTTTACCCCGCCCGGAAGATCATTTTGACAAACTGTGCCCGGGTAAATATTTTTCGATGTTGGACCTAGCAGATGCGTACTTGCAAATACCGGTGGGCGAAGAATCCCAGCGCGTTTTGGTGGTTAACACGCATCTTGGTTTGTATCGATTCAAACGACTGCCATTCGGGTGTGCATCCGCCCCTGCATTGTTTCAGGAATATCTACAAACTGTTTGTGCGTCGGTCCCTAATGCAGCAATTTATCTGGACGATATTGTGATCTCCGGAAAGACGGAAGAAGAACATTTGGCGACTCCCCGAACATTATTTCAGGTCTTGTGACAAAATGGTTTTCGCTTGCGGAAGGACACATGTGTGTTTTTTCCTCGGGACTTGCCATACTTGGGACATGTACTCAATGCCCAAGGTATACATCCCAGTCCAACGCACCTCCGTGCCATACAAGACTTGCCGTCGCCGTAGAATTTGAAGCAGCTACAGAGTGTGCTGGGAGAAATAAATTACTACCATCGCTATGTGCCACAGGTCTCTTCCATTTCAGCTCCGCTTCATCGCTTACGCCGTAAGGGTGTTCCGTTCGTCTGGACTACGGAATGCGAACGCGCCTTTCGCCGGTTGAAATCGGCGTTGCTTACGTCTTTCGATCCCCAGAAGCCCATTTTGTTGATGGTGGATGCATCGGATTTCGGGATCGGTGCTGTGCTTGCGCACAAAGATGGATCGCACGATCGCCCTATTGTCTTTGCGTCCAAATTGCTCTCGTCTGCGCATTGAAATTATTCACAGATCGAGAAAGAAGCATTGGCTGTCGTATTTGGTGTTACAAAGTTTCATGATTTCTTGTATGGTCGTCACTTTACCATAATCACAGACCACAAACCTTTGACATCGCTTTTTCATCCGACCACGCCAGACACCACACATGCTAGGTGGTAGCCTTTAAATCACCCGCGGTCCGGTAGTATACGTCGGACCCTCGTGTCGCCACTATCAGTGATTGCAGACCGAGCGCCGCCAGACGGCAGGCCTAGAGAGACTTCCTAGCACTCGCCCCAGTTGTACAGCCGACTTTGCTAGCGATGGTTCACTGACTTCTACGCTCTCATTTGCCGAGACGATAGTTAGCATAGCCTTCAGCTACGTCATTTGCTACGACCTAGCAAGGCGCCAGTATCCGTACTATTGATATTGTGAATCATGTACCATAAAGAGAGACGTTCGTTATTAATGGATTAAAGTTAAGTATTCCACCAGCTACGTCCGTTGTTTCTCAGTTCTAATTCCCTTGCCATGTTCCAGACCTCACGCCAGCCTGCGTGAGCTAAAACGCGTGCATTTCGGCCTCCTTTAGCAATACGATTGGCTCTCCTGCCAACCACAACAGTAAGTGCGTAAGGTAGTTGGGATGACAACACAGCGAGTACCCGCTTCTGCATCCAGCAGAAGCACATTGGAGGCGATCTCAGACCCCGACCTCTTGAGCAAATGGCTTGGAAAAATAAGTGGGCCACCCATGGAGGACATGGTGTGCGACACAACGCAAGACAGGTTTGCGGTGCGTGTCGGCCGCCGCGTGAGTATCGATAATGGAAAATCCTCTGTTCTAGCGTAACGATAAGCGCCAGCACGAAGATGAAGAACGATAAAGCAGAGAAGTGTGTGAGATGACGTCAGCCAATAGCACGCTGACTAACAAAGCACCACGACCGGAGCGGCCCCAATCCCAAGCGCCACTCCTACCAGCCCCGGCCGGACAATAGAAGGCGCAAACTAGCAATGGGCACTGTCAGACCCGGACTAGAAACCCTGCAGTAGAAGAGAGGCACTAGAAGACGCGTTATTTGTGATCCACATGAACCTGTGTGAATTACTTGCATGGACACTGACTATAGCGAAGGGCATTGATTATTTGCATGTCGCCATTTGCTTGCGACCCAAAGTTACTTATTGTCAATCTACTTTATTGTAATAAAAACCATTAATGTGATTTGCTTAATTGTTGTATTGCTATCCGAGAAAGTAACGTCCCTTAGGCACCCTATAATAGATGAGTCGGCAGAACACCGAACCGTCCGATGTGTGGTGTTGTCCTACACTGATGCGGAGAGATGAGAGCTCCAGGTGGTCACATTCTGGGTCTGGTCCTGAGAATAAACGTGAAGGGGCATCCGCATTTGCATGTTGTGCTGTAGGCTTGTACTTGATGATGTAATTGTAGGAACTAAGAAAAAAGCCCAACGCCGGAGCCTCTGAGCCATTTTCTCTGGAAGCCTAGAGTGTGGCCCAAGAAGCGTTACGAGCAGTTTATGATCAATAACGAGCGTAAACCGTGATCCAAATAGATATACATGAAACTTCGTCATGACAAAGATGATCACTAACGCCTCTTTCTGGATCTGGAAGTAGTTGCGTTGGGCCTGCGTCAGTGTTTGGGATACATAGACGATCGGTTTTCCATACCATCATCATTATTGTGTGCCAAAATGGCTCTGAGCACTATGGAACTTAACTTCTGAGGTCATCAGTCACCTATAACTTAGAACTACTTAAAGCTAACTAACCTAATGACATCACACACATCCATGCCCGACGCAGGATTCGAACCTGCGAACATAGCAATCGCGCGGTTCCAGATTGTAGTGCCTAGATCGGTTCGGACACTCTGACCGGCTATTGTGTGCCAGCACTGCAGCTATGGCATAGGGAGAAGTGTCCGCAGCCAAAACAAGGACGTGGTGGGGAGAAGGTCTATAGAAGAGTGCAGAACATATGAGTAACATGCATTTTAGCTGTGTGAAGCCCTTCTCACAGGCCGACGACCACGGAAACGGAACGCCTTTCTTCCGCAGCTCGCTGAGGACATGAATAATGTGGCCTGCCTCCTGAAGGAATTTATAATATTTCTTTCCCCAGGAAAGCCTGCAACTCGTTGAGGCTTTGGTGGCACGAGAGAGAGTCAATAGCAATAACATTATGGTCAGTGGGCTGAATCCTGTCTTTGGTGACAGATCGTATTTGAACACTGCATCACACAACATTGTGTAGGTGGTACACAAGTTACACAGGTGGTCTTGCATTGTAGTACCCGTATAATTAAGTCATCCAGGTAATTGGTACAAGGTGGGATGGACATGGTTAACAGTTCCAGGTATCTCTGGAAGATCGCTGGAGCAGAAGAGATCCCAAAAAGCCAATAAGCCAAAGGGCGTATTGATGACAACAACGCGTTGTGACTTCTTAGCTAGTGGAATCTGTAAGCCTCCGGAATGTCTATTTTAGAAAAACATTCACCTCCAACAAGATTTGAGATAAGGTCGTCTTGACGTGTTGTAGGGGAAGGTTTTCAACAGAGCTTGGGCACTGATCGACGACGTAAAATCCTCACAAAGCCGGAGTGAATCACTTGGCTTCTGGACTACGACCAGCAGTGGCGCCCAAGCACTGGTTTGACTGGTGCTCCGACCCCAGCGTCGTGAAGGTGATCGAGTTCGAGCTTAATGGCCGTCCATAAACAGACTGGAACTGGACGTGCAAGCATGACAGAACTGGGGCACAGCACCAAGGTGTAAGGAAATATGTGCCTCACAATCAGTGTCGCTCCCCAATCGGGCAACAGAGACATAAGAGGCACAATGGTCACCAAGTTCCTGGAAGCGGACGGTTTCTGAGATGACCTGAACTTCATCCATGATCTAGATCACCACCCAGACAGTGAGAAAGCATTCAGGCCGAAAATGTTGTCTGGGGAATGACTGTTGACCTCATACGGTGTTAGTGGCCGTGTAACCATCTCGTAGATGAGCATACAGGTGAACTGACCTCTGAGGGGGAAATAGAGCTCTCACGTGTGGAGACAACTTGCGAGAGGATGGGGCCAATGCTGGATAGCCCAGATGAGCGTATTTCGGGAGACTGACCAGGGAAACCGTCGTTCCCAAGTCGACTTGGAAACAAACGTTCTGGTGAGCAATTGTGACATCAATAAACAAGGTGAGGATGCAAGAATTGCCCTGGGGAACGATTACTTGAAGCTCACGCACCATTTCTTGATGCAAGTTAGGAGTAAGGTTAGACTGACCTGAAGGCCGATTGCAGACAGTTCAGAGACGTCCATCCTTCCATCATCAGGTGCAGTGCGGCCAACGATCAGGGCAGTACTTGCTGGTTGCGCCGACGCGATTGGACTGGCTGCTCAGAGGTCATTAACACATCTGAAAGTGATGAATCACGGCGCCACCATCGGGAAGAAGGCTGGCGAGAATTCCATATATGGTGGTGGCAGAACTGCAGCGATCTGGGGGCGGGCTATGAGACGTTCATTTACTGCTTTCGCGATCTCGAAAGAGTGCGCCATTTTCAGTTTGTCGAGCTCGAGCGCTGCAGTGTGAACATCTGGATTGGGAACCAACTGGACGACTGCATAACAGACCAGTGGATCGGCATATGAGGTTTTACAAGATGGATAGTCACAGGTAAAATTGCAACGACAGTTCAGGTCTTGAAAGTCCATCTGCCACGATCGATAACAATGGCTCACTTGCTTGTGGTACCGAGGGAACTGGAGGCATGATGCGAGCATGTGAAACCGGTGTGAGTAACAGGTCAACAGCAACAAACACATTTCCTCGAAAGTGAGTGGAACCGGATTTGAGAGGAGAGCAAACTTATTAAGTAAGAAAAATGTATTTGGAGAAGAACAAGAAAAGAAGAGCGACTGTTGGAGAGCGCCATCAGAAACCCGAAAAGCGGCGAAGTTCTGTTTCAGCCACTGCAAATACATGTCCCAATCCTCCTTGGTATCGTTAAATGGCGGAAATGCGGGTGGGTGGAATTGTCTGTGAGGTGACCAGTGTCGGGATTGGTACCAAGTACCTGTAATCGATCTGACAGCAGCTGAATCTCCTGACGCAAAAAGTCCGTTTTCTTCTGCAACTGCTGATGGAACTGCTGTTGCAATTGCTGCCTCAAGAGCCGCTGTTGCTGTTCCACAAGCTGTGCATCGTTAACCTTTTACCTCATCGCCAACGGAGTCTGACATGCTCTGGCCGACCAGCCAAGGGCGTTGATGATTAGTTGGCAAAGTTCACAGAAAGACAGCTATGAACGACTAGGACAACAACAACAGCCATGAATGGACACAGTAATATACAAATCCAACGAGTAAACCACATCGAGAGCCTAGATGTAGCGAGATCTGGAAGCTACGATGATGCTTACGACAAACAACACAAGACCGGAGATGAAACTCGACTGACTAATAAGCCTTTTTTTTCTCCATTGTAATTTCATTCAGCTGGCAGCGGCACAGTCCACCGCTCTTCAGCCATTTCGGACGTCGAAGCCCCTGTGCTACCAGCTATGTAGTGCCCCATGAGTGCCAATAGGCTGGCGCTGTGGCGGCGACAGCAGCGTTCGTAAGTTATAGGGCGCCGCCTAATGACTGTCATCTATGTCCATGCCTGCTGGCAGGCTATCCAAATTGTGAGGTGGGATTCGAGAACTTGTGTTGTCATCAGTGGACAACAGTCTCGACAGACTTTCTGTCGTTATAATGATTGCGGCATCCCATATCACAGAAGGAAACCCAACAATGACCAGTAGAAAACTACATACATTAAAGCTGATTAATGCAAAAGCTATGTTTGCACAGTATTATGATCCTCTTGGATGTGCCTATATTCCTCGAAGCTTCTGTTCTTTGGTGCTCTGGTATTATTATTAACCCTTCTTTCATTTCGTTGGAAACAATGCACGAGTTATCCATTTCATTATACGCTGTGATGTGGGACATATGCTTCATAAAATTCAAAAACTGGTTTGTCCTGACTCAGTGGTTTCCTATGTGGGCCATTTTCTGTAGAGTCAGCTATATGATCTTGATTTATCACCTGTACCTCTGATTCGTTTTCGGTTTTATTTATGTTGGTACCTATGTACATTGTTATATATATGATTTCTCATCTGTGTTTTCTTCTGCATACATCATCGATAAACGGTTCTGCACCATTTCAGTTATTTCAGTTTCATATGTCGCAAGAATTCCGCCGCTTTTTCAAGTTACTGTTACGAGATTAACTTTTCAGTTATTCACTTCTTTCATTTTGCCATATCTTAACGTTCCCCCTATAATGGAGTGTTCGTTTCAGCTTTTATTTGACATCACAAAGGCTTCGACTCGCGTACTGTTTTTTATTTCGGGTTCATCTGGTGGATGACTGGAAAGTATTTCTATATTTCTCTTTTTCTTTTGCAAATCTTTAGCTTTTGTATCCCAGTAGGTGGCCTGTTTAGAGGAACTCAGCATCTCTGTGAACAGCTTTTGTTTAATATATCCTAGCCACCATTCATAGACGTAGTATACTTGTGCCATTGTTGTTTTGGAACGATCCTACGCGCCTTTTACTTCATCTGTGGCTCCTGTAGTTTGTGCATTTGATGAGTGTGCAAGGTAAGTCATCTCGTAAGTTCATTTTTCAGTGATATGCACCTTGGTCTGA
Source organism: Schistocerca gregaria (assembly GCF_023897955.1). Classification (NCBI taxonomy): domain Eukaryota; kingdom Metazoa; phylum Arthropoda; class Insecta; order Orthoptera; family Acrididae; genus Schistocerca; species Schistocerca gregaria. The sequence continues at coordinate 60,234,978 of NC_064926.1, read as the reverse complement.
AAAAAGCACAGGCCGAGCCTCTATTCCAACGTGCTGACACGTCATGGTACTCGATATGTATATACAGTATAGTTAACTAGCTGATTTTCCTGTTACATAGCTGAATCCAGGACTGTTCTATTTCACCAGTTTCCAGGTTCGTCTAACCCTAAATTTTCGAACAGATATACCAGTTCCTCGCAATAGTTGCAGTTATGTATTTGGTTTGTGGGTGAAATGATGCAATTAGAGTCACCTACCAGGATTAACTGCCGAAAATGGGAACCTTTTATATAATGAATTCCGTTTTCATGAACAAATTTTGGTTCACCTGTTTTGATCACCTGATGGAACATAAATATTGATCATTCACGTATCTCCCATTTTCGTATCTCCCATTTTCGTATCTCCCATTTTCGTATCTCCCATTTTCGTATCTCCCATTTTACATCCGAATCCTCAATCGAAATGTTTGTATTTGATAATTCATTTAGAGAGATCCACTTCAGCTGAACTAAAGCAGATCTCTCTTAATTAATTATCATGCCTCTCAGTTGCATATATCCTACTTGCCAAATCTTGTGCTGAATTGATTCTGTACTTCTGTATGGTTTCATAGCTCATAACTTGTTTTAGATGTCCACTATACGCAGGAAGCGGCTACACGGGTAGCAGGGGCTGTGTGGCGTGGACTGGGCGTTTTTTTAGGTTAGAAGGTCTCAGGAAAATACGAGAAGGGCTTCAGTCTAAAAGAGTGCAGGCCAAACACAGAATGAACGTAAATACAGGAACCATCAGTGTAACAGTTGTAAATTGTCATAGCTGCGTTGGGAAAGTACCAAAAGTCCAAGCGCTAATAGAAAGCACTGATGCTCAAATCGTTATAGACACTGAAAGCTGGCTAAAGCCGGAGATAAACTCAGCCGAAATTTTTACGAAGATCCTAACGGTGTTCCGAAAAGATAAGCTAAACACAATTGGTGGTGACGTGTTTGTTGCTCTTAGAAGTAGTTTATCATGTTGTGAAATTGAAGTAGATAGTTCCTGTGAGTTAGTATGGGCTGAGGTCATTGTTGGGAACGGGAATAATAAAATAATTGGACCGTTTTACCAACCTCCCAATTCAAATGATACAGTTGCTGAAAGGTTCAAAGAAAACGAATTTGATTTCATTCACATACCCGACTCATACGATTATAGTTGGTGGCGCCTTTAAATTACCCTCGACATGTTGGCGAAAATACGTGTTTAATTCCGGAGGTACGCATAAAACATCACCCGAAACTGTGCTAAACGCATTCTCTAAAAATTATTTACAGCAGTTAGTTCATGAGCCCACGCGAATAGCAAACGCTAGTAAAAACACACTTGACCTCTTAGCAACAAATAATCCTGAATTAATAATGAGCATCAAAACGGATCCAGGAATTAGTGAGCACAGGATTGTCAGAGAGAGATTGAATATTGTAATTCCAAAATCCGTCAACAATAAACAAAAATTAACCTATTAAAAAAAGGAGGTAAAAATTAACTAGCTATATTCCTGAGAGACAATATCCACTCCTTTCAAATTAATAATATAAGTGTAGACCAAATGTGGTTTGAATTCAAAGAAATAGTATCTACAGAAATTGAGAGATTTATACCAAATAAATGAGCAAACGAAGGAACTGATCCTCCTTGGTACACAAAACTGGTCAGAACACTGTTGCATAAACTACGAAACAAACATGCCAGATTTAAACAGCCGAAAAATCCCCCAGTTTCCACAAAAAAACTTTGTCTCGAAACCTGGTAGAAAATTCAAAGAGATTCTGGTAGTATGTGAAGTATGTTAGCGGCAAGTAACAATCAATGCCCTCTCTGTGCGATAGCAATGAAGATACTATCGAAGACAGTGCTGCCACAGCAGAGTAATTGAACACAGCCTCCCGAAATGCCTTCACGAAAGAGGATGAAGTAAATATTCCAGAATTCGAATCGAGAACAGCTGCCAACATGAGTAACATAGAAGTAAATATCCTCGGAGTAGTGCAGCAACTTAAATCACTTAATAAAAGCAAGTCTTTTGGTCCAGACTGTATACCAATTACGTTCCTTTCGGAGTATGCTGAAGCATTACCTCCGTACTTAACAATCATATACAACCGTTCGCTCGACGAAAGATCCGTGCCCAAAGTCTGGAAAGTTGCAAAGGTGCAAAGGTCACGGCAATATTCAAGGAAGGTAGTAGGAGCAACCCACTTAATTAGAAGCCCATACCAATAACATCGATATGCAGCAGGATTTTGGAACATATTTAGTGTTGGAAATTATGAATTACATTGAAGAAAACGGTCTATTAACACAAAGTCAACATGGATTTAGAATATAACGTTCTTATGGAGCACAACTAGCTCTTTACTCGCATGAAGTCATTAGTGCTATTAACAAGGGGTTTCACATTGAGCCCGTATTTGGATTTCCGGAAGGCTTTAGACACTGTACCACACAAGCAGCTTGTAGTGAAATTGTGTGCTTATGAAATATCGTCTCAGTTATGTGACTGGATTTGTGATTCCTGTCAGAGAGGTTACAGTTCGTAGTAATTGACAGAAAGTCATGGAGTAAAACAGAAGTAATTTCTGGCGTTTTCGAAGGTAGAGTTATAAGCCCTTTGCTGATCCTCATTTATATTAATGATTTGGTAGACAATCTGGGCAGCCATCTTAGGTTGTTTGGAGATGACGCTGTCGTTTATCGACTAATAAAGTCATCAGAAGATCAAAACGATTTAGAAAAGATACCTGAATGGTGCGAAAATTGGCAGTTGACACTAAATAACGAAAAGTGTGAGGTCATCCACATGAGTGCTAAAAGAAATTCGGTTACAAGATAAATCTGTCAAATTTAAAGGCCGTAAATTCAACTAAATACCTAAGAATTACAATAACGAACAACTTAAATTGGGAGGAACATATTATTGGCAGGACACTTAGAAAATGTAACGGATCCACTACGGTGAATACCTACACTACGCATCTCCGTCCTCTTTTAGAATACTGCTGCGCGGTGTGGAATCCTTGCCGGATAGGACTGACGGAGTACATTGAGAAAGTTCAAAGAAGGGCAGTGCGTTTTGTATCACAAAATATGGGAGAGAGTGTCGCTGAAATGATACAGGATTTGGGCTGGACATCATTAAAAGAAAGGCATTTTTCGTTGCGATGGGATCTTCTCACGAAATTCCAGTCACCAACTTTCTCCTCTGAATGCGAAAATATTTTGTTGACACCGACCTACATAGGGAGAAACGATCACCACGATAAAATATGGGAAATCAGAGGTCGTACGGAAATATATAGGTGTTCGTTCTCTCCGCGCGCTGTACGAGGTTGGAACAATAGAGAATTGTGAAGGTGGTTCGATGAACTCTCTGCCAGGCACTTAAATGTGATTTGCAGAGTATCCATGTAGATGTAGATTTAAAGACATGCTCCATGTACTAGAGCAAACATCTTGTACAGGATGGTGCAAGTAGTACGTGACTGCAGTCGACGAGATGTGTTTCTAAGAGGCGAATGAGTATCGTACATGGAAAGAAAATGTCTGCGTTTACCATAGTATAGCGTAGACATGTTGGTCCTTCTGGATGGGTGCAGTTTAATCACAGCCTGTCGCGCACACTGTAGGGGCGGGTGGTCAACTGTTGAAAAATATGAGGAAAAATGATAATACTACAGGGATGAATCCATATACATTATAATAAAGTATCTATATTTGTATGTACATCGGTGTATTTATGCATATGTTGTTTCACATCTCCTAAACCTCTCGACAGTTGTCAACCAAACTTGGTACTTATATCACTTATCGCTTGGAAAAAATCGCTGTGAAGGTAGGAACCACCTATCTGTCAAAGAGATGGTGGTGAAAAGACTTTTTCTTGTGTAGTGCGAGAATCCATATTTTAAATATCCAGAGTTGCAGAATGACAGCACTTTAGTGAATTCCAACAAACTTTACCCATAATTTCAAACCCTTGTAAAACTTTTTCTCGCTCACAACAACCGCAAAAAGTTTATCACTTTATACATTTTCGCTGTTCGTGTAGTAAAACTATCACATGAAGCGTAACGTTTTAATTTATTACTTCCTTGTTACTAACTGTATTAGCAAGAGAGAGACCGGGGATGGGACAGAGAAAGGGAATAGGCGGAGATGGACAGAGAGATGGTGTACGAGTGGATCGACAGAGAGAGCGGTCGGTGGAGGTGGACAGAGAAGAGCAGGAAGAGACGGGCTAAAGGAGGTTTGGAACAAATGCATAGCAGGGCAACGCCTAGTTCTCAGCTGGTGCTGCATAATAGAAAGAGGTGCAGTCCCAAGCTCCTAAAGAGACAAAGGCGTCTCCTAAAGAGACAAAGGCAGATGAAAAATATGGAAGACGAAGGGAGAGACGACATGAGGCCGTCTGTCCTGGAGCAGCATATTAAGACACAAGAGCACGTAATGTGTGCCTCTCTGTATAAATACGTGGAGGCAGTCACGTGGTCTCGCTTCCAGTTCTCCTGATTGTTGTTGTGGCAATGCTGAGCTGTGCTGCGTCGTTCTGTACTGCCCTTGGACTTCGATCTGTCGATTTAGCACGTGTATAGCTGGGTACAACTACTGGGTATTACATGCAAAATGTTAGCCAGATAGACCATAAAAATTATTCATTTGTTTGGATCCACGTCGTGACTGGCAACTGGTATTGCACCATCTTTCTTTCTTTAGTAGGAAAGACACCACATCGGTTTATTATTTTCTTATGGGAATTATACAGGATTGCCTGTAGGCGTGGGGGAGGAAGCGAAAGAAGGTAACTCCAGAACTATCTAGAAGGAAGAGGGGGAGGGGGGACAATCTGCTGTGCCATCTGGTCAAAACGGAAGAGAGAGACTTTTTCGGCCTAAAACTGGGACGCCTCCGTCTCATAAGTCAAGTAACTCTGCAGGGTAATTTCGATGAGAGCGTGTTTTTCCTGATAGCGATTAGGCCTGTTCTGGCGTGAAATGATTGGTTGTTACATCTCTCGTATTACTTTGGTTAATTTAATGTCACGATTTATTCGGAGCTATGTGACATACTACTGGATTTGCTTATCATGTCAGAGTTTTCATGGAAGGTGTTGGATTTGTCTGACACCTTACACATCAGCAGAAAGGTGACAGACGAAAAGGAGGCCTTTGTACAAAAAATTAAATAAAAGAAACTTCTCACATTTGATGCCTCCAGGCACGTAGTACAATCTATTGCAACCAATTTTACGAGGGAACTTCAAAAAGAAATTTACGCATTATTACGGATGGCCAAGGTACGCATTATTACGGAAGGCCAAGGAACTTTTCTTGAATGCTGCACTATACTTCAAAGTGATACGCATAAGTGACACTATTCGTCAAGATGTAGTATTTCTGCAAAAACCAGCTCGGAATGGGACTACTGAATCAATAGAAACTCAGCAACGCAGGAAAGCTAAACTCCACTTTCTGGCAGATCGCAGGTGAGTGCCCTCAGTTTCACCAAGGAAAAATCACTGGTAGTAACCAGAATCGGACGCGGCTCCACCACATGGCAATTAGACACGCTAACTACTCAGTTATCTTTTCATGCCATACTCTCTCTTCATCCTTTTGTCTTCTTCAGGTCTGTACGGATGACACGAGACTTCTGCCTAACGCCATCGTCGAGAAAATGACTCAGTTTTTTTGTTATTACAGAGTGTGGCCAATCCCCTGACGGAACACTATCAACTACTGTGCCGAGGTGGAAAGTCGTAACACATTCAGAGCTTATAGCTGTTATACAGTATAATGATGAAAAGAAAGAATTAAAAACGGTTCGAGGCGTCGGATGTAGAGTAGCTTTCTTATGGAAATTTCATGGTGAGGACTGCCCGTATGAGTCTGTGAGGGGACGAAAGAAGGTAACTCTAGCAGCCCTGGACTTGTCTAGAAGAAAGGCTGGGGGACGAGTAAGCGCTGTAACAAATATGCCTGAACTGTTACAGAAAGGAAGCGCTCTAACAAATGTTTATTTGATCTGGAAACATGAGGCAAAGAGATTTTGATTGAGCAGGGACCAGCGGTCATTTGTATAGCCATTCGAACATCTGTCTTAGTGTAGCTATTTTCCAGCGTATTAAGCAAGCTTTGAACGACCAACCTGAGTAGGCACCCAGGAAAATTGTGCGAATCGATTAATTCCTTCTCCATTTTTCATTCTGGTAAGAGAATCATCAACATATATGGTTTATTAGGTAATCAAAACAGGGAAAATCGATAATTCTGTTCTTTTTCCTGGCACGATATTTGCCATTCCTGGTACTAGCTCTCCTGATCGCTATCAGTGTGCATATTTAGATTTTCTCGTTCGTCAGCTGCGTTGTTTCTTTTCAGAAATGGGTTTTCAGTACTAGCCTGTCTCGTATTTATCAAACGTACTTGAGAGTTATCAAGCAATACGAAAGAACAATATAGGGGATGAAACAGTATACATGATACAGGACGAATCAAAACGGCAAAAGCTAAACAAAATAGCCAAGGTACTACCGATTCATGAGACAGCTGATTTAACGTAAAGACAATAAGAATGAAGCAGATTCGTCTTAAGGAAATAAATGTAAGTGGGGATCGTTATAAGTGTGTTGGTTGAGCTACGTGTGGCGGGGGTGATAGGCGTTGGGGAGTGTCAGGAGGAACTGCTGTGGGCCACGGAGCAACCGTCTACGACGTGTTGCAGTGCAAGAACCAACGAAACCACAAGGCTGGAATATCGCCGTTGTTTGCAGCGCATGTGGTTACTGGAGTCACTGAGACAACTGCAGAGCCTGAGAACGCGTGTCTACTTTTGGGGTAAGTGGTACAAAGGAAGTGTTTGTTTTTTCTATCACTTTAGTGCAATGCAGTCGTCGCTTATATCGTTGGAGTTTCGAGAACATACCTTCACCGTAGCGTCTGCTACGTGATTTAGGAGATTTGTGCCTGCAAATATTTGTTACATAATTTTCTTGACGTGGTTGAGAAGCTGAAAGAATCTTAAGTTATTGCAACGTAAATCTGAGTTTGTACTACGGCACTTGCCAGCGGTTACAGAAACTACTGAGGTTGAATGTTTCATAATTTTGTAATTGGATCTAAATTTATTAAATTTTAGGCACTTTTTTGCTTGTCATTTAAGAATTTGTTTCAGGCATTATGTGTTCATGCCAGTTGCGGAAAGTCACCCATAATCTAAACGTCCTTCTTTTAGAAGAAGAAATTCCGAGTGGCTGAAAGTGACCCCTACGGATGCTTCTGTGAATTTTCTCCATCAGGCAAGTGCATCAGGAACTTCAATTCTTTGGCCACGTCCGGAAACTTTTATGGGAAATGCAGTTCATGGCCACATTGATGACAATACTGAAGATGAACCGGCCATGATAAACTCATAGATAAGGTGCTTCACATCGTAAAGCGTAGCAGCAACCGTGCATGACTTGTCTCAAGAGGTCGGAATAGATGTTGATGTAAGCTGTGAATCTGCTATTGAAGTGTTTGAGATTTTTACGACAGGAAATCATGGAATGTTGCTAAATCTATGTGCAAGTAGTTCCAGAGTGAATCTCCGTCATGAAACACTCGGTTGTTTACTTTTTGAGCCTTTCTTTTTGCATTCCACATCTACATCTACATCCATACTCCACAAGTCACCTGACGGCGCGTGGCGGAGGGTACGTCTATCGATTCTTCCTTCTATTCCGGTCTCGTATTGTTCATGGAAAGAAAGGTTGTCGGTATGCCTCTATGAGGGCTGTAATCTCTCTGATTTTATCCTCATGGTCTCTTCGCGAGATATACGTAGGAGGGAGCAATATACTGTTTGACTTCTCGGTGAAGGTATGTTCTCGAAACTCCGACAAAAGCCCGTACCGAGCTACTGAGCGTCTCTCTTGCAGAGTTTATCTATCATCTCCGTAACGCTTTCGCAATTACTAAATGATCCCGTAACGAAGCGCGCTGCTCTCCGTTGGATCTTCTCTATCTCTTCTATCAACCCTACCTGGTAAGGATTCCACACCGGTGAGCAGTATTCAAGCAGTGGGCGAAGAAGTGTACCGTAACCTACTTCGTTTGTTTTCGGACGGCATACGATGATAATGAAGGTTAATTTTGTGGAAACTTTTGAAGTTATGTCATTTTTATATCTTATCGGGACTCAAAAGATTACACTTATAATTTTAAATAATATTGTGTTTGAACTGATTGCTGGTGAGGAGGAAAGTTAGTTATTAGTATTTTATTAATGATCTCATTCACAAGCAGCCATATCACAGTCGCTCAAGAAAGTTATAATTAAGATTTACTTGTTTAATCAGAATCGGACGATGACTCCTTGTCCGCAGTCACGAAGATTCGAAGCGATCTGCAAACCTGTGTAAATAAAATGTCTTGGTTTGCTTGCGTTGCGTAGTCAGTCGGGAAACCTCAGATCAAGCGGAAACTTTTCTTTGGTAGAGTTTAATTATCCGATGAAATGATGGAACTCTTGGATCTAATAATTGCAGATTCGTTTTCAATTCATCGTAAGTTCCCTTCTGGTTACCAATGAAACGACACACAAATTTCCAATAAGAGAATACATATATAACGAAATTCCTTACCCACCTTTGATTTAAATGCTCAGAATATATTTTCTTGAATAGCATACAATATATTTTCAATCTCTTTCTTCCAGTAATCTCGATTGCAAAATTACAATTATTGAATGCGGCTATTCGGCACGGATAAAATCCCAGAAGTCCTCTCCACACACTAGAGAGAATATTATAAAGAGTAATTATGCGCTCAAGGAATAGTAGTAGTAATGTACTAGTTTGCGCATCGATTCTGCGAGTATATAGATGGTCAAGTAGGAAACGTAATTCACTCACAGAATTGTGCAGAGATAATTAGTAGAGTATAAGGAGATGTTGCACACTCAGTAACAAGTTACTGTATTCATCAGTTTCTAAACAACCGACTTGTATGTAAAAAAGCTCTGAATAAAGGAAATGCATTCGTCACACGTCCGACGCTTCCATTGCACTTGTCTGCATTACTCAGAGTGTTGTAGTCATTGTCTTAGTTTTTTAAAATTATCTGTTTTTCTTGTTTTTGGCTTCCTGATTACCAAAGTAATACGAGTAACGAGTGAGCAAATGGAATACCACAGACTAACACAAGAATGCCTAAATGCATGTCGTACCTTCCCACCGTGAGGCAGACGCAGTTCCGAGGGGAGAAACGAGGACAGAAGCCGAGAGCAGAACCGTGTTAAGCTAGGAAAGAGAGGGGCTGGGCACCCACGCTGCGAGCCTACCTGTACAACTATACAACCCGCACCTTTTAGCGTCAGGCTTTTTCGCGTCTCAGGTATGTCAAGGACAACCCCCATCCCATGTTAAAAGCTAGAGCCCTGCAGAAAAGCAGTATAGATCTTACGATAACACAAAAAGGGCCACTACCACCCGCAAGTCTTAGCGTGAGACTTTTTCGCGTGTCTGTTACATTAGGATCACTCCCCAGCCCATGTTAAGAGATAGAGCCCTCCAGAAGAGCAGTATAGATCTCACGATAACGCTAAAAGGACCACACTAGCTGCAGGTTTTAGGTTGAGACTTTTTAGCGTCTCTGTTACGTTGCAAACTTTAAAAACATTGCCCCACCACGAAAAGTATAACGTTTCCCATTGGATAGACAGAATTTTTGTAGGCGGAGCGTAAGGTTAACATTGAGACCCTGATTGGTCAGATGAAAACACAGCCAGATAGCTTTTTTAAACTAACTTCGGTAAATTGTAGTAAGGAGAAGTTAGACGAGAGTTGCTTCCGAGACGGCGAGCTGGACGGCTGGTGCGCCGGCCGCTGTCGCCCTGACGCTGCCTAAACACCGACAAGGTAATGAACGCACGCGATGTGGCATTTTTGAGCGCATAAGGCTTCACTCAGAACTGCAGAAGTCTCATCTGTTACACCCCTTTTTTCCGTAAAACTAATGGTGATCGTTAATTAAAACTCATGGTGTTCACATTTGCCACTTGAAGAACAGATCTGAAACGCGATGATTTTTCTTTTATAAAGTTATTGAGAAGCCACATCAGCCACTGTAATTTACGACAAGTTAGATAAGTTATTAAAGATAATTGAGGGTCACTGTAGACCATTTTGATAATTTTCTCTTTTGTGAAACTTAATTAAAACCTAGATTATAGATGTGATATGGCATAGGTCATCCTTCGATCGATTGTAGAACTTGGAAACCAATTTAGGGAATATTAGTTCACATTTTTGTTGAACGCAGTTGGTTTTTACCATCCTGTATTAAAAACATTTCCTTTTATCAATAGTGCAATTTATAAACGATGTTTTGTGATTAGAATAAATTTCCAATGGTAAACTTAACTGCTTTTTCGACGTTATTTTACCAGCTAACTAAAAATAGGAAAGCTTTGAACCCTTTCCACTATATTTAGTTAGAATTAATATTCTTTTACAGGGAGTGCAGTGGAGCTGACGCTGAGATCATTTAGTATTTGGTTATATCATCGCTAGTCTCACTGAACTCTTCTGAATTCTACATGTCATGTGTGGTCTGGCGTCTCCTTACCAGCAACAGGTCCCAGGTTCAAACTAGTTCCCTAAAAAACACGCTCAGAGCGTCGTTGCGCGAAAGTGGTTGGGAGACACGATATAGTACAATCAGACACCACCATGAATGTTTAGAAAATGGCGACCCTTCCAGGATGGTAAAATACCATGATTGAAGGTCGACCACATGCCTAATTAGGTCATAAAAATATCCTGCTAAAAAAATTTTCGTAGTAAAAATTTTTTTTTCTGAAGTTATACATAGTCGAAAACAGTAGCTGGACCGATAGATAGTAAAAGTATTCAAGAAAAAGTGAGAATTCTATCAGTGACAATAGCATAATTAAATTATGAATTTTGAAAATTGTTAGAATTAAGTTTTCTCTCCAATGCAAGCGCACAGGTGGCGGTTACATCGTTGACAAGTTGGTTCTGATCCAACAAGTAAGTGAATGGATTGTCAGTCTTGGTAGCGTCAAGTCGTGTGAACAAAAAGGTTATGAAACGTGTGAGATCGTATGAGCGCATTTTGACGCGAAGTAAGGCGCGTGAATTGCTTTTAAAACATAAAATAAGGGATTCGGAAAGATTAGCAATGGCAGATCGAGACCTTGACCGAATTGAGGTAGAGACCCAGCATGAAAATGGACAGAGAATAGAGGACAGTACAACAGACGATGCAGTATCGCGAGAAATAGGACAGATAACGCACCATAACGAGGATAATGTACGCCAAGGCACAGAAAACCTAGGTCAGCATACAACAGAGCAGGAAAGTAGAGAGACAGTCGATGAGGATTCTAACTTGCGTCTTGAATACGTAGAACCCATAGCACAGAGTACAAGGAATGCGAGCAGAAACGTGTCACAGCACAGTTTAATGCAATCGGTTGCGAACCAACACTTGGGCGAAAACACAGAACGTAGGACGTCGGAAGTCAACGCAATAGGACCCACCAATCTGGCAGAATTATTACAACAAATTACGGATACCATGACGAGGCAAAATAAAGACATAGTGAACCAAATTCAAATTCAGAATGCAGAAACCACGAGACAAATGCGTGAGATTAAAGAACAAAACAAAAAAAATCAGTTACACCTAAGTCGTATTGAAGACGAGGCAAAAGAATCTCGAGAAGTGATAGGAAACTTAATAATAGGTCACAATCAATTGAGAACAGACATTGACAAGGTACAAGCGGACGTACAAATATTGCGTAATGACATTCAGGACGAGATCAAGACATTACGTAACAACACTCAGGCAGAAGTCAAGAAACTAAAGAAACAGATAAACGAAATTACTAGACAAGCAGCAGGCACAGCGCGTGAAATTGTTGAAAACAGTGTGTTACACAAACGTATCACAAAAGCAGCGCTGAAAAGATATGATAACCGCATAGTCAAAATAGAAGCGCAAACGAAGCGACAATTTCAGAAATTGCGAACAGAGTTGTTGCAAACCATTGAAGAGCGTAGTGAACAAGATCGAACAAGCACTGAGTCTGCAACCACATCCGTATCTGTAACAGCACCGGAGAAACGAGAAATTAACGAAGATATTACGCATTTGCAATTCCAATCACAGGCGGAAAGTAACATACGTGAAATCAGACAGCCTGCACCGCTGGTACGCGAAAGTTACAGTGGACAATATCCAATGGATCAACCACAACAGGAAAGAACGACGGGAGAAATGATCAGAAACAAAAGTGGCGAAGAATCGCGAATTTCATATGGAACTATGACGAAGTACGACAACGATCATTTCCTCACAGTCAGAAAATTTCAACACTTTCGAGAAGGAAACTCATTACATCCACGAACTTTTATTGATCAGTTCCGAGTAGGATTACCAGAACACTGGACGTTAGCACACAAATTAGACTTTATATGTGCACACATGTCAGGAACAGTGGCAGAAAACATGCAAAATGTTACAGCGACATGCCGATCGTACGAAGATTTCAGAGAGAGGTTTCTCGCACGATATTGGTCCAGCGAAGCACAGAACAGAGTGAAGTACGAATTATTACAGAACCCATATTTTGAAAATTCAGGAGAGAAGAGTCCCGTGAAATTTTTCGAAGCAATGGCAAACAAAAATCAATTCTTAGATGTACCATACAGTGACGGTGAGTTGATTAAATTATGCGCGATGAAGCTACCATTGAAATACCAGCAATCATTAGTAGGTCGCGGAGGCAATGACATCGAAGCATTTAAAGGTATTCTAAGGGAACTAGAGTTCATATTTTCGGAAGATGACGCAAGAAAAAGACGAAGCGCACGTGAAAACGAAAGCAAAAAGCTGTGGAATCCACAAGACACAGTACGAAGAAACACTAATTACGAACCACGCGATAACTTCGCACCAAGAAACGACAATAGATTTCAACAAAGAACCGGTTATGGATTTAGAAGAGAATATGGCAATAACTATAATTCACCCAGGAACGGAAACAACTATTACAGAGGGAATAACGACAACCGGAACGGGTACTGGAGAACCAATAGACCGACAAATTATCGACAAAGAAACCACTATCAACAAGCTGAACAAGAAAAGCGAATGCAGATAGAAGAGGTGGAGATAAGACCACCAAATCCCAATAAACGTTCTAGTTGACAGCTAAGCGCCCATGCCAAAGAGAATGACGCACCGACCCAGGACAATTGCAGCACCTTGAACAGAGAAGTAAAACTCTTATCACGAGAAGAGAAGAAGGAAGAAACAAATCCGCAGGGACCAGATGAAAACGAAGACAAGAAAATAAGAATATCGTGTTGGGACGAAATTAATCGGGAGAATACTGACGAGGAAGATGAATTACCAGAGGCATGCACAACGAATGTAGGAGGAAAGGACGAAGTAATGAGTGTTGCAGAGCTATTTGAGATGGAAACCAGGGAAAGAGAATTCAATGAGGATAATGCGCAGTCGACAGAAGTTGAAAATAAGTTACAAGTGGGCACACAACCCAACGTATATAATGAAGGAAGTTATGAAGCGATAATTAGTGCATTTAGATGCGATTATGTGGAAGTAGCGATGGAGAAGGAGAAGATAGACGAGGATGAGGAAAAAGTAGAGGATGCAGAAGAAAGCGTAAATGAAGGAAGAAATAGAGAAGAGGAAATAAAAGACAGAAGTAGCAGTCGAAGATTATCCTACAGAAAGTTCGAATTCACAAGGGAAATTCCTAAAAAGACTCATGTATGATACAGTGGAGGATTCGTTGATGCAAGAAGAAGAAGAACAGAACCAACCCTTTCAAATTCAACCAATTGTGAAGACCATGGTAAAGAATACCCCAGTCAATATTGTAATTGATAGCGGAAGTGAACTGACTGCGATCTCAGAACATTTATTCATGCAGTGTAATGCCAATGAGGAATTGCCAGTTCTGAAAACACGTAAGATTAAAGTAAGAGGTCCTATTAGAAACAATGCTGTGGAAGTTACGAGACAAACAAGGTTAACTCTTTCATGCCAAGGTCAAAAGATCGAAGCCAACTTCGTGATTATACCTAAACTAACTGTAGATTTGATTATAGGTGCAGATTTTTTAAATGAGAGACGAGCGATAATAGATGTGGGGAAAGGTAGCGTAACATTCAGGAATGTCACACTTCTCTTTGAGCAAAAGCTAAAATTAGAAGAAATACCACTTATAAACAAACAATTAAGAATGACGCGAGATAAAGAGGATGAAGAATTAGAATGGTATGCACAAAAAGGGGGAATCGCTTCAACTCATGTAAGAAGTCCATAAAGAAATCGACGAAAAATTACAAGAAGTTCAAGGTATTTCGGAACACAGTAAAAGAGAATAAGAGGGTATTTTACGAGATAAAGCAGAGGTATTTTTACCTAAGGCTGGCAGTATTAAACACTTTCAGTACAAGTTTGAAGATTAATTTTATTACTCGTAAATAATCAGCACAATATTTCAAGATTATGTTGCAGATAAGATCGTCAGGTGAAAGAAGAATGAAGAGAGAGGAAGGTGGGAAAAAGAAAGTAGTTTCAATAATAACACCAATAGTACGATAGATTAAGGTGAAGGGATCAAGCGTAGATAGTCTAACAGCATGAAATACTAAAATGCCATACACCACGACACTACACAAAAATAATAAAACGAATTTGAGGATTCTTGAGTAGACGTTAAGACTCCAAATATCTTAGAATTGTAACATGGAAAGGGCGCCGAAATTTGTAAAGCTTTTTAAGTAGGCCCAAAACAAGTAGATAGTAGATATATGTTAGATGATTATAAGTAAAACTTTTTGTAAGAACAATTGTAAAAACTCCAGCAAGGAAGAGATGCAACGACCCACAAGTTGCAACACGAGATGTATCAAGAAAGAAAAGGACGTAATTAGCAAGACACGATTCCTACATAGCAGGAGCGTCGAGAGAAGGGAAAGGCGAAACTAACAGACGGCCCTTGTAGCGAAAGTGGGCAATAAATGTGCCCGCTAGGTGGAACCCTGCTGGGATGGACAGCGACAGAGCCCTGCAGAAACGTTGGGACGCCGATCATCAGAAGGGTGCACGGTCAGACAAGAAGACACCCCATTTTCGCCGCTCGTAAACCCCAGGGCGCCCCCGACTCAGCGGAGCGAGCAAAAAACGACCGGACGAGAAGACCGCTTGCGCAAGCCACCGCTGGCAAAAACAAAATATGCGTAAAAGTCACACTACTGCTATTAAACAGCACGCTGATGCACGAAACTGAAGAAGAACTTCCGCAAAGTAAAAATGACGCGCCCAAACAATTTATCAAACTGTTACTAGGAGGAGAGCTTCAAAGCGACTAGTTATCAATAAATATTTCCATATCCTGCCCAGAGAAGAACCAAGAAGCAAGTAAGAAGCAGAGAAAAAGCGGGAAGAACAGAAGTTGAAGATTCGCAAGATTGAGACAAAGAAAGAAGATGGGTGAAGAATAGACGACATACCTTCCCAAATCCCTATCCTATTGTAAACTAGTCGTCTGCGAAGTATTACAACGAAAAACGACCGTTTTCAGCGACACATAACGATGACTTTCACGCATACAAAGCCAGTAAACCACGAGATTCTGCACTCACAGCTCCATTCCATTATGGGACCTCCACAACAGCAACACACACTTGCAAAGCCAACAAGGAACGACGAACGAAGCTGTACATCAAATACTTGCCCAGATCCATCCCGCTCAAGTCCATCACCTTCGTGCAAAAACATTCGCCAACCTCATGCTTGAACATTCATAGGATTGTGTGGACGTGTGAAATCAAATTATGCGATGTAGGAATTGTGCTAAAGAAACGTCTGAAAAACTAAATAAGTGAAGCACACCAGACAGCTAATAAACTAAAAAAAAGTGTAGCAGTCATTGACTATGGACTTAAGTAAAAAATTGACTGTCGATAAAAATAAGTCATTAGTTCTGAAATGGACAGTATATAAAGAAACAATACGCCACTTATTTTCTCCTCATAAAAATGAAAGAATAATTATATTTTACTTAGTTTCTCCTTATAAAAACAAAGAATAAAAAATTATCTTGTTGGATGTTTCCCTTTCTTTAACGTTTGTACCATTTATTAGGATAATACCTCAATACGTGTGTATGTATATTTCTTTGTCAAAGCAATTTTTAGCATTTGTAAAATTTGTTACGATAATATCTCAATACTTGTGTATGTATATTTCTTTGTCAAAGCAATTCTTGGAAATAATTCTTACTTGTTAGTGTAACAATGTTGAAATGTGTGTCTAGAAACAAAAACATTTTTTCTTGCTCATGATATTTAGAAAATGTGTTAGGAACAGATTTTACTTAATTACTACATTTATAAAAACAATATATCTAAGAAAATCGATGTGAAAGACTCCTCACTTTCGGTAACAAACTTCTTAAAAAACAAACTTCACACTTAAATAAAGAAAGAAAAATAATTAAAAACTAATAATAGTATAAAAATATTCTTCTCTTGTCATTTTTTATTATAATGTGGAAGAATATAAAAATATAAATTAGTAATACAAACTAGCATAGAACAGAATAACGTGGCTGAACAATACGCAACAACATTTAGATAAATTAGAAAATTTTTGACTGACTTAGACAACGATTCAATCATTGCCAAATTCAGTGCAAAAATTAAGTTCGAAGGGTGGTGATATGTAAGGTGTCAGGCAAATCCAACACCTTACATGAAAACCCTGACATGATAAGCAAATCCAGTAGTATGTCACATAGCTCCGAATAAATTGTGACATTAAATTAACCAAAGTAATACCAGTAACGAGTGAGCAAATGGAATACCACAGACTAACACAAGAATGCTTAAATGCATGTCGTACCTTCCCACCGTGAGGCAGACGCAGTTCCGAGGGGAGAAACGAGGACAGAAGCCGAGAGCAGAACCGTGTTAAGCTAGGAAAGAGAGGGGCTGGGCACCCACGCTGCGAGCCTACCTGTACAACTATACAACCGGCACCTTTTAGCGTCAGGCTTTTTCGCGTCTCAGGTATGTCAAGGACAACCCCCATCCCATGTTAAAAGCTACAGCCCTGCGGAAAAGCAGTATAGATCTTACGATAACACAAAAAGGGCCACTACCACCCGCAAGTCTTAGCGTGAGACTTTTTCGCGTGTCTGTTACATTAGGATCACTCCCCAGCCCATGTTAAAAGATAGAGCCTTCCAGAAGAGCAGTATAGATCTCACGATAACGCTAAAAGGACCACACTAGCTGCAGGTTTTAGGTTGAGACTTTTTAGCGTCTCTGTTACGTTGCAAACTTTAAAAACATTGCCCCACCACGAAAAGTATAACGTTTCCCATTGGATAGACAGAATTTTTGTAGGCGGAGCGTAAGGTTAACATTGAGACCCTGATTGGTCAGATGAAAACACAGCCAGATAGCTTTTTTAAACTAACTTCGGTAAATTGTAGTAAGGAGAAGTTAGACGAGAGTTGCTTCCGAGACGGCGAGCTGGACGGCTGGTGCGCCGGCCGCTGTCGCCCTGACGCTGCCTAAACACCGACAAGGTAATGAACGCACGCGATGTGGCATTTTTGAGCGCATAAGGCTTCACTCAGAACTGCAGAAGTCTCATCTGTTACACCCCTTTTTTCCGTAAAACTAATGGTGATCGTTAATTAAAACTCATGGTGTTCTTTTGTGAAACTTAATTAAAACCTAGATTATAGATGTGATATGGCATAGGTCATCCTTCGATCGATTGTAGAACTTGAAAACCAATTTAGGGAATATTCGTTCACATTTTTGTTGAACGCAGTTGGTTTTTACCATCCTGTATTAAAAACATTTCCTTTTATCAATAGTGCAATTTATAAACGATGTTTTGTGATTAGAATAAATTTCCAATGGTAAACTTAACTGCTTTTTCGACGTTATTTTACCAGCTAACTAAAAATAGGAAAGCCTTGAACCCTTTCCACTACATTTAGTTAGAATTAAGATTCTTTTACAGGGAGTGCAGTGGAGCTGACGCTGAGATCATTTAGTATTTGGTTATATCATCGCTAGTCTCACTGAACTCTTCTGAATTCTACATGTCATGTGTGGTCTGGCGTCTCCTTACCAGCAACAGGTCCCAGGTTCAAACTAGTTCCCTAAAAAACACGCTCAGAGCGTCGTTGCGCGAAAGTGGTTGGGAGACACGATATAGTACAATCATACACCACCATGAATGTTTAGAAAGACACTGGTACACCTGTCTAATATCGCGTAGGGCCCCAAGAGCACGCAGAAGTCAGAAGTGGCTCAACAGGAGGTGGCTTGGACTCGACTATTGTCTGAAGTAGCGCTGGAGCCACTCTGTAGTCATTCTGGACGTGTGGTGTGTCGCATTGTCCTGTTGGAATTGCCCACGTCCTTCGGGATACACAATGGACATGAGTGGAGATAGGTGATCAGACAGGATGCTTACGTACGTATCACCTGTTACAGACATAGCATGGGTCCCATAACACTCCACCTGTAGACGCCCCACAGCATTACAGAGCCTCCACCAGCACGAACAGTCCCCTGCTGACGTAGAGTCCATGGATTCATGAGGTTATTTCCATACCCGTACACGTCCATCTACTCGAAACAATTGAAACGAGACTCGTCCAACCAGCAACATGTTCAGAGTCATCAACAGTCCAGTGTCACTGCTGACGGACCCAGGCGAGGTATGAAGCTTTCTGTCGTTCTGTCATCATCAAGAGCACATGACTGAGACTTCGGTTCCGAAAGCCCATATTGTTGATGTTTCGTTCAACGGTTCGCACGCTGACACTTGTTAATGGCCCAGCATTGAAATCTGCAGCTATTTGTGGAAGGATTGTACGTCTGTCACGCTGAACTGCTCTGTTCGATCGTCGTTGGTCCCGTTCTTGCAGGATGGTTTTCCGGCCCAGTGATGTCGGAGATTGGATGTTTTACCTCATTCCTGATATTCACGGTGCACTCGTGAAATGGTCTCACGGGAAAATCCCCACTTCATCGCTATGTCAGAGATGCTGTGTCCCATCTCTCGTGCGCCGACTACAACACCACGTTCGAACTCACTCAAATCTTGATAACGTGCCATTGTGGCAACAGTAACGGATCTAACAAATGCGCCAGACACTTGTTGTCTTACATAGGCGGTGCCGACCGCAGTGCCTTATTGTCCCTGCTTACATATATCTGCCGGCCGCTGTGGCCGAGCGGTTCTAGGCGCTTCTGTCTGGAACCGCGCACCCGCTACGGTCGCGGATTCTTTTTTTGTGGTTTTAGGGCGCACAACTACAATGGTCATTAGCACCCTGACTAATTTAGGAATGTACCGCTAGGCACAAGGTTTAAACAGCAACTAAAAGGGACAACACTATAAAAGACGTATTAACAGGCATAGGATTAAAAAACTACAGCATAATCAAATGTCCTTAGACAGGAGTGTCAAGTTCATAAAACGAAGAACGCGAGCAGCAGCTCCTGGGTCATCCGCTAAAATGGCATCCAGAGTACATGGCAGGCCAAGATCAAGACGCAGCGTAGTAAAATACGGACAGGACGTTAAAATGTGGCGGACCGTCAGCAATTGCCCACATGGACAGAACGGCGCCGGCGCTGCCGTCAGCAGATGGCGATGGCTGAACTGGCAGTGTCCAATTCGTAGCCGGGCCAAAACGACCTCCTCCCGCCGAGAAGGACGTGAGGAGGACGTCCAAGCTACGGGAAGAGGTTTCAAGGCCCGAAGCTTGTTGTCCCTAAATGCAGCCCAATCGGCATGCCATAGCGATAAAATGCGCCGACAAATGATCGTGCTACAATCTGATGAAGGGACACAACAAGAAGCCTTCCGAGGCTGGAGGACCGCAGCCTTGGCCGCGGCATCAGCAGTTCCGTTCCCTGGGATACCGACATGGCCAGGAACCCACATAAAGCTAACTGGAGACCCGTCGTCCACCAGCTGCTGAAGAGAGCGTTGGATCCGGTGCACGAAAGGGTGAACCGGATACGGATCACTGAGGTTCTGGATGGCGCTCAGAGAATCGGAGCAGATGACATAAGCAGAATGTCGGTGGCGGCAGACGTAAAGAACAGCCTGATAGAGGGCAAAGAGCTCAGCTGTGAAGACCGAACAATGGCCATGTAGCCGGTATTTGAAACTTTGTGCACCGACAATAAAAGAACACCCGACCCCGTCATTGGTCTTAGAGCCATCCGTATAAATGAAGGTCATATTAATGAACTTCGAACGAAGTTCGACAAAACGGGAGTGGTATACTGAACCGGGGGTAACCTCCTTTGGGAGCGAGTGGAGGTCAAGGTGAACGCGAACCTGAGCCTGGAGCCAAGGTGGCGTGTGGCTCTCGCCCACTCTAAAGGTTGCAGGGAGTGAAAAATCAAGGTGTTGAAGAAGGCGACGAAAGCGAACTCCAGGGGGTAGCAGGGCAGAGACATACAACCCATATTGACGGTCAAGAGTGTCGTCAAAAAAGGAACGATACGATGGGTGGTCGGGCATTGACAGTAGCCGACAGGCGTAACGACAAAGCAGCATATCGCGCCGGTAGGTGAGTGGCAATTCACCGGCTTCAGCATGAAGACTCGACGGTACTAGTATAAAACGCTCCGATCGCAAGCCGTAAACCCCGATGTTGTATGGAGTTGAGGCGGCGTAATATGGACGGCCGTGCAGAGGAGTATACAAAGCACGCATAATCCAGCTTGGAGCGGACGATCGACTGATATAGGCGAAGTACGACGGTTCGATCCGCTCCCCACGACGTGCCACTGAGAACACGGAGGACATTTAGAGAACGGGTACAACGGGCAGCCAAATATGACATGTGGAGACCAACAAAGTTTCCTGTCAAATGTAGGACCTAAAAATTTTGTTGTCTCCACGAATGGGAGAGCAACGGGGCCGAGTCGTAAGGACGGTGGGAGAAACTCTTTGTAGCGCCAGAAGTTAATACAGACCGTTTTCTCGGCAGAAAAACGGAAGCCATTGGCGACACTCCAGGAGTAAAGACGGTCAAGAGAACGCTGAAGAGAGCGCTCCAGGAAACATGTACGCTGCGCGCTGCAATAGATGGTAAAATCGTCCACGAAAAGGGAGCCTGATACATCATCTGGGAGGCAATCCATTATTGGATTGATCGCTATGGCGAAGAGAGCGACGCTCAAAACGGAGCCCTTTGGCACCCCATTTTCCTGGCAAAAGGTGTCTGACAGGACAGAACCCACACGTACTCTGAACTGTCGATCCATTAAAAAGGAACGAATAAAAAGAGGGAGGCGACCGCGAAAGCCCCATGTATGCATGGTGCGGAGAATGCCTGCCCTCCAACAGGTGTCGTAAGCCTTCTCCAAATCAAAGAACACAGACGCGGTCGGGCGCTTCCGCAAGAAGTTATTCATAATGAAGGTCGACAGGGTAACCAGATGGTCAACAGCAGAGCGGCGCCTAAGAAATCCACGTTGTACATTGGTAAGTAGGCGTCGAGTTTCGAGCAGCCAAACCAACCGAGAGTTAATCATTCGGTCCATCACCTTACAGACACATCTCGTAAGCGAGATGGGTCGATAACTGGAAGGCAAGTGCTTGTCCTTCCCCGGCTTAGGAATCGGTACAACAATAGATTCGCGCCAGCATGTGGGAACATGTCCCTCAATCCAGATGCGATTGTAAGTACGAAGAAGGAAACCTTTACCCGCAGGAGAAACGTTCTTCAGCATCTGAATATGAATAGAATCAGGTCCCGGAGCGGAGGACCGTGACCGGGCAAGTGCATTTTCGAGTTCCCGCATGGTGAATGGAGCATTGTAGTTTTCACAATTCGGGGAGTGGAAATTAGGTTGCCGAGCCTCCTCTGCCTGCTTTCGGGGGAGGAAGGCAGGGGGGTAATGAGTGGAGCTCGAAACCTCTGCGAAAAAGCGGCCGAAGACCTTAGTTCCAGATAGCCGGCGCAGGCTACCCCATACAACAGAAGAAGGAGTAAAACTGTTGAAGGTGCTTGTGAAAGCAGCCCAGCTGGCTTTCTTTAAAAATACGACGACACTGCGCACGTAATCGTTTGTAAGTGATACCATTCGCCACTGTAGGGTGGCGCTTAAAGGTGCGCAAAGCACGTCGACGAGCACGTAAGGCGTCTCTACATGCTGCAGTCCACCAGGGGACCGGTACGCGGCGTGGAGAAGTTGTGTGAGGGATGGAATATTCAGCAGCAGTGAGAATGACTTCCGTGAGGTGTGCGGCCTGACTGTCGCAGCTTGTGAAGGTTTGATCCTGAAAGGTCGCCCTGGAAGTGAAGAGCCCCCAGTCTGCTCTGGAGATGTTCCAACTTGTTGAGCACGGAGAGGGGGTATGATGCACGAGATGCATAACACACGGGAAGTGGTCGCTCGAATATGTATCAGAAAACGCATACCACTCAAACCGGCGTGCAAGTTGGGTAGTACAGACAGAGGTCCAAATGGGAATAGGTGTGAGAGGTGTCTGAAAGGAAAGTAGGGGCGCCAGTATTAAGGCAGACTAGATTGAGCTGGTTGAAAACGTCTGCTAACAGAGAGCCCCTCGGACAGGATGCTGGAGAGCCCCAAAGAGGATGGTGAGCATTGAAGTCTCCAGTTAACAAAAATGGTGTAGGGAGCTAAGCAATAATTTGCAGCATGTCTGCCCTGGTAACGGCAGACGACGATGGAGTGTAAACGGTACAGATGGAAAATGTAAAATCGGGGAGAGTAATGCGGACGGCAACTGCCTGCAGGCCGGTGTGCAATATGATGGGATCATAGTAGATATCATCCCAGACCAGCAACATAACCCCTCCACGAGCCGGAGTACCTGCCACAGGGGGTAAGTCAAAACGCTCCGAGGTGTAGTGTGCAAAGGCAATTTGATCGCATGGGCGTAGCTTCGTTTCCTGGAGGGCTACGACGAGAGGACAGTGCGAGCGGAGCAGCAATTTTAAGTCCTCTCGGTTGGAACGAATGCTGCGAATATTCCAGTGAATAAGTGCCATCGTGAGAAGAAGGTGCAAGAAGGGGTCATCGAGAAGGCCGCTGAGGGCCCGGCTTCGAGCGAGCACTGCCGCCGCTGGCAGGAGGCGGACAGTCATCGTCCATTTGTTCTAGAGGTTCATCGGCCATCTTGTGAAGATGGCCAGAAGGGGGAGCTTCCTCCGCTGGTGAACGGCCAGATGTTCGCCTACCACCGGTGCGGCCAGACGAAACGGATGACGGCCTGGGGCGGCAACCGCTGGGGGGGGGGGGGGGGGGGCGCAGGAGGAGAAATGCGCCGTGGCGGGGAAGGAGAACTGTGCTTCCTATGAGCCTTCTTGGAAGGCCGTTTTGTGGAAGGAGTGGTCGATGGCTGAGGGTTCGAGGTACGTAGAAGGTCTGCACGAGACGGTTCTTTCATGAAGGCCCGTGCTTCTGACTTCTGGGTCTTCGTCCTGGCAGAAGCTGATAAAAGTGCTTGTGTCGGAGGGGCGACGGGAGGAAGAGGAGACGTCGACCGGGCGATCTTAGCACTGGGCGAACGGACGACCGTAGTGCTGAAGGTCAGATCGCATGTCTGCGTCGCCACCTCCCTGGTAGTCCGAGGAGAGGCGAGGACAGTACTGTACTTCCCCGCTGGGAGCAACGTGGGCTTCCGGCTAGCGAATAGCTTGCGAGCAGCCGAGGTGGAGACTTTCTCTTTGACCCGAATTTCTTGGATACAGCGTTCTTCTTTGTAGACGGGACAGTCGCGGGAGGACGCTGCATGGTCACCGCGACAGTTCACACAACGAAGAGACGGAGGTGGACAGTCACCCTCATGGGCGTCCCTACCACAAGTCATACATGTAGCCGCATTGGAACAAGAATGGCGAGTGTGATTGAAACGCTGACACTGGTAGCAGCGCGTAGGTGTCGGGACATAGGGGCGAACAGAGATAACCTCGTAGCCCGCCTTGATGCGTGGCGGCAGCTGAACACTGTCAAAGGTCAAGAAAAGTGTCCGGGTCGGTACAAGGTCATTGTTGACCTTTTTCATGACCCTATGGACTGCCGTCACGCCCTGCTCAGCGAGGAAAGACTCAATCTCCTCGTCAGTCAATCCGTCGAGTGATCTAGTATAGACCACTCCACGAGACGAGTTCAAGGTGCAGTGAGCCTCCACCCGGACAGGGAACGTGTACAGGAGTGTGGCCCGAAGCAGTTTTTGTGCCTGAAAGGCGATCTCAGTTTCTAGTAACAAGGTACCATTATGCAACCTGGCAGTTTTTGTGCCTGAAAGGCGATCTCAGTTTCTAGTAACAAGGTACCATTATGCAACCTGGTAAAAGACTTGACAGATCCGGCTATGGCATCTACGCCCTTCTGGATAACGAAAGGGTTGACAGAGGAAAAATCCTTTCCGTCCTCAGATCGAGAAACTACGAGGAACTGTGGGGCAGGCGGTAGTACTTTTGTCACTGGTGTCTGGTCAAGTTTCCGTTTGCGGGCAGAAGTCGAGAGAGAAGAAGAAGAGAAATTCATTGCGGAGGAATCCCCCATTATTGCCAGCGTCTCCGATGGCGCGCTCCTTCCTTGTGGGGACCCTCTCTGAGGGCACTCCCGCCTTAGGTGATTGTCCACACCTCAGGTCACACCTCCCGAGAAACGGACGGAGGAACCAATCGGCACAGTCGGAAGGTGTCAGCTCAGGCAATCACCCCTCCCTGGGCCTGGCCTTTACCAGGGGGTACGTGCGTGCCTTACTTGTCTACCCAGGGCGGGGAATTACGCGTTACCCCGTCACCGGCTACGCGTGCGAACGCGTGGGTCGGCCTTCAGTCACGCACAGGGAGGAAGGAAGAAGAGGGAAAAGAAAGGAGAGAGGGAAAGAAAGGACATACTGTCTCAAACGCCGAAGCGGAGACCAGAGAAGGAGAAGAAGGCAAGGAGAAGAAGGCAAGGAGAAGAAGGCAAGGAGAAGAAGGCAAGGAGAAGAAGGCAAGGAGAAGAAGGCAAGGAGAAGAAGGCAAGGAGAAGAAGGCAAGGAGAAGAAGGCAAGGAGAAGAAGGCAAGGAGAAGAAGGCCAGGAGAAGAAGGCCAGGAGAAGAAGGCCAGGAGAAGAAGGCCAGGAGAAGAAGGCCAGGAGAAGAAGGCCAGGAGAAGAAGGCCAGGAGAAGAAGGCCAGGAGAAGAATGCAAGGAGAAGAAATCAAGGAGAAGAATGCAAGGAGAAGAATGCAAGGAGAAGAAGGCAAGGAGAACTAGTAAGGAAGACAGCGAGATGGAGAAGAACAAAGAAAGGAACCAACCAAAGGAAGGAAGAAACCAGAAGAAGTGAAAAACCAAAATGAACGCAAATATAGGTCGTGAAACCGTCCGTCTCCGGACGCAGGCGCTAACTACCCCCTTGAGGGGGAGGGACTCCTTTTAGTCGCCTCTTACGACAGGCAGGAATATCTCGGGCCTATTCTAACCCCCGGACCCGCAGGGGGGGGGGGGGGGGGGTCGCGGGTTCGAATCCTGCCTCGGGCATGGATGTGTGTGATGTCCTTAGGTTTAAGTAGTTCTAAGTTCGAGGGGACAGATGACCTCAGATGTTAAGCCCCATAGTGCTCAGAGCCATTTGAACCATTTTCTTTTACATATGTCTGTTTTTGAGTATGCATGCCTATACCAGTTTCTATGACACTTCCGGGTAGATATATATTATTTTGTCCGTCTCAGTTGCATGACTATACTGTTTTTGCTGCAGTCGTTACTGATTTCGGGCTGACACACACGTTGTCAAACCTCACATATTTTCATTCTAATCACACAATAAGATACCAAAAGGCACGAGTAACATTTGCACAGAAAGTCAAGCTGTGGCAGCCAGTACTCAAATATACAAGTTAGGCTATGTGCCTAGTGTTACACCTGAATGGTTACAGTTGGTAACAAAGTGTGTGGTTTGGAGTGTCAGAAGAAATCTGGAACCATTGCAGTAGAAATTTGTATTCATGCAACTGAGCCAGACAAAATCTTTTTTAAAAAAATTCGATATCATCAACTTCAGTTTCATTTTCAGGAGGAGGCAGGAGTCTCAATGAGCTAGACCAGACGACTAGGTGAATTGAGGACAGTTGTCACTTTGTCTTTTGCCAGGAATCCCCTCACAAAGGTCGAGATGTTCGCAGGTGCGTTGTCATGCTGCCACCACCGGTTTTGTTCTACCGTCTCTCAAGTCGTTTGCGTCTCCTCAGACCATCGTAGTCCCACATCCCTGTGATTGTATGACCATATGACTGTCGTTTACAGTTCAGTTCACACCTCACCTCGGTGGTGACATTAGAAAGATGGTAAACAAACTTCACTGCAGTTCGTCTCATGTTCAATCCATCAGCTATAACGCATTGACATGACCCGTATGGCATTGCAACGATTTCACAAACATCCGAGACTGTGTTTTATGTCCACGTGATCACGTTACATACTTTATCCACTGTTTCCGGATTTCTGCACAACCGGTTAGCATTAGTGTTTGTGGCCCACGACAGACTCTTGGCCATTTTAAACCGCTAGAACCACTCAAATGTTCTTAGTTGACTCGAAGCTTGCTTGCCAATATCCTCCCATTAGTTTTGCATAGCTTAAAACTAAAGTTAACCCATAATTGGTACGGTGGGGCCATTCGAACTCTAGGAAATTTTGCTTTTTGTTTAGTTTGACTGTAACATTGTAGGACT
This sequence comes from Schistocerca gregaria, assembly GCF_023897955.1. Classification (NCBI taxonomy): domain Eukaryota; kingdom Metazoa; phylum Arthropoda; class Insecta; order Orthoptera; family Acrididae; genus Schistocerca; species Schistocerca gregaria. The sequence goes on along the minus strand of NC_064926.1, from coordinate 60,208,153 downwards.
GCAGTTCTGAGCACCTTTCAGCCAGCGTGCTCCGAGGAGGAGGAGGAGGAAGAGATTAGTGTTTATCATCCCGTCGACAACGAGGTCATTAGAGACGGAGCGCAAGCTCGGGTGAGGGAAGGATGGGGAAGGAAATCGGCCGTGCCCTTTCAAAGGAAACATCCCCGCATTTGCCTGAAGCGATTTAGGGAAATCACGGAAAACCTAAATCAGGATGGCCGGAGACGGGATTGAACCGTCGTCCTCCCGAATGCGAGTCCAGTGTGCTAACCACTCCGCCACCTCGCTCGGACAGCGTGCTCCGAGGTGTTCACTGTTGAATACAGTCGTTCTTTCAGTAGGGCACAAGCTGATGGCACAATACTGAGTACGAAATTTTTATAATGAAGTATTTTCTAAATTGAATGACATTAACTTCTCGTAATGAAGAGAAAGTAAGTGGCCCTAAACTCAATTAATGGGCGCAATCAGTCGATAATGAAATACAGGGTAAGTTCAATTTCAACAATGGCTCAGATCTTGATTTAGATTATGTAAACAAACGTTATAGTTATTCATAAATAGGGGAAGTGGAGGAAAATAAAAATGTGGTGCAAGATGAAGAGGTGTTAGAAGCGACTGGATTAAAACCAGGAAAACAAAAGTATACTGTATTACGTGTAGCACACCAATATGCAGCGACTGTGCAGAAAATATTTGTAAGGACTGTGTGTAAAACTATGTGGCTTTGTTCACTTCCTGGCTCAAGTATTCTGCAACTAACATCATTTCATTGCTTGGGTTCCGATTGTTGTAATTCATTAATAGCTTTTGAATTTCAACAGTTTTATGATGGTAAAATACACCAATCACAATAATTCTATGTACACTGAGTTCTTGGTACTTTAAAAAAGCAATGTATGCAAGTACAAATTATTGAAGGAAAGTGAGTTACTACCATACTACTACTGACGCATTCGATCATACATAATTCGAGTCCATCATTGGTAACTCACGGCTGAGATACGCGTCATAGCCTGAGATGGGACCTGCGGTATTTCTATAAAAAAACAACAGGTGTCCTAGATACACATACTCTGTAGAATATAGGGGATGGGATAGGGCTTCAACGTTACCAACATGTATGCCCTCAGCGCTTTTCTGACCGAGGGGTCGAACATTGTCATCCACCGAGGTCACTTTTTCATGTCTTTCTCCGTATTGTGGCTGTTTGTCTCTCAGTGCCCGGCTGAAACGCATCAGATGCTTTCGATAACGAACTCCTGCGACTATTTCCATCGATTTCAGCAGCTCCAAAAACGCTTCTCTCTCCCATCGTCACGTCGTTCTTCTACGTCAAAATCGCCGTAGATTTTACAGTGCCTCTTACGAGTTTCAGCCGCAGATATCTTCATGTTAAAGCAGAAAATTAAAACTTCTCGCAAATGACGAGAATTGGACTCGTAAGCTGACATATTCATTCGAGAGTAACTTTCTGACGTAATCCCAAATCGATTTATATTTTGATAGCATTATGTTTAAAAATGCCTAAGCTTATTTTATGACACCTGCCACCTGCACCACCACTTGCAACTATTGCCATCTATTGCAGAACGGTAGAAGTTGTAGACCTAATCTTAAGAATAAATTTTATATGAGAATTTGTTTTGTTTTGAGTCCACTAAATTTGAATTAAACCTCTGTTGTTCAGATCAGCCCACTATACCAGTAATGCGACGAAAGCTTTATCGTGCTAGTTTTGGATTGACGCAGATCCTTTTTCTATATGTCAACCATTTCGAAATTCGCAGACGCGGTGTAAGGAAATCAGCAACACCGAACACACTGATGATCCCACAGCCAACCGTTGTGGCCGAGAGGTTCTAGGCGCTTCATTCCGGAACCGCGCTGCTGCTACGGTCGCGGGTTCGAATCCTGCCTCGGGAATGGATGTGTGTGATGTGCTTAGGTTAGTTAGGTTTAAGTAGTTCTAAGTCTAGGGGACTGATGACCTCAGATGATAAGTCTCATAGTGCTTAGAGCCATTTGAACCATTTATGATCCCACAATGGCGCCACGTGGTAATCTGGCAGTTAAAAGACACGACGAGATGCATATAGATGCATATAGCGGCGTCAGTTTATACTGCTGACTGTTTGTGTGCAATATTCGCATTCCTGGAATTGTGGGTCGGAACTCGTGCTTCAACCCACAATGAACACCAACAGCTCTTGCTACAACAAAGCTTACTTCCTTCTGTCTGTCGTTAGATCGTGTTGCCAGCACTGGCACGGAACGCGAATAGAACAGCTTTCTGCATCTCTACCTCGCCATTTCCTGCAGAAGTTGTTCTTAATAGTTTCAGCACTGTGTTCCTGACTACCGACATTGTAGTGCGTACAACAGACTCTAGTACTGTGCAAGTACAGTAATCGAGGTAAGCGGAGTTTGCGTCGAACGGGAGAGCAGAAGTGGCATGGGAAGCTGCCCGGCGTCTACTGCATCGACCGAGTTCCAGACGACTGGCTGTTGTGTTGGCAGCACTGCGAGCAGACGGCGCCTCGCCATTAGCATATTTGTTTAAAGTTGGTAACGGCCACGGCGCGAGAACTGCTGTGCCCTGCTGTGTGCATGCGGAAGGCACAGCCCGCAAGTTGACTCCGTGGAGTGCTCAGAAGGAGGAGGGGAAGAGGGGGAGGGGGGCAGAGGGTAAGAGGAGGGGGTGGAGGAGGAGTGGGTTACCGCGCGGACACAAGTCTCCCATTTTAAACTCCGGCAACAGCTCGCAACTGCTTTAAGCCCGACTGCAAAACCTAGGAGACCTATTGCCGGCTGTTTAGACTGCCCTCGTAGGCGACCAGCGGAACTTTTGTGGCCAACTAGGGCGGTGCGGCATTAACGGCCTCCGACAACGGCGTGAGACCTCTTAAAGCGTTACTGTATTCTCATTATTAGATGACCAGGGAAATCCTAGAAAAAATTGTCAGTTTTCTAAATAGTGTAGCTCAAACAACAACAGTTGTAAGCATACGTTACAGTTATTAACTTTTAACAAAACTTTTAGGAAAAATTTGATTTCCGACCCGCCGTTTTTGTCTTACACATTTTTTTTAATGTACTTTTGCATTACAAGTGAAATAAAGCATGTTAATTATTTATGTACAGCATACGTGCGCGTATTTCGAAATAAAAACAAAGTAGAAGCATAAATCTGTTTCTGGCAGTTCCCTGCATTTTTACCTTTCAAGTAAATCCTAAAGTATTGCTGTCGCTAATTTCGGTTCAAAAAAATTTTAATAATGTTATCAGATATTTCAGTAATTAACTTACAGTTTGTCTTTGAAAAAATCTTTAATTTTCAAATTCAAGTCATATAAATAGTATACGATTTAGATAAATCTGTTTTTAATATTTTTGAACCAACGTGTAACAGAACATCAAAAAAGTGAACTTCTGTTAATTCAAGTCTACATTAAAATCTGTTTCTCTACTTGTACCACATTACACTAATGCATCCCAGGTCCATATTTATCATGTTTCTGCTGTTTTCTTCCTCCATTTTCTTTTTCAGACTTCTTACTCTTGCATTTTCGGTGACTTCCAACACTGATTTCTCTAGTTCGAAGAGTCTCGTGCGGACAATGGCATTGCATATATAGTTCACCAGGCACTCCTGTCAATTTCATAAACTTGATAGTGAACGTTGCACAATGATTGAAACGTAGAACAGCATCCACCATGCCTATTTTCAAAGTATTTAACCCTACAAGAACAGTTGATTGGAGCTGTTCCCATGTATAGTAGTTAAAACTCTCATTTCGGTTCTGAGACATACCACGTAATTAATTTTCTAGTAATCTTGAGTCAGTAATACATTAGAGAGTAATATGTCGTAAGAAACACAAAAAGTGACAGTAAAATTCTATTTTTAACACATCTGTCTGCGTGGCGCTGGGTCGTCGTATGTGTGCAGATATTTTTCGGTTCCTTTAAACTTGGAGCTTTCTTTTGGACAATTTTCTCGAAATAAGTTTTTCTCGCTCCGAAAATTACATACAATATTTTGTGACAAAAATTTTAAAAATTCAGTTTTTTGACGCATATTCGCTTACTAGTCCCTTTAAACCGCTTTTCATCTTACTATGATTATTCACTGATTCTGCAGCCCTGTTATTTAGCAATCTTTTGCCATCGAAATCTCACATTTTATGCAAACAGAACTATGGTGAATTATAGTAACCTTTGTAACCCTAATTCAGTAATTGTAGCACACTCAAAGTGCCATTTACAACCCTGTGTCCGAGCCACAGTACAAATTAACACAAATAAATACCTTGGACTAACCTTACAATCACTGATAATGTCAACGCTTTATTATTAGCAATCATACCTTTACTATAACTTTCTGAATATCACTTGATCCTCAAATGTAACAAATGACATACAGTGTAGTAACTTAGCGAGTTTAACTTACACAACCAAGTACTTTACTAAAACCATATAATGGAATCTGTCAAGAAAATCGGAAAATGATCAGTAGTTGGTATCGATAAATGTGCAGCAGTGGTGGTAATGGTTTTGATGATGAAGAAGATGATGATAATGATGATTATGATGACGATGATGGAATCTTCTGTGGTAAGACACAGAGATCCTTAACCTTCATACCGAACTCCGCTCCAACGAACCACAAGGTCAGAGTCGTTTTCCCGTGGGCTTTCAGCCTCTCTGTGTCGTCATATGATGGTGGCACTCCCTTAAGGAAATATTCCGTATGAAAAATTGTCAACTTTTATCGTCAGGCGGGCGCTACTCAGGAGAATACTCAGGAGGAACAAAACTGTCACTCTGTGTTGGTGAATGGAATCTTAAATCCATTAATTGGGTGGGTATGTCAGAGAATTTCATGAAGGATAGGTTGAATTAAAATAAAGTGGGGGTCAGTGAAATGGGTGGCATGAACCACAGGACTAATAGAAAGGTAAGTACAGAACGTCAGGAGATGAAATAAATTATTCAGGCAGTTAGGAAATACAAAAATTGTAGTGGTGGGGAGATGGAATTCGGACTAAGGACAACGACCAGAAGAAAAAACTGTAGAAGAACATGGAATGGAGGAAAGGAATGAAAGAGGAAGGTGCCCAGTAAAATTTAACCATGGCTAGAACTTGCTTTCAAATCCGTAACAGAGAGCTGCATACATGGAAAGATATTTAACACTGAAAGGTTCCAGATAGAATTCGGACTTAGGAAAACGATCAGAAGAAAAAACTGTAGAAAACTCACGAAGTTGCAGAAATGTAGGACACTAAGGATATGGCACGTAGGTAAGCTGAAACAACCAGATTACTGAGAATTTTACAGGGAGGAATAGACAATGCTTAACTGAATAGCAGGAAGGAAATGCAGCTTCAAACAATGAAATAATGACCACCACAGCACAAGATCAAATACGCAAAAACAAAAGGCCCATTAGGAATCCGTGGATAGCCAAGTGGACTGACGAATGGAGAATATACAGAACTGCAGAAAATAAAGTAGGGGAAACGGAATGCAGACGTCTAAAACTGAATTACTAATATAGTGCAATATGCCTTAAAACATCGCAAGAAGACAAATGCAAAGCTCTAGAAGCATGAATAACTAGGGGAAAGATAGATATGGCTTACAGACTGGTTAAAATGTCTCTGCAGACAAGGAAAGACATCAAGAGCTCAAATGGCAAGCCAAAACTAAGCAATGAAGGTAAAGGCGAAAGGTGGGAGCGCTATAGAATTTAGCAAAGCACTGAAGAAATAAAGTGCAAACAAGGCTTCTAGGTTAAATTAGATTCCCCCAAATATTGAGAGCTTTCGGGAAGGCATCCATGACAAAACTTATCCTCCCGCTTTGCAAAATGTATTAGATAAGAGATATATCCTCAAACTGCAAGAGGAATGAATTGAATACTACCGAACCGTTAACTTCAATAATCCAAATACTGATAAAAATTATTTAAAGAATAATGGAAAACCTGGTAGAAGCCAACATCGGTATGTGTCAGTTTAGGTTTGGCAGAAATGTAGGACAGTGTGAGGCTATACTGACCCTACGACTTTTCTTAGAATATAGACCAAAGAACTACATTTATAGTTTTATAGAATTAGAAAAAGCTTTTTACCTATGATTGGACTACACTGTGTGAAATTTTGAAGTTTGAAGGCATAAAATACAGGGAATGTAAGGTCATTTACAGCTTAAACAGATACAAGACTGCATTTATAACAGTTGAAGAATTTGAAAAGGAGGTCATAGTTGATAAGTGAGTGCTACCGAGCATTGGCCTTTACCCAGTGTTATTCAGTCAGTCCACTGAACAAGCATTAAATGAAAACAAAGAGAAATTAGGGAAGGAAATGAAAGTTCACTGAGAAGAAATAAAAATTGTCCAGTTAGCTAATGACACCGTAAATCTACCAGAGGTATCAAAGGACTTTGGTGACCAGTTGAATGTAATGTTTGGTTTCTTGTAAAAAGGTTATAAGTTAAACATCAAGAAAATTAAACAAGTTTACTCTGGCGAAGCTTAGTGAATTACATCAGGATACAAAACACTAAAATTATTGAATGAGTTTTGCTATTCCGAGAGGAGAATATTAGACGATTGCTGAAGTAGGGAGGACATAATACACACATAGCTACAGCAAGGAAAGCATTTCTGTAAAAGAGAAATTTGTTAAAAACGGATATAAATTTGAATGTTTGTAAGTCTCCTCTGAACGTATTTTTATGGAATGTAGCCTTGTGTAAAAGTGTACTGTGGATGATTTGCAGTTCAGACAAGAAGAGAACAGAAGGATGCCAAATGTGATGGTACAGAAGCATGATGAAGATTAGATGGGTAGATGGTGCAGCCAGCGATAATGATGATGACGTTTGGTTTATTGGGTCCTCAACTGCGCGGTTATCAGGGCCTCTACGATTTCCCAATCTTTACTGAGTCCAATATCGACTCTTTTATGAATGATGATGTTGATGAACTGATGAGGACAATATAAAACCCCAGCCCCAGGCTGAGAAAATACCCAACCTGGCTGGGAATCCAACCTGGGACCCTGTGATCCAGAGGCAGCAACGCTAGCTACTATTCCATGAGCTGTGGACTAGCTAGATATGAGCACAACTTAATTGAAAACGGCATCACTCGTGTAGGTGAAAACTTCCCGTGCAGTATACCCTACGTTCCTGTAGTCCTCCTGGCCTCACCCTTCATTAATCATTGTCATCACCCATTCAGGCCCTCCCCTGTTCCCATTCCAGCACTACACAGCCCTCACTCCCCCATCGCACCTCGTCTTTTTACTTCTCTCCTTCCCCACTACCCACCTGCCCACCTCTGCCCTGCCCTCCATCTAACCTCCTGACTGTACAGAGCTAGCCTACCCTCCACCCGTCCCTGCATGGCCCTCAGCAGCACTTCGCTTTCTCCCACCTGTACCTTGGTATCCCTCGCCCTCCCTGCCCGAGCCGCCTCCTTACCCTCACCCAGCCGCTACTCCCATCACGCATTGAAGCTGTTGCTCACAGTGTGACTTCAGTTGCCAGAGAATGTAGCCTTGTGTGCGTGAGTTGCGTTTGCTTGTGTTTATCTGCTGTATATTTTTGATCAAGGTCTTGCTGGCTGAAAGCTTATTTGTGATAGTCTTTTTTTGTTGTGCCTATTTGCAACTCAACATCGTTGCTATATGGTGAGTGGCAACTGTCCTTTTCATAATATAATTACATTCCATCTTGGATGCTCCACTGTTCGGAAGGGAAAAAGGTTGTATTTTGTTATTTTTTGCTATTCAAACTGTAGAACTGTCATTTGAAGTATGCCGTTTTAATTTATTACTCTGTTACTACTAACTATATTTGTGGTACATTTTTCAGACAGTACGGTTGAATGACACTAAGTTCAGGAGATATGACACCATAAACACTGAGAGCATGATAATCTACTGCATCATATGACATTTTTAAATTTATTACTTCTTTGTTACTTTGTTTATTTGCAACACATTTTGCGGATACTACACAGTTCTGACGATACTACATGAAGTACTGAGATGTGTGAGAAACTGCTATGTCATTTATGACGTTTTATTGTATTACTTCTTTAGTATTAACTCTATTTACAACACATTTTGCAGGTAGTCATCACATACACCACTGCATGCACTTGCATAACTACATCAATTTATAGCACGTAGTTCAAGAGGTACAACGTCACATACATAGAGTTGCTTGAAAATGAAAGTGCAGGGTGAAATTCACTAGACATAGAGGTGAAATGTTTTTAGAAATATGCATGAAGTATGTTGAATATATGTGAAGTGTATGTTAATATGTGGGCAAAGACGTGTAAGAAGCTCATCCTGAACACCAGGAACGATTTAAATCAAATTTGATATACACCTTACTTAAATTCTCAAAAGAAATACTGCAGTGTTAAGAAAAATCAGCCCCTTATAGGGGAGGGTATGATAAAATGGAGAGAGAAGGAAGGAGGAGAGGATGTTCAGACTATGAGGAGAAAGGAGGAGATAGGCACAGATAGAAGGTGGATGAGAAGGAAAAATGGACACAGATAGGGAAAGGGAAATGGACAGAAAAAGAGATAAGGAGGAGATGACAGAGACAGGGGAGGAGGAAGTCGGCAGACAAAGAAGGGAGGCAGAGATGGGAGAGAGAGAAAGTTATAGTCACAGAGATGGAGGCAGATGAGAAGTGCAGACAGAGGGGGAGAAGAAAGTGAAGAGGGGGATATGGAGAGGGGAAATGAAGTGATGGAGACAGAAAGAAAAGCGGAGGAGATAATCAGGGGAGCGGGGGGGGGGGGGGGGGAGCAGATGGACTGATAGAAAAGAGGAGACTGACAAAGATTGATGGAGGAGGAAATTGACCAAGATTGAGGGAAGAGGAGGTGGAATCAGAGGGGGAGGGGGAGATAGAGAGGGTGAACGAACTGATGGACAGAGGGGTAGCAGCGGATTGACAGAGGGGGAGGAGAAGGTGGACTGAGGGAGTGAGGGAGGGGTAGGAGGGAAAGGAGCGAAAATGGTGGTGGAGAAGGTGTAGAGAGAGAGAGGGGGCAGTGGAGATTGACATTGGGGGCGGCGGGGGGAGATGCTTTAAAAGAAGAAAGCAGACCTCACAATCGAATAAAAAATAAAATATCTCCCTCAAAAATATTATGCAAGGCGAATAAATATACACAATAAAATGTTGTTAGATATACTTGTAAGAAAATTTCTTTGAAACAAGAAACCGGGGGAAATATTGAAATACTAGAGCAGCAACAGGTGCCTGTGTCTGATCGTTAAACGAGAAGTGGAGTCACCAGATACACTGCAAAGCCAGTAAAGCCTTAAGCCTAATAGTTCAGTACATAGCTGACTCGATCCTTCAGCTAAAGTGCCAGCCCCCTTTTAATTTCACAGTGTAAAACACACCCATTTAAAGTTTGCTAGACTGGATTTACGATTACGTGCCTTTCAGCATGTTTTTACGATTCCCTTTTAGAATGAATGATTAATAGTTCGTCTTCAGTCCACTCCGTCTTACCTTCTAATTCTGTTTCTTACTACTCAATGAAACGTATTGATTCTTTCGAATGCTTATGCGACGATTAAATTTGTTACATTCTACTTGAAACCAGAGAGCATGTCGAATGTATTATGCTCCTCTATAATGAGTAAAACAGATAAGCCAGTCGTGTTGGATTATTTGGATATGGTGATTCTAATACTGAAGTTTTTATTCAGAAAACTGAAAACGTTAGGTTAGTAAATCTAATCGTTGTATGCCATCTCTTGTCAATCCTGTCTCATCTGTAAATCAAAGGCAGGCTTTGAATTGTGATCTCTAGCCCGTATATCAGCACACGTCGGTCTTTCGAAGTATTGTTATGGCTGCTGTAGGAATAACAGGCTCTTTTAAACGCGCTGTACGTTCACGTCTTCACGTAGTGATGCAGACGAACGTTTCGGACGATGTTACATAGTTTCGACGCAGTCACATGCGCATAGAAATTTTATTACGACAGATATACGTCTCTCAGTGCTCCGATGGCGTTGTCACGCTCGAAGTAACTGTAGGCCGCCCTCGCTAAAAGCAAACTTTCCTGCGATTGCATTATATTTCACAAACTTGTTTGCCCACGCTTCGTGTACCTCGTGACTGGGCTACATTTGTACATCCACACATTTTTAATGTGGTGGCAGTATCAGCGGTTAATTAAGGTACACTGCTACGGAGTTCTGACGGCATTACTAACTTATCTACAATTATTTAGCTTGTGCTTAGAAAGTCATTCATGTTTACATAGTAGGGGCCGGGTAACAGCTGACTCTGGATTCACAGTTGCAAATAAAATGATACTCTGTCTTCAGACTTCATTCTGATGACTTACGCCTTCCACATCAACTAATATTTTTTCTTCGATCACGTCATGAAGCAATTCCTTGCGTTCGCGGCCAATAGTTTACTCTTTTCACTTATCAGCTCTGCCCTTTGGGTTAAAAATGAAATTCCTCTTGTGCACTTAATGTCGATGTATTTTGCTTTTGTTTTTAAGTAAGATAGTTTTGACTTTCTTATATGCTGAATCAGTCCTTCCGAAGACCATTCCCTTTGCGATTTCATCACATTTTTCCTGAAAACATTTCTTTGCATATTTATTTCATCCCACGGCAACTTATAATGTTATATTACTATCTATTCCTGAACGTTTTTGAACTTCATTCGTGTTTTGATAACTTTAATTATTTCTTCTGTTACCAAAGTTCTTTTCGCAGTTTTCTTCTCCTATCTATATTTGCCTGTACAAATATTGTAGTTGCTGTTTCTGGAGACGTCTGTTCCCCTTAATTCTACGTGCATATTCGCTGTCAATATTGCTTAAATATTCCTTAAAATACTACTTTGAATAACTGTTAGAGATGTTACTTCGTAGGCTTTCCTGGCGTACTAAGTCTTGAAAGTCTCTTCGGGTTTGCTGCCGGATACTAAAATCAAATCGATCGAGGGACACGGTATGAAATTTGACAAAACTGTGGTAGTTACCAATACTTGCGGTTTCTGAAACATTATCTGTAAAGAGGTAACTGAAATTAGGTTGGCGGATAATTTAATTAACAATGACAACGATTTTCCTCTTAGCAGGACGTGGGATCCTGTACTGTCCCGCATCAAAACAGAACGTTCTTCGGTGCGGCCCTGGGTGCGATATATCGTTGCCGCCAGTGTTTTGAGGGTGGCACCACCTCCCAGCATTGGAGGGCAGCAACCGTGATGGGCGGCGAATGCGCCGTGTACTGAACGGTGGCCTTTATAGGACGTCGTTTGGCAGCCTGGCGTCCGTTCTCAGGGGGGCTCAGCGGCAGAAGGAGCATTCTCCTGAAGATGGCGACCAGTTGGATCGCCGAAACATCGAATCGATTTGATTTTAGGCTCCGGCAGCAAACTCGAAGAGACTTTCAACCGTCAGAGATGCTTTTACACTTAATTCTTGCTGCTCCTGGTGAATTACATCTATGGCCCTTAAAAGTAAAACTGATGCCTTTTTATGAATCCTAGGGGCAGCTTCATGGCGTCTCACATGTGTTACCTGTCGTGCTTGATATCTTCTGGTGGCTGCATCAGTCAAATATGTTTTGAGACCAACTGTTCACTTCTTCCCTTCCCCTCTGTCACTGTCTTGTAAACAATATTATTTCTCAATACTTCTCTCTCGCCATGTATGGTATTTGGATGTACATTTAAATAAATGACAACGAGCTGTCGACTCAGAGATGCAGTCAGTTTTTCGTCTATTTATCATTTTCATAGAGGTGGGATACGGGCTACGTCCACATATGAAGTGAATGAACCCTCTTGACGGTTAACTACATTTTCTCAATACTGGGAATTATTCCACATACATGTCTCGTAGTGACACAATGCTGAGCTAGCTATAGGGCCGTCGCTGCCGGCTGCAGTACTGCTGCTTCAGCTTTCTGCTGGGGTCATCATTCACTGCCCACTGGCCTCGACCGGAACACGAGCCACTACCATCGAAGTACGGTATAGAAGGTAACTACATCTGTACACATTATAAAAAGGAGTATACGTGCGTATGTACGTACATATGAATAAATGGCCCACATCTCCTCCGAAACGACTGGACTGATTTCAACCAAACTTCGTTCAAATATCATTTACTGTGTTGAAAGAATCACCATGGACTTAATAATCACCCACATTTCAAAGGGGAAAGGATGGGAGCCCAAAAATGAGCGTAGCCCACGACGCGACGATACGCATACTTTAGTCACCCAGTACCTGAGAATGAGACCATTTCGAGACTTGCAAAACGCTCTACACGTAATTTGAAACCTTTAAGAAACTGTCTCGCTGCCGACCCCCACTTCCTTATGAAAAGAAAATAAAGTTTTTGCAGTTCATGCAGTAAAAGTGCCATAAGACGCATGACGATTTTGTTTATTACTTCCTTACTACTGACTGTGTACCTTACACTCTTTGCATGCAGAATTCACACATGCCTCTGAATGTACCAAAAAAATAACATCATTGTACAACATTTAGTTCAGGAGATACGACGTCGTAAATACGGAATGAGTGAAAAACTACAACGTCATACAATAAGTTTAAATCTATTACATCGTTGCTACTAATTCTGGTCGCAACACTTTTTGCAGATGTATACCTAAAAAAAAGCATCTTACGACATAGTTCAGGGGATATGGCGTCAAATATTCAGATACGAGAAATAAATTTCCGCATCGTGCACGACATTTTAATTAATTACTTCTTTCCCACTAATTCTATTCGCAACACATCTTGCTGACAGTATGCACATATGTTACTGTACTGCTCAATGTACCTACAAAAGTATACCATTTCACAACAAATAATACACGACGTATGATATCACATACTGAACTGTATGAAAAACTTCAGCATAATGTATGCCATTTTCGTCTATTGCTTCTTAACTAACAACAAGTAAGCCTACTAGCGACAAATTTCGCAGACAATAGCCATACACACCACTGGATGTACTTGAAAAATTACGCAGTTGTACAGCACATAGTTCAGGATATTTGACTTCACAAACACTGAGGTACGACAAAATGAAACATCAGGACGGAATTCGCCAGGCATACAGGTAATATATGTGCACAAATACGTGGGTGATATGTTAAATATATGCGAAATGTATTTGGAACGTGCGAAGTCACGTGTAAAACGCTCAACCTAAGCTCCTGGACTAATTTCAACCCAATTTGGTATATGTATTAATCACAATCTGGAAAGAAACCTGACGAGGACGATGGGGGGGGGGGGGGGGGTTACAACCATCAGTCTCTTACGGCTATGAATGTGATAAAGTGGGGAGATAATGGTGAACGAGAAGACGGACACAGATAGTGGGCAATAGGAGGTGGACACATTGATGGGGTGGAGGAATGGACAGAGAATGGGGAGAAGAGAAGATGGAGAGAGAAATGAAAATGTAGGAGACGCAGAGAGAGAGAGAGAGAGAGAGAGAGAGAGAGAGAGAGAGAGAGAGAATGTAGGAAGAGATATAGAGAGGGAGGAGGAGAACATGAACATAGAGAGGGAAAGGACTAAATGGACAGAGAAAGGGAAGAGTTGGAGGTGGAAAGAGAGAGGGGCGAGGAGGAGATGGATAGAGAAATGAAAGATGAGAAGCTACACAGGGTGAGGAGGGAGGGGGAGGCAATAGAGAGAGGGAGTGTCACAGATGGACAGAGAGTGGGAAGAGAAGGGCATGGAAGAAGAGGCAAGGGGCAGAGGAGATGGATTTAGAGGGGCAAGAAAGAGATGGACAGAAGGAAAGAGCGGATGAATCAAGTGTGAAGAGCATCTGGACAGAGAGAGTGTGAGAAGCTGATGGACAGAAGGAAGCTGTGGAGATGGACAGAGCAGGTTGAATGAGGAGATGGAAAGAGAGAAGGAGAATGAGAAGATGGACTAATAGAAGATTGGAATGATGAACAGGGTGAGTAAGGGTTTTTGACTTCACTCTAGCCACGATACTGGAGGACCCATCCCAAGGCTTTCTGCATACGCAACTCTACAGCCAGAACTGGCGAGCCAGTAGCACAGCAAAGGCAGGGTCGATAGTCTTCTGCCATTCTTTTCCAGCTGAGCTAGCGCTCCATTTATTGGGTCACTCATGCTTCCTAGACTGACTTGCTTTCTTTCCCTCTTCCTACTCATACATGAAATAGGGTACGATTTCCCTTACAATCTAAAAGCATGACACTTTCAAACGGTAGCCTGTACTTTAAGTTATGTTACCGGATTGCTCACAGGAAACTAAACTAAAGAATCGTAGACAACACACTATGCATAGCTAAAATATGTGATGTTCACAGTATCTGCCATAGCGAGTAGAAAATTATCAACTGATGTGAAACACTAAGAGTTTAATTATGTAACACTCGCTTGCTGTTGACGACACTGCATTCTCTGCCATAAGGCTAATTATTGTGTAGGGTGTTATATTGTACATAGTTACTACGATAGAAAACACAGCTATCAATGACAAAAGACCCAACTCTGTAGCTGAGGATGTATCCGTCCTATTCTAGACTACGTTGTATAATCTATTTTCATCACTTGTGTAGGAATGGCTGTACTTTCATAAATGAGTTCCCCTTTAGAATGGTGATACGTACATTTTATTACGTTCGGTCGTTTGGACGGCGTCGTTCATAACCGTGCAGCGAGATTTTGGATGCAGTGGGTAACGTTGCCAAGTTTCACACACCAGACCTCCCTTAAATACATATGCAGCATTGCCATCTATGTGGCAGGAAAATTCTAGTACAATGGATGTGAGCCACTGGAGCTATTTAAAGTAATAATAATGGGCACGAGTCTTTCGTTCTAAATAAAATTCCAAGATGGCATGTATAAGACCCTGGCATTATTAGTACTGTATAAATATTTTGACCCTACAGAACTACTTCAGATATTTTAACTCATTTCATTTATATTAATGATAGTTTTAGAATTGCATCTCCCATAGGGTGACGTGATTACATTATGAACATTGATGCTAGGTAGATTAATATCGTTTTCAAAATTATAACAAGACAGTTACATAGAACATGGGAACGAAGAACCATATTACATTTTGATGCCTGGGTTGCTCGCAACACTAAGAGAGGAAAAGAGTTGGTACTCTTGTGAAGGATCGTAACACCAACACTAAATAGGAAACAGCTTTAAGTAGTAAATAGTCTTAAGTTTAGAAAGTTGTTAATCTAGTACATACACTCCTGGAAATGGAAAAAAGAACACATTGACACCGGTGTGTCAGACCCACCATACTTGCTCCGGACACTGCGAGAGGGCTGTACAAGCAATGATCACACGCACGGCACAGCGGACACCCCAGGAACCGCGATGTTTGCCGTCGAATGGCGCTAGCTGCGCAGCATTTGTGCACCGCCGCCGTCAGTGTCAGCCAGTTTGCCGTGGCATACGGAGCTCCATCGCAGTCTTTAACACTGGTAGCATGCCGCGACAGCGTGGACGTGAACCGTATGTGCAGTTGACGGACTCCTTGGTAGCCAACTGTGCTACATACTCTGCTTTATCAATGCGAACCTTGTCTATCTCCACTTTCGTTCCCAAGTCGACTGAAAATTTCAGTAGCTGCAGAGGCCTCCATACCACCACTTGTACCTTCATAATTTCTGTCACAGATATGGCCTTCTTCATTCCCTGATCTACACTTATAACAATGTTTGGTTAAAATCTGGAAATCTGTTACCTTTCCAGTATCCACGCTGTTCACCGTAGCAACAGAATTCTTAGAACTGTAGATGCGCTTCTGCCAAGTGTCATCAAAAGCTGCTGGTATGTCAGTCACACCATTATTTATTTCAATAGCTTCGTTGCAGCATCCCTCATTGATTCACATGCAGCAGATTCCACAGCAACTCCAATAAATCCTGATACTAGTCGATTTTAAAAGTTGTGGGTGGCATATTCACCACGGCACACATTGTTTCTGCTGCAGTGTGTCCTTTGCCAATTGCTCCCAATCCTTAAAACCACCCAACATTTACTTCAAAATAACTATCTTTACACTTATTAGAATTCCAAAATGAATGAGTATATTTACAACGATTATAATTAATGATAAGTTTCATGGCTAGTCCATTTGATACCTCACTGTCTGCATATAAACTAACTAGCACTACACATATTTTACAACACACACTTTCACATAAAATCCTTGTTAGCATGTGTAAATCTATCAGAATATACCCTAAGCTATCATATACATCACTTTCGTATTGAGAAAACTGTGTATCACAAAGTTTTACTTTAATCTTCGAAGCACTAATGGATATATTTCTATATACTGACGAGTTTACCTGCATTTGATTCTCTGTAATTTCACATGCCACATATTGAACACAATGTTCCCCTTTATTCAAATATCTATTACCATGAAACCCACGCTTCTTAAGAACACTTCGTTTTGGCGTCATAATTTACTTTTTGAGAGATTTACCAATCTATTCGTCACTTTTCCTCGGAGAAACGTTAGCACTTTCGACGCGTGTTTATACTATGAAATGATACGATACTGTTTTTGACAGTGCTACTCACACAAAGACGTAATTTAATCTTTATAAGACAGCAATCCACAGAGTTGTATATATAAAATTACCGATTTTTATAGATCTTAAAGTAACACATGTAAAAATTTTAACATTTTCAACCAGTGTAGATAACATTTTAAAAAATAAAATAAAATACTTCCCATTTGAGTTTATTACTGGTATATTTTATCATTTTATTCGATAATTGCAAATTTTATAATGAGATAAAAATCAGAAAATGTGAAAAAAACAATTTCCGTTCTAACTCCCCTTAACTGCTCATGTATCCAAGTTGCTGGTGAGAATAATAAACAGAAGAATGATGATCAGTTTGCCTTTTGGAAAGGTAAAGAGACCACAGAGGCCATTCTGTCGCAATTGATAATGGAAGCAAGAGAAGCAAGAGCTAAGAAAAATCATCACACCTTCATAGGATTTGTCAATCTAGTAAGAGCGTTCGGGTATGTAAAATGGTGCTCAGACAGGTATTATATAGTGTGTACATAACTGAAGAGAAAACGTTAGAATGGAGGACAAAAACGATGTGCTTGGCCGTAAAAGTGTGTAAGATGGAGATGCAGTCTTTCAGCCTACTGTTTAATCGATACATCGAAAGACCAATCAAATAAAAGAAATAAGGAGCAGCATTAAAATTCGTGGTAAAATGATATCAATGGTAAAATTCGCTGGTAACATTGCTCTCCTAAATGAAAACGAAGAAGAAATACATGGCCTGATAAATAAAATTAATGGGATCATGGTCACAAATCATGGACTGGAGGTAAAGAGAAGAAAGACGAAAGTAGTGAGGAGTATAGAAATTGAGATCATCGAAAAATTTAACACAAAAATCGGTGACCAAAAAGCACATAACGGGAAGAAATTCTTCTACCTCGGAAGGAAAATAATTCGTGATGGACGAAGCAACGGGATCAGGAATAGCGGACTAGCACAGGAAAAGAGAGCAGTGTGACCCTAAAGAGGTCTATCAGTGTAAAACATCAGCTTAATTTTAAGAAATTTGTGAGAAAGATCGTCTGTGGCACAGTGTTCTGTGGAAGTGAATAAGTGAATTAAGAACTATGGGGCAAACAAAAACCGAGGAGAACCGACGCATGTGAGATGTGAGGCCATAGAATGATGTTCAAAACTAAATGGACTTATAAGAAATGAGAGGTACTCCGCAACATTGAAGGGAATAGGTTACGCATATCACTGACGTGTGCTTTGACGTAACTTGTTGGTTTAATGCCTCATCTTCTCTGGACGAAGGGAGTCAGAACGCACCCCACTTCTTCGTATACGTAAAATTAAAATTTCGTGCGAGGGGTAACACAGAAAAGCACATGGAAGGGAATCATTGGAGCCGGTCTTCCATTAATTATTTAAATGACATGCGACAGAAAGCATCTAGCTATAGATTAGATTTAGTAAGTTCAAATTCACCCACTTTAACATCTCTCATGACCACACAAATGAGGAAAGGAATCGACACGATATTTCCGAATGAAACAGCAAAAAAATCATGGGAAAAAAAGCACCTGGGTTACATACTCACGTTTGTTGGTGAGCGTCAGGGAAGTGGTACGACAAAGATGAAGGAATGAAAGTTATCGGCTCTGTGGGTCTTACATAAAGAGGGTGTCAATTAGACATGCAAAAAATCAAAGGGACGAACTTGGCAGTGCATGAGCCATCTTGCGGAATAGTGTGTGCATGACTCACTAAGGTGACGGCAACTAGCAAGTCGGAGCAGTAGCTCATGAAATGAATGGCAAGGAGCTGAAATTTCTTTGGGAGTAGGAATGCCTACTTCTCTCTGAGGTTCCATCGTCTAGTCACTTACGCAAACAAAAGAGTTGAGTCCGTGGGTGTGACAGCCACCGCCTGCCTCTAGTCTTGAGAAAGGGACCTTGGCAGCGCAAGGATTACATTCCTTAGTCCGAACTACTCAAAGTGTGACCGAGGCAATATCTGTAGAACGAGATGGAGAAAACTTTTGAGCATAACGTTAAACTTATTTTTCACCGAAGGAAACAAAATCCAGGACAGAGATGCTCGTACACAAATTAAAACTGAGAAACAAAAACGGAGAAAGTGAAACACCACAGTACACTGCTGTAATGGACCAACGAATTTCTTCATAACAGGCAACTCAAAGAAAAACAAGCATTATTAGACAGAATCATTAACTAACCCTAATCAAAAATCTTTCAATGATCTAACTACAACCTATGGGCATTATGCCGAATCGTTCGGTTTCAGTTGTACCAACAGGTGATTATTCTATCAATGGTTTATCAATATACATTCGAAATTGAAACAGAGTGCCATGAAGAGAAGAGAAACTACCGGGTAACAAATTTCACTCATCTTACGAACGGAAAGACCAGCCAATCTGCTACCACAAAAAATAGTACTCTCACACCATATGACTAGTAGAAAACTAATACTTAAGCGCTCGTTTCTAGTATTTGTGCACGTCTAAATTTGGTACTGACTACACTTTTCCTATACTCTAATCTTAGTCAACAAAATCACACATGATGTTACTACATGTCTACCACAAAGAAAATTACTAGATCATTTTTCGTACAGACAGTCTGGTGACGACAATTTAGATTTTTCCGAGTGTCAACAGGTTTCTATTTCAGAAAACTGAGTCAGGCTCGCTCTTCTGCGTTATGTGGACGAAACAAACTGCTGGATCTACGAGGTAGTAGATCTAGGCGGAGCACCTGTACCCATAACAAAGAACTATTGTGAAGCCTTAACAAGCGTGCAACAGTAGGCACTGAAATCTTGAAAGTGATTCCTGAACATACTGTGTTTCACAGTGGCTACCATGAGATGTGGAGCGGTGGGTAACACTAGAGAAGCCGTATCATTGCATAAGAACTTGTTGCTTAAACGTGCCTGTACTGGTTCATTCTTCTACCCTTCAGTTAGTGACTTGTGTGCAACAGAAAGTTCGTCAACGAATCATTAAATAGTATATTAGAACAAATAAGCCCTCTGTCACAAATACAAAGTCAAAATTGACCAGGTTCCGACGCTACTATGAGCGTCGTCTTCAGAATTAAACTAACTGTTCTAAAACAATCGGTATATAAGACATTTATAAACCAAAGTGTGAACTGACCAGAAAGAGATGCAGTACTTAAAAGCCACATTGGAAAGAAAATCTAAGCCGGAAAGGCGACGTCATGAAAAGTTGTAAATAAGATAAGATAGCGAGCCGCTAAGGGCTGCTCGTACCTGAGTGAACACGGGTTGCAACAAAACTGAGGTGCCCACGTTCGAAAGTGTGGCAAGTAAACAAGGTGTTGCTACGAGCGCCATCTAGTAGCCACAGAAACAACTAGGCTAGGGTACATTCAAAATTAGACACATGAAATTGTAATGAAGCTGATTCAGGCATAACGTAAGCATTAATAATAATAAGATGAAGTTAAATAATTATCTGCTTTAAACAGAGATAAATTTTGTAACGTAAGAAAAAAAACGTCTATTATCACATACAAGAAAACAGCAAAGACGTAACAGGAAAATAACATTTTGGCATACTGTATGATCTGAATCACAGATCAAGCAACGGCCTTATACAGTCGAAAAGGTTTTTATTTCGCAGCTGCAGCTGTTCGTTGAGAATGAGGCCATCGTGACGAGATAGAGGTTTGAAAATCTCCAATTCCTCTAAAACATCTAACCTATGCCCCTTCTTTTCGGTATGCAGAATATTGCTATCGTCAATGGCTTTAGGCACGTGTCCAGTAATTAATATATGATCAGCAAAGGATGAATTGAGGGGACTGGTGCCGTTTTTTCTCAAAAGATGTTCTTTATATCTGATGGTGAAAGCACGTCCAGTTTGCGCTACATAAGAGGAGGAGCAGGTATCACAGATGATCTTATAAACGCCAGAACTTTCTGTAGGGGAGCGAATTGATTCAAAATTATGAATGAAGTTTCTGTTCAGATTGTTATTAGTAGAGAAGGCAATATTGCAGTTGTATGTATTGCGAAGCATGAGCTGAATCTGATAAGAAATGGGTCCTACGAAAGGAATAGAAAAACTTTTTTTTTTTAGGTTAGCTTCAGCGCATGAGGTGTTGAGCGTCATAGTTCTTGCAGTTTTCTTTTTGAGGATACCGTCCACTATGTTAGGCGTATATTCATTATTGACTGCTTTGGTTTTAAGTAAATTAATCTCCTCATTAAACTTATCTGTAGAAAGTGGTATAAAGGTGGCTCGGTGGATGGCAGAGTGAAAAAAAGGCCATTTTTTGAGACTGTGAATGATTTGTGAACGTACAGCACTTCACAGTACTGCCATTGTGTGTGGTGTGATGGGTGACATTAGTGATCCAGCAGGTGTCTCAGGATTGTTCGTTCCTCCACCCTTCAGTTGGTGCCGTGCCTATAATAGGATGGTCGCAGGCATGTCATTAAAAAGTAGTTTTCATCTCTATTTCTTCAGTAGCTGCCAAGAGTAATCCGCCTTTACGTTTCCAGGAAAACGCTTTGACCTCTTTGTCACGAGCGTTCCGCCGCAGCTGTCTGCGCAATGTAAATCTGCAGCCGTGCCTGAGGAGACGACGGGGGCACAGTTGGCCTGGCGCGGAGCCCAAGGTGCCAACGCGTCCCTCTCCCCCCCCCCCCTCCCCCAACTCACGCTCCCCTCTTACCCCCTAGCCCACTCTTTTCCCTTCCCAGGCGTGGCCTTCCTGGCTCCGCCGCAGTGGGATGCTCGGCTACTGCTGCAAATGGAAATACCAGCCTCACGTGCCGTGCCATGCCGCAGAGCGCCACCTTATGAATAAATCATTGCCGCGGCTCGCATGCAACCGACACGAATATATTTTGTTTTATAAAAATGGCTATATGACCACGGGTCAGTTCTGCCCTCAGTCGAATGTGGATGGATGGATGCACAACGGCTGCGGTCTGTTCCTCGAGCAACCGCCCAGCCTTTGCAAAGCCGGCTGTGTACCGAGTTCACTGCGGAGCACGGTACTGGTGGGGTGGGAGAAATTCCCAGCAAATGCAAAAAATTGTTTGTACCATCAGGTCCCCTCTATAAGTCCTGTACACACTCATTTTGCTGGAGATATGCTTGGTTAGTTGTAAGTACATCGAGTGTTTCAGAAGGTGACTGCACGAAAACTACAAGACATAGAGAAAACTGATAAGTTTCAGTGTGCAGACCATCTCCCCAATTTCTCCTTGACGTTATAGATGCTCGTATGGGTACAATTTGTGATACTGCAGATGTCAATTGTTGTTGTTGTTGTGGTCTTCAGTCCTGAGACTGGTTTGATGCAGCTCTCCATGCTACTCTATCCTGTGCAAGCCTACATCCTTCTGAATCTGCTAAGTGTATTCATCTCTTGGTCTCCCTCTACGATTTTTACCCTCCACGCTGCTCTCCAGTACTAAATTGGTGATCCCTTGATGACCCAGAACATGTCAGCCAACCGATCCCTTCTTCTACTCAAGTTGTGCCACAAACTCCTCTTCTCCCCAAATCTATTCAATCCCTCTTCATTAGTTATGTGATCTGCCCATCTAATATTCAGCATTTCTGTAGCATCACATTTCGAAAGCTTCTATCGTCCATGTTTCACTTCCATATATGCACATTCCATACAAATACTTTCAAAAACGACTTCCTGACACTTAAATGTGTACTCCATGTTAACAAATTTTTCTTCTTTAGAAACCCTTTCCTTGCCATTGCCAGTCTACATTTTATATCCTCTCTACTTCGACAATCATCAGTAACTGTGCTCCCCAAATAGCAAAACTCGTCTACTATTTTAAGTGTCTCAGTTCCTAAACTATTTCCCTCACCATCACCCGATTTAATTTGACTACATTCCATTATCCTCGTTTTGCTTTTGTTGATGTTCATCTTATACCCTCCTTTTAGGACACTGTCCATTCCGTTCAACCAAGTCCTTTGCTGTCTCTGACAGAATTACAATGTCATCGGCGAACCTCAAAGTTTTTATTCCTTCTCCATGGATTTTAATACCTACTCCCAACTTTTCTTTCGTTTCCTTTACTGCTTGCTCAATATACAGATTGAATAGCATCGGGGAGAAGCTACAATCCTGTCTCACTCCCTTCCAAACCACTGCTTCCCTTTCATGCCCCTCGACCCTTATAACTGCCATCTGGTTTCTGTACAAATTGTAAATAGCCTATCGCTCCCTGTATTTTACCCCTACCACCTTTACAATTTGAAAGAGAGTATTCCAATCAACATTGCCAAAAGCTTTCTCTGAGTCTACAAATGCTAGAAACGTAGGTTTGCCTTTCCTTAATCTTTCTTCTAAGGTAAGTCGTCAATATAAGGGGGTCATTTCTCTAAAGTCACTACCCAGAAGGCATTATTGGAAACCTGTTCATTGGTTTGCCTACCTGCGGCAACGAAATACGAGGGCATTTCGGAAATTAAGGTCCCACTGGGCACGAAAGAGAAACCACTGTGAATATCAATAATGTTCTCTTTGCAAGAGTCACCTACACCTTCGAGCAACTTCTCCGAATAGTCACCTCTCTGACTTGGACAGTTGTCGTAGCATTGTGCCAACTTTTCAATACCCTTGCCACAGAAGACAGCCGTCTGTACTTTCTGCCAGTTCTCTACGCTTTTCTACAGCTCGTTGTCAGTGTTAAAATGTTGTCTTCATACCCAGCGGTTCATGTGAGCAGAGATGAAGTTCAGGGGGAGACGAGTGCTGGCTGTATCAAACACTTCCCAAGAAAAACCCTGCACAAACAACTACATTGCCCCTGCAGAGTGCGGGCGGGTCTTGTCATGAAGAAGTAAACGCAGGACAGTTACGCCATGCGTGCTGCTTGACATCTGGCGAAATTTGCTACTAGGCCCTCAGACATATTTATACATTCACTTTGCGCTCAGGAATGAAAAAAGCGACATGATGTGATCGACAGGAATGCTAGAGACACAGCCCAACTTATCCATTCAAATTTTCATCGGATTTCCACTGTGGTTTCCTTTTCGCGACCAGTCGATATGTTGAAATGTGTGTGAATTCCTACGGGACCAAACTGCTCAGGTCATCAGTCCCTAGATTAACACATTACTTAAAATAACTTATGCTAAGAATAACACAGACAGCCATGCCCGAGGGAGGACGCGAACCTCCGGCGGGAGGGGCTGCACAGTACGTGACATAGCGTCTCAAACCGCATGGCCACTCAGCGTGGACGACCGGTCGGTCCTTACTTTCCGCACAGACCTCGTAATTTGGTGTGCTAATACGAAGTGGATGATTTATCTATATGTACGAACATGCATCCTCCTGCTAGTGTCCTCTGTAACTATGGCAAGTAGCGTACTATGAATCTAAACGACGAGACCTACTATATCCACTGATATGTGTCAATTTTCTCTAAATCCTGTGGTTTTGCACACTTGTCTTCTAAATCCCAAATGGTACGTCACTAGGTGCTCAGGAGGGGCATGTGGTCAGCACACCGCTCTCCCGGACGTTTGTCAGTTTATGAGACTGGAGCTGCCACTTCTCAATCAAGTTGCTCCTCAATTTGCCTCACAAGGGCTGAGTACACTCGAATTGCCGACAGCGCTCGCAGCATGAAATATTTTCCAGGTCAGTTTCCGGCAAAATCGCAGCACGATGACTGCTGTTATACAAGTCACTCACGAACTGAAACGAACTGTGAATAAACGATAGGCTACTGTTATTTGCCTTACTGTATTTCAGCAAAACTTTTGATGCTGTCGGCATTCTTTCACACTCAAGCCTTATATCTCGCCAATAACGTGTAATGATGGAAACAAAAAGGTCAGAAGAGAGGGATGTAGGATCATGTTACGTTATGTGTGCTTCATGAGATCAGGTGAAATCTGCTACCAGGCCGTCGTACTTTGCGGAGACACTATTTATCCATGCATCTTTACCTGCCTGTGGGCTCAGAACAGAAAAGAGCGACGTGACGCTGTTCGATGGGCGCAGTAGACACTGCCCAACACATCTGTGTAAAGCTCCATCGGATTTTCACTATAGTTTCCTTTATACGACCTATCGGTCCTTACTTTCCGAATAGCCCTCGAAATGAAGTTCGCTAATACGAAGGAGTCCTCAACGACCAGTATTGGGCCCATTACTCTTCTCATTATGTGTTAATCATGCGTCAACTATTCGCTCTCATTGCAGATAGCACTTATACGTTCACGACATTTAGTTACACATAAGTGCAAGAACAACAAACCTGTGTATAGCCATCCAACATGTAAATGCCGATTTATCTGCCCTGTCAGTGTGAGTGCGGAACTTTGGTTTCAAACTTACTTCATCCAAAGTGAAAGCAACCTTACTCGCTCACTAAAGACTTGTTACACTTCAGTTCAGAGAATACGTTCTACCGTATATCCTAAATTACACAGAAATAAGTTTTTCTACTTCTACAAGAACTTCGGAAAATTCTAGGGCGACGAACCCACCACAATTTTGCACGTCAAGGTGCCCAGTGATCGGCACCGTACATCCGGCGAGCGCCAAAAGAGAATGGCGGCGAGCACGGCGAGGCCCGTGCACCACGGTTACACACGCGGACTTGTTTTCAACACAAGTTGGCTCGTTGAACGCCGACCGGAGACCCTCCCATCACACGTTCACCCGGAAAACCCGCCGGGGTCAGGCGTATATCGTTAACAGCGATGAACGTAGAACACCCTATCGACAGTCGCCACGACTCACTCACTTTATTACATAAATGAATTTTGTATTTTGAGAAGTGGAACTGACAAAGGAAGAGGAAAATATTGAAATGACAGCGACAGTGATTGTTAGAAAAGAAATAAATAGGGAACTCTGCCGACAAGGGGTAGGAAGAGTTCTGTAGGAGGAGAACTAACGAGAATCAGCTGCACAGAGCACAAGAGATCTGGTTATTGTGATAGAAGGTTGATTATTTGCTGTCTTTTGAAGTTTGTAACGTATTTAATTTATCTGGTACTGTGAGGAAGATTGTTGCAAACTTGGGTTCCTGATACAGAAAAGACTTAGAAAACATGACAGTACTATATAATGGTACAGAGAAAATTTTACTTTGTTGAGAACGAGTATCTCTGATGTGCTGTTAAGATAGTAGAGTAATAGTTGAAGATAAATAAGAGGGAGTGCCATGGTTGAGAAGAGGATAGAGCAAATATAGAGTATGTAGTCTCTACGATTCTCGGCGCGTTTCCATGATACGAGGGCTGTTTGGAAAGCAGGGAACGATTGGTCGCGAAATGCAGACAACAGTGAGAAAGAAAACTGTTTATTTGCGACAGCTACACTTTTCAGCTACTTCTCCACATAGTCGCCTCTCCGACGTAGACATCTGCCGTAGCTTTGTACCAAGTTTCCAAGACGTTCGTCATAGAAGGAAGCCTTCTGTACTTTCCCACAATTTCCTACGCTCGACTGCAGCTCATTGTCTGTGCCAACATGCTCTCTTCAGAGCGGGCGGTCAGTCTGAGCTGAGATGTAAATGAAAGGGAACTGTTACGAAGAAGAAAATTCATGACAGATACGTTACGTGGGGTTGCATGAAAGCATGCGAAATCCCATTGCAGGCACCCATGTTTGAGCGGAGACACTATTCTGTAGGCATCTTTACACGCTCGTTATGCGCTCAGAACTAATAAGAGCGACGTTACGTTGTCTATGGCATACTAGAGATACTGCCAACACATATGTACAAAGATTCATCGAACTTTTAGTGTGGTTTCCATTTCACGAACGATCTTCCTTACTATCCGAATAGCACTTATAATTGTTCGTAGGCTGGTTTGATATGGTCGAAAAAGCGTATGATGCGAACGAATCATACACAATCATTCATCGCCAGTACCAGTTAGCGTGATCTTTCGTACGAAAGGGTCCTCACAGAATGATATTACCATAGTGAAGTATGGGGAGAATTAATGTCTCTATGAGCTCCTTTTTAAACTGCAAAAGGTGTAGTTTCTTATATTTCTGTGTTGAATGAGGCGATGATGGCACTTCCTTACAGTCAGCAGCGGTGTGTACAGTGCAGTCTAAATGATGACCCAGAATTTTCCGAAGTTCTTTGTAGAAGTAGAAAAAGTCACTTCTGTGTAGTTTAGGATATACGGTAGAACTGATTCTCTGGACTGAAGTGTAACAAGTCTTTTGTGAGCGAGTAAGTTTGCGTGCGTTTTAGATGGGTTTGAAACCACTCACACTGACAGAACAGGTAAATCGTTATTTAGATGTTAGATGGCTTTATACAGATTTGTTGTTCTTGAACTTATGTATAACTAAATGTTGTGAGCGTATAGGTGCTATCTGCAGTGAAAGAGAATAGTTGACTCATGATTAACACATAATGAGAAGAGTAATGGGTCCAATACTGGTCGTTGTGTACTCCGTTGTATTAGCGCACTAAATTACGAGGGCTGTCTGGAAAGTAAGGATCGACAGGTCGTGAAAACGAAACTACAGTGACTGGTGAAGGTGAAAACACTCATCATGTGTCAATGGATTTTAAATGTCTATTACGGACAGCTTCGAAATTAAGCTTAGAAAACAACTACATAGGTAAGGAATTTCACCAATTATCATGAAGTGTGCAATGAAGTGTGCAACAACATACCACTTCCTTTTTCTGGTATATTATTAGGAGTAAATTGATCACGTCCACATTTGGATATACTAAAACTAGCAACTCATATATTGCGGAAATGGAAAGTTCTATTGATATACGTTTTTCAGAGAATTAATTGATAGTCAGTGGCTCGTATTGTTAGGCAGTGAACAGGCTGTAATACTTAGAAAATGTGTTTTTGTGCATACATGCACTTTTAATAACAAAACAGTGCCTAAAGACAATAAAAAAGTAAAAGTAGGATCAACTAGAATGTCAGTTATGTCTGTTGCAGGACTCCAGTGCGAGTCGCTCATGAGATTTTTTATTTTAAATATTTCCACACCGACACTTCTTTGCGGCATTCAACCTGCGCTGTAGCTAGGTACGATGACGTTATGTTTGCTGACAGTGTTCCTTAAATGCATTGTGACTTGCTGGTCAGTTAGTGTGTGACAGTCCAAGCAGTGGGTCGTGAGTGGACGACAGGATTGACAAGTGCAGAAAAAGCCGAAATGCTCATGGTGCATGGAGAGTGTAGGAAGAATGCAATTCATTCTTATACAGTATATGCGGTGAGATATCCCAATAGAGGTCACTTCGGCAATTATTTATCACCAATTCAGTCAGTTTTGTGAAGGGGCTAGTGCAACACTGGAGACACTTGTTTCCTTGGAAGGAAACAAGTGACTTCAGAAGTGGGCGAAGTTAATGTTCTTGTTGCAGTTAATTTGCACGATATCTCCTGCGCTATCGCACGACGAAGTGCCATGAGTCAGGCAACAGTACTATGCATTCACCTTCGAAAAAGGTTCATTCCTAACGCAACTATCTCCACCAAGAACTGCACGGAAACTATGATGTGAATCGTATAAACTTGTAAGTACATCCGAGGTTTCAGAATGTGACTGCACGAAAACTACAAGACATAGACAAAACTGATAAGTTTCAGTGTACAGACCATCTCTACAATTTCTAACTCACATTATTGATGCTCATATGGGTACAATTTGTGATACTGCAGATGTCAATACGAGTGGTCAGTTCTCTAAAGTCACTGTCCGGAAGGCATGTTTGGAAACCTGTTCATTGGTTTGCCTATCTGCAGCAACGAAATATGAGGGCTATTCGGAAAGTAAGGTCCGACTAGCCACGAAAGGGAAACCACAGTGAATCTCAATAATGTTTTGTTAGCAACAGTTTGCTACGCCTTCCAGCTACTTCTCCGCATAGTCGCCTCTCCTACTTGGACAGTTGTAGTAACGTTGTACCAATTTTTCAAAACCCTCGTAACAGAAGACAGCCATCTGTACTTTCTGCCAATTCTCTACGCTGTTCCGTAGCTGAAATTCGGGGGGAGGCGAATGCTGGCTGTATTGTGGGTGATCAAACACTTCCCAATGAAATCGCTGCACAAACAACTTCATTGCCCCTCCGGAGTGCACCCAGAACTTCTCAGGAAGAAGTAAACGCATGACAGTTAAGTTATGTTTGTTGCATGACATCAGGCGAAATTTGCTACCAGGCCCTCAGACTTGGAAGGAGGAACTATTTGTGGAGACATATTTATATATTCACTGTGCGCTCAAGACTGAAAAGAGCGAAATGAAGCGATCGACGGGCATACAAGAGACACTCCCCAACAAATCTGTGCAATTTTCATCGTATTTTCACCGTGGTTTCCCTATCGCGACCGGGCGATCCTTACTTTCTGAACAGTCCTCGTAATACAGTGTGCTAATACGAAGTGGATGATTTATCTACATGTACTGACATGCATCCTCGTGCTGGTGTCCCCTGTACCTACGCCAAGTGACGTAATATGAATCGAAACGTCTAGACCTGATAGATCGCCTGATATGTGTCAGTTTTCTCTAAATCAAGA
Source organism: Schistocerca gregaria (assembly GCF_023897955.1). Classification (NCBI taxonomy): domain Eukaryota; kingdom Metazoa; phylum Arthropoda; class Insecta; order Orthoptera; family Acrididae; genus Schistocerca; species Schistocerca gregaria. The sequence goes on along the minus strand of NC_064926.1, from coordinate 60,178,966 downwards.
GGGTTTGCTCACTTGTCATCTAAATCTAAAATGGCACTCATGGATAATTGTGCACATCATTTAATAGTAGTACAAGGAAGATAATAGTGAAGGTTATTAAATGTTTTCCAGACTCCACATCACTCTTTTGAGTTATGCGTCATACACATCTTAAGTAAGATGTCATATGAGAATTTACAGGACACCGTATTGTTAAAATATTATGTCTGTCTAATGGTGAGCAGTTTGTCACTGATAAGTTTCTAATAACGTACTAACAGCACATTCACACCAAACGTCACACAGAAAATAACGGTATCGGCTCACACCGGCTGTTCTGAGATGTACAGAGAGGCTTAATAGAACTGACCCGGAAAGCATTTTGTGCATCTTAATATAGGCAACCGAACTTACATCATCCGCGCCACTGAGGTGTGGATAATGTAAACTTTGTTGCCTAAAACTAAACTCTGCCCTAACAGGCCATGAAGACTCAACGGTACCGATGGGCCGCTGTGACATCATCAGCCCACAGGCGTCACTGGGTGCTCATGGAGGGGCAGGTGGTCAGCACACCGCTCTCCCGGCCGTACGTCAGTTTACGAGACTGGAGCCGCCACTTCTCAACCAAGTAGCTCCTCAATGTGCCTCACAAGGGCTGAGTACACGCCACCTGCCAACAGTGCTCGGTGCATGAAATACTTTCCAGACCATTTTCCGACAAAATCGCAGCACGATGACTGCTCTTATAAAAGTGACTCACGAACTGAAACGAGCTGGAATAAAAGATAGGCTATTGTTACGTGCCTTTCCGAATTTCAGCAAAACTTTCGACACTGTCGGCATTGGTTCACATACATGCCTCATATCTCACCAATAATGTGTAATGATGGAAACAAAAAGGTCAGAATGGAGGGATATAGAATCATGTTACGTTATGAGTGTTGCATGACATAAGGCGAAATCTGCTACCAGACCGTCATGCTTGGCGGAGACACTACTTATCCTGGCATTTTTACCTGCCTGCGGGCTCAAAACAGAAAAGAGCGATGTGGCGCAATCAACGAGCGTAGTAGAGACACTGCCCAACACATCTGTGTAAAGTTTCATTTAGAACACATGTACCCTGTAATCTGGACTTGCGCCAATGGCACTATAGCAAGGACTGCCTCTCCATATTACAGCGTTTAATATCACAAAAATGTTATCATTTGGCGATCCCATTTAAATACTCCACTTCATGAAACGCTTGAATACCAGTAAAGACGGCTACATTGACGAAGTAACAACGAAAAAATACAATACTTCGTATATGTTCGTAAGGTTTCATTGTACTGTAGTTTTACTCATTCCAGTAATATCTCGTCTTCGCGAGTCATAAAAAAGGGAATCCAAAAATTAGTTGCATGTTAAAGAAATATTTCATATTTATTCGCATAGATTCATATAGCCTGCAGCCGTCCGTTGTTTGCTTGGAGCATTCCAATATTATCTCGTGACCACAGCCGATTGAACAATGTTCGATATAAAATTTCATATTTGTTCTCTGTATATTTGCAGGAGCGCACCGGCTATCTGCAGCTGCCCAGATTACTGCAGAACACGAGGCCATCTCGGCACCACCAACGTTGTCCATATGTATAAAAAAAATAACGATGCAGCAGTGCAACGAAATACTAATCTAGAAGTACAATCATTCCGAAGCCATCATGTGATAATTGCAATGTTAAAGAACCACTTACCGGCAGCAAATACCTGTGCGAACGAGAGACTATCAAACAAACAAAAGTTCCGTTTCAAATATGTGGAACATCATAGTGTCAGGGCAGATTGCAGCATCTCAGTACTGACTATAATTCGGTTAGTAGTGGAATTCCATCGCCTTCCTTCGACATGTAAATTGCTTCGCCTTAACAGCTGTGCAGCTGTAAACTGGTTCTGAGTGCGAAGGTACAGTAACTATGACACTGATATTTCATTCTGGAGAAAAGGGAAGTAAATGGCGTTCTTGATTTTCCTACGTTTCCCTAAAGTGAATGACTAAGTAGCTCACTCGGTAAGACCAAGACGGTAGTGTCCAGATATTCTCTTAGTCCACGAGATGTTAAACTCTAATCTGTCCTCCATTTTCAGCCATTTTCCGGAGACATCTAACCTTTCAGTTATTCTTAACTTTGCCTTAGGTGCTATAGAATGGTTCGAGCTTCAAACCGCTGTTATAATTATTAACTTCAGGGCACATAGATAACCCCTACAGGAAATGGAAAAGTGAGTGATGGGGTCTGTCCTGCCAGAGTTCGGTATGAGCATCATTTTCCATCATTTGACACAAATCAGGTCCGCGTGCTACTCGATCTCATACTTTGATCAGTTTGTGTGAAGTCGCCGTTACAATTTCTCGATTCTCTTGTGAAGCCTGGTTTCGTAGGACAGAGCGGATCAGGTTGTGGAAATGGGCCTAGGTCAATTACTGTTAGTTACACAAGAGCACACAACTTTATTCCTCGAACCAGTGCACTGTTTTCTCTTTAAAACAACAGAGATCAGTTCACGGTTGAGGGCCCAAGTAACTTCTCCGGAATAAGTTTAAATGATTGCTTTTAAAACTCCACGATTTAGAGTAACGGCTGAAGGCCTTACCTATGTAAGTAAAATTACGATATCTTCTCGCCTAAAGGCCGAAATAATATTTCAGATCAGCTAAGGAAATTCTTTAAAAGCCACGCATTTACAAATTTTGGGCTAAAGGCTGTATTGAGGATAACTCAAATTAATTCGGCTGAAAGCCCAATAACCATTTTTTCACACAAATAAGAAATGCTTTAAAGATAAGCTTTTACACAGTAGAACAGAAAATCATCTTAAGAAAATTGGAAGTATCTTGTCGGCTGAAGGCACAAACAATTACTCAAGAATAATTAAAGACAACTTTAAGAAAAACATTTCCAGAACACAGCTGAAGAACGTTTCAAGAATTCAATATAATTAATGAGGAACCTTACAGACAAGAATTTACATATTAAAGCCATAGATTCTGAAAAAAAACGCGAATGAAGGCCTAAATACAGAGCAACAAGAATCTTCAATGAAACACGTCTGAAAGGCCTAATCTTAAAGTTGTTATCAAGCTCGGCTGAAGGCCACATACTAAACATAAAAGATTATTTCTTTCGACTTAATAACCAATATGAAAGAATCGTAAACAGTTTAAAACTGCATAAGGTGGTACGAAGTGCACCTCAAATTGTAGATGCTCCTACTCCTCCTGTAACTGACTAAGTCAACTCAGAGGATGGAGGAAGGCAATGTATCGCCTCTGATCATGCAATACTACACTGAAGAGCCAAAGAAAATGGTATAGACAGGCGTATTCAAACACAGAGGTATATAAACAGGAGGAATATGGCACTGCTGTCGGCAACACCTATATAAGACAACAAGTGTCTAGAGCAGTTGTTAGATCGGTTACTGCTGTTACGATGGCAGCTTATCAGGATTTAAGTGAGTTTCAACGTGATGTTATAGCCGGCTCACGATCGATAGGACACAACATCTCCAAGGTAGCAATGAAGTGGGGATTTTCCCGTACGACCATTCCACAAGTGTAACGTAAATATCAGCAATCCGGTTAAAACATCAAATCTCGGACAACGGTGCGGCTGGAGAAAGATCCTGCAAGAACGGGAACAACGACGTTTGAAGAGAATCTTTCTGCTTTATATAAAGGCAAACCTTATGCAAATTGCTGCAGATTTCAGTACTGGGCCATCAAGATGTGTGAGCGTGCGAACCATTCAACGAAACATCATTGATATGGGCTTTTGGAGCCGTAGGCCCACTCTTGTACCCTTGATGACTGCACGACGCAGAGTTATACGCCTCTCCTGGGTCCGTCAGCACCGACATTGGACTGTCGATGTCTGGAAACATGTTGCGTGGTCTGACGAGTCTCGCTTCAAATTGCATTGAGTGGATGGTCGTGTATTGATATGGAGACAACCTCATGAAGCCATGGACCATGTATGTCAGCAGGGGACTATTCAAGCTGGTGGAGCCTCTGTAATGGTGTGCGGCGTGTGCAATTTATATAGGGGACCCCTGATACGTCTAGATACGACTCTGACAGGCGACACATACATAAGCATCCTGTCTGATCACCTGCATGCTTTCATGTGCGTTGTGGGTTCCATGCACGTGGGCAGTTTCAGCAGGATAATGCAAAACCCTACTGTTGTGTACATAGTTCCACGTAGTCAGCGCTTACACAACTTTCCCACTAGAGCGCGCCCCACTAAGCACAACAGCGCAGGCGCAGCGCTCCTCCGTCTCTGCATTACGAGATGGCGCTGGCTTAGAGACGGACCAAATTCTGCTTCCACCGATCTGCGTATTAATATGTAACACAGCCAATGAGATTGCTGCTAACGTAGAACCTTTTCTCCTCACGGATCACACTCGCGCAGTGATACATGAACGCCCGAGGTATTATAACGAGTGTACAGACCTCTGATTAGTAAGTCTGCATTTGTCTGCACTAGTCTGTACCAATCTGCATATGTCTGCACAAGTCTGTACCAGTCTACATTTGTCTGTACCTGTCTATAGTCAAGTTGCAGTCTGCACCTAATAAGATTACCATATTCCTGTACATAGCCATGAAGATAAATGTATAGGCACTTGTGTCAAGTATCAGAGATATATGTGAGAATCAGATTAATGTACCAATACCAAAGGAACTTCAGATTGTCAATTGTAAATAGCATCTAGAACCAAGTTAAGCAATTTTTATGCTTGTTATTATTATAATAAATGTGTGTGAAAATTAATCAAGTTCTGTTTAAAGTTGGTTACTGTCAATCTGCTACTCTAAGCGTGCAAGTGGCATTTGTGTCGTCTAACCTAAAGGCAGAAGATAAACACGCCACGATAAGACCACAAGACACATTGCTGACACTGTCCTACTTCGTTAGAGCGACAAGTCAAATAAACTGATGGTGCGTTTACTGAAGGTCTTAAAGTACGCACACCACACTTACACATCCAGAATTGCTACAGAGGGGCTCCAGGAACATTCGTCTGAGTTCAAGCACTTCCACTGGCCACCAAACTCATCACACAAGAACATTATTGAGCATATCAGCGGTGCCTTACAACGTGCTGTTTAGAAGAGCTCTCCAGCCCCTCTTACTCCTATGTATTTAGGACAGCCCTGGTGACTGTTCCCTCCAGCACTACTTCAGATATTAGTCGAGTCCATGCCACATCGCATTGTTGCACTTCTGCTTGGTCCCAGGGTTTGTTTCGTTGGCTCTTCAGTGTATAGCTATGCACATTACCTGCGAGTACTACTCTGTGGAACTGTGTGGCCCTACTATAAAAATAATTAAAATCCCTTTTCCAATGACAGAAATTCATGTTTGATCGCTGTGCGATTATTGTTAACAATCCAATGAATATTAAAACCTATCTTCACAGAATAAGTTAGACACAAGGAGGCAAGCGTTGCTAGTAAATCTGTTACTTTTTTTACTCTTAACCATTGTCTTTCTATTGTTCTATCTACAATAAAAACAGCCTCTTAATCTAGCAGTATTCCCTTTTGGGCTGGTTTTTAGAGGTGTCCATTCATGAAATATTCCCAAAATAGCACTTCAGTGTCAACTATTACATGCTCTCCAACGTGATAATCACATCCATATTCGTCTCCCTGTTCAGGATCACTTTTATCTTGACAGTAATGTATCCTAAAAATCTCTTCTACCTACAATTTTTCCTTGTCATCTGCAACAAACCTGACTGTGAAAATAAAAAGAATGGATTATTCTCGTCGTGGAAATTCGTACAGCTACCCTCCTGTGCAAAGATTTGCTGGAATCTCATATTAAAAAGTACTGCCGTCTTTTGTTGGCCGGCCGGTGTGGCCGAGAGGTTCTAGGCGCTTCAGTCTGGAACCGTGCGACCTCTACGGTCGCAGGTACGAATCCTGCCTCGGGCATGGATGTGTGTGATGTCCTTAGGTTAGTTAGGTTTAAGTAGTTCTAAGTTCTAGGGGACTGTGCTCAGAGCCGTTTGAGCCACTCTTTTGTTGAGTCACCAGCCTTCTGTCTGTTTTGGTGTGGCTGGGCCCCAACTCCGCTATTGTACCAACCTCTTCTTCTCAGAACAGTACTTACACCTTTCATCGTCTCTTTTTGGTAGGATGTTGTCCAGTCTCTCCCTTCACACACAGTTCTACCCTCTACACCTCCCCGAAGCACCCCGCAACGCGGATAAAAACAGATCCTCTCTCCCTGTCGCTTCTTCTTGTCAAAGTTTCTCGAATGTTCCTTTCATAGTCGATTCTGCAGATGATGATGAAGTCTGGTTTTGTTGGGCGCTCAACTGCGCGGTCATCATCGCTCATACAGTCTCAATTTTCCACACAGTCCAATTTCTTTACACTGTCCAGTATAGCTACTGTCACGAATGTTGATGATGATGAAATGATGACAACATAAACACCCAGTCCGCGGGCAGAGAAAATCCCCAAACCGGCCCGGAATCGAACCCGTGATCCAGAGGCACCAGCGCTAGACTGTAGACGACGAGCTGCGGGCGATTCGGCAGAGAACCTCGTAACTCATCGTGTCAGTCCACCCAATTTTTAGTGTCTTTCTTATGCCTTGATAATCACGGCACAGTTGCTGTCATAGCCCCTTCAAAAATGGTTCAAATAGCTCTGAGCACTATGGGACTTAACTGCTGTGGTCCTCAGTATCCTAGAACTTAGAACTGCTTACACTGAATTAACCTAAGGACATCACACACATCCATGCGCGAGGCAGGATTCGAACCTACGATCGTAGCGGCCACGCGGTTCCAGACTGTTAGGCCTAGAACCGCACGGCCACTTCGGCCGGCTACTCAGCCCCTTCATAAGCAATATTTTACGGAAGTGGTTGCCGCGGCGCGATTCTTCCCGTCCCTTTGCGTCAAACCTGCACCTAGCTGTGAACATTGTCTCAGCAGATCATCAGTAGGAAAGCCGAGTGAAACATACTGTACTTCGACGTGAACCAGGCTGCAATTTAAGTCACTAATCTACGTTTAGGGAGAACGTTTTCACACAAATGAAAGGTTGGAAATTTTGTCCTCAGTTAATATATTCTGAAACTTAGGTGAACAAGTATCACTGCCAAGCCCGTGCTACTCTTAACACAGTAACTCATAATCCCTTTCACTCACTTTAGCATGTTTATGGTGTTGCATTTCCCGGAAACGTAATAGCTACAAAAATACTGATTGTTTTTAATTGATAATGCTCGCCAAATATTAAGTCTGTCGGTACTAATTGCAGTCACAGTTTTTAGCTACCGACCTGCTCAGTACGCTACGCGGAATATATGCCTTTTCTCGTCATAAAATTCACTAAAAAGTTCCGAAATTTCTACACCCCCATCGGGATAATTATGCCGTCGCTTTACCACACTTTTGATGTATGAAACACTGCTAGATCCGGCAACTTATAGTTTCCATCGGAACTACTACTACACACGTCCAAAGTGTTTCATGGCTAGGCTCCCACTCTTCTAGAATACCCTTAAGTTTTCTTTTCCAGCAGAGAAAGGCGCGCGAAGAATATTGCTTAACCATTGGTCAGTTTACTTAACAGCCAATAGCAAAACAACACTTTCCCTCGTCTGTCCGCGCTTTTTATCAGTAACCAATCGCAAAATAGTAAACCTAACGACTGCACTTTTTACCGACGTAATTGTCTAATATGCTGAAGTTTTGCTTATGCATTGTTATTTATACCTGAATTAACTTTCCCTTTACCATAAACGTACTTCACAAATCTATTCTACAAAAATCCCCTTTGTCCATATCCATACTTCTACGAAATGTTCCCACACTAAATCATACTACATAACTCGTTAAACAATTGTCTTCATATTAACCTTAAAACACACTCACGCATCATTCATACTGCTGAAACACATTTATAACATTTTACATACACAAAAAGACATAATAACACTTTATGAAAATATTAGAACAGGTTATGTAAAACATTCTATTAGTTTAGAGCACTCTAGTGGGCACAATCGAAACTAAACCAGTCCCCCATCCAATATTGTCCTCTATCGGATGATACATAAACTACGCGGGCGTCCAGTCTCGAGTCACAATCTGTCACTATGCAGCTCTGAGACACATCTCCCACTTAACCGCATCCAAGGCAGGATCGGTTTACGGCGCTACGCCTCATGGTGTTCATCTTTATACCACCTTAACACACGATGAGGATGCAATTCTGCTCTGAATAGTATTGCTACCTGATACCAGGTTTCCTTTGTAATCTTGGTCGTAGAATAAGCAATAAATCATTACGTCAGGTACAATTACGCTGCAAAAATGTTCTACTTAGAGATGTACATAGCATTGTGTAGCATAGTTTGAACGTATTTCCACTGTACTGTGCATGGGGGCTTAATTAAATATAATCCTAATAATTTTAATTTTTTGAGTCGCTGTTTGTCCGGTTACGCAGTCTCCTAACCGGTTGGCCCTGAATAACTGACTGCAGAGAATAACAACAAAGAATGAAAGGAAATTTCCGTTAACACTGTTAATTAATTAAGTCCCCAGCAACTATAAAAGCTACTAAACAACAAAGTACAAGTGTAACTGTTCTGTGTGTAGAAGTGTGATTCAACGTACACATCTGGCACGGTTCTTCCTCAATAAGACAAGATATTTTAAACATGATTTACACTGAAGTAATAAAAAAAAACAACAGAAATACTATGATTGCATATAGAAACCAGAATTACAGTCTAACACAAGAACACGAGCCAGATGCTTTGTTGACTGAACCTGTGACCAAGAGGCATAAGACATTTGAAATAAAAAATTTCTTTACCTTCACATATATTGACAAAAAAATACACTCTGATCACATCAACATCCCCAACCGAATAACATATGGTGCTTGCCCAAAAAGAACAACTAGTACTCTATCGACGTCTCAACACGCACAGATCACGTCTACCTCAGAACTACCACTGCACTCACCAACTTCTCAGCGGCAACTGCCAGTGGAGGCGTCCAAAAAAAATACAGACAAAAATAAAATATATTATTAAATAAGTAAATACCGCATAACTAAATAAATTTTGGCTTTGCACTGACCCTTCAATAACCTAATACATAAAATTCAGTAAGGAATACAAATGCTTGCATACATGTGATTTTACACGATAGTTTACACAAGTATAATTCAATCAATGGCACCAGCAATGACGAATAGATGTAGGTAAGAGTCTCATAACATTTCATAGACAGTAAACTCACAGGAAATCAGTTTATACAAATATTCACATAAAATCCTTTCAATAGTTCAATAAACAAGTAGGACTCCTCAGAGTAACTGACAGTGCCAGCAGTAGCACCCAGCAACGGTCAACAGGTGCAAATAGCAGTCTCATAACATTTCATCAGCAGTGTTTAAACAGCTCCAACAGTGGCACCCAAAAATGGCGAGCAGGTGCAGACACCAACAAGTGACATTATCTCAGTAGAAGCAGTTCCATCAGTGGCACCCAGCAATGTTGAGCAGGTGCAGACAGCAACAAGGAACATCATCTCAGTAGAAGCAGTTCCATCAGTGGCACCAAGCAGTGTTGAGCAGGGGCAGACACCAACAAGTGACATCATTCCAGTAGAAGCAGTTCCATCAGTGGCACCCAGCACTGCTGACAGGTGCAGACACCAACAAGTGACATCATTCCAGTAGAAACAGTCCATCAGTGGCACCCAGCAATGTTGAGCAGGTGCAGACAGCAACAATTAACATTATCTCAGTAGAAGCAGTTTCATCAGTGGCACCCAGTAATGTTGAGCAGGTGCAGACAACAAGTAACATCATTTCAGTAGAAGCAGTTTCATCAGTGGCATCCAGCAATGTTGAGCAGGTGCAGACAGCAACATGTGACATCATCTCAGTACAAGCAGTCCATCAGTGGCACCCAGTAATGTTGAGCAGTTCCATCAGTGGCACCCAGCAATGTTGAACAGGTGCAGACAGCAACAAGTAACATTGTTTCAGTAGAAGCAGTTCCAACAGTTGCACCCAGCAATGTTGAGCAAGTGCAGATAACATTCCATAATACTCACTATCACTAAGTAGACAGTTCATCAGAGTTTATCAGCAGAAACTAAACATTTCCAAGTGGCACCCATCAATGTTGAACAAGTGCAGGTAACTGTCCATAATACTCACTATCACTAATTAGACAGTTCATCAGAGTTCATTAGCACAAATTAAACATTTCCAAGTGGCACCCATCATGTTGAAAAAGTGCAGGTAACAGTCCATAATATTCACTATCATTAATCAGACTGTTCACCAGAGTTTATCAGCAGAAATTAAACATTTCCAAGTGGCACCCATCAATCTTAATACGTGCAATCACAAACAACAGTTTAAAAGCACACACAATTGCTTTTACAAAATTGTTATCAATGCTCTTAGACTAAACATACAAATTAATGCAAACAGACAAATGATATCAGATAATTGTCATATTAACTATTACAAATAAACAAATATCAGTAAACCTATAATATTCATGGGTGTCTGTGCAAGCCACAACAAACAAGTAAAATAATATTTAGGAGATAGGTCGGTACCAATTATTTGGGATGAGGAAAGGAAAACACACTCACTCATCTTTCATCCACATTTCAAGTACTACTGTGTAATTGATTAGTGTTAACTGTGTAAATGCAATTCTGTCAAAATTTGATGCTCAATATGTGTATCAAGTAGTAGTGGTACAGTGTATAACAGTCAATAATAGTTAGTCAACGTCATAGTCATCATGTCAAGACCAATGTTTGCCAAGCCAACTTTTTCTGAACAACTGTCAGTGTGACATGATATACAAATACTTCCTTTATTTCAAATATATATATATATATATATATATATATATATATATATATATATATATATATACTGCTTATTGATTTAACAAAGTGTGTGCGTGTAGACAATCTTCTAGTGTTCTAGTCATCCTCCTTGTTTCATATAAACCAACAAAAAATATGCTCCTCCTTACTTTACCTCTTATCCACCAAGACTCCAATAATCATCAGTCTCACATAATATTAATACTTCAATAATACCTCTTCAATACGTCGATACATATAAACCTGATCACCAATATCATTTACCTTACCTCTTATCCACCAAAACTCCAATAATCATCAACATTACACAATCTCAAAACTTCAATAATACCTCTTCAATGCGTCGATACATATAAACCTTATCGCCAATATCATTTCACTTCCATAACAGCTCTTTCCTCTAGTCAGTCTCCTCGAACACGTACAGATAAAATCCTAGTGCAAACTTCAATTCATCATCCCATACAATCCAAAGACATAATTCCACACACAACATCTGTGTAATCCATCTAACCCGAGTCTTCTACTCATGAATTATAAAGTACATTTTGGCTACCTTGTCCATTATTAAATAAAAGAAATGCATACATGACTTCCAACAGCCTTTACTTTGAATAACTTTCAGTAAGTAAGTACGAGTACAGAGCGTGAATGATCGTAATAATTCACAGTGTGTACACCACTTCAAGGATCAGGGCAAAACGGAAGCAAACATGTGGAGTATTTCTTGTGTCAAGTGTCATTTGCTATTTCAATTGCTCACCAAGAATGCAGTGTAATAACTGTCAATGCTCTAAACATAGTGTTGGTATGTCATGTCGTTAGCTTCCTTCCTATTAGCATAAATTTATACAGCTTCCATAAAACCTCCAGCTCATGTGACTTCAATGAAGTTTCTTGTACCAATGTCGTTCGTAGAATTATAGCAGTTCATTTTCTTATCTTAAAATATAAGACACTGAGCGTAAGCAAAACATGCAATAGCGAGTAGATATACCAGTAGAGAACAGAATGTCAACAAGTGGATGTAACACAATCCCTAAAACGAGCCTCTGCCAAGCGAACAATTTATTATCTTAAAATATAAGGCACTGAGCGTAAGCAAACTATGCAATAGGGAGTAAATATACCAGTAGAGAACAGAATGTCAACAAGTGGATGTAGCACAATCCCTATAACGAGGCTCTGCCAAGCGAACAATCTATAATTAATACCATAGTGTGACCCTAACTCCAAGTTCGTACAACGTCTATCAGCATTTCTATATACAAAATTAAAGAATAGTTATGACAACAAAGCAGAAATGTGTAAATATGCAATGCATACGCAAAGCAGCAAAGTTATATCTTACATAATAAACACGTGATGAGCATCATATCAGCATAAGCAAATAAATGTTCATATGTAATCTTACCCCCCCATGAACCATGGACCTTGCCGTTGATGGGGAGGCTTGCGTGCCTCAGCGATACAGATAGCCGTACCGTAGGTGCAACCACAACGGAGGGGTATCTGTTGAGAGGCCAGACAAACGTGTGGTTCCTGAAGAGGGGCAGCAGCCTTTTCAGTAGTTGCAGGGGCAACAGTCTGGATGACTGACTGATCTGGCCTTGTAACAATTACCAAAACAGCCTTGCTGTACTGGTACTGCAAACGGCTGAAAGCAAGGGGAAACTACAGCCGTAATTTTTCCCGAGGGCATGCAGCTTTACTGTATGATTAAATGATGATGGCGCCCTCTTGGGTAAAATATTCCGGAGGTAAAATAGTCCCCCATTCGGATCTCCGGGCGGGGACTACTCAAGAGGATGTCGTTATCAGGAGAAAGAAAACTGGTGTTCTACGGGTCGGAGCGTGGAATGTCAGATCCCTTAATCGGGCAGGTAGGTTAGAAAATTTAAAAAGGGAAATGGATAGGTTAAAGTTAGATTTAGTGGGAATTAGTGAAGTTTGGTGGCAAGAGGAACAAAACTTCTGGTCAGGTGACTACAGGGTTATAAACACAAAATCAAATAGGGGTAATGCAGGAGTAGAATTAATAATGAATAGGAAAATAGGAATGCGGGTAAGCTACTACAAACAGCATAGTGAACGCATTTTGTGGCCAAGATAGATACGAAGCCCACACCTACTACAGTAGTACAAGTTTATATGCCAACTAGCTCTGCAGATGACGAGGAAATTGAAGAAATGTATGATCAAATAAAAGAAATTATTCAGATAGTGAAGGGTGACGAAAATTTAATAGTTATGGGTGCCTGGAATTCGGTAGTAGGAAAAGGGAGAGAAGGAAACGTAGTAGGTGAATATGGACTGGGGCAAAGAAATGAAAGAGGAAGCCGCCCGGTAGAACTTTGCACAGAGCACAACTTAATCATAGGTAACACTTGGTTCAAGAATCATAAAAGAAGGCTGTATACATGGAAGAAGCCTGGAGATGCTGACAGGTTTCAGATAAATTATATAATGGTACGACAGAGATTTAGGAACCAGGTTTTAAGTTGTAAGACATTTCCAGGGGCAGATGTGGACTCTGACCACAATCTATTGGTTATGACCTGTAGATTAAAACTGAAGAAACTGCAAAAATGTGGGAATTTAAGGAGATGGGACCTGGATAAACTAAAAGAACCAGAGGTTGTACGGAGTTTCAAGGAGAGCATAAGGGAGCAATTGACAGGAATGGGGGAAAGAAATACAATAGAAGAAGAATGGGTAGCTTTGAGGGATGAAGTAGTGAAGGCAGCAGAGGATCAAGTAGGTAAAAAGACGAGGGCTAGTAGAAATCCTTGGGTAACAGACGAAATATTGAATTTAATTGATGAAAGGAGAAAATATAAAAATGCAGTAAATGAAGCAGGCAGAAAGGAATACAAACGTCTCAAAAATGAGATCGACAGGAAGTGCAAAATGGCTAATCAGGGATGGCTAGAGGACAAATGTAAGGATGTAGAGGCTTATCTCACTAGAAGTAAGATAGATACTGCCTACAGGAAAATTAAAGAGACCTTTGGAGAAAAGAGGACCACTTGTATGAATATTAAGAGCTCAGATGGAAACCCAGTTCTAACCAAAGAAGGGAAAGCAGAAAGGTGGAAGGAGTATATAGAGGGTCTATACATGGGCGATGTACTTGAGGACAATATTATGGAAATGGAAGAGGATGTAGATGAAGATGAAATGGGAGATACGATCCTGTGTGAAGAGTTTGACAGAGCACTGAAAGACCTGAGTCGAAACAAGGCATCCGGAGTCGACAACATTCCATTGGAACTACTGACGGCCTTGGGAGAGCCAGTCCTGACAAAACTCTACCATCTGGTGAGCAAGATGTATGAGACAGGCGAAATACCCTCAGACTTTAAGAAGAATATAATAATTCCAATCCCAAAGAAAGCAGATGTTGACAGAAGTGAAAATTACCGAACTATCAGTTTAATAAGTCACAGCTGTAAAATACTAACGCGAGTTCTTTACAGACGAATGGAAAAACTAGTAGAAGCCGACCTCGGGGAAGATCAGTTTGGATTCCGTAGAAATGTTGGAACACGTGAGACAATACTGACACTACGACTTATCTTAGAAGCTAGATTAAGGAAGGGCAAACCTACGTTTCTAGCATTTGTATACTTAGAGAAAGCTTTTGACAATGTTGACTGGAATACTCTCTTTCAAATTCTGAAGGTGACAGGGGTAAAATACAGGGAGCGAAAGGCTATTTACAATTTGTACAGAAACCAGATGGCAGTCATACGAGTCGAGGGACATGAAAGGGAAGCAGTGGTGGGGAAGGGAGTGAGACAGGGTTGTAGTCTATCCCCGATGTTATTCAATTGGTATATTTAGCAAGCAGTAAAGGAAACAAAAGAAAAATTCGGAGTAGGTATTAAAATCCATGGAGAAGAAATAAAAACTTTGAGGTTCGCCGATGACATCGTAATTCTGTCAGAGACAGCAAAGGACTTGGAAGAGCAGTTGAACGGAATGGATAGTGTCTTGAAAGGAGGATATAAGATGACAATCAACAAAAGCAAATCGAGGATAATGGAATGTAGTCAAATTAAGTCGGGTGATGCTGAGGGAATTAGATTAGGAAGTGACACACTTAAAGTAGTAAAGGAGTTTTGCTATTTGGGGAGCAAAATAACTGATGATGGTCGAAGTAGAGAGGATATAAAATGTAGACTGGCAATGGCAAGAAAAGCGTTTCTGAAGAAAAGTAGTTTGTTAACATCGAGTATAGATTTAAGTGTCAGGAAGTCATTTCTGAAAGTATTTGTATGGAGTATAGCCATGTATGGAAGTGAATCATGGACGATAAATAGTTTGGACAAGAAGAGAATAGAAGCTTTCGAAATGTGGTGCTACAGAAGAATGCTGAAGATTAGATGGGTGGATCACATAACTAATGAGGAAGTACTGAATCGGATTGGGGAGAAGAGACGTTTGTGGCACAACTTGACCAGAAGAAGGGATCGGTTGGTAGGACATGTTCTGAGGCATCAAGGGATCACCAATTTAGTATTGGAGGGCAGCGTGGAGGATAAAAATCGTAGAGGGAGACCAAGAGATGACTACACTAAGCAGATTCAGAAGGACGTAGGTTGCAGTAGGTACTGGGAGATGAAGAAGCTTGCACAGGATAGAGTAGCATGGAGAGCTGCATCAAACCAGTTTCAGGACTGAAGACCACAACAAACAAACAAACAATGTAATCTTAATAAGTAAATATGAAGGCGCAAGCAGATAAATCACAAAGTATAACTTACATACATAACCATATCAGCACAATTAATCAAGTGACAATTATAATTCAAATAAATAAGCACAGCAGGCACATAATAAAGAAAAATATGACATCAGTCAAAAAGCAGTGCAGCCAAGCGATGCATAATATACAAAATTAACAACCCTGTTCATTAATCAATCATTGTCAAAATCAGTTAACACAAAGTATAAATCACGTAATCCCGAGCAGAAAATTACGTCTAAAGTATGTATCTAAGTGGAAATATGTTTCCTGAAAAATAAACTCAACTAATAGTTACCTTTTTAGTTTATTACTTTCTTCTTCGAAATGACATTCTTCCTGAAATTTTCTCGATCGCAAGTACTCTTAACATCGGACACACACAAAATTTACCTGAAGTTCTTAAATATTTATACAACTGTATCCTGAAAAATATTGAACGTTAATAACATAAGTCATCAAGTCACTATAGCTTTATACTGAATTTATTCGGAGAAATTAGACTGTGTATTTGTTTACGGCTGTCAGTGCATTCGCACTGAGCGCTCGATCAGCTGTAGGTACGCGTGACATAGGAAGTAATTGTTTGCGGTCAAATACTGCCTTGTGCGGCGCGCAGACTTGACTGTTGCTTTGGGTATGTGCCGCCGCCGGAACACGGCGCGGTATCCTTGTACTCTCCGTGTGTTTATGTGTAACTGTTAGTGTCTCAAAAGTATGTCATTCCACACAAATTTTAACGTTCGATACATGATGTATTGCCTTAGAGCGCCGTGATTTCAGAGTTTATACTTCGACAGTGTTATCATGAATAATTTTGCGAACCCTATATGGGCCATTATAAAGCAGAAAAAATTTGCGTCACAAGCCTGTTCCTTTGTGAGACAAACGATGACACTTAATTAACACTTTTTGACCAACTGACAAGGTTTTTAAACGACCAGGACGTTTAGCTGATTTCTCTCTTCTAGCAGCCGCAGATGCAATATTTTGCAGAGCCAGGTTCACAACTTCAGAATGCCGCAGTTTCCGTGTAGGCGGAAAAAGGAACGATTTCATAAATGCGATTTGTCGGTGCTTTATTTTTTAATATCAGTATAGGCGGTAAAGAAGTTGAATCATTAGGGAGTTCATTCAGAATGTTTTGAAAAATATGAAGATACTGATCCCACGTTCTGTAATTCTGATGACAATAAAGTCGACACAATTTATTGATTTCCATTATCCATGTCTCTGAAGCGTTAGATTGAGGGTGAAAAAGTGAAATGAAAATTGGTTTAATCTTACGACGCCGTAGAGTACGAAGCCAAATTTTGGAGCGAAACTGTGATCCGTTATCTGATATAACCTTATCAACATGTCCCACTTCTTTAAGAAAATGTTTGATGAAAGCATGAGATACTGAACGAGCTGTTGCTTTGCGTAAAGGTGTAAAACACACATATTTTGATATCAGTTCCACTGCTACCAAAATGTACGCAAAACCATTAGTAGAACGAACCACTGGACCGAACAAATCGACTGCCATGTCCTTTAATTTCGCTGGAATAATAGGAAACAACGGCGCTCTGTGAGAAATAGTTGGCGGCTTAGCCTTTTGATATAATTTGCATTTGGCAAGAACAGATCGAATACGATTTTCCGTATTACTGAAGTAGCAATTTTCTCGTAATTTATGAAAGCATTTTCTGGGATCAAAGTGTGCATAACTGAAATTTGTATACGAAATCAATTTATTAACCCACTCATCAGGAATGCAAACTAACCAAACAGAATTGTCGACCGATTTTCGTTTAAAAAGAATATCATTGCGAACTAAATAACACTGTATAATCGATACGCTTTCCTTTCTCCTCCACTTCTCCTTAATGTCCTTCCAGATTGGATCCTTGATTTGCTCCTTAGCGATGTCCTGGAGCGAAGACGAAATAAAATTTTCAAACGCAACACCTTGAATATACATCAAACAATAATTGTTTTCTTTGTAGTCTTCCTCAGCACTTTGTTTCAAACCCATAGGTGCACGTGATAAAGCATCAGCAATAATATTTGAAGAACCTTGTATGTAAACAATACTAAAATCAAATTCCTGTAGATACAGCGCCCATCGTGACAATCTTCCATGTGTTAATTTTGTTGACATAAGAAATTCCAGAACGTTTAGCAATAAGAATATCGTCAACATATGAAGTAATATTGACACGAAGATAAACAGGTAAAATTTCGTTTATACTACCAATGAATGCTGCAGAAAATACAGTAAGTCCAACCCGTAATTTCCGAAATCACTTTTGGGTAAAATAGTCATATCCGGTTATTCTTTACCGACTCTCTAGATAGATTGATAGTTGAAGAGTTGTTTTGATAGATACGAAGAATAGTAAAAGAGTAGGCAGCGGTGCAGAAAACAAAAGGGAAATAGCACCACTACAGCTCGGGGCCCTGTGCACGCTACGGCACATATTCACTTAGTGTAGCGAATCCCCTGAGGACTTAAATAGCCGCACATAAATTCCAGTATGTGGCTTAGTGGCCAATTTGGTGGAAGTGCGTACATAAAGTGATCTAACCATGAACATGGATGTATGTCATTCTTATAATTGTGAAAGATTTTAAATTTCCGAACAGTTAAGAAGTGTTTATAGTCAAAATTTTCGCCTCGTGGCGACAAAAGACCTACCGCGTCTGTCCCATTCCCAATGTGGATTACTGTCAAGTTCACGCGCCTGGCGCTCTCTTGTTGCTTCTCGTAAATGAAATAAATTATTTTCTGCAAAGCCCTCTGCTATCTGTGATTCTAAATTTCTTCTACTGTCCTTTCCTACGATATCGCTTTCAATTTGTTTGACTTGCTATTGTAACGCCTCAAATTCCCTTTTAACACGTTCATTAAATTTTCCCTGATTTTCAACATGTTTATTTATGTTCTGGTACTCTTCGGTTTCTGCGAATGGCAATGGAGCTGTATCATCTGAACCTCTGTCCCCATTTAGACTAAGACTTGTCAATTTATCTGAAATCTCCGCAACTGTTTCCGATAAGTCACCTATTTGTTCTTTCTGTTTATTTACGTCTTCTGTAAGTGTCGCGACTCAGGTTTCAGTATTGACACGTTTAGTAGTTAACTGTTCGCATTGTTGTGTTAGGTTATTTATTCTTTCATTTGGTACAGATTCCTTGATTCTTTCAAATATTTCTCCCTGATCATGTGCGCGTTGTAAATTTAACTCTGAAAATTTTTGTACGAACACGCGATCTCTTTCTTCCTGTTCTCTATCCTGTTCCTTTTGTCTATTTTCTATTGCAATTAATCTATTATTGTGAGAATTCAAAATCGGTAATACTTCTTTTCTAATTTCTTTCTTTCATTCATCTTTCATGTGTTTGAAACATGTCCCTATTCGTGAGACTATCCGTGTTTCCATTATTTCCATATTTGTTTTTTATTTAGATCTAAACTGTGATCCCAAATTTAATATTGCACTCATCAATTGCTCCATATTAACTGGTTCGACATTCTTTTCGCCCCTAACATTTCCCGTAAAACTAACTTTCTTCTGCATAGCTGTAAAGCTATCTGTGTTCGATACTATTTCAGAATCTTCTATCGTTAATCTCATATTCTGAAAATTTTCCGATTGTGAAAAATTTTGAGCTGGTTTCGGACTATTTTCCCTGCTCATTAAATTGTTTTCTACTTCATTATTCATCATACTGTTCTCCTGTGTTGGCGAGTTCGCCATGTTAATAATTTCGTCAATCTGACTATCCATCATTTTTGCCTTTTTCATCGATCGCTTTATCATTTACAAAACATACAAAACTCGTCACAATACGAAAATTACACAGAATATAACACTATCATCAACAATACCATTCACACGAAATGCTTCCCGACAAACACGTCTAACGAACAATTAAAATCTTCATAGTTGCACAAAATTGTCAAACTCGTATACAAGACATCAAAAATTAAATTCTGCAAAAATACTGTTAGAAGAAAGACAAGACAACTACAAATGTTCATTACCAAATCCACACATGCAATATAGACTACAGTTACTAAACTACAAATTACCACAACAATACTACTGTTTGCTATTTTTACTATCAAAAGAATTCCAAGGGACGATGCTGGCAGGATCGCCACGTGCATGGGGGCTTAATTAAATATAATGGTAATAATTTTAATTTTTTGAGTCGCTGTTTGTCTGGTTACGCAGTCTACTAACCGGTTGACCATGAATAATATTTGTACGCAATCTAACTGCAGAGAATAACAACAAAGAATGAAAGAAAATTTCCGTTAACACAGTTAATTAATTAAGTCCCTAGCAACTATAAAAGCTACGAAACAACAAAGTACAAGTGTAACTGTTCTGTGTGTAGTAGTGTGATTCAACGTACACATCTGGCACGGTTCTTCCTCAATAAAACAAGATATTTTAAACACGATTTACACTGAAGTAATTAAAAAAACAACAGAAATACTATGATTGCATATAGAAACCAGAATTACAGTCTAACACAAGAACACGCGCCAGATGCTTTGTTGACTGAACCTGTGACCAAGGGGCATATGACATTTGAAATAAAAAATTTCTTTACCTTCATATATATTGACAAAAAAATACACTCTGATCACATCAACATCCCCAATCGAATAACATATGGTGCCTTGCCCAAAAAGAACAGTTAGTACTCTATCGACGTCTCAACAAGCACAGATCACGCCTACCTCAAAACTACCACTGCACTCACCAACTTCTCAACGGCAACTGCCAGTGGAGGCGGCTGAATAATACTCTTTGGCGCAATCTCTGGCGCTGTGACTCAGTGTAGCCACCTTTCAACTGATGCTATAACAGTTAATTAACGTCTGTTGTTCAGAATACACTACGACATACACTGATTGTCATAAAGCAGTTGTGAGGAGAAGGGTATTATTCACCTTGAAATTTTTATGCAGTGGGAGCGTAACTCTATCGCAATGATTTCTGTTACCGTGTATCGTTTTTCGAATCATTTAACAATGTGTTCACTCACTCCATCTACTGCTCTCGCATTGAGAATATTCAGGGACGTTCCGATGATGTAAGAAGGAAGATTAGGATTTAACTTAAAGACGACATCGAGGTCATTAGAGACGGAATAAAATGTCGTGAGTTATCAAAGATGGGGAAGTAAATCGGCCGTGCCCTTTCAAAGGAACTACCATGGCAACTGCCTGGAGCGATTTATGGAATTCAAGGGAAATAAAATTCAGGAAAGTCGGACGTGGATGCGAAACGCCATTCTCCATAACGCTTGGCCAGTTTTTCCATAACCACCACTCCCCTTCGCTCTATAGGGCTATTCTACACACTACGAGTTTCGCTGTACGGTGAACCTCTCAGTGCTGTATCGGCTGTTGACTATTCACAAGTCCCAGCTAAGAGCTCCATCCAGCAGCTAGAAATCGATTTTTCCATTTTCGTTGCAGTAAAAACATTTTTATGTAAAAAAAAAACGCATACCAAATCCTGTGACCGTGTTTATTAAAAATGTTTTCAATTTCATATGAAAAAAAGAAAGCTTCTACATTTGATTTTGCGTGAATTTTAGCACCTTAAGGTTTCTCACTCGATTTCGAAAGAAGTATTAGCTAAAACATTTGAATTTTTCCCCAGTGATGAACGATAACAACTTAACCTCGCAACGGCCACCTATTGTTATCTATCATTGTTCATCATAGTCTTCGTTTAATCATATCATTAGTCAAGCTGGCGCACTTGATTCACAATGTCTTATTGATATGGTGTGGGAGCATCTAAAGTGTCGTTCGTTACGTTCTAGACAATAAATTACGCCGAAATTAATGCACACGAAGATTCGTAAAAATATTTAATACTAGAAATACACCAGCATCTATCCCCTTTCCAATTCCATGCACTGTCGCAGGTCGGTAGCTGTTGGCTCATGTTCCACAGGGCCAGCTTCTGGTTGAAAAAATTGTTGCCGAGCATTCAGCGAAGATGATCCTCAAGCAGTCAGTCATTTTGCGCATTCTTTGTCGACAACAGCTTAAGAGAAACCGTTGGATTAATGCTATTAACCAAAGAAGGGAATCTTACCTTGTTTTTCAACTTCTGTTACATTAATCAAGGAGCAACACCTACAGTGTTTTAAATTGCTACTATATATCAGTTGTAAGTTTTGAGAGGATACGCACTCGGTAGAAGAAATGGCTACAAATGCAAAATTCTAACTGAATTGTCACCTATTTATTTTCGAAATGCTAGTCGTAAGTAAGCTAGGGTACTGACAAAGATACGGTGATAATGGAAGTATGATCACTTTCAAAGAAAAATTACAAGCATTTAAAGAACTATGGCGTGTGAAACATATCAGATACTTGTACAGAAGGAACATACATAGACACCGACGTATCTATGGATACGTTGACGGGAAAAGTATCTCCTACCGTTTGTGTTTTAGGTTAAAATACATTATCTGAAAATCGCCGTATGTTTCGTTCCCTTAGAATTCGTTACATTTCTTGCAGTCTTGTAAAAATGATAGCATTCTGTTCTAGCTGACATGGCTAATGATTGTTTTTAATATCATGTGTTAAACTTATTACTCTAATTGTCAAACTGGTCAGAGTATCCTCACTGAAACTTTCTATTGAGCTATTCGATGTATGAAATTTTACCCTGTATCAAGGGCCTCAAATCGTTCATTAGGAACTTTACGAAGTCGTTTGTAGGCATTCTCTGTGTATATCTGTTGAACTGTTTCATAGCGCTGTCCACTCCTCAACCTATATGACAATTGGTTCGACTAGATTCCAACATCCAAAATCCTACAAGAACACCACACACACAATAGAGAATGCAACTGTATCCTAAATTAACGAGAGTAGAAGATATATACATCAATACACACTATTTTTGCGCCTTAACAGTTACGGTAACGGATGGAAACAGTTAACTTGTTGTTTCATTCGATATATGCTTTTATTCAAGAAAAATGCAGAAAAACCTACCTTACGGATTAAAATTGTGAGCAGGACTTCATTGTCGTTTCTTGCCTCACCAACTGAGCAATGAAGATAAGTGAAGAAATGAAAACAGAAAATTTATTAGAAAATTTAGTTTTATTCCCTTTTAGTCCCCGTATTTTATCAAGATTAATGAAACCGGATAACAAAGATATTCTGATAACTCAACACTGCAGTGTTATCCCGTAGCTAGTTGAGTTGTCCAACTGTTTCATGACTTAATCAAACATTCCTGATTTGCGCCATTATGACATTGCTAATAGATATCCAAAAATTCAGTATTATAGTTTCGGTGTTCTGTGTGAAATTTCTTGAGTAACTATTTTAGCATTTGACTGGAGCCACTTAAAAATTAAAATTTTAACGTCGTATGTTAACGTACTTCCTTGGACTGTTTTAAAATTGAACCTGGGTATAAATCTGCTTCTGAAAAGCCAAAGAGTTGTCTTTGTTATAAATAAAAATTGCCATTGGATTATACACTGGCCTTTCGGGTCTGATTCGGTAGTACCAAAGTTCAAATACCCACCCGATCATCAAAATTTAGTTTTTAATAGTTTTTATCACTCAAACAGCCCTTGAACCAAACCTTTCCAAGTTAATTAGTGTGCCGTTCGTCAGTGAAACGTAAAACTCTTATCATTATCTTACTACAACCAAACCGAAGCTGTTTCAATTTTTTCCTCGATTTGACGACACACAACCCACACTGTCGTGGCGTCCAAGTTAATGTAAGGACTGCTACGTAACTACTGACATATTCGATGAGGAACAGAAACATTGCTTAAAATAGAGGACGATAATTTCTGCTTCCTTCGCCGTTTCTGAAGAATTATTCTGACGTAACAACCACTTAGAACGTAGAGTTGTTGATCACTAGTGCCTCACGAGATATCACATCCTCCGTCCTACCATTGTCGTACTTCACATTATTTAAGAACGTATCAGAGGTATCGTATCGCAGCTCACGAAATTGGAATTCCTTATTTCACTTAATTTCCCAGTGGAACAGAGGCATTCGTTTGACACCAAGGCGAATCTTAATGCATTCCCTGGCACGCCCCGTAGAGTAGCCTGATATTTCTTGCGCCACTGGTTACATTGACAATTATGCAAATCGCTCCGCCCCTAGACAGTTATAAGGAAATTGCGATCCGAAGGGGGCGCCAACTTCAACGCGAGCCAACTCAATATCTTTTCTTCCACAAATCTCGTTCGTGAAATTTCCTGTATAGCCCGGAGCGGCGGCGCGTCATTTGAAAGTTGTATTGTGACTTAAAACGGAACTGAGAAGATTGCGCGAACAAGTCTGAAGAGGCGTAGCGGCGCCGGGGGAAAGTCGCTAACTGAATTCGGATGAAACTTCGTTACAGCGCCGGTGGATGCCGGGGTACTCTCTATCCGCAGCTATCCGTGTAATTTACTCGCCTCCCAGGACAATCCGAATGAACTGGTGCATTCTGCACGAAACATGAAACATTTCGCTATTTATATTTGTGCTCTTCTACACTTTTTATTATCCGGCAATACAAAGAAAGCGAGTGTTGGCAAGTATATCGAACTATTAGTTTAATAAGTCACGGCTGCAAAAGACAAACACGAATTCTTTACACACGAATGGAATAGTTGGTAGAATCCGATCTCGGTTAAGATCAGTTTGGATTCCGTAGAGTGGTTGAAACACATAGTGCAATACTGACCCTACTACTTGTCTGAGAAGATAGATTATGGAAAGTAAAACCTAACTTTCTAGCATTTGTAGGCTTAGAGAACGCATTTGACAATGTTGACTGGAATACTCTCTTTCAAATTCTGAAGGTGGCACGGGTAAAATACAGGGAGCAAAAGGCAATTTACAGTTTGTTTAGAAACCAGATTGCAGTTTTAAGAGCCGAGGGGCATGAAAGGGAAGCAGTGGTTGACAAGGGGGTGAGACAGTGTTGTAGCCTATTCCCCATGTTATTCAATCTGCATATTGAGCAAACAGTATAGGAAACAAAGAAAAATTTGTAGTAGGAGTTAAATCCATAGAGAAGAAATATAAATTTTGAGGTTTGCCGATGCATTGTAATTCTATCAGAGACAGCAAAGGACTTGGAACAGCAGTTGAACGGAATGGACAGTGTCTTGAAAGGAGGATATAAGATGAACACCAACAAGAGGAAAAAGAGGATAGTGTAATGCAGTCGAATTAAATCAGGTGATGCTCGGGGAATTACATAAGAAAGCGAGACGCTTAAAATAGTAGATGAATTTTACTATTTGCGGAGCAAAATAACTGATGATGGTCGAAATCTACATCTACATGACTACTCTGCAATTCACATTTAAGTGCTTGGCAGAGGGTTCATCGAACCACAATCATACTATCTCTCTACTATTCCACTCCCTAACAGCGCGCGGGAAAAACAAACACCTAAACCTTTCTGTTCGAGCTCTAATTTCTCTTATTTTATTTTGATGATCATTCCTACCTATGTAGGTTGGGCTCAACAAAATATTTTCGTATTCGGAAGAAAAAGTTGGTGACTGAAATTTCGTAAAAAGATCTCGCCGCGACGAAAAACGTCTTTGCTGTAATGACTTCCATCCCAAGTCGCGTATCATATCTGCCACACTCTCTCCCCTATTACGTGACAATACAAAACGAGCTGCCATTTTTTGCACCCTTTCGATGTCCTCCGTCAATCCCACCTGGTAAGGATCCCACACCGCGCAGCAATATTCTAACAGAGGACGAACGATTGTAGTGTAGCTGTCTCTTTAGAGGACTTGTTGCATCTTCTAAGTGTCCTGCCAATTTAACGCAACCTTTGGCTCGCCTTCCCCACAATATTATCTATGTGGTCTTTCCAACTGAAGTTGTTCGTAATTTTAACACCCAAGTACTTAGTTGAATTGACAGCCTTGAGAATTGTACTATTTATCGAGTAATCGAATACCAACGGATTTTTTTTTGGAACTCATGTTTATCACCTCACACTTTTCGTTATTTAGCGTCAACTGCCACCTGTCACTCCATACAGCAATCTTTTCTAAAGGTGATTCACAATGTCTGAATACAGTATATGCTCCAAAACCCTACTGCAAACCGACGTCAATGATATAGGTCTGTAGTTACTACCCTTCTTAAACACTCGTGCGACCTGCGCAATTTTCCAATCTGTACGTACAGATCTATCGGTGAGCGAGCGGTTGTATATGAGTTCTAAGTAAAGAGGTTATAAAATGTAGACTGGCTATGGCAAAGAAAGTGTTTTTCAAGAGGAGAAATTTGTTAACTTCAAGTGTAGATTTAAGTGCCAGGAAGTCCTTTCTGAGAGTATTTATATGGATTGTAACCATGTATGGAAGTGAAACATGGACGATAAGTAGTTTAGACAAGAAGAGAATAGAAGCTTTCGAAATGTGATGCTACAGAATAATGCTGAAGGTTAGATGAGTAGGCCACGTAACTAATGAGGAGGTACTCATCAGAACTGGGTAGAAGAGGAATTTGTGGCACAAGTTGGCTAGAAGGAGGGATCGGTTACTGGGTTCTGATTTCATCAAGGGATCACCAATTTATTACTCGAGGGCAACGTGGAGGGTAAAAATCGTAGAGGGAGACCAAGAGATGAATACACTAAGCAGATTGAGAAGGATGTTGGTTGCAGTAGTTACTCGGAGATTAAGAGGCTTGCACAGGATACAGTAACATGGAGAGCTGTATCAAACCAGTCTGCGGACTGAAGAACACAACAACAACAATAACAAATAGTTTACCAACTACAAACAAAAGACGACTAACGCATAAAATCTACACCTACATATGTACGCACACTAACTGATCAAATGAGTCCAGAGACCGCTGTTTTATGTGGAAGTCACCAACAGATATTACGAGAGGCAGACCACTCAGTATAAAAGGAGTCGAGGAGTGCTGTCCTGTCAGTACACAGGCGTGAGATGATGAATGTGTCGCTCAGGATATGTCATTGACCTCGAACGTGGCATAGTCACTGTATGTTACGTGAGTAACAGATCCGTCAGCTTTCTCTAAAGCTGCTCAGGTTGACTGTTGGTGATTCCATGGAAACGGCTAAATCAAAGCAAGGTACACTTCATGTACTGAGGGACCGTCCAGTATTACAGAAGGTGGTTGTAAAAAATTGCATGAAATTAGTCGAAAGAATCTCTCCCGAGTTCCAGACTGCACACAAATAGAGCATAGGGACTTCATAAGGAGGGCGTTCAACGGTCGAACAGCTCTTCATAAGCCACGCGCTTCTGTACTCAGTTCTAAGTGACGCCTCTGGACAGTGGGTGACTGGGAACGAGTGATTTCGTGTGGTGAATGGCGCTGTATCCTGTAGCAATCAGACGGAGAGGTCTGAGTTTGCCTAGAGAATGTCACCTGCCATCGTGGATAGTGCCAACAAGCAACTGTGGAGGAGGCGGTGTTACAACATGTGAGTGTTCTTGGTGGAAGCAGGGTCAATCTATTGTTCCACTTAAATGCTAAATGCAAAAGTACTAAATGATTTACTGGTTGTATACTGCCTGCAGTAAAGGAAGAGTTTGGAGACGACGGTTGTCATCCATTGTCCTAGAGCACCTTCCGTGACGCCACGGTTTGAGGTCAATAACTGACCTGAAATGGGCTGGCCTCTCCAGAGACTTCTCCAGAGCCCATCGCCCAACGTGACCAACCTTCGGCTCTTAGGCAAGAATGGACTACCATTCCGACACAGTTATTAAGACACCTCCTTGAAGGTGGCCCCAGCAGAGAGCAAGCTGCCATAAAGGGTAGACACAATCCATAAAAACGTCCATTAATAGGAGTTCAGATACTTTTGATTATATATCATGTGAATTACTATCAGTTATGTGAGAGAGGCTGATTAGCACTGTACCACATGTTAGGATGTAACCTTGTGTTCGTGATCCCTATGGGAGTGACACTTAAAGGACAGAAGAATGTTACTTAAAAACCGTCTTGATTGCAAATATTTTTATTCATATGACCGGTTTCGGTTCATTCAGAACCATCTTCAGATCTGATATTTCAGTTACAGGAGTAACCCGTCCAAATCCAGCAGTTTTCACATGCTACGTCACATGATGTGACGTGACGTAGCATGTGAAAACTGCTGGATTTGGACGGGTTACTCCTGTAACTGAAATATCAGATCTGAAGATGGTTCTGAATGAACCGAAACCGGTCATATGAATAAAAATATTTGCAATCAAGACGGTTTTTAAGTAACATTATAATTTCACTGATTGCTGTTGTCCCAAAAGACATTATGTCTGTTTTTGCAAAGGACAGAAGAATGTCACTAACTTCTTCCGTTAATACCGGTTCCTCAGAATTTATAAAAGGGATGGCGGTTATCACTGAAATAGTCGGTTTTAGGCTATATCGGCTTTTATTCACACTAGTTTAATATGATTTTTAAAACCACTCAAAACACACTACTGGCCATTAAAAGTGCTACACCACGAAGATGAATTGCGAAGGACGCGAAATTTAACCGACAGGAAGAAGATGCTGTGATGTGCAAATGATTAGCTTTTCAGAGCATTCACACAAGGCTGGCACCGGTGGCAACACCTACAACGTGCTGACATGAAGGATGTTTCCAACCGATTTCTCATACACAAACAGCAGTTGACCGGCGTTGTCAGGTGAAACGTTGTTGTGATGCCCTTGTAAGGAGGAGAAAGGCGTACCATCACGTTTCCGACTTCCAGAAAGGTCGGATTGTAGCCTATCACGATTGCGGTTTATCGTATCGCGACATTGCTGCTCGCGTTTGTTGAGATCTAATGACTGTTAGCAGAATATGGAATCGGTGGGTTCAGGAGGGTAATACGGAACGCCGTGCTGGATCCCAATGGCCTCGTATCTCTAGCGGTCGAGATGACAGGCACCTTATCCGCATGGCTGTAAAGGATCGTGCAGCCACGTCTCGATCCCTGAGTCAACAGATGGGGATGTTTTCAAGACAACAACCATCAGCACGAACACTTGGACAACGTTTGCAGCAGCATGGACTATCAGCTCGGAGACCACGGGTGCGGTTACCCTTGACGCTGCATCACAGACACGAGCGCCTGCGATGGTGTACTCAACGACGAACGTGGGTGCACGAATGGTAAAACGTAATTTTTTTGAATGAATCCAGGTTCTGTTTACAGCATCATGATGGTCGCATCCGTGTTTGGCGACATCGCGGCGCACGCACATTGGAAGCGTTTTTCGTCATCGCCATACTGGCGTATCACCCGGCGTGATGGTACTTGGTGCCATTGCTTACACGTCTCGTTCAACTCTTGTTCGAATTAAAGGCGCTTTGAACAGTGAACGTTACATTACAGTTGTGTTATGACCCGTGGCTCTATACTTCATTCAATCCTACGAAACCGTACATTTCAGTGGGATAATGCACGACCGCATGTTGCAAGTCCTGTACGGGCCTTTCTGGATGCAGAAAATGTTCAACTGCTGCCCTTGCCAGCACATTCTCCAGATCTCTCACCAATTGGAAACGTCTGATCAATGGTGGCCGAGCAACTGGCTCGTCACAATACGCCAGTCACTAGTCTTGATGAACTGTGGTATCGTGATGAAGCCGCATGGGCAGCTGTACCTGTACACGCCATCCAAGCTGTGTTTGACCCAATGCCCAGGCGTATGAAGGCCGTTATTACGGCCAGAGGTGGTTGTTCTGGGTACTGATTTCTCAGGATCTATGAACCAAAATTGAGTGAAAATGTAATCACATGTCAGTTCTAGTATAATATATTAGTCCAATGAATACCCGTTTATCATCTGCATTTGTTCTTGGTGTAGCAATTTTAATGGCCAGTAGTGTAACTCGTTTCTGAACTAAACGAAGTCCGGTGTTTTACTCCTAGTATTCCCCGTAATAAAAGCGGAAATTTAACAACAATCTAAAAATTTCGACTCACTCCTTTTTAAAATAAATAGAAAGTAATATTATATTAAATAGGCAAATAAAAGAAAACTTAGTCCGTCCACCGTTCGCTGCTTTTCTCGAAAATTGATAAGAGCAGTACTACAAAAAACCACCACTATTCCCCTAGTGATTCTAATCTTTTGAAACTCTATTCAAGAATTGTATTATAATCAGTGGATCATACAACTATTTGGGTATTACGAATAATTGGTGCTAACCGGCGGAAATTGAGGTTGAGGAACTCGCTTTTTGTTCTCAGTTTACCCGTTTTTAAGTATTACGAGCAGATAAAGGCATATTGTGGAAGCATGGGCAGCAGAACAGCTACTTTTGATTTTTATTGCTCGAGTGTACTATTAATGAAATTTAATTCAGTTGTTAGTTTATTACTGTTACCTTAATTTCCTACCTGATTTATTATTTCACAGAAAAGTGAGATAAATCTTTAGTCTTCTAAAGCAAATACGAAATTATACTTCATGGCTGTTTCACGTGGTAAAAATATTTCCAGACTACAGTTGGTACCATTCAGCGAGACAACGGATGTTTGGCGACTACAGGGCGGAACAACCTTGCTGTCAGGGGGGGGGGGGGGGGCAAGTCTTACGAACGTTCGCGGGCACCTTAGACCACGACACATGGCAACTCAGAATTTATTGTCTCAGCAATGCCGTAAAAATTCTTATCTGATGTGTTTGTTGCTTGTTTCTGTTAGGATTCTTATCAAAATAGCACTTATCTCTTTTCCCATTTTCTATAATAACGCAATATTTCAAACTAATGCAAATTTTACGTATACAATTGTTGCTGATAACGTAAATTGATATTACGGTTTCTGAACTCGGTTATTTTTAAAAAATAATTTAAAAAAACGCTTGCTAAAACCAATACCAAACGAATGCCGCAAAATACCGGTTATTCATAATTAAAATGCCGTGTGGGTAGGGCCTCCTGTCAGGTAGACCGTTCGCCTGAACTGCGTCAGTTTTAGTCGGTCGGTTTCGCCCATTCCCACTTTGTAAGTAGGCTTTCTTGAGGCAGTTGGTATCTATCATCAAGATTCCGCCAGGTCAGATGTTTCATAGTGTTGTGTGCTGTTTCGCGACTCAAACAAATCAGTAACCATTTATACTATCCTTGTAGGTACATGTTCGATATCTCATCTGGAACAGCTCACACACCCTTGAGTAATAATCTAAGATGGAATACACAAGCTACACTACTGGCCATTAAAATTGCTACACAAAAAGCAAATGCAGATGATAAACGAGTATTCATTGGACAAATATATTATATTAGAACTGACATGTGATTACAAATTCACGTAATTTGGGTGTATAGATTCTGAGAAATCAGTACCCAGAATAACCACCTCTCGCCGTAAGAATGGCCATGATACGCCTGGGCCTTGAGTCAAACAAAACGTGGATGGCGTGTACAGGTACAGCTGCCCATGATACCACAGTTCAACGAGAGTAGTGACTGGCGAATTGTGACGAGCCAGTTGCTCGGCCACAATTGACCAGAAGTTTTCAATTGGTGAGAGATCTGGAGAACGTGCTGGCCAGGACAGCAGTCGCACATTTTCTGTATCCAGAAAGGCCCGTACAGGACTTGCAACATGCGGTCGTGCGTTATCCTGCTGAAATATAGGGTTTCGCAGGGATCGAATGAAGGGTAGAGCCACAGGTCACATCACATCTGAAATGTAACGTCAACTGTTCAAAGTGCCGTCAATGCGAACATGAGGTGACCGAGACGTGTAACCAGTGACACCCCATACCAAGACAGCGGGTGATACGCCAGTATGGCGATGACCATTACACGCTTCCAATGTGCGTTCAGCGCGATGTCGCCAAACACGGATGCGGCCACCATGGTTCTGTAAACAGAACCTGCATTCATCCGAAAAAATGACGTTTTGCCATTCGTGCACCCAGGTTCGTCGTTGAGTACACCATCGCAGGCCCTCCTGGCTGTCATGCAGAGCGTCCGCAGCTCCTGGTCGTGCGGTAGCGTTCTCGCTTCCCACGCCGGGGTTCCCGGGTTCGATTCCCGGCGGGGTTAGGGATTTTCTTTGCCTCGTGATGACTGGGTATTGTGTGATGTCCTTAGGTTAGTTAGGTTTAAGTAGTTCTAAGTTCTAGGGGACTGATGAACATAGCTGTTAAGTCCCATAGTGCTCCGAGCCATATATATATGTGTGTGTGTGTGTGTGTGTGTCATGCAGCGTCAAGGGTAACCGCATCCATGGTCTCCGAGCTGATAGTCAATACTGCTTCAAACGTCGTCGAACTGTTCGTGCTGATGGTTGCTGTCTCGCAAGCGTCCCCATCTGTTGACTCAGGGCTCCACGAACCGTTACAGCCATGCGGATAAGATACCTGCCATCTCGACTGCTAGTGATACGAGGCCATTGGGATCCAGCACGGCGTTCCGTATTACCCTCCTGAGGCCACCGATTCCATATTCTGCTAACAGTCATTGGATCTCTACAAACGCGAGCAGCAATGTCGCGACACGATAAACCGCAAGAGGGTACAATCCAACCTTTATCACAGTCGGAAACGTGATGGCACGCATTTCTCCTCCTTACACGAGGCATCACAACAACGTTTTAGCAGGCAACGCTGGTCAACTGCTGTTTTTGTATGAGAAATCGGTTGGAAACTTTCCTCATGTAAGCACGTTGTAGGTGTCGCCACCGGCGCCAACCTTGTGTGAATTCTCTGAAAAGCTAATCACTTGCATATCACAGCATCTTCTACATGTCGGTTAAATTTCGCGTCTGTAGTACGTCATCTTCGTGGTGTAGCAATTTTTATGGCCAATAGTGTAGACAGCTTATGAAGTTTGTTTTACTTAAAAAGCTTTAAAAATTCTCACACAAAATATTCGGAATCATTACATTTCAGCACGCCCTTGTAGTTGCAGGTTCTAAGTCTGACGATAATGGAGGCAGTCATGGAAAGCATGGGATTTTATCCTATTTGAAACAGCAAGCTTCCTGAGATCATTTTATCCAAGGACTGTATCGTGGAAGACTTCATATCCATACCTTTTAATGTACCCTAAATTTCTATCAGCATGTCGTTATGAAACAGACATGATTCGCTATACACGTTATTGCATTTCTGTGCTGTTCCACTTCATATGCTTTAGACGTCAGTGGTATAATTACAAAACTGTAATCTCCCATATTGTTCTTGTATTCTATATGCTTGCACACTGTGTAAGTAATACTTGCGACGTAATATCTGATGCAGTGGTAATTATGAAAAATTCTGTTTAATACCACTAGGAACTACAGTACTTTGCACCTCGCTACAGGATAATCTTCAGCTCCTGTAGGATCCAATGTACGACATTTCTGAGGTGCACAATGATGCCTTCTTCTTGTTGCGAGGAATTCGTGTCCAAACGTCTCTGGATCTCTCAGAGGCAGTATTTACTACTTTAGCGCACTGTTAAGCCCAATCATTTTTAATGCTGATTTGTCAGTCTTCAAACTAGTCATTCAAGTACAGATCAAAACCCTCCAATTTCACTCCGATGACCACGACGACCACAGCAATATATGTTCAGTACTATGACAAAGAGCAAGATGGGAGAGGTTAATAAATTGCACAAAGATATTCAAGTGATCTCCCCCCATGAACCATGCACCTTGCCGTTGGTGGGGAGGCTTGCGTGTCTCTGTGATACAGATAGCCGTATCGTAGGTGCAACCACAACGGAGGGGTATCTGTTGAGAGGCCAGACAAACATGTGGTTCCTGAAGAGGGGCAGCAGCCTTTTCAGTCGTTGCAAGGGCAACAGTCTGGATGATTGACTGATCTGGCCTTGTAACAATAACCAAAACGGCCTTGCTGTGCTGGTACTGCGAACGGCAGAAAGCAAGGGGAAACTACGGCTGTAATTTTTCCCGAGGCCATGCAGCTTTACTGTATGATTAAATGATGATGGCTTCCTCTTGGGTAAAATATTCCGGAGGTAAAATAGTCCCCCATTCGGATATCTGGGCGGGGACTACTCAAGAGGATGTCGTTATCAGGAGAAAGAAAACTGGTGTTCTACGGATCGGAGCGTGGAATGTCAGATCCCTTAATCGGGCAGGTAGGTTAGAAAATTTAAAAAGGGAAATGGATAAGTTAAAGTTAGATATAGTGGGAATTAGTGAAGTTCGTTGGCAGGAGGAACAAGACTTCTGGTCAGTTGACTACAGGGTCATAAACACAAAATCAAATAGGGGTAATGCAGGAGTAGGTTTAATAATGAATAGGAAAATAGGAATGCGGTAAGCTACTACAAACAGCATAGTGAACGCATTATTGTGGCCAAGATAGATACGAAGCCCATACCTACTACAGTAGTACAAGTTTATATGACAACTAGTTCTGCAGATGACGAAGAAATTGAAGTAATGTATGATGAAATAAAAGAAATTATTCAGATAGTGAAGGGAGATGAGAATTTAATAGTCATGGGTGACTGGAATTCGATTGTAGAAAAACAAAGAGAAGGAAACGTAGTAGGTGGATATGGATTGGGGCTAAGAAATGAAAGAGGAAGCCGCTTGGTAGAATTTTGCACAGAGCACAACTTAACAGTAGCTAACACTTGGTTTAAAAATCATGCAAGAAGGTTCTATACATGGAAGAATCCTGGAGATACTAAAAGGTATCAGATAGATTATATAAAGGTAAGACAGAGATTTAGGAACCAGGTTTTAAATTGTAAGACATTTCCAGGGGCAGATGTGGACTCTGTCCACAATCTATTGGTTATGACCTGTTGATTAAAACTGAAGAAACTGCAAAAAGGTGGGATTTTAAAGAGATAGGACCTGGATAAACTGACTAAACCAGAGGTTGTACAGAGTTTCAGGGAGAGCATAAGGGAACAATTGACAGGAATGGGGGAAAGAAATACAGTAGAAGAAGAATGGGTAGCTTTGAGGGATGAAGTAGTGAAGGCTGCAGAGGATCAAGTAGGTAAAAAGACGAGGGCTAGTAGAAATCCTTGGGTAACAGACGAAATATTGAATTTATTTGATGAAAGGAGAAAATACAAAAACGCAATAAATGAAGCAGGGAAAAAGGAATACAAACGTCTCAAAAATGAGAGCGACAGAAAGTGCAAAATGGCTAAGCAGGGATGGATAGAGGGATGATGTAAGGACGTAGAGGCGCATATCACTAGGGTAAGATAAATAGAGGAAAATTAAATAGACCTTTGGAGATAAGAGAATCACTTGTATGAACATCAAGAGCTCAGATGGAAACCCAGTTCTAAGCAAAGAAGGGAAAACAGAAAGGTGGAAGGAGTATATAGACGGTCTATACAAGGGCGATGTACTTGAGGACAGTATTATGGAAATGGAAAAGGATGTAGATGAAGATGAAATTGGAGATTAGATCCTGTGTGAAGAGTTTGACAGAGCACTGAAAGACCTAAGTCGAAACAAGGCCCCCGGAGTAGACAACATTCCATTGGAACTACTGACGGTCTTGGGAGAGCCAGTCCTGACAAACCTCTACCATCTGGTGAGCAAAATGTATGAAACAGGCGAAATACCCTCGGACTTCAAGAAGAATATAATAATTCCAATCCCAAAAAAGCAAGTGTTGACAGATGTGAAAATTACCGAACTATCAGTTTAATAAGCCACAGCTGCAAAATACTAACACGAATTCTTTACAGACGAATGGAAAAACTAGTAGAAGCCGACGCCGTGAAGACCGTTTTGGATTCCGTAAAGTACTGGAACACGTGAGGCAATACTGACCTTACGACCTATCTTAGAAGAAAGATTAAGGAAAGGCAAACCTACGTTTCTAGCATTTGTAGACTTAGAGAAAGCTTTTGACAGTATTGATTGGAATAGTCTCTTTCAAATTCTAAAGGTGGCAGGGGTAAAATACAGGGAGCGAAAGGCTATTTGCAATTTGTACAGAAACCAGATGGCAGTTATAAGAGTCTAAGGGCTTGAAAGGGAAGCAGTGGTTGAGTGAGACAGGGCTGTAGCCTCTCACCGATGTTATTCAATCTATATATTGAGCAAGCAATGAAGGAAACAAAAGAAAAATTAAGAGTAGGTGTTAAAAAACTTCGAGGATCGGCGATGACATTGTAATTCTGTCAGAGGCAGCAAAGGACTTGGAAGAGCAGTTGAATGGAATGGACAGTGTCTTGAGAGGAGTATATAAGATGAACATCAACAAAAGCAAAACGAGGATAATGGAATGTAGTCGAATTAAGTCCTGTGATGCTGAGGGAATTACACTCCTCGAAATGGAAAAAAGAACACATTGACACCGGTGTGTCAGACCCACCATACTTGCTCCGGACACTGCGAGAGGGCTGTACAAGCAATGATCACACGCACGGCACAGCGGACACACCAGGAACCGCGGTGTTGGCCGTCGAATGGCGCTAGCTGCGCACCATTTGTGCACCGCCGCCGTCAGTGTCAGCCAGTTTGCCGTGGCATACGGAGCTCCATCGCAGTCTTTAACACTGGTAGCATACCGCAACAGCGTGGACGTGAACCGTATGTGCAGTTGACGGACTTTGAGCGAGGGCGTATAGTGGGCATGCGGGAGGCCGGGTGGACGTACCGCAGAATTGCTCAACACGTGGGGCGTGAGGTCTCCACAGTACATCGAAGTTGTCGCCAGTGGTCGGCGGAAGGTGCACGTGCCCGTCGACCTGGGACCGGACCGCAGCGACGCACGGATGCACGCCAAGACCGTTGGATCCTACGCAGTGCCGTAGGGGACCGCACCGCCACTTCCCAGCAAATTAGAGACACTGTTGCTCCTGGGGTATCGGCGAGGACCATTCGCAACCGTCTCCATGAAGCTGGGCTACGGTCCCGCACACCGTTAGGCCGTCTTCCGCTCACGCCCCAACATCGTGCAGCCCGCCTCCAATGGTGTCGCGACAGGCGTGAATGGAGGGACGAATGGAGATGTGTCGTCTTCAGCGATGAGAGTCGCTTCTGCCTTGGTGCCAATGATGGTCGTATGCGTGTTTGGCGCCGTGCAGGTGAGCGCCACAATCAGGACTGCATACGACCGAGGCACACAGGGCCAACACCCGGCATCATGGTGTAGGGAGCGATCTCCTACACTGGACGTACACCTCTGGTGATCGTCGAGGGGACACTAAATAGTGCACGGTACATCCAAACCGTCATCGAACCCATCGTTCTACCATTCCTAGACCGGCAAGGGAACTTGCTGTTCCAACAGGACAATGCACGTCCGCATGTATCCCGTGCCACCCAACGTGCTCTAGAAGGTGTAAGTCAACTACCCTGGCCAGCAAGATCTCCGGATCTGTCCCCCATTGAGCATGTTTGGGACTGGATGAAACGTCGTCTCACGCGGTCTGCACGTCCACCACGAACGCTGGTCCAACTGAGGCGCCAGGTGGAAATGGCATGGCAAGCCGTTCCACAGGACTACATCCAGCATCTCTACGATCGTCTCCATGGGAGAATAGCAGCCTGCATTGCTGCGAAATGTGGATATACACTGTACTAGTGCCGACATTGTGCATTATCTGTTGCCTGTGTCTGTGTGCCTGTGGTTTTGTCAGTGTGATCATGTGATGTATCGGACTCTAGGAATGTGTCAATAAAGTTTCCCCTTCCTGGGACAATGAATTCACGGTGTTCTTATTTCAATTTCCAGGAGTGTAGATTAGGAAATGAGACACTTAAAGTAGTAAAGGAGTTTTGCTATTTGGGGAGCAAAATAACTGAAGATGGTCGAAGTAGAGAGGATATAAAATGTAGACAGGAAATGGCAAGGAAAGCGTTTCTTGAGAAGGGAAATTTGTTAACATCGAGTATAGATTTAAGTGCCAGGAAGTCTTTTCTGAAAGTATTTGTATGGAGTGTAGTCATGTATGGAAGTGAAACATGGACTATAAATAGTTTGGGCAAGAAGAGAATAGAAGCTTTCGAAATGTGGTGCTACAGAAGAATGTTGAAGATTAGAATGGGTAGATCGCATAACTAATGAGGAAGTATTGAATAGGATTGGGGAGAAGAGAAGTTTGTGGCATTACTTGACCAGATGAAGGGATCGGTTGGTAGGACATGTTCTGAGGCATCAAGGGATCACCAGTTTAGTATTGGAGGGCAGCGTGGAGGATAAAAACCGTAGAGGGAGACCAAGAGATGACTACACTAAGCAGATTCACAAGGATGTAGGTTGCAGTAGGTACTGGGAGATGAAGAAACTTGCAGAGCATAGAGTGGCATGGAGCGCTGCATCAAACCAGTCTCAGGACTGAAGACCACAACAACAACACATTCAAATGCTTCTCTGGGTCTTGGCTTCTAAGCTTTAATAAAAATCACCAAGAGTTCAGTTACTTAAGTGTTAACTGTTTCAGACTTAGCGCCCAAAAGTTTTATACATTTTGCAACAATGAATGCTTTCGTTAACCTTAGAGAGCCAGTGGACTGTTCATTGGACATTTGTCGCCTTTATCGTCCGATTCACGAGCGATGGCGGTTGTCGCAGGTCGAGGAACGGACAGGGATTGCATTGTTGCCGATAACAAGCGACGTTGCGGTACGCTCATATACGTGCTTTGTGCTTGATGTACGACTTATCCTGCAAATTATGTCTCTCAGTTGCTTGTCTAGAATCTGTCACTTATCACCAACATCATGGTAAGAGAAATGAGACTACTAATATGTTTCAGGTGTTGCGATAATAAATGTCGCCATCGAAAATTCTGGAGTTCAGGACTAAGTGGCAATATCTTTTATCTAGTAAGGTGTGATAAAGGCTATGAGATAAGTGTGTTTTCAACTTATAATTCTCTTATTACATTAATTCAAGAAATTTATCAATTCAATTTTGCAATGTAATATACAGTATGAGTTTATAAATTATGCTAAATACAGTGTCCTCTAATTTGTGTTGTATTTTACGTTTTCATCAGAAACACGTGTGCAAGTTTTCTAAAATAAAGTTTTATTTACAGATCACAGAAAGCTGTACGACGCAACAAATCCAGAACACGTCAAGGAGATCCTGGACTTGATAGAACGAGATATTTCTGACACTGATATGTTAGATGATGAAGACAATATCGAATACATTCCAGCTGCTGTTTGCCAAGGTACAAAGATAGCATGTGAAAAAATAACAGCGAAAGGGCATGTGCTGGTGGCACAGAAGGTATTCACAGGAACTGCAATGGTGGAAGATTTATTTCATGGTGCTTATCTTGAAGATGAGGAAAAGTCTCTCTTGAAGAATCACTGCATACTGACAAACAGGTGATTCCATTCATAGGTCATTTTTCAGTCAACAAGTATGTGAAAGGCAAGCCTTGTCCTTGGGGAATAAAAGTATTTGTCCTGGTCGATAGAAGCGGTATTGCTTATGATTTCCTGATTTACAGAGCCTGATAGGCAGAACAAGGGATTATTTGATTCAGGTGCTCCTGTTGTGCTCCACTTGTGTGACAGAATAAAAAGTGAAGGACACAAGCTATATTGTGACAGTTATTCCTCCTATTACCATCTTCTTCAAGTACTCAAGTACTAAAACACTGAAAATTTTTTGTTGCTGGACAGTTCGTGTAAGCAGGTTTATTTCTGATACTTTTATAAATGATACTGATATCACAACGAAGGATAGACGATTTTATGATCAGGTTGTCTGTAGAAATAATAATGGAGCTCTTATAAAGTAGCTTGATAAATGTAGTATTGAGCTCAAATCTTGTTTGGTTAGGTGAAGAAGACCCTGTTAAGCGATGGGATAAATCATCATGATCATATGTAACAGTAGTCGTTAAGCAGTACAACCAAGCAATGGGTCGAGTAAATTTGTTTGATGAGCTTATTGGGCTATATAAACCCTCTATTAGATACAGAAAATTGACTTAAGAATACTGACGCCTGCTATTGATTTTTCTTTAGTTAACAGCTGGTTGCAGTATCGAGAATACTGTTTAATATATAAATTTCAAGGCAACAAAGCACTCGACGTACTGCGTTTTTTAATGAGTGTAGCTGAAAGTCTTGTGAGAACAGGCACTAGTACAAATAGAAACTGGAATAGGCCTAGCAGGGAATAAGCTGAAAAATATCGTTGAACAGAGCCACTTCCGTCAGATATAGTTAGTGATGGTACAAACCATCTCCCAAAGGTAGATCAATGCAAAGATGGAGGTAGATGTAAAAACATCCACTCTCATCGAAAATCAAAAATAATGTGTTAAAAATGTGACTTTCACCTTTGCCTACAAACGATGCAAATTGCTTTGTTGCCTTTTCATACACAACGAATATAAAAAAAACTTTCTTTTCTGTACATGTCAACTCACTTATAGTCCTGTTCATGATAAAACAGGAGCTGAAATTACTACCTAATATTTTTGCATTTTGCGAAAATTTCACTTAGGGGTAGATTCTCCACAATAAATATCGCTGTAAAATGTTTAGCTTCGTACTTCGCATCCTCGACTACCTTCCAGTCAAAATGTCCAATTTATTGTACAATTTTTTTAATCTTTTGAACCAAGTGTGTCAAATTTTAATTTTATTTAAATAGCAATAAACAGATTTTTACAGCTATGAAAAAGGCAAGAATTTATTTTTTATTTTTTAAAATAATTCAGCACTGAAAGTGTTACTGTGTCCTGTATCGATATTGCACTAGGCACTATGGACTGTGCAATAGTTGAACCATCGCTCCACACCTCTGTGAAGACAGTCAGTCGCAGCAAAAGTTGGCTTTTGCTTTTAACAGTTCCCCTGGATATCCGTGTTCAACAATTATATAACTGTACTGTGTATCAGTGTCAGTCAGTTGATTTAACGGTTTGCAGTTTACAGTTCTTTCAGACATCTGTGGACAGTACACCTTGCTTCCATTTTCCAGGCTTTTATTTGACAATCGCGAAGCGAGATAATCAACGGAATCCGACATTCGAGCAAATTCTACTCTGCTCGCGATGTGTGACCAGCATTAACGCTACGGACGCTCGGGAAAAGAACAATAACAGACAAACCTTCAAAGTGGCTCTCTCTACGCGGCAGACCACAGGTAATAAAGAGCGTGCGACACTGACCTCTTTTACCCGCACACGCCGTCAGCCATGAACAGTAATATTCCTTTGTGGCGCATGTA
Organism: Schistocerca gregaria; assembly: GCF_023897955.1. Classification (NCBI taxonomy): domain Eukaryota; kingdom Metazoa; phylum Arthropoda; class Insecta; order Orthoptera; family Acrididae; genus Schistocerca; species Schistocerca gregaria. The sequence continues at coordinate 60,138,109 of NC_064926.1, read as the reverse complement.
ACGTACCCATCTACAGTTACAATGGAGAGCTGGGAATTAATTACTTCATAAGAGTGCTGTAAAGTGACAACTGTGTCCGCGGTTGCAAATGTAGTTGAACACTTTGTGCCACAGACTTGACATGATTGCTACAGGTCAGAAATAGCAACACAGATACAAACACATATGCTACATTTTTCTTCGATTTAATACGCACATAAAAAGAAAACCATGTTTTAAAATCTGCAAGAGCGGATGAATTGCTTCTTATCAAAACTGCTGCAGGAAATTAACTATATTGCAATAACTGAAATTGCAGAAATGAGCAAAAAAGACAAATATTTCAAAGGAGACATATAGCCCAGAGGAAATCAATCGACAAATGTGCTAAATGCAGGAAATAATGGTTATAGCACTAAACAGACTTACAGCCCAAAAAGTGGTTCAAATGGCTATGAGCACTATAGGACTTAACTGCTGAGGTCATCAGTCGCCTAGAATTTAGAACTACTTAAACGTAACTAACCTAAGGACATTACACACATCTATGCCAGAGGCAGGATTCGAGCCTGCGACCGTAGCGGTCGCGCGGTTCCAGACTGAAGCGCCTAGAACCTCTCAGCCACTCCGGCCGTCCACAGCCCAAAATATTGCCCATGTGCTTAGTAGCGTATTTAAAACGCTGACAAAAGCAATTCCGCTGGTAGGTTTCTGCGTGTCTATGCACAGGTCACACAATTCCCACAAATTATTGACTGTTATGCCATTGTAACGTGCCTTCGGCGTCGGCAAATACACTCCTGGAAATTGAAATAAGAACACCGTGAATTCATTGTCCCAGGAAGGGGAAACTTTATTGACACATTCCTGGGGTCAGATACATCACATGATCACACTGACAGAACCACAGGCACATAGACACAGGCAACAGAGCATGCACAATGTCGGCACTAGTACAGTGTATATCCACCTTTCGCAGCAATGCAGGCTGCTATTCTCCCATGGAGACGATCGTAGAGATGCTGGATGTAGTCCTGTGGAACGGCTTGCCATTTCCACCTGGCGCCTCAGTTGGACCAGCGTTCGTGTTGGACGTGCAGACCGCGTGAGACGACGCTTCATCCAGTCCCAAACATGCTCAATGGGGGACAGATCCGGAGATCATGCTGGCCAGGGTAGTTGACTTACACCTTCTAGAGCACGTTGGGTGGCACGGGATACATGCGGACGTGCATTGTCCTGTTGGAACAGCAGGTTCCCTTGCCGGTCTAGAAATGGTAGAACGATGGGTTCGATGATGGTTTGGATGTACCGTGCACTATTCAGTGTCCTCTCGACGATCACCAGAGGTGTACGGCCAATTTAGGAGATCGCTCCCCACACCATGATGCCGGGTATTGGCCCTGTGTGCCTCGGTCTATGCAGTCCTGATTGTGGCGCTCACCTGCACGGCGCCAAACACGCATACGACCATCATTGGCACCAAGGCAGAAGCGACTCTCATCGCCTGTCGCGACACCACTGGAGGCGGGCTGCACGATGTTGGGGCGTGAGCGGAAGACGGCCTAACGGTGTGCGGGACCGTAGCCCAGCTTCATGGAGACGGTTGCGAATGGTCCTCGCCGATACCCCAGGAGCAACAGTGTCTCTAATTTGCTGGGAAGTGGCGGTGCGGTCCCCTGTGGCACTGCGTAGGATCCTACGGTCTTGGCGTGCATCCGTGCGTCGCTGCGGTCTGGTCCCAGGTCGACGGGCACGTGCACCTTCTGCCGACCACTGGCGACAACATCGATGTACTGTGGAGACCTCACGCCCCACGTGTTGAGCAATTCGGCGGTACGTCCACCCGGCCTCCCGCATGCCCACTATACGCCCTCGCTCAAAGTCCGTCAACTGCACATACGGTTCACGTCCACGCTGTCGCGGCATGCTACCAGTGTTAAAGACTGCGATGGAGCTCCGTATGCCACGGCAAACTGGCTGACACTGACGGCAGCGGTGCACAAATGCTGCGCAGCTAGCGCCATTCGACGGCCAACACCGCGGTTCCTGGTGTGTCCGCTGTGCCGTGCGTGTGATCATTGCTTGTACAGCCCTCTCGCAGTGTCCGGAGCAAGTATGGTGGGTCTGACACACCGGTGTCAATGTGTTCTTTTTTCCATTTCCAGGAGTGTACATCAACCAAGAATGTATGGTGCACAATGTGTGACAATGGCGTAATGTATGTGATTGAATTGCCCATATACGAAATTCGGACTGTCATACGTTTCACTTGCCTGCATGCAGCGAAGTCCTTAGAAATGCGTGCCGCATGAGTAAGCCATTTCGTGAGCTGTCCCGTGATATAATCTAGGTAGTTCAATACTGGCATAAAGGATACTGAACAGCCTTGCTGCATTGCTAGATCACAAGAAAATACCGACCTGTGGCTCAATATACACTGAAGAGCCAAAGAAACTGGTATACATGCCTAATATCGTGTAGGGTCCCCGCGAGCACAGAGAAGTGCCCCAACACGACGTGGCAGGGACTCGACTAACGTCTGAAGTAGTGCTGGAGGGGACTGACACCATGAATCCTGAAGGGCTGCCCATAAATCCGTAAGAGTGCGAGGGGGTGGAGATCTCTGAACAGCACGTTGCAAGGCATCCCAGATATGCTCAGTAATGTTCATATCTGGCGAATTTGGTAGTCAGCGGAAGTGTCTAAACTCAGAAGGGTGTAGCTGGAGCCACTGTTCAGCAATTATGGACGTGTGGGGTGTTGTGTTGTCCTGCTGGAATTACCCAAGTCCGTTGGAATACACAAAGGACATGAATGGATGCAGGGGGTCAGACAGGATGCTTATGTATATATCAACTGTCAGAGTCGTATATATACGTTTACAGGGGTCCCATATCACTCGAACTGCACACGCCCCACAACATGACAGAGCCTCCACCAGCTTGAACAGCCCCCTGCTGAGACGCAGGATCGATGCATTCATGAGGTTGTCTCCTACCCGTACACATCCATCCCCTCGATACAATTTGAAACTGACTCGTCCGACCAGGAAACATGTTTGCAGTCACCCACAGTCCAATGTCGGTGTTGACGGGCCCAGATGAGGCGTAAAGCTTTGGGTCGTGAAGTAATCAAGGGTACATGACAGGGCCTTGAGCTCCGAAAGCCCATATCGATGATATTTCGTTGAATGGTTTGCGCGATGGCACTTGTTGACGGCCCAATATTGAAATTTGCAGCAATTTGCGGATGGGTTGCACTTCCGTCACGTTGAACAATTTTCTGCAGTCGTCATTGGTTCCGTTCTTGCAGAATTTTTTCCGGGCGCAGCGATGTTGGAGATTTGATGTTTCGAGGGATTCCTGATATTCACAGTGCACTCGTGAAATGGTCGTACTGGAATGTATGCACTTCACCGCTACCTCGGAGATACTGTGTCTCAGTCCTCCTGCGCCGACTCTAGCACCACGTTCAAACTCACTCTAATCTTAATAACCTGCCGCTGCAGCAGTAGTAATCGATCTAACAACTGCGCCACGAAGTTGATGTCTTACATAGTCGTTGCCGACAGCAACTCCGTTTTCTTCCTGTTTACATATCTCTGTATTTGAACACACATACCTATGCCAGTTTCTTTGGTGCTTCAGCCTATTATAGAAGTTCTTCACGTCAGTTACAACTCTTTTACATTCCTAACCAATGTGTTACGTTTTTAGTATTGTAACACATCTATAACTTTTAGGTTACACTTTCAGTTACTGATACTATAACCTTCATACTACATACTACGTATACAGGTTTAAATTACAGTGTATTATTTGATTAACACATTTGGGTTACAATTTCAGTACATTACCTTCAAAATCAGTATTTCATAGCTGCACAGCTGCTGACTAGCCATGTCATATTGAAAGTAACTCCACACTATGGTGCTCACTTCTTCACCAGGTATGAAGCATGTTATTATCTTTTGCCGACATTTTACATTGCTTTATACTGTAACTAGCTCTTACTCACGGCTGCGCACACCTATTTGTAACATGAAATGAAGTGTGCGCATTGTTTTATTGGCTCGAAGACCCCAGTCGGGATGTTCGGGAATTTAATGGAAGTCTTTTTATTTGACCCCAATTCGGTGGCTTGTGCGACGATGATGATAAGATGATAATGAGGACAAAACACCCATCAATTTGCGAGCTGGAAAACCCCGACCCAGCTTGTATCTCAAGTCGGAGACTGTGTAACGCTAACAGCATAACACTGATCTGTTACCTCAACTTACAGCGCGACTAAGAACTTACAAGCAATCCGCAATGCGCAGCAGCAAAAATACGACGGGCTTGTGACTTATATTAGTGTGGAGGTATGGATTAAACACTTAGAGAATTATATAAGCATTGTATTCATTACTTTGAATCGTATTATGTAGAACACATCAAACTCTAAAAGCATTTTCACGAATATGGAAAACCTCAAAAGGCAGAGAGTAAACAGTTTTTTCAAAGAACAATTGTCGACCGTGATGGCCGAGAGGTTTTAGGCGCTTCAGTCTGGAACCGCGCGACCACTACGGTCGCAGGCTCGAATCCTGCCTCTGGCATAGATGTGTGTAATGTCCTTAGGTTAGTTCTAAGTTCTAGAGGACTGATTACCTCAGTTGTTAAGTCCCATAGTTCTCAGAGCCATTCGAACCATTTTTCAACCAAAGAGTAATTATTATTGTACATTTCGCGTTATATTCTTCAAATTAATAAATATGTTGTACTACACACTTTCTAAAGTTCTGTATCTTCTTGCTCAGTGTTTAAGCTATCTCGATACCAAATTTCATCACTATCAGTTGAGCGTTTTAGTCGGGAAAGCATAACAGAGTTACTTTCGCATTTATAATAATAGTGTGCACTTGTATATAACTTGTGTAGAATTATACACTGAACAGTCGATTTACCAATATCATTTGACACACATGCTCGGTAATCATCAAGGCTTAATTCGTTAAATGATGAGAGTTTCACACGCTCCACTCTAACCACTGCAAGTTGTAGTCCAGTTTCAAGAGCATACACTTTCGCTGCTAGTCGTAAGAATTTCTTGAAAATGTCCCCAATAACTCATCATTCATCTAACCTACTTCCATTTTATTCATTTATGGAATGTAATTATGAAAGAGCTTGAGGCGCAAAAACACCTATGCATATCACTTTTAATGCTATCATAAATATTTTAGATAGTTACATGGTACATCAAATTATCGAAGTTTATGTAACACATTTCAACAGTTTTTGTCTGAGATATCTTCAACTCATACTCGTAATTAAAATCTACAAGATATATACAAAAACAAGTGTTCCAACCACCGTAGATTCGTCACAAACCATGTGAAGTCTAATTCACTCAATAACAACCATGTTTTCGCCAGAAACGACAAAGTGCTTGAAAATGAGCCTTTAAAATCTGGGCAGCACTTCAGTACGTACTTTCCCAAGTATTAATATTATACAACACTCACTTTTTGCAGGTTTTACATTTATGTTTGGAGAAAGTAATTTACAATACAAAACCATGAATTAGTTGCTGTTACATCATTACCCAGCTGCAGAGACTGTTAACATCGATGTATATAATATGAGGTTGTTCGTAATTTTTCATTACAGCCAGCCGAAAAGGTTGTTTGCAATGTCATGTATGTGCAAACAGTGAACAGTACCACCTCCCTCTGACGTCACACTCAACAAACTGTAAGTGTTCTGTATTTGTAATGAAGAGTTTGTTACATTAGTAGCTTACAGTAAATTGTCCTACATTAAAAACAGCTAAAGTGGTGTAGATCCTATACTTTGAGACAGTGTGCAAGGACGTTTTTGTAAACATCAGCCAAGAGCAGAAATCAGTTTTTAAATAAGATCAGAGCAATTTCCTAATGCGTTGTAGAAAGGTAAACACCACACCTTCCATGTTTTTTAGATATCCACATTTTTTTATAAATGTTACACTGGTGGGCAAGGTTTTGAATGCTACAGTTTATGGAAACTTTTCATCCAACAAAATGGATTCGTCAGCTACATACACCTATGGATACACACATTATATGTTAATCAAACTGAACTTTTCACTGTCAAGGAAATACTTTATCATTATTTTAACCCCATCAGGTTTCAAGCATGAGACATTCTTTCTACAGAGCACGAAAGGCTGAAAAAATCGGTAAACCGAAATTTTATGTCGCAATGGTGTTTGACTGCGACACATTCAGTAAATGTTTCATTCTTTCCCATGGCTTACTGGAACGTACCGTGAATCTACTTTCACTACTTCATTATGCTCAGTTTGCTCTATTAGATTCATTATTATAAAATAAGCATTGTAGTTCGTCAGATTGCAAAACTCGACTGTGTCTGAAAAATTAGGATTGCAGTTTAAATTACAGCTCTCATGTGCAGTTCTACTATATCTGATACTGAATTGAGAACGACCTCTGTGTTTAAAATCAGTATGCTTGAGGTGTTCCTTACAGATGTGACATCTTCCTCATACTCAAAAAGCTACTTTTCTCTTTGGGGATAATATTTACTTGCTTATTTTGCAGTAAGTAATATTTCATGAGCTCAGTAATCAGATATAGCTGTTTCATAAATCAAATCACACATTTTGCTACTCAGTATAGCAGAAATACACAAAATCCTCATTGTACATAGAAACACTAGTCAATATGCGACAACCTCTAAAGGTTATTTACATAACAGAAATGATAAATTTCCATGTTTTCAACCTATAGCATAAACAGGGTCCCATATTTCTCCCATTTATGATGTTCCAAGGCATACAATAGACTCATTTTAAAAACTTTTATTTGGCATTTTTTCTTCAGTCTTATAACCATTCACTGACGCTCAGCATACCGAATACCACGTATCTTATAGATACCTCTTCGTCGCTTTTCTCACATACCCCTACATACTTGGCATAGCTGGGAAATTCAGTTTGGAATTTCAATAGTATTTAATCCATGCAGGATAATAAAGGTGAAATTGCATAGCCAGGCATTCCGAATTGTTTATACCTTCAAACTGAATATTACGAAGATAACTGAAGCTGTAAAATTTAGAGAGACCTGGCTAGCATAAAATGAAATCCCTAACTATATTTATGCCAACACTATGAGAATGAAGAAATCTGTCAGACTACCAAGTCTAACCGCGAAATAATATGGTTAAAAACTTAAATCAAATCCCTCTAGAAACGCAGATGACATTCTCAAGAAGTCAGTTGTTAAATAAATAATAAATATTTCTTGCATATCATAGATAACATTAATAGACCGGTAGGCAAAGAGCAACAAATCATCTTCTCAAGGCATAAAAATAGATTAAAAATATAATCATAACTACGCTCCCAACACATCAAAGCTTGAACTATGAGATGGAATAATAAATTTTTCCTGTATTTAATTTGATGAATCTGAACTTGATTTACATCTTAAAAATGGCAAATATAATATTGCACCTAAACGCAGTGACAAGAATATCCACAAATTATTTGTCAGCACCAAAACTGCATGTGAGATAACCAGTCTAACCTGAAGTGAACAAGATAATCTAAATTCAAAGGCTTAAAAAGTTATTGTACGAAATTCGAAGTCAAAATACAGCTCATGGGAAACTCATTCAAAATTACTCATAGACATTAATAAAAAAAAGACTTACTAAGGATAAGTACTTTGTTGTAAAGGGAATAAAGGCCGAAATGCAGTATTCATGTATAAGCACATCAGAAAAACCATAGTATCCTTTCTTTCAAATAACAAGCTCAGCATCGGAGATTAATTAGGAATGCTAACTATCTTTCATTAAATAATCGTGTACAATATAGCTTGCTTGAAAACCCATTACTACTAAGCGAAAATTTCATAAACATCATTGGAAGATATATCCCATTGTTAACTTACAGAACAGACTCATACATTAGATTTAACAGAAGCTCAAAGATATTGTCAGTGACTCTTATACATTTGGCACAACTTAGAAATATATAATATATTTAAAAACACTTTTCCATCAGGAACACCCAAGAACATATTAATGACATTACTGATCTGCATATACTAGACAGTGGCAGATCTACATCCATGGACATTGTATATTAGTACAGAAATGGGCATCTCCATCATAACACTGAAATAATAAAATGTAATTTATTAAAGACCAAACAAAGTTACAAGTCAGAGACATGCAAGTTCACAGGGAAGATAGAATTAATTGTAGCACTTAAACAACTACTTCTCTCTCAAGAAGAAACTCTGTGTACAGATAATCTAGTAATGGAAAGCAGTTTTCCAAGTCTTGTAGCTGATATTTATGTTGATTATTTGGAAAATAAATTTTCAGTGCTAATGCTCGTTTAATAGAAAATAAAATTTATTACAAAAGTTATGTTGATGATTCTATCATCCAGTTCAGTGGTAAAGTGATTAAATTCACAATCATTTGCAGTTGCTGTGGTTAATATGCGCCCCAATACCAAATTCATTACTGGGCATCTAACAGATCAAGGCATCAGGTTTCTTGACCTTAGTATAAAGTAGTTAAACAAAAGCATATTTCGAAGTTCATGAAAATCCCCTTACCCCAGACACAATTATAACCAGTTCTTCATGCCAACATACACAGCACAAAATAGTTCATTTCAGACCCACGTTAAAATAATATACATATAACTCCCCTTTGCTATGAAAAAGAAATCAATATTATCAAACCAGTAGGTAAAAATTGTGGATATAATCTATAAACAACTGCCTACATTTACAATAAAATTACATTCTGTAAGTCCACAATCATCACCAGGAAAGAAATTATGAGCACACATTACCTTCCCAAGCACAATCTCATACAAAGTTGCAGATGCATTGTGCACCAATAACACTGTGTAAGAGATATAGCACACCGCCAAAACCACCACCATATGTCTTGAAATATAAGGATTAAACAAACTGTAAGAATTGCCCCAGTATTTATCTGGGCCAAGCTGGCAGACATTTTAAGCTATTGTGAATGCATGGATGCCATAGACTAAATAGTTTAAGAAAATCTGTAATCACCCCTCACATGTATCAACATGGGCACTTTTTCTCAAACGTTGAAGATAACTTACAAGTACAACTAAAGGCATGAAAATGAACCTCCAAAACTAACCAGAAATATACATCCACAGCATCAATTGACAACAGTATATTTTAAGTGAGCAACTGATACTAGCTAGGAAACAATTTTTATACATTTTGCTTCGACTGTTCGCACAAATTAAACGTAATATGAACTCCCAATAGTCAAAACTCTGGACAGGAATATCTTCACTGCAATAGATAAACAACTTAACATACCAGTGTGCGATTTGTGCTTTTACCAGTGGGGAGGGAAGGGGGGATGTCTTAGGGAGTTAGTATAATTGTTTATGTTACTAGCTTGTACCGTGGCGTTACCCATGGTTAAACAGTTGGATCTGACTACAGGTTTTACTTTCGTACGCCCCACATCACATCCACCATACAATACAGACCTGGCTCTAAAGGCTCGCTTACGCTGGGGCGACGTCTTGCAACATTGTGGCATGCTACGGAAATGTGGCGTGCGTCGTCTTGTAGCATGCTACAACAGGAAACATCTTATGGCGTATGATGACTTTAATTACTTACTGCAGTTAACTACACCTCTTATTGTAAAGAAAGAGAACAAGTGCCAAGACAATATGTTACCAAGAATTCGATGGGCCATCACATTACGATGTTTAGCCACTGGTGATTCATACAAGTCACTAATGTATTTATTTAAAGTATCGTATCCTGCTATTTTCCTCATAGTGCTAGAAGTATGTGAAGCTTTTTCATTGGTGTTGAAGAAATGTACATACACAAAAAACTAATTCGAAAAGAGTTTTTTCCTTTCAAACTAACAAATAATGTTATTTTTGGAAAAACTATCCACAATATGCGAAAAATTAGTGATGCGAAATTAGTGACTCATTTAAAAAGCAGATATGGAAATGCTGCTCTGACTGCAAGACAGAATTTTAAGCAAGTGTAGTGCTGTTTGCTCTAGATGAAATTTAACAGTGTTTATCACGAAGCCATTGTGAGAGGAATAGGTATTTCAGATATTTCTTGTTGATTTCCAGTAGGGATACATGCTGAATAAAACTAAGGCAAAAATGTTAAAATGTGTTACATAGACATGGATAGCTTAATGCACTATGTATATACACCAAATATTTATTATGTTGATAGGCATAATGTGTGTATAGGTGGTTTGACACTTCAAGTTTCCCCAAAATTAACATTTATAATGCTCCATATGTAAATATAATTGAAGTGGATGTAGTGAAAGATGAATGATCAGGGAACACTGACTACACAATTTGTAAGACTGAGAGGGAAAATGGATTCACTTGAAGCTGAACCACGACTCATAATACTTAGAGCGAAAGGAATGAAATGCTCTTCCGTTAACGAATTATGATTACCGAGAATATGTGTTAAATGATGCAGATAAATCGACTGTAATGCGTATAATTCGGTCGTAGCTACATACAGATGCCATTATAAAACAATGCAAACTGCCATTATCAGCAGAAGATAATAATGCTTGTAAGTAGGCTGTTTAGGTTTTCTTATTGGTAACACCACGTAGCGCTCTGTATGAAAATCGCTGGCTGTGCTGTGTGCAGTCTGTGGCTGGTTTGCATTGTTGTCTGCCATTGTAGTGTCGGGCAGCGGCAGCTGGATGCTAACAGCGCGTAGCGTAGGGCAGTTGGAGGTGAGCCGCCAGCAGTGGTGGACGTGGAGAGAGAGATGGCGGAGTTTTGAAATTTGTAAGATTTGGTGTCATGAACTGATATATATATTATGTCTATAAAGGTAAATACATTGTTTGTTCCCTATTAAAATCTTTCATTTGTTAACTGTGCCTATCAGTAGTTAGTGACTTCCGTAGTTTGAATCTTTTAGTTAGCTGGCAGTAGTGGCGCTTGCTGTATTGCAGTAGTTCGAGTAACGAAGATTTTTGTGAGGTAAGTGATTTGTGAAACATATAGGTTAATGTTAGTCAGGGCCATTCTCTTGTAGGGATTATTGAAAGTCAGATTGTGTTGCGCTAAAAACTATTGTGTGTCAGTTTAAGCACAGTCGTGTATAATTTTTCAAAGGGGACATTTCATGCTTTGTACCCGATGGTAAAGTAAGCACGACAGCGTGGAGTTATTTCTGATACGACATGACTAGTCAACAGCTGTGTGTAGAATAGGAAGTGTTTTAAAATTGGTTTAGCGGAAAAATATTTGTTTTGGATGTTTTGTACTGAAATTGCAACCTATGTGTGGCATATGTAAAAAAGGTATGAAGTAAAATGGTAACCTATATGTGATAATTATATCATCACCTGTATATGAAAAAGATGTTAACAGTATCAGTAGATGAAACTGTAACCTGTATCTTACGGATTCATTACGAAAATCAAAACGTGAGACACTAGTTATGGATGTAGTATGAAAATTGTAGCAGATCTCTCGCACACAAAAGAAATGAAATTGATTTGTTATGAATATGTGACGAAAATCTTCCATAATTTATTGACCTAGACATCCCAATCTTTTTCTTGTGTTCTACAACTATCATGAGTGAATTAGGCCGTATGGAACTTACATGGCAAACAGAATACTCTATCCCCATCATGAATGTTTTCAAGTTATAGCCATTAGTGATAGGTAAACTTTTTTTCTCTTTTCCCTGTCACTTCTTCGCTTTCTTATATTAATTATTCATATCTTTGATGGTGTAGCATTACTGTGTTTGGTGATATTGTTAAAACGTAATTCCCATTTATTTCTTTTTCTCTAATAGATATGTCTGTTTACCTGTAGTTATCTGGATATGGAAGCCCTCTGAATTCTTTCGTCTCATTTATCTGCATTTGTGACACTGACTTTGGGGTGAAGAACTGCTGTGTAAATCGTAGGCACGAAAGCATTGAGATCGATATCGAGAGTGACAGTTAAGCAGCGATATACACAGAGTGTTAGTCAGTGAGTTCGCGTGCGACAATATGGCGAGACGGGCAATGTTGATTTGATATACAAAGACTTGCCGAGACAGTGAATTGTGGATCTTTATGACTGACGTTTCGTACTACCGTCGCAGTCCGTAATGAAAACTAGTGATAATTATAAACAGAAAAATCGTACGGTTTGTGTATCACTAAATGGACTATTTCTCAACTGGTACTGCCAATGCTTACACTAGTAGACATCACCGTTACTGCTACCGTGTGAGTGATACTGTTTTGACATTTAACCGCATCACGAGAGCCAAGGCTCCATAAAACTGTGTGTTGTATTTGTCCTCTTAATGAATGTTGGAAGCCTTAACTGTGGCGCCGAACCTAATTATAATTGTGGGTCAAGTAGAAGAATGATTTTACCGACTGTGAATTTGCTATTGCGTTAGTAGACGTGACGAACAGTTGTATCGCAGTTGGAAATTATCACGAACAGTGTATGAAGTAGGGAAGCCAGAACTAAATGTGTGTAACGAATAATAAATATCCCCATGTTAAACCTGTAAATGGTCACCACAGCCTGCCGTAGTGGCCGAAAGGCGCTACAGTCTGGAACCGCGCGACCACTATGGTCGCAGGTTCGAATCCTCCCTCGGGCATGGATCTGTGTGATGACCTTACGTTAGCTGGTTTAAGTAGTTCTGATTTCTAGGGGACTGATGACCTCAGCAGTTAAGTCCCATAGTGCTCAGAGCCATTTGAACCATTTTTTGCCACCAAAAATTACGTCCAGTCAAGCAGTGGCCTGATAAATAATGTTTCAGATGACCTTGTAGCATAACCGAAAAGAGACTTCACCAGCATATTTCGCCGGAGAAGTGAACAGGCTGTAATAGCTCGTCTGCAGCGTCATGTGCCGCAGCCGTCATCTCAACACGACGTCACGCCTCTCCGACAACGAACAGATAATCTGCATCGTCGTGCGCTCTCTCCAGTCAAACACTCATATAATTCAGCAGCTCGTGTTGTAAATCGTTTGTTTCATTATAAAACTATTTTCTTCCTTTTTCATTTTTAACTTTGGCCGCGTAAGTAAAATTGATTGAAGTGAACTGTTATTTTACAATGTAGCTTTGTTGACCCGCCATTAGTTATAAGTAGTTTTCTTTCACTTAAACTATCGGTTTCTTTTAAATTAAAGCTGATACAGTTGCAAGTTTTTGGATTCCTTTCTCGAGGGAAGAGCTATAAACGCGACTACAATCGTATGAGTTGGCACATGTTTGATACGGTCAGCCGCGTAAATCCATTAGTTTCTGACACTCACCAATAGAAGTAAAGCTGCTACTTCGGTGTTGTTCTAAGCTTGGCCGAGGGAATAAACTGATTGTGACAGCTGTCTAACCACGCAGGACATGTTTCCATCGTGCTTAATATCATATTACCACACTTTCACGAGTAATAACTTGGCGATCTGCTCCTATAGTGTTCACCGATTTCCAACAAAATTGTGACTGATTTTTATAATTTAGTGACTACATTGAATCGGATTCTCCTCATCCACAAAATTCGGAAGTAAAGCGAATTCTTCTGGGGAGAAAAAATCAGACATCAACTCAGTTAAGGTATTTCTAATAGAACCTTGTACATATACCCGGTGTATAATCTCACGAAGTCCACGAAGTGTTCTTCACATATGTCCTATGTGTATCTACAGACTGTCTTGACGAACACTGTCTATCTAACACTTTCGTGACGAATCTGTTATATTTAGGATCGGATTAGGTAAGACACGACTTTTTTTGTTTCGTGTTGTTTTCATTGGGTCTACAAAATGACGATTAACGATAATCACAGGGTTGTTGTAATGGAGACATAGGGAAGTAAATAAGTGTTAGAGAAAGATACGGGGCGTGTTAAGGAAGATGTAGAAAAAGGATTAGCCACGAAATTGGACCCACGTCTCAAAAGAGAAGTAGATGGGAAGGGAGGAATAAATAGTATGTTTGAATTGCTGTCAGCAAAAATGAAGAAATGGCAGAAAGAGCTAAGATGGCAAATAAAGGCTGTTGGAAAATCAATAGACAAAAATGGGACATAAAATGAAAATCCAAAAAGGAGCTAAGTCAAACAATGAATCAGACATTTAAACAAAATAAATTAAAATGTTTACGAAACAAGATGAGTCAGATAGTATCAGAAATGAAGACATAGAATGCTTGGATAAAGAACACTGAAGATCAAACTGTTGGAGATGAACAAGATACAGCTGGAGTGGAAAGTGATTGTGATCAGATATTACAGGAGTGTAGTAGGAAGGATGAGGCGGAAGCGGAACCATTAAAGAGGCTATTTCTGGAAACGAAAATAACGTGAATGATTTAGAAGAGAGCGTTGAAGACAAAAATATATTTCGAACATCTTCAGTAACACATGTACAGAGCCGTAATAATACTCACAAGATAGCTCTTGATCTCAATATAGAACTAATTCAATTTCTGATGAAAATACTGTTAGAACGCAAGCTACAGTTGACAGCTATAAAAAAGAATAATTTTAGAAGAGGTTGTGTTGGCTTAAAAATAACAGAATTGAAACTGGTAGTATATGTTCCAGAGAGGTACAAATGTGTTAAGGAACTTGCCGCAGAATTCTTGGCTGTATATGGCTTGATGATAGACAGAGTGATACAATGAAATTTTGACAGATACATTCAGATTATGATATGAGGTCTAAGGAAACTTTAAATGAATATACCGAGGAATTTATTATCAAATTAAAACATTTAGAGAACTGAAGTTAAAATCTTCTGGTTTATTACGCCGCATCATATTTCTACTAAAGTGATCGATATTTCGACCTCTCTGCTGTGTCCAGCAGATAGCATCAGAAATGAAGACATAGAATGCTTGGATAAAGAACACTGAAGATCAAACTGTTGGAGATGAACAAGATACAGCTGGAGTGGAAAGTGTTCTAGCAGTAGTGGACACCATAAGATCCTGAGAAAGACCGAGCAGAGGGGTCGAAAATCGATCATTTTAGTAGAAATATGACGCGGCCTAATAACTCAGAAGATTTTAGATTCAGTGAAAACGGCCACGAAAGCCTGCAGAATTACATAAAACATTGAGACATTATATGGAAAAGAAGTAATTCTGTTGAATTGTTGGTAGAGAATTTGTATTATCAGAAGTGTTGTAGGTTGGGTGATCAGAACTATAGAATAGAGGATTTCTTGATACTGGTAAATGGCACTAACTGTTGCCTGGAGGGAAATGAAAATTTTGATAAGGACCGCGAGCTTTGGGATTCTGAAGCAATGGGTGAGAAGTGATTTGTGTGATAAAGCGATCCTCAGGGGCTTCACTACTCTTTAGTGACTATGTGCAGTAGTGTGCACAGGCCGCCAGGCTGCTGCAATGCTGTTTCTTTCTTTAGCTTTCTGCATTGCTTCCTGCTACTGTACTATCCTTTCTATTTGTCAAAACAACATCCCAACTATCGAACTATTTAGACTAAGAGTTAAGCAGATATAGGCAGACATTATGACATTTCCCAAATGAGACATAATTCCTAATGATTATGATGATAAATGGATAAATTAGTGATAGGTAAAAGAAACAAGAGTAAGCTAAATGTTTTTGAACCAGTTTATCTTGGAAATTTGAGAGTGCTGATAAAAAGGAAGACATATACACTCCTGGAAATGGAAAAAAGAACACATTGACACCGGTGTGTCAGACCCACCATACTTGCTCCGGACACTGCGAGAGGGCTGTACAACCAATGATCACACGCACGGCACAGCGGACACACCAGAAACCGCGGTGTTGGCCGTCGAATGGCGCTAGCTGCGCAGCATTTGTTCACCGCCGCCGTCAGTGACAGCCAGTTTGCTGTGGCATACGGAGCTCCATCGCAGTCTTTAACACTGGTAGCATGCCAAGACAGCGTGGACGTGAACCGTATGTGTAGTTGACGGACTTTGAGCGAGGGCGTATAGTGGGCATGCGGGAGGCCGGGTGGACGTACCGCCGAATTGCTCAACACGTGGGGCGTGAGGTCTCCACAGTACATCGATGTTGTCGCCAGTGGTCGGCGGAAGGTGCACTTGCCCGTCGACCTGGAACCGGACCGCAGCGACGCACGGATGCACGCCACGACCGTAGGATCCTACGCAGTGCCGTAGGGGACCGCACCGCCACTTTCCAGCAAATTAGGGACACTGTTGCTCCTGGGGTATCGGCGAGGACCGTTCGCAACCGTCTCCATGAAGCTGGGCTACGATCCCGCACACCGTTAGGCCGTCTTCCGCTCACGCCCCAACATCGTGCAGCCCGCCTCCAGTGGTGTCGCGACAGGCGTGAATGGAGGGACGAATGGAGATGTGTCGTCTTCAGCGATGAGAGTCGCTTCTGCCTTGGTGCCAATGATGGTCGTATGCGTGTTTGGCGCCGTGCAGGTGAGCGCCACAATCAGTACTGCATACGACCGAGGCACACAGGGCCAACACCCGGCATCATGGTGTGGGGAGCGATCTCCTACACTGGCCGTACACCTCTGGTGATCGTCGAGGGGACACTGAATAGTGCACGGTACATCCAAACCGTCATCGAACCCATCGTTCTACCATTCCTAGACCGGCAAGGGAACTTGCTGTTCCAACAGGACAATGCACGTCGGCATGTATCCCGTGCCACCCAACATGCTCTAGAAGGTGTAAGTCAACTACCCTGGCCAGCAAGATCTCCGGATTTGTCCCCCATTGAGCATGTTTGGGACTGGATGAAGCGTCGTCTCACGCGGTCTGCACGTCCAGCACGGGCGCTGGTCCAACTGAGGCGCCAGGTGGAAATGGCATGGCAAGCCGTTCCACAGGACTACATCCAGCATCTCTACGATCGTCTCCATGGGAGAATAGCAGCCTGCATGCTGCGAAAGGTGGATATACACTGTACTAGTGCCGACATTGTGCATGCTCTGTTGCCTGTGTCTATGTGCCTGTGGTTCTGTCAGTGTGATCATGTGATGTATCTGACCCCAGGAATGTGTCAATAAAGTTTCCCCTTCCTGGGACAATGAATTCACGGTGTTCTTATTTCAATTTCCAGGACTGTAGTATTGTGGAAATGTTTGAATAGCCAAACTTGGTTTTGGCTTTGTAATTTGATCACAACAATGAAGAATGTATGATGAAGAATGATGATGGTAGGAATGTGAGACAAAGAGTAATAGTGCAAAAGGAGATAAGGTAAGTAGAGAAATACGAAACATTGTAAGCTGAAGGTGTTAGGGACTTTGCCATGACGTAGCCAAGAGGAATAACTGAATTCAGTATAAAAAATGTAGGACCCATATGAAATGTTTTGTAGGACCACCAAACAATGTGGAATGTCATGATTAAGGTAGTGTTGTGAATATTGAGGAACTGAGGAAGAGATAGTTACACTGAAATATGAAAACTATACACAGCAAAAATAATAAGAAAGGATGCATAATAATTACCTCTGAAACTAAATAAGACAGTGAATGCGAATACTATCAATGTGGTAGCTACTGAATGTAGTACTCGTGCTCCGGATGGTGGGCTCATTTAAAATGTTTGCGACGCAATTGAGGGAGATGTTTAAAGATGAGTTTTCTAGTATGGAATTTTGTAGCATGGTGGATACAAAATTTTGATTTTGCTTTAAAAGTGCAAGTTGACATATGATGTGAGATGTATGGTAATATGAGGGAACCATACGCATATTTCCGGTTAAGGCGAATTACGAATTCTTTTTCAGTCCCCAGTGTCATTTTTTCGGAAAAGAAGTGTAACTACAAAGCTAATTACCCACTGTTGACTCATTTCTAACATATTGTAGGCCGGCAGTAGAGATTATCACAACAATCAGATGTATCGTGCATTTAAATAAATTCAATAACGTGTGCATTAGCATTTAGAAACGTATTCGATGCGTATTTAGTGGTAGTCGAATCGAGTAAGTACACTGAATAAAAATATATAAACGGTAGGACGCGAAACATGGCAAAGAGAAAACAGACAGTTCTAAATGTATAGGTAATATTTCAGATGAAGTGGACCGTGATGCAAAGAAAGCAGCAACTGCAGAGCAGATTGGAATTCCCAAATCCACTTTATCTATTGCACAATAATTAAGAATCCAGGAGCAACCATTAATGCTGCTGCATCAAGTTCCGGGAGCATATCCAAACGATTTCGTAGTGGTAAGTATGAAGACACAGAGGCGTTACTGTTAGAATGGTCCAATCATATACATGCATCTAAGACACTTCTAAGTCGCCCTATGATTCATTGAAAAGCAAATGAGACTGACATAAAACAGAGGCACTGAAGACTTCTATTGTTCTCCTGGTGGGCTGTATCGGTTGCAAAAGAGGTATTCAGTCAAATATGTTTAGCAGAAAATAAAGTTGATGAACAAAGTGCGAACAGCTGATTGCATTAATTCAACAGACTGAGAGAAAAGTGTCCCTCATATATTGTGTTCAATATGAACGACACTGGACATTTCTACAATTTTTTTACAAATCACCCCCTGGGGATAAAAGATGATAAAAAGTGCCACCGTGGAGCTTGCAGCAGACAACATGTATTTGTTGACCTTGTATATAATGCGGACGGCATTGAAAAGTTTCATCCCTGCGTTACGGGTATCCGAGAAACTGTGTTGTTTTAAAAATATAAATATGGACACTTTACCTTGCATCTAGTCTCACCATAAGAGAGCTTGGATCGACGGCACATCATTTTGCAAGTGGCTTCCTCGTTTTAACAGTCGGATGGGTGCTCATAACAGACTTATTATTGTTACACTGGACAGATGTACTGCTCATAACGTACAGGAACTGATAAACGCTCAATTTGTTCCACCAAAAGCTACAAGGCGCCTTCGGCCCTTGAACAAAAGCGTCGTTTCCCTCATGAAGAGAGTGTAACCGCAAGTGGCTTGTAAGAACTGCAATTCGTGCTGCTGAAAACAATACTGCAACCCCAAATCTGAATCTGCCTGACGTAGTAGAGGCCATCGCAGCAGCCCGGAATTCGACGTCGCCACATCATATACAGAAGTGCTTTAACAGAGCCTCGAGACGTAGCAACACCGAAGATGTCCACAGTTGGCCGACGCCGCTTCACGTAATGAATGGACAGTTCTGCAACACGTTGTCAAGCCTGGGATCAGTTTTGAGGAATTCATTAACGTATACGACGTTGTTGCCGTATGCGCCTCTCTGCAATCTGATGTGCCAAAAACTGCGACCAGTGTGCAAGAAGGGTCATAAGAAGAACGTGATGAGCAAGAGAATACAGACACCATTCCACCTACCTGTCAGGAGACGTTTACAGTCTTGGAGAGTTTAGAACGATTTGCTTCAACATCCGACATCACTGCTAGGTTTAGGGACGCTATAGTTACAGTTGGCTGTGAAATTACAAGATATTTTCGTTCCCGTGAAAGTCAGTGAACCATCCTAGAACTTTTTCCAAGAAAATAGTGTAATTTGTGAGTACTTCTACTATTACATCCACTTTACAGTGTTATGAGTCTACAGTAATGTAAAGCGATTGATACTGTAGTGTATTTCGTATACTGTACTAATGTACACGTATACATATTAACATCTGTGTTTTTCACTTAAAAAGAATTTTTTTAACTCGAACTCTTGATTTTTCGGTCCCTTGGGATTCGTGTTAACGAGGTTACACTGTATAAAACAGACAATGCTCAACAACAGTTTGTAATACTATCGTAAAATGTGGTCTACGGTAATATAGATCTCACTGACCTAGGCTCTTCATGCATTATCCAGTAAAAGTCTACATACTGGACGGTGTTTACTACTGGCATGCCGGGTGATCAAAAAGTCAGTATAAATTTGAAAACTTAACAAACCACGGAATACTGTAGATAGAGAGGTACAAATTGACACACATACTTGTAATGACATGGGGTTTATTAGAACATCCCCCCCCCCTCCCCCGCCCCCGCAAAAAAAGTATTCTTGGACGCGTGAAAGATCTCTTGCGCGCGTTGTTTGGTGATGATCGTGTGCTCAGTGGCCACTTTCGTCATGCTTGGCCTCCCAGGTCTCCAGACCTCAGTCCGTGCGATTATTGGCTTTGTGGTTACGTATAGTCACAAGTGTATCGTGATTGACAGACATCTCTATGTATACTGAAAGACAACATGCGACGCCAATGCCTCACCATAACTCCGGACATGCTTTACAGTGCTGTTCACCAACATTATTCCTCGTCTACAGCTATTGTTGAGGAATGATGGTGTGATGGTGGACATATTGAGCATTTACTGTAAAGAACATCATCTTTGCTTTGTCTTACTTTGTTATGCTAATTATTGCTATTCTGATCAGATGAAGCACCATCTGTCGGACATTTTTTGAACGTTTGTATTTTTTTGGTTCTAATAAAACCCCATGTCATTCCAAGCATGTGTGTCAATTTGTACCTCTCTGTCTACATTATTCCGTGATTTATTCAGTTTTCAAATTTAGACTGTCTTTTTGATCACCCGGAACTTTGTGGCCGTTTCCCAGTCATGTAAACAAACCGCTGCCGCAGCGGCGCACCGCGTACAGTCCAGTATCAACAACAGCTTCATTCAGTTTCTGTTCAGCACTACAGTAACATGTCACGTGGAGGCGCGCAGCACTTTGATAGAGAGGACAACGGTTTTGCTTTCAGCAGGTCACACACAGCAAGATGTTCCAATCTGTCATATTTCACTCAAATTGGTGAGTATAAGGTATGGAGAAATCACAGAGAGACGGTAAATGTGAACGGTAGATCCCGCAGTGGTCGTCCTCATCTGACAACAACAATGTACGAGCGTTTCCTCCATCTGTCGGTTCGCAGGACCCGAGCATCAGCTGGCAGAAATCTTTTAAATGACTTCTCCCGGGCAACAGGGATTCGTATCTCAGACCAAACAGCGCGGAGAAGACCGCATCGGGATGATATTTATAGCAGAAGACCAATGAGAAGTTTTGCTCTGAACCAACGGAACGACGTAATCGAAGGACCTGGGCTCTTGCATATCAACATTGGACCATTGCAGAATGGAGTAATTTCACGTTTGCTGGCGAAATCAGCAATGGTTTGCTACCGGACACTAGACGTGTTAGGATTTGCAGAAGTACTAGACGACAGCAGGAACGCTGATACTTTCAGTAAGAGCAATCGTTTGCAGGTGAAAATGTAATTTTCTGAGCGACAATAATAATGGGAAGGCGGCTCTCTAATTCCCCTCTACGGTAATTTGAGTGGCTCGCGATACCTCCACGAGATCCTACAAACGATGGTAGGGCCCTACAGACGTGGCATCGGTGACGACTTTTTCATAGTCGATGACAATGCAAGATCGCACCCGTATTCTAGGAGTGACTCAGCGTCTTCGAAGAAGCAAACGCTAACGAATGCATTGGCCAATGCAGTCGTCAGATACGATTGCAACTGGGAATGCGTGAGACCTGCTGAAGGTGGCTATTCCACATAACTATCTCCAGGACCTCACTGAAACTGCCGTTGAGTATTGGGACCTTACATCCCAGGAGAGACTTGGCGGTTTCATCCAGAGTTTGACTCGCAGAGTGGAAGAGCTCATTTTTGTGTGGAAAGGATGCACTCATTATTAAAGACTGATAATCATGATCATAGGATAAATATTTACTCTGTTCTTGTTTTCAAGATGTACACATAGGAGTGAGCCTGCTTTGTTTTGAAATGATTTTTTGTAACCAAACAGAATCGTCTTGTTTTCAGAAGGAATTACGTTTATTTTATTAATAAGGTATCGTACGAAAGTCAGTTGGGGTACTGTGAGAAATCAATATAGTAAACTGTATGATATCACAAACTTTTCTTGAGACGTGTATAATAGAGAAATGTTAGCAGAAATCTTGAATTGTTTCTGGCCGATTTACTTAAAATTTGACAGGATACTTGACTAAATATTCAGACTACTGTATCTGAATTTGCAATAACAATAAGCAATACTCAAGGTTAGAGAGGGAAGCAGAAGAGATGGACATATGGCTGGGAGTAAATTGGAAACCAGGAAAGAAAGTGGAAACGATGAGATGAAGAGAGACAGAGCGCAGGAGATGAAGAGAGAGCGGGAGGGACTACTGACAGAAAAAGTCTGGAGGAGTTGATGGACAGAGAAAAGGAGAAAAGAGGAGGGATAGGAGTCTGTAGGAGATAGGGGAAGGGAGAAGATAAGATGGGCGACAAGTTGATAGACACAGAGAGGGGAATGGAGGAAGAGAGTGACAAAGAGAAGGAAAGGAGGAAATGGGTAGGGACAATGAGGAGAATTAGAATAGGACGTATAGTCTCTTCCCATACATGTCGTTGTTGTGGTCTTCAGTCCAGACACTGGTTCGATGCAGCTCTTTATGCTTCTCTATCCTGTGCTAGGTTCTTCATCTCCCAGTAACTACTGCAACTTACATCCTTTCGAATCTGTTTAGTGTATTCATCTCTTGGTTTCCCTCTACGATTTTTACCCTCCACGCTGCCCTCCAATACTAAATTGGTGATCCCTTGATGCCTCAGAATATGTCCTACCAAGTGATCCCTTCGCCTAGTCAAGTTGTACCACAAATTTCTCTTCTTCCCAGTTTTATTCAATAACTCCTCATTAATTATGTGATCTACCCATCTAATCTTCAGCATTCTTCTGTAGCACCACATTTCGAAAGTATTCTCTTCTTGTCCAAACTATTGATAGTCCATCTTTCACTTCCATACATGACTACAGTCCATACAAATACTTTCAGAAACGACTTACTGACACTTAAATCTATACTCGATGTTAACAAATTTCTCTTCTCAAGGAACGCTTTCCTTGCCATTGCCAGTCTACATTTTATATCCTCTCTACTGCGACCATCATCAGTTATTTTGCTCCCTTAATAGCAAAACTCCTTTACTACTTTAAGTGTCTCATTTCCTAATCTAATTCCCACAGCATCGCCCGATTTAATTCGACTACATTCCAATATCCTCGTTTCACCTTTGTTGATGTTCATCTTATATCCTCCTTTCACTGACACTGTCCAATCCATTCAGTTGCTCTTCCAGGTCCTTTGCTGACTCTGACAGAATTACAATGTCATTGGCGAACCTCAAAGTTTTTATTTCTTCTTCCTGGATTTTAATTCCTACTCCAAACTTTTCTTTTGTTTTCTTTACTGCTTGCTCAATATACAGATCGAATATCATAGTGGATAGTCTACAACCATGTCTCACACCCTTCCCAACCACTCCTTCTCCTTCATGCCTCTCTACTCTTATAACTGCCATCCGGTTTCTGTACAAATTGTAAATAGCCTTCCGTTCCCTGTATTTTACCCGTGCCACCTTCAGAATTTGAAAGAGAGTATTCCAGTCAACATTGTCAAAAGCTTTCTCTAAGTCTACAAATGCTGGAAACGTAGGTTTGCATTTCCTTAACCTATCTTCTAAGATAAGTCGTAGGGTCAGTATTTCGTCACGTGTTCCAACATTTCTACGGAATCCAAACTGATCTTCCACGAGGTCGGCTTCTACCAGTTTCTCCATTCGTCTGTAAGGAATTCGTGTTATTGCTTTGCAGCCATGGCTTATTAAACTGATAGTTCGGTAATTTTCACATCTGTTAACACCAGTTTTTTTTGGAATTGGAATTATTATATTCTTCTTGAAGTCTGAGGGTATTTCTCCTGTCTCATACATCTTGCTCACCAAATGGTAGAGTGTTGTTAGGCCTGGCTCTACCAAGGCTTTCAGTAGTTCTAATGGAGTGTTGTCTACTCCAGGGGACTTGTTTCGACTCAGGTCTTTCAGTGCTCTGTCAAACTTTTCATACAGGATCGTATCTCCTATTTAATCTTCATATACATTCTCTTCCATTTCTATAATATTATCCACAAGAACATCGCCCTTGTGTAGACCCTCTATATACTCTTCCAGCTTTCTGCTTTCGGTTCTTTGCTTAGAACTGGGTTTCCATCTGAGCTCTGGATGTTCATACAAGTGGTTCTCTTTTCTCAAAGGTCTATTTAATTTTCCTCTATTTATCTTACCCCAGTGATATGCGCCTCTACGTCCTTACATCATCCCTCTATCCATCCCTGCTTAGCCATTTTGCACTTTCTGTCGATCTCATTTTTGAGACGTTTGTATCCCTTTCTGCCTGCTTCATTTACTTCATTTTTATATTTTCTCCTTTCGTCAATTAGAATCAATATCTCTTCTGTTCCCCATGGATTTCTATTAGCCCTCGTCTTTTTACCTACTAGGTCGTATGCTACCTTCATTATTTCGTGTCTCAAAGCTACCCATTCTTCTTCTACTGTTTTTCTTTCTCCCATTCTTGTCAATAGTTCCCTAATGCTCTCCCTGACTCTCTCTAGAACCTCTGGTTCTTTCAGTTTATCCAGACCCATCTCCTCAAATTTCCACCTTTTTGCAGTTTCTTTAGAGTTACTCTACACTTCATAACCAATAGATTGTGGTCAGTGTCCACATCTGCCCCTGAAAATGTCTTACAATTTAAAACCTGGTTCCTGAATCTGTCTTACCATTATATAATCTATCTGAGACCTTCCAGTATCTCCAGGCTTCTTCCATGTATACAAGCTTCTTTTATGATTCTTGAACCAAGTGTTATAACTATGATTAAGTTATCCTCTGCTCAAAATTCTACCAGGCGGCTCCCTCTTTCATTCCTTACTCCAATTCCATATTCACCTACTACGTTTCCTTCTCTTCCTTATCCTAATGTGGAGTTCCAGTCACACTATTAAATTGTCGTCTCCCTTCACTATCTGAATTTCTTTTATCACGTCATAGATTTCGTCATATGCGGAGCTAGTTCGTATATAAACTTGTACTACTATGGTAGGCGTGGTCTTCGTATCTGTTGTGGTTGGCAGGAGAGCCAACACCGTGTTACTAAAGGAGGCCGAAATGCACGCGTTTTAGCTCACGCAGGCTGGCGTGAGGTCTGGAACATGACAAGGGAATTAGAATTAAGAAAAACAGACGTAGCTGTTGGAATACTTAACTTAAATCCATTAATGGAGAACGTCGCTCTTCACAATATGATTCACAATATCAATAGTACGGATAATGGCGCCTTGCTAGGACGTAGCAAATAACGTAGCTGAAGGCTATGCTAACTATCGTCTCGGCAAATGAGAGCGTAGAAGTCAGTGAAGCATCGCTAGCAAAGTCGGCTGTACAACTGGGGCGAGTGCTAGAAAGTCTCTCTAGACCTGCCGTGTGGCGGCGCTCGGTCTGCAATCACTGATAGTGGCGACACGCGGGTCCGACGTATACTACCGGACCGCGACCGATTTAAAGGCTACCACCTAGCAAGTGTGGTGTCTGGCGGTGACACCACAGTATCTATCTTGGCCACAATAATGTGTTCACTACGCTGTTTGTAGTAGCTTACCCGCACTCCTATTTACCTATTCATTATTAAACCGGCTCCTGCATTACTCCTATTTGATTTTGTATTTATAACCCTGTATTAACCTGACCGGAAGTCTTGTTCCTCCTGCCACCGAACTTCACTATATCTAACTTTAACCTATCCATTTCCCTTTTTAAATTTTCTAACCTACCTCCCCGATTAAGGGAGCTGACATTCCACGCTCGGATCCGTAGAATGCCAGTTTTCTTTCTCCTGATAACGTCCTCCTGAGTAGTTTCCGCCCGGAGATCCGAATGGGGAACTCTTTCACCTCCGGAATATTTTACCCACGAAGACGCCACCGTCATTTAACCATACAGTAAAGCTACATGTCCTCGGGAGAAATTACGGCTATAGTTTCCCCTTTCTTTCCCATACATATTTAGTAATTTTACTTTTAACCAAATTGAGACACAGCAATACGTGACCGGGCATAAGTAGCCTAAATACTAAATTTATGAAGTACACACTGATTGACACATATCTATTCATAATTTGTTAATTTATTACACTGAAAAGGCAAAGAACTGGTACGTCTGACTAATGTCTTTCAGGGCCCTCGCGAGCATGCAGAGGTTCCACAACACGACGTGGCATGCACTCGACTAATGTCGGAATTAGTGCTGAAGGGAATCGACACCATGAATACTGCTGCGCTGTCCATAGATCCGTAGGGGGATGGAGATCTCTTGTAAACAGCACGTTTAAAGGCATATGCTCAGTAATGTAAATGTCTAGGGGCATTGGTGGCCAGTGGAAGTGTTTGAACATAGAAGAGTGTTTCTGGAGCCAATCTGCAGCTATTATCGACGTGTGCGGCATCGCGTTGTCCTGCTGGAATTGTCCAAGTGCGGCGGAATGCACAATGGACATGAATGGATGCAGATGATCAGACGGGATGATTAAGTATGTGTGCCTGTTAGAGTCGTATCTAGACGTATGAGAGGTCCCAAATCGCTCCATCTGTACACGCCCCACACCATTACAGAACCCTCACCAGCTTGAATAGTTTCCTGGTGACTTGCTGGGTCCATGGATTCATGATGGGGTACACGTCCATCCCATCGATATCATTGAAATGAGACTCGTCCGAGCAGGAAACATGTTTCCAGTCATCAACAGTCCAACGTCAGTGTTCACGGACGTAGGCGAGGCGTAAAGCTTTATGTCGTGCAATCATCAAGAGTAGACCTTCGGCTCCGAAAGCGCATTTCGATGATGTTTCGTTGAATGGTTCGCACGCTGACCCTTGTCGGTGGTCCAGCATTGAAATCTGCAACAATTTGCGAGTTGTAATTCTGTCAAGCTGAATGATTCTCTTCAGTCACCGTTGGTTCTTCTCTTGCAGGATCTTTTTTCCGGCCGCAGCGATGTCGGACATTTGAGGTTTCACCGAATTCCTTGTATTAACGGTATACTTGTGAAATGGTCGTACGGCAAAATCCCCACTTCATCACTACCTCGAAGATACTATGTCCCATCGCTAGTGAGCCGACTGTAACACCACGTTCAAACTCTCTTAAATCTTAATACCCCGCCGTTGTAGCAGCAATAACCGATTTAAAAACTGCGCCAGACACTTGTTGTCTTATGTAGGCATTACCGACCGCAGCACCGTATTCTGTCTGTTTACTTACCTCTCTGTTTGAATAGCCTTGCCTATACAAGTTTCTTTGGCGCTTCCGTGTATTTCTCTAATTACTTATGCCTGCATTGCAAATATTAGTTCTTAATTATCTATATTTTATTATACATAGTTAATAAAGATTTTTTAAATTAAGGAAATCGTTACAAATTTATTATCATTCTTCGTGTGTGATATGTAATTAAAAAAAGAAGATGTGTAATTTTCGTAATACGTGATTGTTGATCATGTGTTAATTAACATGTGTTTGTTGAATTTTATATTTGTGTGTGTAGGTGTTCGAACTGAGCGAAAAAATTAGAACCAGCAGCCCATTTATTATGCAGTTAACATTCTCCTACACTACCAAGCTTTCTTTTTAATATTAATTCGTTTATTTACTGTTCTAACTACTGCAGAGTTCTTTAACACGTACGAGAGGTAAGTGGTTAAATAGTGAGCGTCCGGCGGGAGAGCTCCTCCGTTTCTAGCCGGCACGGCGGCCGCTGCGATGAACAGCCGGCCACGTGCTGTGGCGGCGGCTGCGAGATGCGCATGCGCCTGCCTGCTGTTGTTGCGGCGGAACAGAAATGAAAGGGCGCTAGCCACGGCAAACACAGGTAACGCTCTTATGTTTGCAAATAATACTGCATCGATTGCCCTAGTGCTTGTTTTTCGTTCCGTAACATTGTATGCCTGTAGATAATACTGTTCAGGGGTTCTACTGAAGACTTTATACCCAACGTAGCGGCAGCGGGATCACCAAGTCCACATCAAGCTTCGTCATTTACTCGGTGTTAACTACAGATTCTTTCTTAAACAGAATTTTCAACATATTACCAAAGATCATTTCTTCGATTTTTATCTTCCGTATTTTTTACACTCTTCTTTCTCTATTCTTGTTCACTATCATTTCTCAGACTTTGTTTATAAAATAACTCATATACAAAAATCCATAACATAACATTCCATTTCTGTGTTGGGAAATAAACATGGACGATAAATAGTTTGGACAAGAAGAGAATAGAAGCTTTGGAAATGTGGTGCCACAGAAGAATGCTGAAGATTAGATGGATAGATCACATAACTAATGAGGAGGTATTGAATAGAATTGGGGAGAAGAGGAGTTTGTGACACAACTTGACTAGAAGAAGGGATCGATTCGTAGAACGTGTTCTGAGGCATCAAGGGATCACCAATTTAGTATTGGAGGGCAGCGTGGAGGGTAAAAATCGTAGAGGGAGACCAAGAGATGAATACACCAAGCAGATTCAGAATGATGTAGGCTGCAGTACGTACTGGGAGATGAAGAAGCTTGCACAGGATAGAGTATCATGGAGGGCTGCAGCAAACCAGTCTCAGGACTGAAGATCACAACAACAACCACATTTTCTGTAAGTACTAATTAACCTGTTGGTGTTTGTAGACATCTTCTTGTCGTATGACGCTTATCGTACGAGCGCTCTGCTGTTGCCTGATAGGTCAGCTACTGTTTCTGCAGTCTGTGCCTGCAACTGACCCGGCCCAACAACGGTGAGCGCATTGGCGGCACGATATTAGTGGCATGCATTTGTTACTGGCCGCTGCCGTTACCTCGTGTGAACCTGCTATATAGCACGTTGGCTGCTGCTTAAATTGAGTCTTCACTCGTTAGCGTGGGCCTAAATCTTTTCAGAGTCGCGTGGTTTTTCCCATTTGGCTTGGATGCCTTTTGGTGCCGTACCGCTTCGGTATCAAGTTCTTCCTAGGCAGGTGGACTTTTGCTGGCGATTGCATTTGCTTAAATTTGTCAGCTCTCTCAAAGGACTGAGTGAAATATTGATCTGTAATTTAAAGCCATTCTGTCAAATGTTCAAATGTGTGTGAAATCTTATGCGACTTAACTGCTAAGGTCATCAGTCCCTAAGCTTACACACTACTTAACCTAAATTAAGGACAAGCACACACACACATCCCCGAGGGAGGAGTCGAACCTCCGCCGGGACCAGCCGCACAGTCCATGACTGCAGCGACCTAGACCGCTTGGCTAATCCCGCGCGGCCGTTCTGTTAACTAGAGACATTTCAATATGTTTAAACATTTCATCTGTTACTAAATTTGTGCTAGGCGTAGTTACATTTGACCTTTCAAAATTTTGGTCTGAATTTCAAAATCATTCTGTTAGCTTCTACATTTAAATTTGTTTCAACATTTTATCTGTCACTAAATTTGTGCTTGTCGCTGTTACGTTTGCCCTGCAAAAATTTAGCTTTCAGTTTGTCAGCTCACTTAAAGAACCGTGTTATATCTTGGTTCTGTGATTTAAAACCCATGTGTTAGCCCGGGACATTTAACGTGCCATATTTCCTTAAATATTTTGCTGCCCTTGTTAAATGGTTAAGCAAAGCATTCCATTCACAGTTTCAAGAACTGGTGATTTCTAGAAAATTATCCTCATGGAATTGTATTTTGCTATTCCCGCCTTTAAAAAAAAGTTTAATGATCACTTGGCTTACAATGATGCCATAACCTGCGGCCCAGGCCTTTCAGGATTTCCGGTCAACCTGGCTTGATTTGATTTGATTTAAACAGCTTAGGTCTAACTCACCACTGCCCCCCCCCCCCCCCCGAAACTAGGTTTTTTGTGCGGTATCGCTCACAGTATATACAACCAATACCCTTAAAACATGCAAGGAGTCCCTTTACCAGTTTTTTGTTAGACGCAATTTCTTCAGGTTTAGTTGTTCCGAAGATTCTGTATCTTTTGCTCTCCAATGCCTTGCATTCGATTAGGTGTGATGCAGTTTCTTCACCTTCATCACAGATTTAGGACATTTTTACGTGATACCTGTTGTGTGTAGGTGTTGAACCTGGCTTACTGAAGCTCAAACGTCTCTTCGCGACCATGGCGTCTTCTGAATTGTGTGATTGATGCTTTTCCGAAAGTCAGATGGTATGATCATAAACATACCGCAACAGCGTAATACACAGTCACCGTAATAACAACATCATAACACCTCAGTCAACTTCTCAAAATCGTCGTAGCTTCCTCCAATAATTTCAAAACCCAAAAAAATTCTCTGCTCATGTCAAAAGTGTCATCTGCCTCAAACGTACTAAAACAAATCATGATTCCATACCAAATACATCATTCAGAGCTCTCATAGCATCACAATGGTTCCGAAAAAATATGAACATTTCACAAAGCACAGACAAAATACAATTTCATAAGTGTGAAGTCATCCAACCGTGCAACTACGCAAACATCTGTCATTGATGCAGTAAAATAAATGTTTGTCTCTCCCAATTAGATGATCAGATAGCTGTGTAAGTTATGTGTTAGAGAAATATGGTACCGATGTGTAAAGTTGTATAAGCAAATACCATATTAGCTAGGGCTCCTTGTGGTTGCCAGACACATGGTACACGAGGCAAGTGCGTACCCCCCCTGAGGATTAATATAATTATATCCTCAGGTGTTACAGATTACAGTAATGGAATGAAATGTATCACGGAAAACCTTTGGATCATTGTATTTCAAATATCTTTAAAAATAAATGTTTTAAGTACAAAATTACACACTCAAATACGTGTACTGTAGCGCTAAACTGTGTGTCTTGTTGTAAGATAATCTCTGCCAAAGTGTCGTAGTTATCGTCCTCCGAAAGCTAAGTTCTGCAGAAGGCAATGTACTTAGCTCGTGATAAACAAAAGTGAAATGCTTTGCGTATAGATATCGTAGTTACTACGCTTATTGCCGTGATGAAGTAAGTACTGTACTGTAACGTATTGTTGTGCTACAGAAAAGACTGTCTCATTGTAGCTATACCACAAAGTTACTACTGAAACATGTTTTCCTTTCCAGAAGAATTCAGAAAAACTGTGCAGACGTAAAACAGATACACCGCAAAAGCAACATTGTAAGTTGTCACTCATTAGTAGCGTCGTGATAAAATCGTGTAGCTGTCAAAGAAACCAAATGCTAAGTCATCTTCAATCTCACAGAAAGAACTTCAAATAAAGAATGTCTCTTCAAGTAAACCAAAATGCTGCATTAAAACCTCATTAGCAGTACCAGTATATGTCCTATGTATGTAAGCCTGATGGTCGTTACGTAATCGTGCAACTAACAAGCAAGAATGTACACACACAATAACACTGTGTCGTCTGTTCACAGTAACAATGCATTCGTAATTTCTGTTTAAATATGTTATCTTGGTTCTTGACTGGATATTTAACTTCAAACATTTTTGCATGTTAACAGATTCTAAGTCTGACAAATTGTACTAGTAGCGTGAAGTGAAAACTTTTATGGCAAAGACTAAGTTAAAAAGCAGATTATCTCTCAATAAACAGTTTTACATGTGAAATATGGTGCAATCCTTTACTCTTCATAGTACTCAGAGATTCAACTTGAACGCAATTATCATGCGGTAAACGTCGGTAAAGAATACTGGAGATTTTCTCAAGGTTAGCGCCTATGTTATTTTTCTCTGAGCCAACCGGCGCACGTGGCTGCCTGCGGCGCGATTCATTGTCTGTCTCTTTGTTGGCGCGCGCCGGTAATGGGATTAGGAGACCTAACTTTCCGAGAGGGCCGAGCCCTGTTTGAATCCTGCCAGTTCTGATGAACTTCAGGTCTTTTGTTATGGTTATATCGCCTGTCGTCATGTTGGTAGATCCTGTAATTTCTTTCTTGTCGTTTAAGTGGTGGAGAATTTCTACTGGAATTATCACTGCACAGTGGACTGAAGTTATTCTGTCTCCCGTGATAATAATAGTTCTGGTTGCCATATTGTCTGTTTCTATGATTACTACGGAAATGCGATCTTTCTCTGTAACTATTACTCTGCCAGTGGATGTCATATGGGTGGTGTCTGTTTTGGTCACGATTTAGGTTGTGAGAATAGCCTTGTTGTGTCCAGTTATTATTTCTTTCATCGCGGAATTGTGACGGATGTAACCTGTAATTGTTGTGTTCCTGTTTTCGCGTTCCGCGATTGTCAGTGTCAATTTCCAATTCTTGTAACAGTCCCTGAAAATCTTCAATGTCCTCTTTGCAACGCCCTGCCAAAATAATAAGTCGTAAATGTTCAGGCAATTTGATTAAGCAGATGCGGATGAGTTCTGAGGTGCTATAAGGATTTGACAGGTACTGATTCTTGTGCAACATGTCTTCAAAATATTTCACAAGACTGGAAAATTCAGATTGTTCGAAATGTTTCATCATTATGATGCTATGTTTTATTCGGTCTTGTGTAACTTGAGACCAATATGCTGAGAGGAAGGAATGATAAAATTCTCCTTCACTGTGACAATCGTGAATGACCGATCGCATTCTTACAGCTGGTTCATTCTCCAACTAGCCACACATAGATTCTAATCTGTGCTCCAATGACCAGTTAGGAGGAAAACAATGAGAGAATTGATGGAGCCACACTTGTGGATGAATGTCGTTGCCAGAATTCTTAAATGTTTTGAATTTACGTGTAGTAATGAACAGCTTATAGTCAAAATCATCATGTCGGCGAGTCGCATGTCGGACATTGTTACATCGTTTCGGCGGTTCCATCTCAAAATTCGATGCGCCTTGCCAATTTCTTTCATAATTTCCGAAGTGTCCTATGTTATTATTTTGTGGTTGTTCTGTATTTCTATGTCCCTCTTCCTGTACTGGAGCGCGAGTGCCTTTGAAATATGTAATTCTTGTATTACTTGAGCCAACTGATCTTGTACTTCCCGCATTTCTCTTTTGTACTGAGTGTTGATTTGATTTTGATTCTGTTTTAATTTCCTAATTTGTTCATACTCTTCAGTGTCAGTGAAGGCTACAGATTTTGTGTCATTCAGATCATCATCTACCTTTGTAGATAAATTAGTGAAGTGATCTGAAAGTTCAGCTACTTTATCCGATAGTGAAATTATTTAATCTGTGTGTTTTTCTGAACCAAGTTTCAGAGTGTCCATTTGTATTGAAATCGTATCTACTGTGTCCTTTAAGTTTGCCTGAGTTTTTGCAAGTTGTGTAACCGAATCGGTAGATGCAACTGAGTCAATTTTAGCTTGCAAGGTCTCATGATTTTCATGAATAATAGTTTGCAGTTCTTTTATGGCTGCTTCGTGATTCTGTAATGCATTTTCATGCCGTGAAAAAATAGGTTGAAAATGCTCACAAATTTGTGTTTTTACGTCATTACAGACCTTTTGATATTTCGATTCAGTGTTATGTAACTCAGTAGTTAAATCTTCACGTGTTTGTTCAAGTGTGGTGTCTAACTTCCGAAGATTTTGTTCCATTGTGTCTAACTTTTGAAACTTTTGGTGTGTTTGTCTCTGATTTTGTTCCATTGTGTCTAACTTTTGAAGATTTTGTCCCATTTGTTTCTGATTTTGTTCAAGCGTTGTGGCTAACTTTTGAAGAATTTGTTCCATTGTGTCTAACTTTTGAAGCTTTGGTCCCATTTGTTGCATTAATTGTAATAACAATGCACTGGTGTCTGAAACATGTTCCTCAGTGCTATTCGGCAATGCATTTGAACCTGCAATATTCGC
The DNA here is from genome assembly GCF_023897955.1 of Schistocerca gregaria. Lineage (NCBI taxonomy): Eukaryota > Metazoa > Arthropoda > Insecta > Orthoptera > Acrididae > Schistocerca > Schistocerca gregaria. The sequence goes on along the minus strand of NC_064926.1, from coordinate 60,104,417 downwards.
AGTTCGAAAAACAGAAAATGTGTCTTGACTTATTTGAGAAAACGGTGAGGACGCAAAACCTGAATCTACAGTATTTGCAAGGATGTGTCCTGTCATTTCGGAATCCTGAGGCGAGCTGTTGCCGACCGATCGATCGATAATGCTTCCCTGTTCACTAATTGTTTCACTGCCTACACCATTATTTGCATCCCGCTCCATTTCCCTATGCACAATTACCAAATTACTACTTTGAACATTAGTTAATTCATTACATGGTGGCGCTAACACACTGCTTTCATCTTCACTGTCATTTCTCAGTTTACTTTGGAGCCTAGTATTACGGTTTTCACACGCCATTATTGTCACAATACTTCACACGATAACACAGAAAAGCACAATTTGAAGAGCAAAAATAAGAGATCACATTAACGTAGCACTGAAAATAATATCTCGTTAATTGCAAGCGTAGCTGCGAAATACTTGCTGCAAATCTACATGCAGGCCACAACTGTTTTATTGTACAACAACGAAAAACTACAACTACAAAGGAAATTCTCTCTATAATTACGCGCAATAAACAAAAGCTACACTAATTACACAAACTACAAGAAAAAATCTGAAGATTCCAGTTAGATATCCTCGGCTAAGGGTCGACATATTTAACGTCCCCTTTGAACAATTATACATAACTGTGCTTTAATTGACACACAATATTTTTAGCGCAACGCAATCTGACTTTCAATAATCCCTACAAAAGAATGGCCCTGACTAACATTAACCTATACCTTTCACAAATCACTTACCTCACCAAAAATCTTCGTTACTCGAACTACTGCAATACAGGGAGCGCCACTACTGCCATCAAGATAAAAGATTCAAACTACAGAAGTCACTAACTACTGATAGGCACAGTTAGCAAATGAAAGATTTTAATAGAGAACAAACAATGTATTTACCTTAATAGTCATAATATATATAGCAGTTCATGACATCCATTCTTACAAATTTCGAAACTCCACCATCTCTCTCCCCACATCCACCACTGCTAGCAGCTCACCTCCAACTGCGCAACGCTACGCGCTGTTAGCATCCACTGCCGCTGCCCAACACTACAATGGCGAGTATTACAACAATGCCAACCAGCCATTGACTGCACACAGCACAGCGAGTGATTTTTCTACAGAGCGCTACGTGGCGTTACCGATAAAGAAACCTAAATAGCCTACTTACAAGTCTAAGTAAGACAGAGACACTGAGAGGAATCCAAATATCACAAAGGACTTTTTGAACTGACTAGGTGTTGCAGTAATAGAGAGACAAAAACATTCGCATAAGACGAATCGCAGGTCTCTGATGCATCTCATTACACATAATTGTGACTCGCTGCATCAGGTTACTGTAATGATTTTAGCTTCAGTCCTGTCTTGGTTAATTCCTGTTATACTCCCATTTAACAATTTCGTTGAGCTTCACGAAAGATCTTGGCACTACGGCAGTTGGGTTGTGAGAGAAGACAGAGTCTCAGTTGGGACTGGGCGGTTATTCTGGACGGTGTGTCCGACGGAACATAGGGGCTTCCTGGAGAACATTTGGTCAACATTGCCGGCGCATCTTTTGTCTTCTGTGGGCATTGGTGGTCGGCGTTCTCCGTGCAGGGCGGTGCGACTGTTCACGTGTCGTGCTGGGCCAACATAGTTCTGCCCCGGCTGTACTTGTTTGCTCATCTACATCTACATCTGCATCCATACTCCGCAAGCCACCTGGCGCTGTGACATGGAGGGTACTTTGAGTACCTCTATCGGTTCTCCTTTCTATTGCAGTCTCGTATTTTTCGTGGAAAGAAATATTGTCGGTATGCCTCTGTGTGGGCTCTAATCCCTCTGATTTAATCCTCATGGTCTCTTCGCGAGATATACGTAGGATGGAGCTACATAGTGCTGACTCCTCAGTGAAGGTATATTCTCGAAACTTCAACAAAAGCCCGTACCGAGCTACTCAGCATCTCACTTGCAGAGTCTTCCACTGGTGTTTATCATGTCCGTACCGCTTTCGCGATTACTAAATGATCCTGTAACGAAGCGCGCTGCTCTCCGTTGGAACTTCTCTACTATCAACCCTATCTGATACTGATCCCACACCGGTGAGCAGTATTCAAGCAGTGGGCGAATAAGTGTACTGTAACTTACATCCTTTGTTTTCGGACTGCATTTCCTTAGGATTCTTCCAATGAATCTGTCTGGCATCTGCTTTACCGACTAATAATTTTATTTAGTCATTCCATTTTAAATCACTCCTAATGCCTACTCCCAAATAAGTTGTGGAATTAACTGCTTCGAGTTGCTGACATGCTATATTTTAGCTAAATGATAAAGGATCTTTCTTTCTTTGTATTCGCAGCACATTACACTTGTCTACATTGAGATTCAATTGCCATTCCCTGCACCATGATTAAATTCGTTGTAGATCCTCCGGCATTTCAGTACAGTTTTCCATTGTTCCTAATAGCCTCAGTGAACTTCCGATGTTATGCGCAAGGTCATTTATATATATTGTGAGTAGAAACAGTCCTACGACACTCCCCTGCGGCACAACTGAAATCATTCTTACTTCGGAAGACCTCTCTTCATTGAGAATGACATGCTGCGTTCTGTTATCTAGGAACTCTTCAATCCAATCACACAATTGGTCCGATAGTTCATATTCTCTTCCTTTGTTCACTAAACGACTGTGGGGAACTCTATCGAACGCCTTGATGAAGTCAAGAAACACGGTATCTACCTAGGAACTCGTGTCCATGGCCCTCTGAGTCTCGTGGACGAATAGCGCGAGCTGGATTTCTCACGATCGTCTTTTTCGAAAACGCATGTTGAGTCCTACAGAGGAGAAGATTTCTAGTCTCCAGAAAGGTCATTATGCTTTAACATAATACGTGTTCCAAAATTCTACAACTGAGCGACGTTAGAGATATAGGTCTACAATTCTGCACATTTGTTCGGCGTCCCTTCTTGAAAACGGGGATGACCTGTGCCCTTTCCCAATCTTCTGAACGCTTCACTCTTCTAGGGACCTACGGTACACAGGTGCTAGAAGGGGGGGGGGGGCTATCCCATCAGGTCCAGCGGCCTTTCCTCTTTTGAGCGATTTTAATTGTTTTTCTATCCCTCTGTCATCTATTTCGATACCTACCGTTTTGTCATCTGTGCTACAATCAAGAGCAAGAACTACAGTGCAGTCTTCCACTGTGAAACAGCTTTGTAAAAAGACAGTTAGTATTTTGGCCTTTAGTCTGTCATCTTCTGTTTCAGTGCCATTTTGGTCACAGAGTGTCTGGATATTTTGTTTTGATCCACCTACGCTTTTACATAAGACCAAAATTTCTTTCAGTAGCGGGTTCCTCCAGGAGAATTTGGCGCAGTTCGGCGAAGCCACCGGTTGTGTCCCCGTCTGCTCTAAACGACCGCAACGCCTTCACTACAGAATTTCCACGGGCACCGATTCGACGCTGTCTACAGGTTGCTTGGTCGAGAAAAGATCTCAGTACCTCTGCCTTATGTTTATGATGAGCGTTATTTCTATGTTCTCCAGCGATTTGCCTCCATTGCATGCTGTCGGTTGTGTTGCCAGCAGCCTGGCGCTAGGCTTCCATTTGGCTTCTCAATTTTGTTGTGCTGCGCTCCCCCATTTTCATTTAAGTTGATTTTCAAAGAGCTTGCGGTACGTGTTCAACTCCCTTCTGTAGGGAAATTGGTATAAGTCTAGAGTAAATGTTATTAAAAAACTTTGGATGCCCAATTTAACTTAATGTCCAGATTGTTGTTTTGGTGTTTTAATTTCAAGACGTACAGGCCTGTGCCCAATTCTAAGTCACATTTGTCACTATGTTGGTCTTAGCAAGATAGATCCACTTTATTTAATGGCACTGACTTGTTTCCTACAGCCAATAAGTTTATCCTCCTTCCGATAACACAGTAACCTTTTGGAGAAATAAGTGAAATATTTTATATGATGCTAAAATCATACTTGCATCCTTAAATTACAGGTAAAATTATACTAATGACAATTCCTTGAGGACAGTTGAAGTTCTCGATAAACTGATTTTATCATTAGGGTAATAAAATGTCATTTTTTGACCTTGGGTTATTGGTACCAGTTTGAACATTGCTTCCGCAGTTATTAAGATTGTATTGATATTTGTTCTGAATTAAGATACTAGTAATTTTTGATCATTGGGCTGTAGCAATTCCGCCTTCGACTGTGTACCTCGCTCGAACCTGTTAATTTTAAGTAGTATCGCGAGGTGAGTTAAATTTCGGTGGTGTCTTGATCTTAATACTATTGAATTTCTTTGAAGAGCTGGGCAAAAGGCTTTGGTTTTATTTAACCTGTTTACTGTTTAAGAGGTCTAGGTCCCGAGGTCTGCATTTGGGATGTAATGTATAGTCTGAGGGTTGGTACCTTGATCTGGCGAGGGCCCCTGGCCCCTCTATTAAACTACTATCATTTTCAAGTTATGGTGTGCCTCGACGTGACTATCAATGTAATTTATTAAAATTAATGTTTTGACAAAATGTGATTTTCTTAAAACGTCAAGGAAAATCTAAACTGTTTCGCTTCTGGTATTTCATGTTTAATGATTGTAAGTGGGCTGTTTAGGTTTTTATGTTGGTGACGCCATGTAGCGCTCTGAATGAAAATCACTGACTGCGCTGTGTGCAGGCTGTGGCTGGTTTGCATTGTTGCAATATTCCCTATTGTAGTGTTGGGCAGTTGGATGTGAACAGCGGGTAGCGTTGGGTAGTTGGAGGTGAGCCGCCAGCAGTGGTATATGAGGAGAGAGAGATGCCAGAGTTCTGAGTAGGGACGATCTGGACGTGTGTCCGCCAGAAAAAGGAACCTTGTAAAGATGGATGTTATGAACTGATATATACATTATGAGTTTTGAACGTTATTAAGGTAAATACATTGTTTGTTCTCTATCAAAATCTTTTATTTGCTAACTATGCCTATCAGTAGTTAGTGCCTTCAGTAGTTAGAATCATTTATTAAGCTGGCAGTATTGGCGCTCACTTTATTGCAACAGTTTTGTTAGTCAGGGCCATTCTTTTGTAGGGACTATTGAAAGTCAGACTACGTTGTGCTATAAAAAATATTGTGTTTCAGTTTAGTGATGATCAAAATAGGTAAAGAGGGAACTGTCTGAGTACATTCAGTTTTACTCAACTGTCTTTGTATCAAATAACACAGACGCTTACTAGCACAGTCATTCATAATTTTTCTTAGGGGACGTTTCATGCCTTTTGTTAAGGGTGAAAGCACAAGTTTAAATCTTAATTTGTTGCTTTTTTTTTATTTGAGCTTTGTACCTGTTTGCTGTTGAAGAAAAGAAATAATTGTTGACTAATAAACTGTATTCAAGGGTACTTGATAACAAATGATGTTCAATAGTTTTCATCATCCTTTCCTCTACGTTCTCTTGATTGATGTCCTCCTAAGGTACAAGCGCTTGTTGCCCGCATCCTTAATCAGATTGCATTTATTCAAATATGGGTTAGATTTTACACAAAAGGGTTAACAAATCAAAATCTGTTGCCCTAGTGTCTTGTGAACTCGCTGGATAAACGATAAAGTAGTGGAAGGCTTTGAAGTGCAGTTTTATGTCTTTCTTGTGTTATGAATACAGAATTAGGGAGGAGATAAGGTACATGCTTTGATGGGTGATAGTATGAGCGATTCTAAACCAACGAAAAGTCGTAACAATAAATGTCACGTTGTTACCAGTGTCCGGGGAAACTAATAAAAGCAATGGGGAGAGGGGAGACAGGAAAAACGTAGGTGTTAGTTAATGCAATATTGTGATCTAATGTTTTGTTTAATTGTGTGAATTACCTCACAAAAAATGTTCATAAGCCCATCGTCGACTGCAGTGCATCCTGTGTGTCTTATCGACAGCGGTTGTGTGGCTGATCTTTGCACAAGCATGTAAAACAAGAGTGCAAATGATCAGTAAAGACAACACCACGTCAGTAGTAGTATAGTTGGGGCCTCGGTGCAGTTTTGATATCAAATTGATATGCAATTTAACGACATTGATCAATTAATCACCCCTCCCCACCCACTCCCACACCCACCCGGCCACGACCAACCTAGCCCCGCCCCTGGATGACATCGTGTGTTTCTCAGCTGCACGTGTGCCTCAGCCCCTCCTCCCCTCCCTCCCCCACCTCCCCTCCACCGCCAACATACCCTATTGTCGGGAATTTCGAATTTTGGTGGGAATTTCGAATTTTGACGGGAATTTCGAATTTTTGTGGGAATTTCGAAATTTTGCGGGAATGTCTTTGTCCCAGGGCTGTGCTGACATCTCTCCCCACCCACACCCGGGAATTGACGGGAAATTAAAAATTGTGGTGCTCTTTCTGGAACTCGAATCCTGATTGTACTGGATGGAAAGTCTTAGTGCACCCCCAACACATGGAAACTGTCCAGATGCAGTAGAGGAAGGTTAGGTTAGTGTATTTATTTTTGGTCGGGGAACTGAAGCAGAGATCGATCCTAATTACGTAATTAATCAGAAATATCGGGCCTAACTACAAAACCATATGCATAGTGCTACACAAGGGCAGCATAAAAGCGTATTACAACTCAAAAACTGACTATGCATACAACTGGTGTTATCCTGGGAAAAAAGTTTCTCACTACTACTCGCAACTAGCGACAGACACTCTCAAACTCTACCCATAACTACAAACTGGCAGGAAAAAGTCTGGGGTGTAAGGTACTTACTATCTTTATTCTTCTTGGCAGAAAATACGTTCAACTGACGAGGTGCTGGTGTTGGACACAGAGGATTTTAAGAACTATGTTACCTGTATGCATAATGTATCTGTCACTGTTTGGCATTAGAGTTCGCTACAGACACCTGCTCTAAAACCACCTACAGCCCAGGTAACCGATTCCAATACACGTTGAAACGTCCCCTTAGAAAAATTATTACAAGACTGTGCTTAAACTGAAACACAATATTTTTTAGCGCAACGCAATCTGACTTTCAAAAATCCCTATGAAAGAATGGCCCTGAGTAACATTAACCTATACGTTTCACAAATCACTTACCTCACAAAAATCTTCGTTACTCAAGCTACTGCAATACAGCGAGCACCACTACTGCCAGCTAAATAAAACATTCAAACTACTGAAGGCACTAACTACTGACAGGCATAGTTAGCAAATGAAAGATTTTAATACAGAACAGACAATGTATTTACCTTAATATTCATAATATATAAATCAGTTCGTGACACCAATTCTTACAAATTTCAAAACTCCGCCATCTCTCTACCCACATCCACCACTGCTGGCGGCTCACCTCCAACTGCGCAACGCTACGCGCTGTTAGCATCCAGCTGCCGCTGCCCACCACTACAATGGCAGACAACAATGCAAACTAAACACAGACTGCGCATGGCACAGCCAGTGATTTTTACACAGAGCGTTACGTGGCGGCGGCGTTACCAATAAAAAAACCTAAACAGCTTACTTACATAGCCCCCATGCTCCCCACAAAAAAATTTACAAATTGTTTTGGGCAGTGGCCAGTACAGATTTGAAAAATTTTTTCATAATTACAATGACAAAGAAATGAAATGCACACACTTATCGATACAATGTTGGTCAAAAGCTAAAATTTTCTCACAGTCCATAAAGACAGTCCTAATCATTCATCAAAGTAAAATTGCAGTGTTTTTCTCAAAGTCTGAGTAGTAAAAGAAAATGCACACGGAAATAGTGGATTTCCATGCAGTCTTGAAGAAGTAGTGTTGTCCCTCCAACGGTAAGACAGTGCTGACTCTTGACATGCAGACAGGTAATGGGCCACAACAGAGCAAATCCACAGCAGAGTCAGTCGAAGTTTTGAAGAATATTGGTACGTAGGTCATCTCAGAGCAGACCCACTGTAGTCCTGGTAGAGATTACGGTATTGGTGGGCCACCAGAGATGCAGACCGACTGTAGACCATGTAGAAATAATGGTATTGGTGGGTCATCAAAGGTGTAGACCCACTGTAGTCCTTGTAGAGATGGCCAGCAGCCATCTGTTTGACTGCGCAGGCGCACAATCACCATTGAAGACTCTTGCGAATAATATAGCAAGTCCATAACCATCACTTGTGCACTCACAAAAATTGTTTTAGAAATCTCCTTAGAACCAGCAATGCTGTTAACCAGTCCCTTGCTGAATTATCAACACACTTGCAAACACTATCAGTCCCTACTTCTCACATATTGTGCATATACTATGACCAACAGAAATGTGTGCAGTGAAATGTAACTTACAAGTTACTTAATTTGATGAACTGGTGTCAATTACAATTTTATAACATGAGAATACAATAACAAAAGTACAAAATATATCATTAAAGAACATAATAGTACAGATAACATTTGTAGTAGTACAGGCTTTACAAAGGAATCGAAATAGCAAATACATCAGTGTTACAAAAATTACGACATAAGTACATACATAAAAGATCAGAATAACTTTTGAAACATCAACTTCACACATGAGCATTAGAACAAAACAGAATAAATAATGTGTAAACATCTTTACAAAGTAAATAACATGTCAGTAATTAAAATTATATTTGAGGATAACAGTATTCCTCATCATAGTGAATGTAGCTTAGTATTAGAAAAATTCTGCAACATAAGTCTTATCAGATAAACATATAAAGACAGGAAGAACATAAATACACAAGGGTACACAAACACATAGTAGAATAACACAAAAGGAAAGGACTGGGTTTGTTTTACTGCAGTATTTTGCAAACAAAACTTTCTTTACTTGTTGGAGATCTCCCTTCGTTCTTCATTATTTCCAAAAAGTCCTATCTATACCTGATTTCTGTACTTTTTTCGTATAACTTCTCAATGCATTTCTTCCAATCCATCGCAAATCGTTCTCTTATATAGGCTACCCCCTCTTAAGCTAACTTAAATCTACTGAGCTCAGATGCTTAACTAAGGGATGAGGCAATGGAGCAGCACGAAACAATTTACACAAACAGCAATGATGAAAACATGGAAATTGGCAAAAAAAGGCAGCAATATTACAACTAATATAAGGCAATGCACAGTAAACAAGAAAAATAAATTCGTAGTAAAACTGGCTGAAGAGAGTAATACAAAGCGAAATTCAGCAGCACTATGCCTGGCACACAGTAGATGCAAATGCAACAGCTTATAACTAAACATGACAAAGCTCAAGCAGAAAAAAATATTACAGTAAAGACAACAATGTAGAAAAGAGAGATGTCGATTCACATCTTAATGTCTATATAATTAAAGTGGTGCACCACAACTTATTCTACCATAAAAATTACCAAGTACTTGAAAAGAAAATTATATATACAGTTACTGTTATTAGTCACTTCTTATTGCTCTTTTCATTCCAAGAGCTCCTTTTTCGAAGAATGTGGATCATTAAATAATTATTTAATAGATCTGTTGACAGAAAGTGTTCACATTAGCAAATGCATTTAATTTTATTTTATAAAACAATGCTGTAACACAGCTGGAAAACAGATATCAAATGAAACAAGCAACTATGAAAAGCAAAGCATAAAAATATCATTCAGTAGTCATGTGACATTTCATAAGTTAGTACAAATTCTCTCAACTCTCGTAGAAAGACGTTTGTTATATTCAGGTGTCAGATGTAAGTATCTTTCTCAGTAATGAGCGTGTCGTATTTGCGGTGCTTTCTACAAAGGAATCTCAATAGCGATGATAATGACCTCTTTTTTTTTTCTCCACCTGTGCCTCTGACAGGCACACACTAATGGCTTTCTTTTGTCAGGTGGTTGTCGCGCGGAAGGGTGCCCAGGACGCATTACATGCAGGTGGTCACTTAACTGTCTTATCGAAATATTTACGACACCAGTTTCCGCTACAGTGGCAGTCTCGTATAAAAATATTTTCACAGGTTGAGAATTTGCATTACAAACGTGTAGAAAATAAAATCCTATAAATATAATAGTGCCCAAAAAAATTTCGTCGGCAATGTAATACATTCACGCACTTACATACATTTCATAACTCTTAAAGTACGATTCTCGGTTTCCGACATCCTTTTTCACAAACCAGAGTCCCTAACCTCTACTCATTATTTCTTACCTTATTCGTCGACACTTCTTCAGTATTCCATCATAACAGATATGTAGCATAACCAAATAATTCATATAGCATCAGCTTATTGATCATAAACATACCGCAACAGCATAATACACATAGTCATCGTAATAATAACATCATAAACCTCAGTCAAATTCTCAAAATCGTTGTAGCTTCCTCCAATAATTTCAAAACCTAAAAAAAAAAAATTCTCTGCTCATGTCAAAAGTGTCATCTGCCTCAAATGTACTTTAAAAATCGTGATCCCATACCAAATATGTCATTCAAAGCTCTCATAGTATCACAATGGTTCCGAAAAAATATGAACAGTTCACAAAGTACAGACAAATTACAACTTCGTAAGTGTGAAGTAATCCATTGGTGTAATTACGTAAACATCTGTCACTGATGTAGTAAAGTAAATGTTTGTCTCTCTCAGTTAAATGATGAGATAGCTGTGTAATTAATGTGTTAGAGAAATATGGTACCGATGTGTAAAGTTGTATGAGCAAATACCATATTAGCTAGGGCTCCTTGTGCTTGCCATACACATGGTACACAAAGTAGGCGTGTACCCCCCTGAGGATTAATGTAATTATATCCTCAGGTGTTACAGATTACAGCAATGGAATGAAATGTATCACGGAAAACCTTCTTTGTAATTCAAATATGTTGAAAAATAAATAGTTTAATGCGTGTCCTGTAGCGCTAAATGTGCGTCTTGCTGTAAGACAATCTCTGTGGAAGTGTCGTAGTTATTGTCCTCCGAAAGCTAAGTTCTGCAGAAGCCAATGTATTTACCTCATGATAAACGAAATTGAAATGCTTTGCGTATAGATATCTTAGTTATTATGCTTATTGCCGTGATGAAGTAAGTACTGTACTGTACGTATTGTTGTGCTACAGAAAAGGCTGTCTCATTGTAGCTATACCACAAACATTACTACTAACACATGTTTTACTTTCCAGAAAAATACAGAAAAACTGTGCAGATATAAAACAGATACACCGCAAAAGCAACAATGTAAATCGTGTCACATATTAGTAGCATCATGATATAATCGTGTAGCTATTAGAGAAACCAAATGCTAAGTCATCTTTAATCTCACCGAATGAACTTCAAATAAAGAATGTGTTTTCAAGTAAACCAAAATGTTGCAATAAAATCTCATTAGCAGTACTGGTAAATGTTCTAATTATGTAAGCCTTATAGTCGTTACGCAATCGTGCAACTAACAAGCAAGAATGTACACACGCAATAACACAGTGATGTCTGTTCACTATAACAATGCATTCGTAATTTCTGTTTAAAAATGTTCCCTAGGTTCTAGACTGGAAAGTTAACTTCAAAACATTGTTGCATGTTAACAGTTTCTCAGTGTGACAAAACATACTACAAATGTGAAGTGAAATGTTTTATGGCAAAGACAAACTTAAAAAGCAGATTATCATTCAATAGACGGTTTTACATGTAAAATGTGATGTAAACCTTTACTCTTCCTAGTATGCAGACTGTCAACTGAAAAGCAATTATCATGTGGTTACGTCGGTAAGGAACACTGGAATGTTGCTCAAGGCTAGCGCCTATGTCATTTTTCTCTGAGGCCGCCGGCGCACGCGGCTGCCTGCGGTGCGGGTCATTGTCTGTCTCTTTGTTGGCGCGCGCCGTTATTGGGATTAGGAGACCTAACTTCTGCAAATTCACCTTGACGAGAAGGCCCTGCCCTGTTTGAAGCTCGCCAATTCTGATGGAGTTCAGGTCTGTCGTTTTGTCGGTAGTTTACATAGTTTCTTGTTTGTCGGTCATGTAGTGGATAATTTCTCCCTGAATCGTAACTGCGCGCTGGACCGTTGCGTCTGAAGTTATTCCGTCTCCCTTGATAATAATTATTTTGGTTCCTATATTGTCTGGTTCTCTGATTGTGTCTGTGATATTCATTACCACGGAGAGGTGATCTTTCCCTGTAATAATTACTACTCTGCCAACGGTTGTCATACGGGTGGTGTCTGTTTTGTTCACGATTTGCGTTGTACGAATAGCCTTGTCGTGTGTTATTTCTGTCATCGCGGAATTGTGACAGGTGTGACCTGTAATTGTTGTGTTCCTGATTTCGCGTTCCGCGATTGTCAGTGTCAATTTCTAGTTCTTGTAACAGTCCCTGAAAAGCTTCAATGTCGTCTTTGCATCGTCCTGCTAAAATAATCTGTCGTAAATTTTCAGGTAATTTGATTAAGCAAATGCGGATGAGTTCTGAGGGGCAGTATGGGTTTGAAAGATACTGATTCTTATGTAACATGTCTTCAAAATATTTGACAAGACTGGAAAATTCAGATTGTTCGAAATGTTTCATCATTATGATGCTATGTTTTACTCGGTCTTCTGTGGCTTGGGACCAATATGCTGAGAGGAAGGCATGGTAAAATTCTCCTTCACTGTGGCAATCGTGAATGACCGATCGCATTCTTACAGCTGGTTCATTCTCTAAGTAGCCACACATAAATTCTAATCTGTGTTCTAATGACCAGTTGGGAAGAAAACAATGAGAGAATTGATGGAGCCACGCTTGTGGATGAATGTCGTTGCCAGAATTCTTAAATGTTTTGAATTTACGTGCAGTAATGAACAGCTTATAGTCAAAATCATCGTGTCGGCGGGTAGCATATCGGTCATTGTTACGTCGTATCGGCGGTTCCATCTCAAAATTCGGTGCACCTTGCCAATTACTTTCATGATTTCCGAAATGCCCTGTGTTATCATTTTGTGGCTTTTCCGTATTTCTAAGTCCCTCTTCCCGTGTTGGAGCGCAAGTGTCCTCTGAAATACGTAATTCTTGTATTACTTGAGCCAACTGATCTTGTACTTCCCGCATTTCTCTTTTGTACTGAGTGTTGATTTGATTTTGATTCTGTTTGAATTTCCTAATTTGTTCATACTCTTCAGTGTCAGTGAAGGCTACAGATTTTGTGTCATTCAGATCATCATCTACCTTCGTAGATAAGTTAGTGGACTGATCTGAAAGTTCGGCTACTTTATCCGACAGTGAAATTATTTCCTCTGTGTGTCTTTCTGAACCAATTTTCAGAGTATCTACTGTGTCCTTTAAGTTCGCTTCAGTTTTTGCAAGTTGCGTAACCGAATCGGTAGATGCAACTGAGTCAATTTTAGCTTGCAAGGTCTCATGATTTTCATGAACAATAGTTTGCAGTTCTTTTATGGCTGCTTCGTGATTCTGTAATGCATTTTCATTCCGCGAAAAAATAGGTTGGAAATGCTCACAAATTAGTGTTTTTCCGTCATTACAGACTTTTTGACATTTCGATTCGATGTTACGTAACTCATTAGTTAAATCTTCACGTGTTTGTTCAAGTGTGGTGTCTAACTTTTGAAGCTTTTGCTGTGTTTGTCTCTGATTTTGGTCCATTGTGTCTAACTTTTGAAGATTTTGTTCCATTGTGTCTAACTTTTGAAGATTTTGTCCCATTTGTTTCTGATTTTGTTCAAGCGTTGAGTCTAACTTTTGTAGCCTTTGTCCCATTTGTTGCATTAACTGTAATAACAGTGCACTGGTGTCTAAAACATGTTCCTCAGTGCTTTTCGGCAGTGCATTTGAACCGGCAATATTCGCATTTTGAAAAGCAGAAAATGTGTCTTGATTTATTTGAGAAAACGGTGAGGACGCAAAATCTGAATCTACAGTATTTGCAAGATTGTGTCCTGTCATTTCGGAATCCAGAGGCGAGCTGTTGCCGACCGATCGATCGATAATGCTTCCCTGCTCACTAATTGTTTCACTGCCTACACCATTATTTGCAACTCGCTCCATTTCCCTATGCGCTATTACCAAATTACTACTTTGAACATTAGTGAATTCATTACATGGTGACGTTAACACACTGCTTTCGTCTTCACTGTCAGTTCTCAGTTTACTTTGGAGCCTAGTGTTACGTTTTTCACACGCCATTATTGTCACAATTTTTCATACGACAACACAGAAAAACACAATTTGAAGAACAAAAATAAAAGAACACATTAACATAGCACTGAAAATAATATCTAGTTAATTGCAAGCGCAGCTGCGAAATACTTCGTGCAAAACTACAAGCATGCCACAACTATTTTACTGTACAACAATGAAAGACTGCAACTACAAAGGAAATTCTCTCTATGATTACGCGCTAGCAATAAACAAAAGCTACACTAATTACACAAACTACAAGGAAAAGAATCAGAAGATTCCAGTGAGGTATCCTTGGCTAAGGGTCGACATATGAAACATCCCCTTAGAAAAATTATTACAAGACTGTGCTTAAACTGAAACACAATATTTTTAGCGCAACGCAATCTGACTTTCAAAAATCCCTATGAAAGAATGGCCCTGAGTAACATTGACCTATACGTTTCACAAATCACTTACCTCACAAAAATCTTCGTTACTCAAGCTACTGCAATACAGCGAGCACCACTACTGCCAGCTAAATAAAATATTCAAACTACTGAAGGCACTAACTACTGACAGGCATAGTTAGCAAATGAAAGATTTTAATACAGAACAGACAATGTATTTACCTTAATATTCATGATATATAAATCAGTTCGTGACACCAATTCTTACAAATTTCTAAACTCCGCCATCTCTCTACCCACGTCCACTACTGCTGGCGGCTCACCTCCAACTGCGCAACGCTACGCGCTTTTAGCATCCAGCTGCCGCTGCCCAACACTACAATGGCAGACAACAGTGCAAACTAAACACAGACTGCGCACAGCACAGCCAGTGATTTTTATACAGAGCGCTACGTGGCGGCGGCGTTACCAATAAAAAAACCTAAACAGCTTACTTACAACGTTACCACAACTGATGGAAAAAGATGCATCACAGTTTTAACTACACTTCGAAATTGTTGTGAAAAAACCAGCACTCGTAATGAATGGGTCATAATGCAGCATATTTACTGGAGGGAAAATCGTCTTCCTAAAAGACTGCAGCGGGGGTGGTAGTTCAATGTGGGTTCTTCTCGATGTACATTCACAAACTACCAAAAACCAACGCCTTCTCACTTCCCCTCGCGGCTCGCCCTCCCCCTCTACGATGCTCCGCCAAGCGACTCGTGTCCCCGCTGCCCAACCTTTGCTGTTTTCCGCGTATGGCTGCAGACCCTACCAGGCCCTCTGCATTCACTAGCGATATGTGGTCCGCTTTTGATGTGGCGTCCCTTAGCACAAAAGGGAAATTTACATACATAACCCCGTCCATACGGAGAACAGTACAGTTGGTCTGCAATGCTTGGCTTTCCACCATCTGGCTGCCACCTTATTGGGACAGTCTTACGCCAACACAGTAGGAGATAAAGTGCAATTCGTTTGTCCAAAATATAGCGATAGAGCCCCCACACGCCGAACCCCCCTCCACCCCACAGAGAGCAGCTGTGTGCGGCGACAGCCACAGCAGCCTGCCTTTCGGCGATGGAGAACAATTATACTTGAATGAAACGATAATCAAGACCTTAAGCTTCCGACAGGCGTTGATATACATCAATGGAGACAGTTGAGAATGTGTTCCCTGACTGGAACTTCAACTCAGGATCTCCTGCTTACATGGCAGATGCTCTATCCATCTGAGTCACCGAGGGCACAGAGGATAGTGAAACTGCAGGGATTTATCCCGTGCACGCTCCTCGTGAGTCCCACATTCCCAACCTAATGTCCACGCACTACATTCGTAGTGTCCCTGCCCATTACACTCATTACACGTGCCAGACAATCATACCTAGTCCCTTACGCGTTCAGGCAATGTGTGTGCATCTACCCAGACGAAGGTCAATGTCCGGTTAGCCTTAAATTTATGAAGATGGTATCTGTTCTTTCAGACATGTCCGAAAGAACAGATACTAGCTTCATGTCATGTAACTGTTTCTGAAATCAACTCATCTACAATCAAGCATCTGTTAAAAAAAGCAAAACATATTTGCGACTATAATAAATGTCCGCCTTTCACTAAAATAGGTCAGTCCATTTTCTTTTAGTTTTGTAAGCAAAATCGGCCCACAGCATTCGTATCTCATTATTTTGTGACGTCCAGCGAAGTGTACTGTCACTGATCACAAATGATCAGTAGAGACATGCTCACCTTGCGTAAAATCAGGAAAAAAATCTTCGACTATTTTGATGCGAAAACTACCGATCACCGCAGATTGTCCTTGTTATTTCTAAACTGTCATCAGAGTAAAGAACAAGCGAGAATTTAAACTCCAGAAAAAAAAATCTATGTTAAACAATTTCCTCCAACAAGTTACACGACCTGAGAGTATCTCTCGAGTCCATTGTCTGTAAATAAACTGTCATACGTCTATTACAATCACTTCAGACAATCTGTCACGCCATTGGCACACACATAGAAATCAAAAAACACATTCATTTTACCTTTGACAACAAGAAGCTACAATTCAAGACAACATAGGTGTTTTGTACACTATGACAAGGCTCCTTTTACCAATGGAATTTTATATCATACTAGCGTTTACGAAACAAGTCTTGAGAGCCTCTCTTGCCCTGTGTAGGTGGGACAGTGTTAATAGATATTGCCGCAAAGAAAGAAAAAAAGAAATGCTTGTCAAGAATCATTCCATGGTATATGTTGGATTACACTCATGAAGTAGGACAACTGGGAATCCATAGAGGGAACATGATGTTCATTTTGAGGAACACTATTGAGAAATGACATCTGAAGCTAACCACGAAAGATTCTACAACCCACAACATACATTTCGCGTAAGGACCGCGCTATTTAAAAACACGATCGTCACGCCTATGTTACCATCACCCTGCAAGAAAGTGGTCTTGAGTCTACAGGCACACATGGTCACTGATAGTGTTATGCTTTCAGGCGGAAATGCTGTCCGGAATGCTGTCAGCAATTTGGAAACAAGAATTCAACCACATATTTGCGTTGGAACCTGTAGAGATGCCTTTTAATGATTACAGCCACTGGTGAATCATATTCCTACCACTCTCGTATCTCAAAACGAGTAACCTTTTCTTTCCATACATCAAGAACTCCAGCACTGTTATTAGACAGTCCCTCTGCATCTTGTCACTGTTCCTAAGCCTCTGTCCCCCCCTCCCTGCAGCTTAGTCCATGTGATCGTCCCAATTTAAGTCTGACCTCTACAGAAGTCGGAGAGCAATCTATGGGGAAACAGGGCGAGACGAGTTAATGCGACAAGAGTGCGTTTTGAGCACTTGGTGGAAATGGAAACACATTGTCATAGCTCGGCCAACTGTGTACAGTGTGTAAGGTCAGTGCCAAATGAAGCTTTGTCCTGCAACAGGATGTAGTAGGAGAGATAGTACGAGTATCTACGGTGGTCTTTCGTGTTGGGAAAATTAGGAAGACTACTCATCACGCATGGCATGGAGGAAGGACGAAGATTTTGCGACACATTTCCAAACTACATGCAGGTAGTTTAAAATGGCTCTGAGCACTATGGGACTTAACTGCATTGGTCATCAGTCCCCTAGAACTTAGAACTACTGAAACCTAACTAACCTACGGACATCACACACATCCACGCCCAAGGCAGGATTCGAACCCGCGACCATAGGAGTAGCGTGGTTCCAGACTGTAGCGCATAGAACCGCTCGGCCACTACGGCCGGAACATGTAGGTAGTCCGAAGAGATCTGTGACTCTCAGGGTGAATTCATGTCTGTCACCGAAACATATGTGTCGATCCTATTAAATATACAGGTATTGGTTTATTGGAGCAGGTGATTCATGATCGATGTCGCTTGCACAGACCGGTGTAAAGTTTCATCACCTGTACCGTAGGATGACCATATCTAACAGACTATCAGTCACACCAGAGGGTTTCTGTATATCTCTCTAATAAGCAGTTTAATACATTGTTTTTCTCCGTTGTAACACATCCAATCAGTCTACACTCTCATACACTTTCTTTTTTCTACCATGATTTAGAGACGCATGTCAGCTGCTACTAAAGCGGCATTAACATGCTTCTATCCTCTGACTCTCACAGAAAACTGAACATCACTTGGTGTAAATTGTACATCTACCACCTCACAGGCTGGTAGAAATAAAACACAGACACGATGTGTGTCATTGTCAAAAATGTGAAAGATATCGCAACATATGGAACTGGAAGAGTTTGTGGTATTGTATAGCGATTCTAACAAGTATTCGACAGGCATACTAACAAGTATACCTGTACCGATAATCTCATGTTCCCATCGACAGGGTAGCGGATGTCTCGGTGCTCCATTTCTAAAATTGTTGTTTCTTCATTTTGCAGTCATGTACATGATCACTGTTCTCGTTAATGTTCCGATGTTGATCATCACAGGAAGGTGCTGTTCACAACACGCTTGAGGTAGCACAAATAAAAAGAGGTGCTGTTATTTTATTGATGAAAAAAAAATAAAAACGTGTGTTGTGTATCGCAGAATA
Organism: Schistocerca gregaria; assembly: GCF_023897955.1. Lineage (NCBI taxonomy): Eukaryota > Metazoa > Arthropoda > Insecta > Orthoptera > Acrididae > Schistocerca > Schistocerca gregaria. Next base: position 60,085,805 of record NC_064926.1, on the reverse strand, counting down.
TGTAAGTAGGACTAGTCTGTATCAATGAGGAATGATTCCAAACAACTGTATTGAGGTGATGACATCTACGTTGAATCCTATGTTTCACATCGACAAATGGCAGATATCCAGTGTTACATCAAGGTTCCTTCCATCTGAACGGAATGATGTCAGTCAATGATTAAGCAGTAATCAACAGCGTACGAAGCGGACGGTCGGGATTGGAAAGACATGGTGCGATGTACTGTGACACACACCGCAGTTGATAGCGAGATCAGTTGTAGCAACTTTACCCAGAAGTCGGAGAGAGCAATATCCACCACATTCTGCAACCTGTGTAGAAACAGAGTGAGCTGAGTTAATGCTACAGGAGTGTGTTTAACCACTCGGTGGAAGTGGGAATGTGTTGTCGTAGCTCCGCCACCCAATTACTGTGAGTAAGGTCAGTTTTAAATGAAGCGTGCTCCTGCAACATGACGACAGTACGAACAGTTACGGTGGTGTTTCTTGCTAGGAAAATTAGGAAGACTTAACATCGCAGCAGATCTGTGTCCCTCAGGGTACATTCACGTCTGTCACTCAAACACTCTATCATCGTTATCCTGTTTCATCCAGTAGAGAAAAATTACGAACTACAAAAGCTTTGTTTATTTCATCAGATAGAATTTTACCGAATTCCCCTCTTCCGATATATTCAAAACTAGTACTTTCTATCTGTCGTCATCAAGCATATGTGCCGATCCTATTAAATATACAGGTATATAACCATTGGAGCTGGTGGCCAATGACAGACGTCGCTTGCACTCACCAGTGCAAAGTTTCATCTCCTGTACTGTACGAGAACCTTCTCCCACATGTTGTCAGTAGCAGGGGAGGGACCCTGTTTCGTTGTTTGATACACCACTTTTTCTACTGTAACACGCTTTGTACACTGCCATACATTTTTTTCTGCCATGATTTCGACGTTTGTGTCAGTGTATGAACTGACATTAACACGTTTGTTCCATACACTCTCACCCACCACCCCCCCCCCCCCCCACCCCCACCCCCCACCCCCCACCCCCCGGGAAACTAGACATCGCACCGCGCAAATCACATTATGCGGTAATCGACAGCATACCCGGACTGTTGGGATGGAAAGGACACCGTCGATGTACTGTAATTATAAGCATCATAGTTGATAGTGATATCAATTTTAGCAAATTTATCATAATTTCGACACCAACCAATGACACTGCAGCATTCTTACCAGTTTCTGTATCATCGCTATACACCACCTCCGCTACTTTGTGAGTACCATCGCGAATGTAAGTAGATGACTGTGCAGTATAGTCATTCATTATTAATTCTCGAACATATACACCAAAGCATACTAGACAGCGACCGACGTATCTCTCGCACTTCAATCATAGTGCGTAACTTACGACCTTTCTCTATGTGGATTGGAATCACAGGGAATTCTCGCATTCTTAGGATGGAGTTAGAGACCGAAAGATCTCCTTGCATTGCCTTTGGCCAACGCTCCATGCAGCTCACAAGATGTGGACATCTACATTCCACGTTTCGTGTAGGAATACTATCAACCAAGGCTGTAACTGCTGTCCTGTACCCATCCAAGAGCACAAGATTTCTCCAGATGCGCAAATGTCGAGGAGGTTAGTACCCCTTATCGCTGTAGAGTGGATATGAAATTGTAGTGATGATATAACAGACAGTTAAGAACAAGAAACGGATAGTTTTTATGCATGATGGAGCTCCAGATGGACGGCGTTTGCTGGATTTTACGTAAATCTACTGTGCTGGCAATTCTAAAGAATTGTTCTAGTGTCTCGGCTCAGTACCAAGAAGGTATTGGTAAGAGAGATCATAAAAAATGCACTCCTAAGACTACACACTATAATAGGTTTCTAACCTATTAGTCATATGGAATGTAACGCTGCTACTATCCCAATGTAAGAAATATATTTCCAGCGCATGACATACATTTTTTACAATAAACTATGGTGATAAACTGTAAAATGAAAAACTACTTCCTTAAAACATCAATTCCTTGTGATACACGTACAATATAGCTTTCCAGAGTTGTATAGCCCCCAACTATTCACATCCGATCATGGTTCATAAATTATACTATGCTCGCATCTGTCCGATATAAAATGATCGTTAGTAACGGGGAAGGCCTCTTACTAAGAAAGGGACAAACGCGTAGCAGTGGTATTTGAAATGTGAATTTACAGGTGATTCCGCCACTAACTCCGTAAACAGGACATCTGTCTAAAAGATGTATACACAGAAAAACGTAGTACCTCACAAATACCTGTCGCTAACTTGGAATCACTGTAATTATGAAACTGAAAACTGGATTCTACGCCCAAGATGCGGCAGGGGAATGGAGTACATTGCATAAATCTTCGTTCATCTAGAGGAATGTGTCGAAACAGGATAGAAGTCCTCTGTTGAACGAGAGGTTTGCCGTTAACGATTGCAAGTAGAAAGTGCTCTATGTCACACACAGTACACGCATTTGTATGCAAGTTGAACGCAGGTTATGTCACAAAACTGGTGCATCGCAACAGAGCAACGGAAAAAAAGTCAAATGACCTGTAGCCACATGTCCCTCTCTCTTTCTAGAATGCATCATCAGTCTACCATTAAATCCTACCTCGTTACAGCTCCATCTCAATCTATCACCCCGTCCTCTGTCTGTCATCCTTTAACACATATGCAACTAAGTTTAGAGGCAGATGGTTCTCTTTTTTCCAGAAAGCATCAAAGACAGCAGTCAACTCACGCGTGTCAGTATTACTCCAATAGACATAGAGTAGAATGTTGCCTCGACGAAAAGTCAAAGATTGTATCCCTGGTTCCCGGTGCTTCGACCTCGCGGTTTTCAAGCATTCCTCTAACTATCGTTTACTCGTTCCCATGTACAAGAATTGTTATGCATTAATAAGAAGACTTAAAGTGCTCCCTCAATTTCCCCGAATTTCGGCGTATTTTCCCTCAATTTAAACGTATTTTCCATCATTTTATCGATTTTACGCACTTCTGTCAATGCGATCACGACATCACATATCATTCCATGTTCCAAAATTGCTTGTAAATATAGTACAGCTGCCAACACCTAGCGCAAATGCACCATTTTTCTGGGTTGGGTTGTTTTGGGGAAGGAGACCAGACAGCGAGGTCATCGGTCTCATCGGATTAGGGAAGGACGGGGAGGGAAGTCGGCCGTGCCCTTTGAAAGGAACTATCCCGGAATTTGCCTGGAGCGATTTACGGAAATCACGGGAAACCTATATCAGGATGGCAGGACGCGAGATTGAACCCTCGTCCTCCCGAATGGCACCATTTTTCTGGTCGGACGGCATAGCTTTGTTCGTTCTCACAAAGCTGGATAGCCTGCCACGCCAAATGCCAGCTGCAACCGTCGAAATGGATATCCCTGTTTTCCTTAGAACAGAGTTGGGGAGGAAGACGCTAACTTTGCGTTCTTTTGCTTGTTGGTACAGGCAGTTGCTATGGGAGATACAAAAAAAAAAAAAAAAAGAAATTCTGTGCAACGAGTAGAGACACCTTTCCAAAAATATCCTGTGTTTGCCGTCAAGTGGATGAAAAAATTGGTTGCAATTGCTAGCTTTAAGAAAACGCTCTCTGTTCAATCTGAGACGATGATTTGTCCTCAGGACAGAGCAGTTGGGGGAGCTGCTAACCCAGCAGACCGCTGGACACGTGGCCTTGCGGTGCATGTGTCGTGATTATGTCGTTAGGCTGCGTGAGAGGGAATAGCTCGCTTGGTGCGGCGCCTTTCTTGTCACCAGTTGTGTGCTATCGTCAGTTTTTGAGCTGTACTGCGCTTTTACGCTGTCATTGTGTAGCGCTATGCATATAGTTCTGTGATTAGGCCCGATCTTTTTGATTAATTACGTAATTCGTATCGATCTTTGCGTCAGTTTCCCAACCAAAAATAAATAAAGTACACTAACCTAACCTTCCTCTTCCACGTTTGGACGGTTTCGATGTGCTAGATGGTGCACTTGGGCTTTCCATCAAGTAGAATCAGTGTTCGTATCCCAGAAAGGGCACAGCCATTTTTAATTTCCCGTCAATTCCAAGTGCCTCTGGGGATTTAATCGTGTTAGGGGAGGGGTACACTTGAGCTTACCACCCAGGAGGACCAGGGTACTACCAATTTTAATTTCCCATGAATTCGCAGGTTGGGAGTAGGATTTCATGTCAGTACAGCCTTGGGACTAAGAAATTTGCACGAAAATCCGAAATTCACAGCAAAAGTCGAAGTTCCTTCGAAATTCCCGCCAGTACGGTAGGTTGGGAAGAGGGGAAGGGGGAAGAAGCTCTGAGGCACATGTGCAGCTGAGAAAACATGTGACGTCATCTCGAGGAGTGAGTGGACGTGTCGGGAGCGTGGTTGGGCAGGGGTGGGCGTTGGTGATTAATTGATCAATTTAATTAATTTGCATATCGATTTGATAACAAAAGTGGAGTGACACCACCTCTACCCTACTACTTACGTAGCCTAATGTTGCTCTGGTTGTATTCTCATGTGACAGCTGGTGAAGACGCTCTTGCAAGTGACGTCTGTGATTTACAAACAGCTGTATATTAGATATGGGTAAGAAAAAGACAAACGTTCATTTGAAGTTGTTTGTTCAGAATCACCAGTAGCATCACCGCTGAAAGCAAGTACCTTTCCTGCTGACTCATCCTGTATATTTGTCCAAGGTGATAAATCCAGCAAATGTTGTCGTACAAACATAACAACTATATTCACTCTTACCGTCGTATTTCTCCAACTTTGTGCCACATACTTATCCTAACACCATTCTCTGGCCCCGAACTCTTATTTTCCTTCTCGCATTCGTTACCAGACACCTGATATACTGCATGTAGAGAGCATACATCAGGGCTCGAATAAAGCACTGTTGTTGCAGAACCCGAGCGCCTTTGGATGGCGTGTGTTTTCTCGGTCGTGCACCTCCGCCATACATTATGTTTCTGGCACCTATCCGCTGCCCCTCCTCTGTTCCTGCCTGCTTCTGCAGCCACGCTGATGGCCAAGAACCATTCTGCGCCAGCAGAGCGGATGTGACGCATTCCGGCTTACGCAGGCGATACCGTAACGTGCCAATTATATATTACGAATTTAATGGCGGAGAATGCTGCTCGCGATGAATCTCGAGTTGTTGGCTGCGCTGGCGCGCCGGCACAAGACGTAGTGCCAGAATCGTTTTGTCTGCCCGCCTGCCCACAAGAAATTCCCTTGGCGCCCAAGTCGTATCGTGACCTGCCTCCTGAAAATGGTCCCTGCAGCAGGTCTCTGGCACGGCGACATATTTCAGATGTGTTTTGGACCGAACGCGGTACTAAAAAAGCAATTCATTTCTCGGGAAGGGTTTCGTCCCTGTAATGTACATCGCCCTCGGGCGAGAACTCTTTGCTCTGTTTTAAATTACGTACGCCTTAACTTTTCTGGGCATTGGCTTCTGTTCTTCCCAAAATGCATATTTTCGAGCTGTCGCTGTTGGATACCGATACACAAATCAAATACTGCGAGGGAAAAAATTCTTCTCCAAACTGTTAAGAGTTATTACGCTCCAACATCGCGCGTGATACATGTACACATTCAAATGTGTTCTGTGGTTTTACTCGCTGCCACCATAACTTGCTTCGTTTGTTTTGTACTTTCCATCAGTATATATCTCTAGGCTTATTGGAAACGTCATAGATTTATATCTCTCACAATTTCTAATACAGGCTTCTATGGCTTACGGAGGGTACAATGCATACAGCTGTCATAAGAAACACATGTTCGGAATTGTACCTTTTGGATACAAAATGAGTTTGAAGATCAGCTCACCTATGCTCAGCTCCAGAATGTGGAATCTGGGTTCGATAATTGTTGCGGGATGGGTTCGAGAATTGCCGTCTTTTTCTCGTTCGCGCTCTTGCACATCTTTACGGTGTAATGGAAGAGAAGAAAGAAGTAGTTTCTCTTTTTTGATGATAAAATTTACTCTATTGTAATCGCTTATTGTAAATTGTACATAGCAACAGGAACGAAAAAAACATATCTTTGAAGCCATACACGAGAGTGGAAGATAGGACTACGTTTAATTATTTTAATTGGATTCTTCAGTCTCTACGTGTCATTTCTGGAGCGAATCAACCATATTATGAAAACTACGCTTTTAAAAGGAGAGTATAGGTTTGAACACAACCATATTATGAAAACTACGCATTTAAACGGGATAGGTTTGAACACAAAAGTTATTCAACTAACTTCTTTATCAACACGATACGAGAAAAGGATTGCCAGTGTACAGAAGTCGCAGTAGGACGAGGCTTAAAGCTACTATCATCGCCGAATACAGGCTACACGGCAAAAACGAAACATTAGTCTGCCGGCCGCGGTGGCCGAGCGGTTCTAGGAGCTTCAATCCGAATCCGCGCGACTGCTACGGTCGCAGGTTAGAATCCTGCCTCGGGCATGGAAAGTGTGTGATGTCCTTAGGTTAGTCAGGTTTAAGTTGTTTTAAGTTCTAGGAGACTGATGAACTCAGATGCTAAGTTCCATGACGCTCAGAGCCATTTGAACCATTTGAAACATTACTTTTTGGTTAATTTACAGAGTCTGGAAGACCGCACAATGTAGAAGTAAAACGTCAATCTTAATTATTTTCAGAAAAGTCATCACCTACAAAAATTCAGAGAGGACAATACATACATATATTAAAAATTTCTATTATTGTTTCAGCTTCTGTAAGGGACCCCTAAAATACTTACCCTGATTCGTTGGTTTGTTTCTTTGTATTGTTTTAGAACTCAGAAACAACTAGCGTGATACACACACCTGTCAAAACAGCAGAACACAAAGACGACTACACGTTAAGTCCAATCGACGGAAGAAAAGACAGTTAAAAACACGGACTTATAGAAATATAAAATACTCCACAGAGACAACGGAAGTCCTGAACTATAGATTAAATGTCCTTCGCTATATTGTTACGACGGGTTAAAAGTAAAATGCCGTCGACAGCCAGCGTTCATTCGCTAAAACGGCCGATAACTCAGACCGCAAACATAAATAAGAACGTAAATGATTAAGAAAAGGGCATTCCATCAGGAAATGCCGAACCGTCAACGGTTGAGGACAATCAGCACAAAGTTGTGCGGGCTCACAACTTAACAAATGTCGATGGTTAAAAAGATAGTGCCCAATACGCAACCTAGCTAAAATGATCTCCTCGCGGGGAGAGGGCCGAGAAGAGGTCGGCTGAGCCGTTGGGAGAGGCTTAATTCCCCGCAGCTTGTTCCCACGAAGGGAGGACCAGTGGCGATGCCAAAGTGACACCACTTGCTGGCAGTCGGCAACACAGAGATCACCGGAGGGAATGGAAGAACAAGCAGGCGTAGGTTCGAGGACTGCAGCCTTGGCAGCAGCGTCAGCGGTCTCGTTACCCGTCAGACCGGCGTGACGAGGGACCCACATGAACATCACAGTAGCTCCATCAGGAGTGAGCAAGTGACAGCTTCCCTGGACCCGTTCCACTAAGGGATGGACGCTGCACAGCACACACAGGCTCTGAAGGGTACTCATGGAGTCGCAGCAAATGATGCAATTGGGAAGCCTGTGTCGCTGGATGTACTGCGTGGCCTGATAAAGCTCCGCTGTAAATACTGAGCAGTGTTCCGCAAGCCGATACCGAAAAACGGCGGTGCCAACGACGAAGACACACCCTGACACCACAGTTAGTCCGAGAGCCATCAGTGTACACAAAGGCACTATCACAAAGTTCCGTGCGAAGGTCGAGAAACTTCCGGTGATAGGGCGAGCCTCTAGTTGTGTGCTTGGGAAGCGAGTGAAGTCCAAGGTGAACATGTTTTGGCGCACGAAACCGAGGTGGTGAAGAGTTCACACCCATTGAGAAAATGGCAGGTAGCGTGAGCAATAGCCGGAGCAATAGCCTAAAGCAAACTCCAGGAGGTAACAGAGAAGAGGGAAGCGCTCCATAGTGGCGATCAAAGGAGTCATTGAAGAAAAAGGCATAGGAAGGGTGGCCAGACATGGCAGGCAGACGGCATGCGTATCTGCTGAGGAGAAAATCACGGCGGTATGACAGTGGTAGTTCGGAAGCTTCTGCATAAAGCCTGTCAACGAGGCTAATGTAAAAGGTACAAGACAGTGTCCAGACAGATGCCACGATGGTGTTGGGACGAAACACCCACAGCCTAAATTACAATGAAATGAATAACTCTAGCTGTATACAGGCATTGATATAAGTCAACGGGGTCAGTTGAAAATGCATACACCGACCAGGACTCGAACCCGAGATCTCCTGCTTACATGGCAGACGCTCTGTCAATCTGAGACACCGAGGACGAAGAGGATAGTGCGACTGCAGGGTCGCCGATGGTATCTGTTCTTTCGGACATGCCCGGGTAATGGCAATAGCAAAGTGAACAACGCTCAGGATGGAGCCCTGAGGCACACCGTTTTCCGACATGTCCGAAAGAACAGATACCATCTTCATATATATACCCATAGCCTAGTTTCGAATGGACAAGAGATCGGTACAAACGGAGCCAAGTACTGCTGAAGCCTCGTAGGACATTGAGAGACGGGTTACAGCAGGCGGTCAATAAGAGAAACAAAGATTCCTATCGAGCGTGAGCCCCAGGAATTTCGTAGTTTCAACGAACGGAAGAGTAACATCCACAAGCATAAACACGGGTGAAGAAACCAAATGCGCCGCCAGAAATTTTAGCAGAAGGTTTTGTCGGTGGAAAAACGAAAGCCATTGTCGATGCTCCACGAGTAAAGAGGATAGAGACAACACCGAAGCTGCCGATCAAGGAGACACGTTCGTGGAGTACTGCAATAGACGGCAAAATCGTCAACGAAAAGGGAGCTGGAGTTTCCCGTTAGGAGACAGGCAACAATACGGTTAATGGCAATAGCAAAGTGGACAACGCCCAGGATGTAACCCTGAGGCACACTGTTTTCCTTGATAAAGTATCCAACAAGGCAGAACCAACACTTACCTTGTAAACTAGGAAGGGAAAAGGGCATGCCGCCTCGGAAGCCCAATGTATAGAGACTATGGACGACACCATTCCACCAGCAGGTGTCAAAGGCTTTCCCCAAATCGAAAAACACGGCAGAAAACCATCCCTGAAATGAGGTGACAAAGTGACGGGATGGTTAACTGCAGAACAGCGTGCTCGAAATTCCTTGTGCAGCAAATTGTGAGAATCGAGCCACCATACCAGCTGGGAATGAATCATACGTTCCATCAACTTGCACACACGGCTGGTGAGAGAAACGGTGCGGTAGCTACAAGGAAGGTGTGGTGTCACCGCCAGACATCACACTTGCTAGGTGGTAGCCTTTAAATCGGCCGCGGTCCGGTAGTATACGCCGGACCCGCGTGTCGCCACTATCAGTGATTGCAGACCGAGCGCCGCCGGAAGATCTTTTTGACACTCTGTGCCCGGGTAAATAATTTTTCGAAGTTGAACCTCGCAGATGCGTACTTGCAAATACCAGTGGACGAAGAATCCCAGCGCGTTTTTGTGGTTAGCACGCATCTTGGTTTACATCGATTCAAACGACTGCCATTCGGGTGTGCATCCGCCCCTGCATTGTTTCAGCAATATCTACAAACTGTTTGTGCGTCGGTCCCTACTGCAGCAAATTATCTGGACGATATTGTGATCTCTGGAAAGACGGAAGACGAACATTTGGCCAATCTCAGAACATTATTTCAGGTCTTGCGACAAAATGGTCTTCGCTTGCGGAAGTACAAATATGTGCTTTTTGTTCGTGACTTGCTCTACTTGGGACATGTACTCAATGCCCAAGGCATACATCCCAGTCCCACGCACCTCAGTGACATACAAAACTTGCCTTCGCCGCAGAATTTGAAGTAGCTACAGAGTGTGCCGGGGAAAAATCAACTATTATCATAAATGTTCCACAGGCCCCTTCCATTTCAGCTCCGCTTCATCGCTTACGCCGTAAGGGTGCTCCGTTCGTCTGGACGACGGAATGCGAAGGCGCCTTTCGCCAGCTGAAATCGGCGTTGCTTTCCAATACTTGCCTTACGCCATTCGATCCCCAGAAGCCCCTTTTGTTGATGGTGGATGCATCGGATTTTTTTTTTTTTTTTTTTTTTTTTTTTTTTTTTTTTCATCAGTCTACTGACTGGTTTGATGCGGCCCGCCACGAATTCCTTTCCTGTGCTAACCTCTTCATCTCAGAGTAGCACTTGCAACCTACGTCCTCAATTATTTGCTGAATGTATTCCAATCTCTGTCTTCCTCTACAGTTTTTGCCCTCTACAGCTCCCTCTAGTACCATGGAAGTCATTCCCTCATGTCTTAGCAGATGTCCTATCATCCTGTCCCTTCTCCTTATCAGTGTTTTCCACATATTCCTATATTCCTTTCCTCTCCAATTCTGCGTAGAACCTCCTCATTCCTGACCTTATCTCCACGTACAGTGCAGAAATTCATTCGTGGTCTGTTTTCCTCTCGCAGTACCGCTACGGTGTCTTATATCGGTCCACTGCTAAGCACGGAAACGCCGAGGCGTTGTCCCGCTTGCCTGTTGCTGAGGATAGGGCATTCGATTCCTCCGAACTTGCTTGCATGTTCATTGATGCGGAAACCGATGACGTGGTCGAATCGTTTCCGATTGATTTTCGTGGTGTAGCTACAGCCACAGCTGCCGACCCTGTCCTTGCTCCCGTTCTGCGTTTTGTTGCTACGCAATGGCCCTTATCAAAGTCAAGGATCGGGGACCCGTAGGTTCGCCGATGTTTTGCTCACAAGGAGAGACTTTTTGTACGACGTGGTGTTTTGCTGTTGCGTTCTGATAATGATCAGTCCAGGGTCGTGGTCCCACGTTCGTTACAGTCCTCTGTCTTAAAGCTTCTCCACCAAGGACATTGGGGTATAGTGAGAACGAAACAACTTGCTCGTCAGCACTGTACTTGGTTCGGAATCGATGCCGCGATTACGAATATGTGCTCTTCTTGCATGGTGTGTGCCGAACAACAATCAGCACTAGCGCGGCAATTCTTTGCATGGCCAAAAGCCACTTCCCCTTGGCAACGCTTACACATCGATTTTGCTGGTCCATTCTGGAATGCTCGATGGTTGGTTGTGGTAGATTCATTCAGTAATTTTCCTTTTGTTGTCCGGATGTCTTCCACGACGTCATCTGCCACCATCAAAGCGTTATCCGCTATATTTTGCATTGAAGGTATTCCACAGACTATTGTTTCCGACAATGCCCCACAATTCATATCCGCAGAATTTCAGTCATTTTGCAAGGCCAATGGTATTCAACATCTGACGTCCGCGCCGTTTTCGCCACAGTCAAACGGTGCCGCTGAACGATTGGTCAGGACTTTCAAGTCACGGATGTTGAAGTTGAATGAGTCGCATTCTCGGGAGGAAGCGTTATTGCTCTTTTTGTCCTCGCATCGCTCTCACCCCCGAGATGGTCGCTCGCCGGCTGAGTTGCTCCACGGTCGTCATCATCGAACCTTGATGTCTTTGCTACATCCGCCGCATCAGGTTCCTGTGCAGCGGCAGACACCTGCTTTTGCTCCCGGCGACGTTATCTACTATCGTCAATATCGAGGTTCACGGCGTTGGCTCGAAGGGCGCATTCTTCGCAGCCTCGGACGCGCTATGTATTTAGTTTTGGGGGCCTCTGGTGAGGTGCGTCGGCATCTCAATCAGCTGCGCCTCTGTCGTCGCACGGGCTCTGCCGCTCACCGTCTGCTTTCAGCGACGGTGCCGTCCGGTCAACGCCCTGGGGACCTATCTACTGGCTCGCCTCAGCCCCAGGTGTTACCGACGCTGCCTTCCATTTTGCCCCATGGCGACGCGCCGCCGCCGCCGCCGCCGCCGCCGCCGCCACCGCCTGTTCTCCCGCCGGCGACGCCCGCAGTGGACGCGTCGCTGCAACCGCCGGGCGCCTCCCTGGGTCACGCGCCGCCGATCGCTTCCCGTGACCAGTTGACCTCCGACATGGAACTCTTGCCCTATCCGGACCATGTGTCGTCTACGCCCGTCGGGTGCCCCGGCCCGATGGAGGTCGACCCTTCGGCCCCTCCTGTCTCTCTGCGGGTGCATACACTGCACTGGCGTGCACCCTGGAGCAGGTTTTCAGGCGTTTCCTAGCTCCCCGCTGTCCGAATGGCAGGGTGGGGGTAGCACAGCCTCGCCTGTTGTTGGTCTCCCCACCTCGTCGCATACGTCAACATGGGGTCTTTCCCACGGCGGGCGGCAGCCTTATGCCACAACCATACGCCGATTTGCGGGGGAGGAATGTGGGGTCACCGCCATACACCACACTTGCTAGGTAGTAGCCTTTAAATCGGCCGCGGTCCGATACTATTCGTCGGACCCGCGTGTCGCCACTATCAGTGATTGCAGACCGAGCGCCGCCACACGGCAGGTCTAGAGAGACTTCCTAGCACACGCCCCAGTTGTACAGCCGACATTGCTAACGATGCTTCACTGACTTCTACGCTCTCATTTGCCGAGACGATAATTAGCATAGCCTTCAGCTACGTTATTTGCTACGACCTAGCAAGGCGCCAGTATCCGTACTATTGATGTTGTGAATCATGTACCATTTATGCGACGTTCTCCATTAATGGAATTAAGTTAAGTATTCCACCAGCTACGCCCTTTTTTTTTCAATTCTAATTCCCTTGTCATGTTCCAGACCTCACGCCAGCCTGCGTGAGCTAAAACGCGTGCATTTCGCCCTCCTTTAGTGACACGGTGTTGGCTCTCCTGCCAACCACAACAGAAGGTGTTTGTCCTTTCGAGGATTAGGTATGGGTGTGACAGTGATTTCACGCCAGCGTCTGGAAAACATGCCCCCTGTCCAGATGCGATTGTATGTATGAACAAGTACGTGCGTGCGACAAGAGAAAGATTCTGCAACATCGTCTGCCCTGGGACGGGGTATCTGAATGAAATGAGAGCATGATCTATCTCGTGCATAGTAAACGTTGCTTTGTAGCACTAACGATTAGGAGAAGAGAAAGTATCAGCTCAAAATCTCCTTAAAATAGCGGACAAAGGTATTGACATCACCTGCGACGGTCAGCCTGGAAATTGGGGAACGGGCCTCGACCCCAGAGAGCCATTGGGGGTTAGCCCACACGACACAAGAGGGAGTGGGTTAAAATAACTAGTAAGTTTTTTTGCTATGCCGAAGAAAGCGACGACACTGGGCACTCTTTATAAGGAATGCAGTTTGCCGTCGTTGGATGATGGTTAAAAACGCTGCCAGCACGTCTCTGCCTGTGAGCTGCCTCGCTGCATGCCTCAGGCCACCACGAGATACGGTGAGGTAAGGATGAAGTGCAAGAAATTGGATGTGCTATGGTGGTAAGGACAATGCTGGTAAGGTACACTACCTGGTCATCACAACTGGGAAATGTTGAATGTCGAAGGTCGCCAGGAAGGAGTAAAACCGCCAATCGGCGTTTGAAAGCAGCCGTTTAGGTATGCGAACGGGAAATGGTCGCTTGAACACATGTCAGAGAGAACGGACCAAATGAGACAGTGGGCAAACTGGGCAGTGCAGAAGCAGAGGTCCAAATGTGAGTAGGTTTGCATGGAGTCTAAAACGAATGTGGATACTCCCATGTTAAGGCAGATGAGACTAAGTTCATTGAGAAGGTTAACCAAGACGGCTCCTCACGGACACGTTCTGGGAAAACCTCACAGGGGATGGTGTATGTTAAACACTCCGAGCAGCAGGAAGTATTGAAGAAGTTGCCCAATAAGCCGGGGAAAGTCTGCCCTGGTGACATCGAATGACAGAGGGACGTGAACGGTACAAAGGGAAAAGGTGAAGTGAGGAAGTGGACTGGAAAGAAATGCAAGTGATCACAGCGGACGTGAGGATTCAATTTCGTTTCCTGGAGGCAAAGAACAAGTGGACTCTGTGATTCCAAGAGCAGCCGTAATTCCTCTTTCTTGAATCTAAAGCCATGAATGTTCCATTTGAGAAGAGTCGTGACATGGGAAGGGGAGGAGGGAAAAGATGAAAAGGTGTCACTTCAGTGGCTGCCGAGTGCCAGCCTATGAAAACTCAGTGCTTCCAGGGACGGAGGGTGTAAGTTCCTGCTCCACGAGGTCTACAGAGGCGTAAGGATTCTCCTTCTGTCGGTCTGTAGAGTCCAAAGCAGGAAAATTGTTGGCGGTGCACACCGGCGACACGGAGGTCGGTCTGGTATCACGTGGTGAAACCGTTGAAGAGTACCTCTGAGTCGTCGAAGGAAAATACTGCTTGCATCTCTTTGATTTATTGGAGTCTTTGCCGATGGCAAATGCCGATTCAGATTTTTGTTGACTGGAGGGACATAAGAAATAGTCATAGGAATATTCTTCTGGTCTTTCTGGTGATGTAGCAAGTGACTTCGCTCCGTAATACGAAAGTCTGGTACCTTGTTGCAAGCTGGAGGAGGAGGAGGAGAGGCGGATACTACCGTGACACTTACAACTGCGATGCAGTATTTGAGATCGCATGATTGCATGGTCATGTCCTTCGTGGAGCGAAATGCATGCAGCAAGAACAGTACTGTAAGTATTGGTTGGTAAAACGCACCGTTTCAGACTGGCCAACAGCTTGTGGGCAAAAGGATAAGGCATCTTCCCCTTCACCTCGATCTGCAGGACGGCCCACTCATCAAGATACACGGGACGATCTCGGGAGGAGGTTGCATGGTCGTCATTGCAATTAATGCAGTGGGGAAACGGAGGCGACCGCTACGCTCGCAGGTTCGAATTTTGACTCGGGCATTGATGTGTGTGATTACTTAGGTTAGTTAGGTTTAAGTAGTTCTAAGTTCTAGGGGACTGATGACCTCAGAAGTTAAGTCCCATAGTGCTCAGAGCCATTTCAACCACACTTTTTTGTTTTTTGTGAAGGAGGCGGACAATGCCCCTCACGAGAGTCCCCAACGTCACACGTTAACCACTTGGCTGGGTATTGACAGGACATTTAAGTATGGTTATCGGTTTCGAAATGTATGGTCGGACTGTGATAACAACTTCACAGTCTGCTTTGATCTTGGACATAAGCACTAGTCTGACAAACGTCAGAGAAAGAGTGCGTGGGGGCACAAAGGATACATCTACCTTTTTCATCACCCGATGGACTGCAATGACGCCCTGATCAGACAGGTACGTTTGGATTTCTGCCTCAGTCAGGCCATCGAGCAGCCTAGTGTATATAACACCATGCGAAGAATTCAGCGTGCAATTGACCTCCAGAAGCAAAATGCCAAGGCGTAAACGAGAGCAGGATTTCACAGGGTCAGTAATTGCATCAGCACCTTTCTGAATATTAAACGGATTTACCGTTGCAAGGGACTGACCATCCTCAGTACGTGAAACCACAGGAAACTGTGGTGCAGCTGGAAGGGTCTTTGAGTCGTGAGCCTCATTTCGTTTCCGTTTAGGAGACATAGACTGCGAAGGAGAGGATTGGCAGATTGTGAAAGAGTCCCCCATGATTGCCAACATCTCCTATGGCGAGCTCCTTCCAACTGGGGGGGGGGGGGGGGGGGGGGGGGCTCAGAAGGAGGCGCATCCGCCTTAGGTGATTGTTTTCACCTCAGGTCACACCTCCCGAACACTTGACAGAGGGACCAATTGGCAGTTTGAGAAGGTAACAGCTCAGGCAAAAAACCCTCCCTGGACCTGGCCTGTACTAGGGGATACGTGCGAACCTTACCTGTCGACCCAGGCCTGGGAATTACGCTACATCCAGTCAGCTGTAACGCGTGAGACGAGTGGGGTGGCCTTCAGCAGAAAACAAGGAGGAAGACGAAAAAGAGAAACCTCAAACGCCGAAGCAGAGGAGAACAAAGAAAGGAAAGAGGAACGAAAAACAGTTTCGATATCAGGCTACTGAAAATACAAACCACATTCCCAAAAAACCTCCCAGTTATGTTCCCCAATGGAGGGGAAAAAAGAATAGCAAGAGGATAGGCACGCAGCACGAAGGGGAAATAATGTTACAAAGGGTGAGGTCCAGTGGTAGTCAAGCCCGAACTCGACAAAGAGCGGTTAGGCTCCTGGGGCAACTGATTGGCAAACAGTGCAACTTTAACAGTGTAAGGGACCTCTAATGCTGTGAACAGAGAACGCTGTATACTCCACCTCTTCTCCCCTCCCCCCCGCCCCCACCCCTCTTTTCCTCCTCTCTCTTGTGCTGTAAATAGTGTAATGTTTACTTACGTAGGTATTCTGGTATAAGAGAAAACTTAAAAGACATAATCAGGCTAAGAAAAGTAAATGCATGGAAAAGAAATTAAAACCTCAACTACCAGAAAGTGGTCATCCTTATTGTATTCTGGAATTTTTATAATAGCCTACATTCAGGAAAACGTTCTTTCAATGTCTAAGGCGTAATATCAGCAACCTATTACAACTTAAGAGGTATATTAAAGTAGTTCAAATTTGATCTGAGGCCTATCAAAACAAAATAACAGTTCATAGTCGTCAGATTGACGTGTTCTAACCATTGTTGTATGTGTTGAATACAAAATCAAGTGATTATTATTTTCCCGCCAAGTGTCTATCAATGAAGTGGAACAGTGAGTATACCGCAGTAAGGATGTTATAGAAATGACAACATTTTATTACGTATGTGTGCATATTATTTTCTTCATCCTGTGGAGAGACTAACGTAGCAATGGTTCAGTAGCTTTAAAACTGAAAGATCGGCTAATATCATGACTTACAGAAAGTGATCTTGGTTGGAAAACGATGGACATAAATTGGAGGACCAGTAACATTATGAATTCGCACAAATTAAGAATATGTGCACTACGAAAGTGTACATATTAGATTCAGTGCGTTTTATGTGACACTAAAATTAGTAAGCCATAATTTCACTGCGGTGTAGGCATGGAACTGACTTCGTTCCAATGTAGAATTCCGTAACTAAAGTACACAGAAGCCGCTAAGTTCAGCCTCTCCCTCTTCCGCGCTCTCTCTCTCTTTCTCTTTCTATCTCTCACGCACACTCACTCACGCAAACACACACACACACAAAAGGGACGCTGCAGCCTGTGCTCGAAGTCGATTAAGACCAACTTCTTGAGTCGCTGTTACCGAGTCCTTAATTCCTTAATTCCCACACAAGTCGTCTCTTTCGATTACTTAGTGGACTATGCAGACACAAGTAAATCGCTGCACAACTTAGAGGCAGCAGAACACGGTGGGTGCAGGTCTTAATTGTCCTTGTAGGACCAAACGTCGTGTCAGTGTGTTCTACACGGAGAAGAGAACGAACAACTGTTGTTAACGACGTAGCTTGCTCACAGTAAATTTTAATACCAGACAACTTGAGTGTATATTCCGTGGAATATAAGACAAAAATCACTAAACATTTAATACGTCTCTGCCAGTAATTAGGTACCAGTGCAGCGAGTACGAAGAGTTGACTGCAAGTTCATCAGTCATGAGGAGAAATTACTTCGTATGAGTTATATACCCTATACAAGGGACATTTCACTGAAAGATACACCAAGAGTATGTCCATTGGCTGATTGGAAACGCTTTTTTTCTTCAAGTCCTTTAGTTATCTTCTTCCACAGTGTATAGGCTTTGTATTAAGAACATGGGCGATAAAGGAAAGAAGGGATGTTGTGAAATACGGTGTCAGTACTTAGCCGACATCTGCCGGGCAACACCAGCAGACTAGATAAACGGTGCCTTCCAACGGACGAACATGTATCATCGCCATCCTCATATGACCTCACTCACAATTTGAGTACTACCTACTTGAAAATTTCAGCGGGCGTGATGATCTCTCAATGAAAGCCAGAAAGTCTTTAGAAAGCACATCTAAAGTTTAAAATAATAGGTAACCGTACTAATATTAAGACTGGGATCGACGAAAATCTTTGACTATAAAAATTACAATGTAGCTTCATAGGATTGTAGACTAAAATTTAAAATACTATCAAAATCATTGACGCTTTTGATAGACAGAATATTTTTTTTTAAAAACGTGGAACATTTTATTGTTAACTCTCTGCTTACCAGAAAGTCTTTATGCAGTTGCCTACTAGTAAGGCCTCTAAGGCCCGTGTTGTTTCAGTTGACACAAACTGACACTATTTTGACTACTTATGATTTGAACGACTTTTGAGGTTTAAATGGCAACGGCTTTGCCGCAGTGGATACACCGAATCTCGTGAGGTCATCGAAGCTAAGCGCTGTTGGGCATGGCCGGTACTTGGATGGGTGGCCATCCAGCCGCCATGTGCTGTTGCCAGTTTTCGGGGTGCACTCAGCCTCGTGATGCCACTTGAGGAGCTACCCGACCGAATAGAAGCGGCTTCGGTCAAGAATACCACCATAACGACCGAGAGAGCGGTGTGCTGACCCCTTTTATCCGCATCCTCCTCTGGGGATGCTTCGGCGGTCGGATGGTCCCGGTAGGCCACTTGTGGCCTGAAGACGGAGTGCTTTTTTGAGTTTTAAATACTTTTAACATTATTTTAAGCACTTAATGAGTACTTTTAAAAAACACAGTTTTTATTCTTTTACTGGTAGCTTTTATTCTTACTGAAAATGTGCACAGGGTCTACAGACAATAGTAGAATGTTCTGAGCATCAGGTTTGATGCATTTATAACATGTACTTTGACTTTTTCTATCTCTCTTCTCTACACGTTATGCACGCCGTCCCCTAGCCTTTTATTAGCTTCAGTGCCCTTCCTGGGCCCGGTGTTACTAATGGAGTTATTGATTCTTAACCCCCCGCTAGTTGTTTTCCCAAATTGATGATGAGACTCCGACGTAGCCAGCATCATTCAAATTATGTATGCATTCATTACACTTACGTAAATCATGCTGAAGAAACCACCCAGAGCCTTGTTTTTCCCTTCACACTGTAGAAACGCTTCTTCTGGTCTATGACGTCAACACCGTCCTTTGTGGCATTTTATGTCATTATAACTTCAGTCTTCTTTACTTGTGGTGATGACATCGTTGGTTGGTCATGAAGAGAGCTAAGGACGGTAACGACTTTGTTTTCCTTACTAACATAAGAGCCTACTACCACATCCGCTTAAAAACAAAGTAATGTGGAGTATGCTTCACGTCCTTTAGGTGCAATGAAATCGATAGGCAGTTCACCTTAGCTTTTTTCGGGTAGTACCGACTAGTATCAGATCTTCTGGTGACAAATAATGAGCTAAATCGAGAGATGTAAAAAATTATAACACTTCTTATTATGTCCAGACTTTTCAAGTTGATTAACAAGGGTTTTCCCGAAATTCAAGTTGCACGCTCTTATTTCTTCCTCCTTCCTTCTTCCGTCTTCCAGCAGTAACTTGTTACACTGGTCACAAATTGCCCAGAAATTTATTCCTTACCTACCAGGTTTTAATGGAATATATTGTCGAAATGGACAGCGACCTCGAAATGTGACAAACGGTTCATCCACGATCATGCACCATCCGGGACTGTAGGCACCCTTAAGGATAATTTCCCACATCTCAAAAACTTCACTGATTGGTTCCCGTTTGTCACTTAACCTATGTTCACGTGGGTATGATGCACTGCCAAAGCGCAACATGCTCAGAATAGCACGGACGCGATTGCGTGACGTAACTTCAGTGACCACTGGTCGGTCATTCTTAACACTCCAAAGATGACATCTTCATTTATTGACATGTAAGCTCCAGCCAGGATCAGAACAATCTGCGTCCACCGAGTCCTCGTGAACGATTCGAACTTCCTTGTTTGTTGTCATACACACTTTGTCGATGACGGGAACACAAAAGGACAACATAAAACATGATATTTCATTATCACGATTTCTAATCGAATAAGCTGTAGGTCGCTGGTCTTTTAGCAGTACATCCTTTTAGTTCCCGATACCAGAAATTCCATCTTGTGGAGCTGTAGCTCATATTTCCTTACCATTTCGAGAAAACAGTATATCACACTCAACGGAAGTTGCACTAAATTCTTCTTCCTCATCTTCGGAAAGAGATTCTTCATGATCGGCATCATCGTGTAGTTCTGAGTTTTTAGAGATATCTGACTCATTATCAGCACCGCTGTAAGATCCACATTCACTAGGTGCGTTTTCAGAATCAGAAGACAGCTTCAATAATTACCTTATCTCCTCATCTGATAGATCCGTTCCCAGTAACATTTTCAGTTTGTAGAACAGACAATTATAATGAAATAATGCACCAAAATAAACATGTGCTTATCACAAGGAGGACTGTTGAAGACTGCGAGGCCCATACGTGAGGAAAACGTGCTCAACAATTTAAGACAAATTATTTTATATTTTTTTCCAAAATTATGATTAACTTTACAAATATGGAGCGGTCGTAACATTTCATTAAAATTAAACGTATGGCTTCTTATAGAGAAGACATTTAACATCACAGATGGACTCTGAGGCCCGATGGTAGATAAATGGTTAGGCTCAATGACAGGGAGATGTTTTTCAATGTGCAGGTTGAGGAGCACAGAGAATTTCTTGAAGGAGGTATTTTTCATGAGCAGCCTGTTCATTTATTTCAAACTATCCGAGTACCCGGCTTTCCCGGATGTGTTTTTCCATGTCTTCCTTCCCCCTCGCAGGCTGTCCATCCCCCACCCTCCCTTCTCTCTCCACGTCATCACATTCACCCCGATAGGAGACTGATGGTTCTTAGCCCTATAGTATTTAATTCCACATTCTATCTGGCATATGTACCAAGTCTGATAGAAATAGTTCCAGGGGTTTAGAAACAGGTTTTTACCTATATCTTTGCTCGCATTGGCAGAATTTAAACCTATTTCACAGACATTTAACATTCGTCACGCTTATCTATATATTTCACCTAAATATCTAGCGAATTTCACACTGCAGTTTCATTTTCACGCAGTCCAATCTCTATGCTGTCGTTTCCCATGAACTATGTGCTGTACAATGATGTACATTTGCAAGTACATTCAGTGGTATATGTGGCTACTGTCTGCTAAATGTATTGTGAATAGAGCTAGTGATAAAGGAGTCATTAATTAAAATGTCATGCACGGTGTGGTAGTTTCCTCGACCCTCAGTTTTTGACATCATATCTCCTGAACTATGTGCAGTGAAATGAAACATTTTTGCACGCTCATTCAGCGACTGATGTGAATATTGTCTGCGAAGAGCGTTGTGAACAAAGTTAGTGGCAACGAAGTAATAAATTCAAATATTTTGTGTGATGCGAAAGTTTCTCACGAATTCAGCGTGTATGACGTCATATCTGCTGAAGTATGTGCCGTACACTGAAGTGATTTTTCTGTTACATTCAGTGGGATATATGAATACTGTCTACAAAATATGTCAGGAATTTTGTTAGTAGTAAAGAAGTAATAAACTAAAATATCATGCTTCATGTGGTAGTTTTACTCCATGGACAGAGAAAATGTAGAAAGTGATAAACTCTTTTCCTTTCATCATTTCGCGTGGGTCGTTAGCGAACAAAAGTGTTGCAAAGTTTTAGAATTATGTGTAAAGTCTGTCGCAAGTCTCTAAGTACTCTTGTTCTCAAATACTGGATGACTAAAGTATGGGTACTATAAAATAAATATATAAATAAATAAATAAAATATTAATTATTGTATATGTATGATAGTGATAGGTTGTAAATAATATTTGCTTATCTGGAACTTGGATGTTTAATTATTTGGTATCAGGCGCTTGACAATGGCTTTTTCGTAGATGAAAGGTTATTCGTAGTTGACCGAGAAATAATACTCAAAAAATCGGACTTCTTATTTAAATCGTTTCCAAAGCCTGCTGCGGTAGGTGCGAACTCAAAACCTCAATATTAGAATAATTTGCCAGCCATGTCAATACGTCGTACAGAGGCGACTGTCTACTAAACATAAAAAAGTTTACACAGGTAGTTAAATCAGATATAGTCAACGAATAAGCCTACAGTTAGATAATTCAACTTACTTTCATAAATATAGAATCTTTACATAGTCGAGTGCCTAGTGAGATTGCAACTCTCAGTGTTCTCACATAACACCAAATATGGCGGTGTACCAGAGAATAAAATATACGTGTTTCCCGCTCCAGCTATTCTACCGGACCTACTTCTTCTTAATGACACATAAGAGTGTCATAATTGTATTTTGTTTTATCATCGGCATATCGCTGCAGTTCTGTGCCATAGGCTTTATTTATTTGTCAGAGATTAATTATTTAATTAAGATTTCGCGTTTCCGAGGAAACTCACGCGCGGCATGAAAATGTGCCTTTACATTGCCTCCTGAATTGCGAGGCGAAAGGACACACCTGCAAGCGGGCGATTCACCTAAAGGCACAATAAAATCTAAGTTATCTACAACTATTTACATGACATACATTATACAGTATATTATATACAAAATTTGATGACGCGTTTGCGGCGCAAAAGTGTCTATGTGACTCCGGCACTGCCGTTATATCGTAAATTTAGATCACGCGGCACAGTATTGCAGTTCATATTGTTCGTGTGAGCGCGCGTTTCTTAGTCGTTGCACAAAGAAACTATTCCACCAAGATTACATATGAAGAGTACATTCTATGAGAGGTAACTTACTTTTAAAATTGCAATATTTGTTATAACACAATACAACTTTAGTTTGTTGAATGATCGTAGTTACATAGTATTGCATTGAAATGCTTCAAAGAAAAATGTCTTTTTGTTCAGGTGCGTTGACCTATACACATCGTGTTGTTATTACAGTTTATATTCATCTGCTGCACAGTAATGTTTCACAGGTTAGTGTCGTCGTGGTAAAGTTTTTTGAACACAGTAACATCGCTGTATAACAACGTAATTGATACATAAGCATGTCCATTTCCTATTTCCATAATAGTCGTTGTGATGCAGTTCGTTGTGACAAAAAGCATTGTTTATTACAGATCGGACGTGACCCGTCGAGTAATTGGTCCATATGCAGTTCGTTTCCAGTATTCCGTGGAAGCTTGGTTGAAGAACCTCGGACAGCACATAGCTGGCGTCGATGCTTGGATAGTCCAGGTAGGCGTGTCCGTCACATTTCGAGAACATTCCGTTCCCTGAAGTTCGAACCAAAATTCTTCCACTCGTCGTGTTGTTTTCTGGACAGGCACGTTGTGGCCGTTTAATCCAGATAACATCTTGAAATTAGATACTGTAGTAATGTCACTAGACGATGAGCCAATTATGCACTTCACATTTTCAGTGTTTTGTTAAATATAGCTTACCTTAATGTTCGTAGATACTTATCAAAGAAATTGTTCATCGCGTTTACAAAGGTACGATGCATGATGAATATTTTTAACAGTTTCTTTCAAATACGTTTCTGCGTAGTTGCAGACTTATTAATGTACATTAATGTCCGTGAACAGTGGTTCACTATGCAATTTTTTTAGAAGTTTTTCACATTTTGGCACTCGTTATTGTTCAAATTTTCACATAGTAACAGTTACATTATACATCATTTTTCAAAAAACGTAAATAATCATACATATTCACGTCACATATTTTCTTAACGTAAGCATAACACAGTTACACATAAAAATATTAACATCATCATTACATAGCTATAAATTATTACATTATGTCACATTTGATTATATGAATTGCAGATATTTACATTCTCTTTTACGGTTTTACTGGGTTTTTATCCATGTTTTTTGTGATGTCATCAGAAATTAAGATAGGTTAGACACAACATTCATTACATCAGTAGGCTAGACCAGGCGTTTTAACTCCTCAATAAATATTCAAAATAATAAGAGACGGAAAACTGTCAGACTCCTCGCGTTTTGTGCGTGTGTGTATAGTGTCCGTGTCGCCTTGGCTACTGGTAGATGCTTTTCTTGCTGAGAGATGTACGTCTAATCTATCTGTCATACCAAATCAGTGGTACCTACAGTCACATATTTTCCGTGAAAAATTAATATATCATTCACTGCTACGTAATCATAAATTTTACCTTAATAAATGCCGCGGCGTTGAAATAAAAGTTCTCCTGTCTTCAACTGCGTCACTGGTACAGCTGAAATGAAAATTACTATACTACTTATTATCTGTGTTGTAGAAAATGGAGTTTTGCGAGTTGCTCATCAGTGTTTTCATGGATATGACTTTGACATTATGTAGCATGAAATATTCTAAGATCTAGGTGTGCGTATAGCCCAATAATTCTGTTAGTTCTAGGACTTTGTAACAGATACGCACCAGGATGCGGTATGTTAACAATAATATAAGGTCCTTCATATAGCAGACGCCACTTAGCATTGCGTCGTTTGAGTGCTACAGATTTATGATGAGTACGAAGTAGTACAAGCATTCCTGCCTTGAATTTTTGTTTTCTTTTTATTATGTTTGTGTGATGTTTGTTTCACATCTGCGCGTGATGTGTCAGTGTAGTCAATACTTCTCTTATTTTCTGTTCAGGTGTGATTTCTTCGTCTGACAACTTAGGTAATGGTTCTATGATTTACAGGCTAACATTTGTTTTAGTTCTTGCCACACAGCAGGTCGTTGAGATAACGGTACGTTATATGTCTTGTGGTAGAAGATCTTGTGAGGCTTAACTTCAATCTTGTACACATACGTGTTGAGAACACCTAATCGTTTGGTAAAAACTTGTAAATATTTGGATAACACTTCCTGTAGTTTCATACGTCCATGTACACTGAGAGCTGTAGCTTCCTTTATCTTATGATCAATCAATGTTTTGAAGTCCATTAGCTCTGTGTCAGATGAGTGTGTGTGCGTGTCTTGAATGTCATTGTCAAGTACTAACTGAACCTTGTACCCTGTACAGTGTTTGTCATGCTTTAGAGTTCTCCTGTCCACATCAATAATAATTACACTGCCTTTATCATTTAAAATACATTTACCTTTGGAGAAGTCTATAATGCAGTGTTTCTCGCTCATTATATCTAATCCTAATATGCAGTTTCTTACAAGATTTTGTAGAACCAGGAATGGCCATTGTACGGTTCCATTACCTATTTTAATGTTTACAAAACTTGCTTCTTAACGACTTATTACCTAGAACAGTAGTTATTTTACAGTTTTAAACAGGAAACTCAGGCACAGGCTCCAATTCACACATATTTTTATAGAAATTAAAAGATAAAACGCTCACCGCTGCACCTGTATCTAAGATAATAGTAGTTGGAATCCCACCTACTACACCAGTAATAGAGGCTAAAACACTTTCATTTGTGTTTGAACAGCATTGTATACTGTCTTGTTAAAGTTCATCTGATACCTTCTCATTGTGGTTGTATATTATAAATAAAATAGGTAGTTTTTGTTGTCAACTATTAGGCATATCAATATTTTGTTGTTCAGTGGTGGTGTCAAATAAGTGATTAACATTGAAGTCGCCCACCATAGAAGTGACTGTTTCTACACTCCTGGAAATTGAAATAAGAACACCGTGAATTCATTGTCCCAGGAAGGGGAAACTTTATTGACACATTCCTGGGGTCAGATACATCACATGATCACACTGACAGAACCACAGGCACATAGACACAGGCAACAGAGCATGCACAATGTCGGCACTAGTACAGTGTATATCAACCTTTCGCAGAAATGCAGGCTGCTATTCTCCCATGGAGACGATCGTAGAGATGCTGGATGTAGTCCTGTGGAACGGCTTGCCATGCCATTTCCACCTGGCGCCTCAGTTGGACCAGCGTTCGTGCTGGACGTGCAGACCGCGTGTGACGACGCTTCATCCAGTCCCAAACATGCTCAATGGGGGACAGATCCGGAGATCTTGCTGGCCAGGGTACTTGACTTACACCTTCTAGAGCACGTTGGGTGGCACGGGATACATGCGGACGTGCATTGTCCTGTTGGAACAGCAAATTCCCTTGCCGGTCTAGGAATGGTAGAACGATGGGTTCGATGACGGTTTGGATGTACCGTGCACTATTCAGTGTCCCCTCGACGATCACCAGAGGTGTACGACCAGTGTAGGAGATCGCTCCCCACACCATGATGCCGAGTGTTGGCCCTGTGTGCCTCGGTAGTATGCAGTCCTGATTGTGGCGCTCACCTGCACGGCGCCAAACGCGCATACGACCATCATTGGCACCAAGGCAGAAGCGACTCTCATCGCTGAAGACGACACGTCTCCATTCGTCCCTCCATTCACGCCTGTCGCGACACCACTGGAGGCGGGCTGCACGATGTTGGGGCGTGAGCGGAAGACGGCCTAACGGTGTGCGGGACCGTAGCCCAGCTTCATGGAGACGGTTGCGAATGGTCCTCG
Organism: Schistocerca gregaria; assembly: GCF_023897955.1. Lineage (NCBI taxonomy): Eukaryota > Metazoa > Arthropoda > Insecta > Orthoptera > Acrididae > Schistocerca > Schistocerca gregaria. Next base: position 60,059,478 of record NC_064926.1, on the reverse strand, counting down.
CCGATACTCCAGGAGCAACAGTGTCCCTAATTTGCTGGGAAGTGGCGGTGCGGTCCCCTACGGCACTGCGTAGGATCCTACGGTCTTGGCGTGCATCCGTGCGTCGCTGCGGTCCGGTCCCAGGTCGACGGGCACGTGCACCTTCCGCCGACCACTGGCGACAACATCGATGTACTGTGGAGACCTCACGCCCCACGTGTTGAGCAATTCGGCGGTACGTCCACCCAGCCTCCCGCATGCCCACTATACGCCCTCGCTCAAAGTCCGTCAACTGCACATACGGTTCACGTCCACGCTGTTGCGGCATGCTACTAGTGTTAAAGACTGCGATGGAGCTCCGTATGCCACGGCAAACTGGCTGACACTGACGGCGGCGGTGCACAAATGCTGCGCAGCTAGCGCCATTCGAAGGCCAACACCGCGGTTCCTGGTGTGTCCGCTGTGCCGTGCGTGTGATCATTGCTTGTACAGCCCTCTCGCAGTGTCCGGAGCAAGTATGGTGGGTCTGACACACCGGTGTCAATGTGTTCTTTTTTCATTTTTCTAGGAGTGTAGTTTGTGGGATTAGCATTTGAATTGGGTACTGATCCAGATTGAGGTTGTGTATCAGGTGTCACTTCTATTATATTCGCATTCTGATATTGCCTGTTGTGATTTTCCTAACTTTTGCGGTTGCTGTTGCAGTTGCGCATTATGACTTACCTGTCGGTCGTAAGGTATGCTCCAATTTTGTCCTGATGGCTGCTGTGGTATAGCAGTGTTTGAATGAAAGTATTGATCGCTACGAGTCCAGCCTTGATGCTGTCTTGGCTCGTAGTTATTGTTTCTGTTTCTGTTTGGGGTTTGTTGTTATATTTGTATCCGTTGTTACCGTTGTTGTTTTAGTTATTACACGGGTGCCTTTTGTATGGATTGCCGCATGAAGTGTAATTACTGTCGTAACTGTTGTTTGTATTGGAATACGCGTGTTGATCTTGATTTCCGTATTGAGACGGCATGTGAGTTGGCTGTTTTTTCTGTACAGAGTATCCAATTGCCGGCGCGCCAGAATTGAGTTGGCAAGCCTGTATGTTTTGCATACCATCAATATAAACATTGTGGCTGCTGTTTTGCCGCGCGAAGCGCTGATCTTCAAGTAACATGTCAACCGAATCTAAAGCTGTTAGAAAATAGTCTGGATCGCCATGTGGAATATGTAAGAGTTTTTTTTTTATGTTGAAAGGCAATTTGGCCTTCAACGCACAGACTATATCACGTGTTGCGACTGGCTCGTCCACAAAATGTCTCATGTTCAAGTATTTTTCAGAATATCTACGTAAGTTTCCATATTTACTGTTAAAAGTTTCAGGTTCTAAAATTTGTCTTCTGAGTCGCTCCTGAACGGATTGCGACCAGAATTTGTTCAGAAAGGCACGCTCAAACTCACTGTACGTGGTACATACGTCAGCTTGACTGTATGCACAGACAGCTGCATCGCCTTGGATGTAACCGACAATATATCAAATCTTTTACCGGTCACTCCAAGTGTATGGAAATGCGTTACTAAAAGATTTAAGAAAAATCACCGGATGAATGGTTCGTTTTTCTGGGATAAAAGTCTGAAATTACTGTGTTTTATTAAGCTTTCTTCTTCCTTTGCGTTATGATATGGATTTGTTCCACTGTAATGTTCAGATGGCGAGTAATTACGATAATGTTGCTGTGGTTTACCATGATAATAGCTTGTGTTTGTCTTTGCACGACGTATGTATTGTTGTCGTGGTGTGTTTTGATCTTGCGTGTTTGTCGTGTGCGGTATGTGTGCGTCATACTCGTATATCTATTGGTTTCTGAACTGTACATTTTGACTGGTATTTTCGTTACATTCAGACTGTGTTGATCCGTGAATTGCTTCATTTGTGCAGTGACAGACTGCACTGCGTCACTAATCAACAACTCTTTGTTATTAGTGATGTATTCGGCTACGGAGTCGTGCACAATTGTTGGTAAATTTTCACGTATGTGTCAGTCAAAATGTTTGTCTTTGTTCTCTACCCAATCATGAAATTCTTTATTAATATTTTGAAAATGAGCTGTGGTATCACATTGTAATCTGTCAGTCAGGTGTTGTTCAACATCGTCAAATTTATTCTGAACGTCAGTAATTCGTTTTTCAAGGTTCTGATGTACTGAAGGATATGTTTGAATTTGTTCAGTAAGAGCTTCACACGTGACATTAAGGTTATTTACTTGTGTCTGTAAAAGTGCTACGTCATTTGTAGTCTTTTCTTGTATCGTATTAAGCTTGGAAAATTTCGTACTGAGTTCAGTCACCTGTTTCGTCAGTGTGGCGTCTATAAGTTCCACACGTTTACATAAATTGTCATTACATGACTTGATTGCTATAAGATCAGATTTAAATTCGTCATTTTGTGTCTTTAACTGTTCATTTTGTGTCTTTAAGGTTGCCATAGTTTCTGCGCTTTGTTTCATTAGCATTTCTAACATGTTGGCAATGTTTACTATTTGAAAGGTCTCTGCCGCCGCCGCATCATTAGACGTGACGTCATGTATTAAAATCGACTCTGATTGAGGGTTTGAAATTTTTGTGGTGGACGGCCTATTGTCAAATTTTCCGGTAACACTTGCGTCAATATTTGATGAATAGTCACTACCGGTTGTTGTAATAAAGTCATTTACTAACATTTGTCTCGCTTCCGAGTCGGATTGCGTCTGAATAGTATGTCTTTGCTGTTCCATCTTTGCGTATGACAATGCCACACGTAGGTATTGTTTCAATAAAATAAAGGTTTGACACTGCTTTTAAAATAAAATGCAGTTGAACATGAATCGCTCGTAGCAACAATGGCTGTTTGTTAATTTAAAAATGTAAAGTGAATATCGGATTATTCTTAATGGCTGCTGGCCATGTTACAACGTATCGTACAGAAGTCGCCCATATTTTACACTCGTGTATTGGTATTGTTGCAGATGTTAATGTTTAAGTACTGACAATGAAATTTATCACTGAAAACTGCTACGCGCGAAAGAAATACTACAGAATCTACTAATACACTGAATTATGCGCCTGGTCCAGCCTGCCAATGCAAAGATGCTGCGTCCTACCTTATTTTGCTGGAAGCTTCGTTGCGTCCTCCCGCAAAATTTTAGAATTGGAAAATATCTTCAGATTTTTGTTATTTCTCATATCTTCAAGTCCAGGTCCAGAAAGTTGATTTTTCACATGAAACAAAGAGAACAATGCAACAAATGACAAAATAACAAGTTCGACACGCAGTCGCCAATATAAAATAAATAAATAAAAAATAAAATAAAATATTTATTATTGTATATGTATGATAGTGACTGGTTGTAATTAATATTTACTTATCTGGAACGTGGACGTTTAATTATTTGGTATCAGGTGCTTGACAATGGCTTTTTCGAAGATGAAATTTTTTCGTAGTTTACCGTGAAATAAGACTCAAATAATCGGACTTCGTATTTAAATCGTTTCCAAAGATTGTTGCGGTAGGTGCGGACTCAAAATCTCAATATTAGAATAATTTGCCAGCCATGTCAATACGTCGGGGCTGTCTACTAAACATTAAAAAGTTTACACAGTTAGTTAAATCAGATATATTCAACAAATAAGCCTACAGTTAAATAATTCAGCTTACTTTCATAAATATAGAACCTTTACAGAGTCGAGTGCCTAGTGAGATTGAAACTCGCTGTGTTCTTATATATCATCAAATATGGTGGTGGACCAGTTAATAAAAATAAACATGTTTCCCGCTCCAGCTATTCTACCAGACCTACTTCTTCTTAATGAAACATAAGAGTGTCATAATTGTATTTTGTTTTATCATCGGCATATCGCTGCAGTTTTGTGCCATAGGCTTTATTTATTTGTCAGAGATTAATTATTTAATTAAGATTTCGCGTTTCCGAGGAAAGTCACGCACGACATGTAAATGTGCCTTTATATTACTCTCGCGTCGTGGGCTACATTGTTTTTTCATCTCCACCCTCACCCATTTGATATCTGATTGGTTGCCACCCCCACGTCTCCCCAAGGCTCAGTATTGGGTCCTATACTCTTCTCTCTGTATGTCAACGATGTGTCATCGGTTCTGACCTATTGCAAATACCGTATGTATGCTGATGACCTTCACTTGTATCTAAGTGCGAAACCAAGCAATCTCAAGAAACCTATTGAAAATTACAGTACTGACCTCGATGCTCTGTCAAAATGGGCACAGGACATAGGTCTAAAACTAAACCCATCTAAAACCCAAGCGGTACTTGTTGGTCACTCTAAGCTCATTAGCCCAAAACATCGGGAATCCGTACCACCTCTTATCCTAAATGGAACAATTATTAACGTCTCTCCCTCAGCAAAGAGTTTGGGAGTAATAATAACTGAAAATCTAAATTGGACAGAGCACGTAACTGCAGTGTGCAAAAAAGGTTCAGCATCCCTTCATGTTCTACACAAATATAAAAAATGTTCCCTTTCGATCTGAAAAAGAAATAAGTACAAACGCTTATACTCCCAATCATTGACTACAGCGATATTATCCTACAAGGCCTCTCTCAGGAAAATTCTCGACGTCTAGAACTGGTTATGAATGCCTGCGTCCGATATATTTGTGACGTTCGACTTTTTGATCACATTTCACCACCATATGCAAAATTGTCCTGGCTGCGTGCAGACAAACGCAGAGATTTTCATACACTCTGTCTCATCTACTGCCTTATAAATGTAAACTGTACCTCATATCCCTCCTCGTCCCTAACGCTCATGTCGGAACAACATGACAGAAACAGACGTTCCCATTATAATAAAATCCCCTCCGTTCCACTGCATCGCTCAGTCACCTTCTCCAAGTCCTTTAGAGTAGCGGGAACCCGACTCTGGAATAACCTCCGTCTTTATGTTAGAGAACTTAAAAGCATGTCCAGCTTCAAATAACAGTTAATGACGTATCTACTTAAGCAACAGTAATGCCTTCCTCTGTACAAGAATGCACTTTCCCCTCCTTAAATCTCCATTCCCCAAAACACGCTAAACTAGTAAACATCTACTTTACACACATCTGCACAAACCTTCATTACTATTGCCAATCCTTCTCATGTTTGTCATTATTATTTGATTTTTTACTGTTATTGTTATTGCTTATTATTGCTTTTATCATAATCTGTATGTATAGCACCTGCTGTAAAAATACTGCCAGCATTTAATTTATTAGGTCTTAGTCATGTTTATCATTACATTTTTTAGTACTATTATTATTGCTTTTAGCATAATCTGTATGTATAGCACCTGTTGTATAGCACCTGTTGTAAAAATACTGCCGCATTTACTTTATTAGGTCTTAGTCACTACTCTTTATTCATATTGTCACTGGAGTAAGCTAATATTCTTATTTAAACTAAGGTCATGATGTAACTCTGATGTGTGAAATGCTGTGTGTGTGGAACACTGGTCCGATGTAAGAGAGGGCCACATGGTCCTAATCTGATCAGGTTAAATAAATAAATAAATAAATATTTCTTCCAGACAGTATATGATATGTGCACCAAGATCGACTAAAATCTATCTAGTGGTTTTAAGAGGAGATTCGGAATGTACATACGTAGGGTGAAGAATAACGCCGCACTTCGAGGTCGGTATGCGGTTTCTCAACCAGATCAAGATAAAGGTTTCTCTAGGAAAATGAGATCGGGTGCATTTTGAAAACACGCCTTTTAAAACGAGGAGCTGGCAACACTACCATATCGTGCAGCGCCTGGGAATGTATAGAGGTACGTTTACCACACAAGGCATTGTACTGGCTACTGTAGCACACCCAGTAGACTGCTAGGACACCAAACCCAGATCCACCATGGAGTTATAGTTGGAATCAATATTAGGCTCCTTTTATATTATTTTTTGGACTTCCATTTGCTAGTTCTCGTCATTTACAAAAGGGACATCATTTTGTCATTTAAGAATAACATATTACATGACAGTTGGATCCATTTAACTGCATGCGTGTGTCTGCTAACCACGAGTGCATAACTATAATTGGTCCTGACCAGTTCATGTAGACTGGCGTTCCTATGGAGTACACAGACGATAAATATGGTGATATGCTTTTCGTGCTGGGTGCGTCCAATAAACAAACTGCTACTGTTGCTTATGCAGATTCTGCAGGGTACTCTCAAAGACGCTTTCTTGGTAAGATTGCTTTTCATCGACTGGAGGCATGCCTTCGGAAAACCGGTAATCTCTGTCCACAACTAATGGACAGAGGTCATTCAGGGAGCAGACATACTCCATAAACAGAGGATGTGATTCTTGAACCTGTTCACACATCACCTGGATGAAATAACCGAGATACTGCAAGGCAGTTCCAGATAACTCAAAGCCTGGTTGTTGAAGTATTGCACAATGAAATACTGCATCATACTGTATACGTTAACTTAACACTAGCTGCTATAAGGCAGCATTCGACGAGTACAGTTTTGTGAATGGCTTTTGCACCAGATTGGAGATAACGAATATGTTATAAATATTGTGATACGAAATGATGTTTCAAGTTCAACAACAATCATTATTGGTCGGAACACAACCCACATGCCATCCACGAACCTGCCTTTCAGGCACGCTTATGCATAAATTTTAAGGAGGAGCGCTTCTGAGTCTTTACCTATTGTTGGATGAGTTTAATGCGCCACTGTATAGTTCATTTATTTTGCAATTCTTTGCCTAACGCATTGTAAAACGTTCCACGTGCTGTTTGGGAACAGCTATGGTTTAGCATGATGGGGCACCATCAAATTTTCGAATGAGTGTTTGTGTAACTATTTAAATGAAGCATTTCCAGAGAAACAGAGTAGTAGTGGAGGTCACATGCTCTCACCTCCACATTCTCTGGACCTTAATCCAACCGATTTTTTGTTGTTGTTGGGACACTTAAAGCAACAAGTTTATTTGTAGTTTCCAACAAAGTATGATCTGGTGGGTTGCGAATTGTTTACAAATGTAAGGCAGTCATTTTGAACATCATCTCTAATGCGAATGTTAGTTGTACCTGTGAAGATATGCCTGGACGTCAAACATACACAATGCAATTATTGTGTGCAGTGTAATGCGCAATCTACTGTAGCCTACCTAATGTGTTTCTTGTATCTTACTGAATACAGACAATGTTACTGTATCCGCTATTATTTTCTGTTACCTTTATTTGTGTCATTCTTTAGATTGACACAATTTGTGTTATTCTTTAGATATCTTTTATCTAACTACTTCCCAATGAATGATTGCGATTTACCGCTTACTTTCATTTTCCTGTCCTTTCCCTGAATCCACATATTCATCTGTAAGTATCATATGTACACCACAACTGACTGAACCATAAGTTAAAAACCCATCTTATATAAGAAATAAGTCATCTGTGTGAAATCCACAGATGTCATAGAATAAATGTATGTAAGTGTGTATGTATCTTCAACATTTTCTTCTAAACCACTGGACTGATTTGAACCAAACTCGGTACACATATCACTATCAGGCTGCAATCGCTGTCATGGTAAGAATCAACTACCTATCATAGTTCATGAGATATGACGCCATAAAGAATTAGTTGCGTGGAAAACTGCCACATTGTGCATAACGTTTAAATTTATTGCTTTTTTGATACTAACTCCATCAGCGACAATTTAGTAGACGGTATTCACATATGCAGAATGTTCCTACAGAAATAGATCGTTGTGTTCAAGAAAATGTAAATGCATGAAGTTTTAATACATTTATTCTTTATCACTAAGACACTCCTACAGTGGAGCCAACTGCTACCCGTCAGCGCTTTTGACGGGTTTCAACGGCAAAGGGGAAAACAAACAATAGCGTTTTATAGAGCTATGAAGACGCGTGCTGAAACTGTCTCATAATTTCAAAGGTGCTTTCATAAATACATGGGAATAAAAAAATTTTTATATTGCAATACAAACACAACTTTTTCTATTTATAACAGTGAAGGAAGACCTGTAAAATTATTGAAAAATGTTCAGAAAATTTTACATTACTTACCCTTATGTTAAGGATCCGATTAGTGAATTAAGGCTACATTTTGATACGCCTACTCATGTGTACCTGAGGTAGCTCCTTCAGACATGTGACTTCGCTTTTCTACCTAAAGTACCCTACACCATAACGTTAAATTCATAGAGGCACACTCACTCAACACCCACGTTAAATTTGTAAAGTACCAAAAGTCTAAATAATTCAGAAGATAATTTTCTATCGACTACTTTGATTTTGTTTCTTATGGTTTATCGTGGAACGTATAAACGCTATTACTTTTATACTTTGTAGCCTGAGACAGGGATGTTCCTTGAACCACTATGTATTTCCTTTAACCATGTGAGAGTGACTGCCAATGATTTTTAATGAGAGGCCTCTCGTCTCTTAAGTCAAACTTTTACTTGTGGCTAATAACATGGCGGGAGAATGGGAATTACTAACACTGACAAGTCTCGTTCTGAATACCAACCGAAAATTTACCTTGTAACTCCTTTATCTAATTAATGACGTTTTATTTCTGGCATTGTAATTTAACATTCTCCGCCTTCATCTCACGCGGTACAAGGCTCCTGTGCTCACAAATGATTCACCACGATATTACGCAACAAGAAGCAATTACGGTGTATCAAATACATGACGTAACTTTATTACATTAATTTATTTAGTCCTAACATTAACTATGGCCTCTCTGTCTGCTTTGTACTGGAATCAGTGTGCACGTGGGCTAGGGTATGATCGTGCCCTCACAACCTAATTTTTTAACCAGTTTCAACAAACTCGCAAACCGAATCATATTCACTCATAGACCAATCACACATATTTCAGAAACACTAAAATAATGCTCATGCAATTAACAAGTTCTCAGCTGACTATCAAATGGCCTCCTCAGGACATATGGGAAGTGACAATGACAAAACTATGTGAAACAACTGCAAGCCATTGCCTGCTTTTATCATAAGTATATTTCTGAGTGATGCTAAATGTTAGTGTCCCTGCACAAAGAAAAGTATTATCTTCTCAATAACCTTCAAATCGTGAGATACATTCTTAATTATTTATATGTGAAATTAATTAATTTACTCATGGCACTGTTGTTGCTTACGTCTGCCGTCACTTTCAGAATTCAAATTAATCATCAAATTAAATAATTTAATAAGATTAAACCTTGATTTGTTGGTGTATCCATGTATTACCACAAAAAAACGATGAATAATTGAGGGAGTATGAATAAGAACAAAGGAGTAATTCAGTTTAGAAAGATTAGTTTTTATTCATCCTTCTATAACTATAACTAGCTCATAAACCTTACAAAAAAAGGCAGTCACAAAGAGAAAAGGGTGGTGCTTGATTGGCAGAGCATTCATAGGAGTGGAAGCTATACAAGTTGACCCCAGAATTAATTTCTTTTACAACGCAGACTGTGAGGCCCAATTCTGTTCAAATGGAATCAACTACGACAAAATACACCACAAACTATGGGTCACAGGGAATAGGACGCTGTGAATATCATTTAACAACTCTGTTCTGGTGCAGCAATAGTTTATCCTTTCACCTTGATTCATGCACTGCAGTAGCAGAAAACGACGCAATGTGGGCGAGAAACGGCGTGCTGCGGCAGCTGTAATGCTCTGCTGCGTCCACGAAAATTTGCAAACTATGCAGATTGCCGTTCTGATCATAATAACTCGGGGAACTTCCCTATCAGAGCCCTGAAATCCCGGCAGATTTTAGTGTATGGTGCGCCCTTTTACTGGGCCGGACAAACTAATTCTACTCACCGGCACGACAGTGCGTGTTGGAATTCTCAAACATCAGACGGCCGACTCAGGACGAATAGGTTCACCCTCGTGACACACGATATGTCCGAGATCATACGCACTTCCACTGTCGGTACAGTTGGAAAGTGCCATTGGCTCTTAGTCAACCACAAGTTGAAGACCACAGGTCTTACCCTTTGGAGAAATATCTCAAGTTCTCCGGCAGGAGAAGACCAGAAGATGAAGGAAAAGAATATAATCATTTTCCACCAACCCTCAGTATGAGAGCCGAAGCAGCAGAAAGAAACCGCCTCGCAGTTCTACATACCAATCGAGCATTCCTCTTCTCATTGAATCTCCCCTCTTGACTCTTCTGTTGACCTGGTAGCCAATCCAGACACACCACCCTGGTCATCAAGTTGGCGGAGCAACCCTCTACTTTGCATATCCTGAGAGAAGCCAATCGCTAACTCAAAATCTCTCTTGTCTGAAAAAAAGATTTTAGATTAGCAAGACATTGTTATCACGGTACGTATGACCATGTTTCGACAAAAAACATCTACCTAGATGGAACCAAAGACCCTCAGTTACCGAGATATGTAATCTTTCCAAGCTGACCATTTCCAATCTCCGAAAGAAACCTGTTAAGGTTCCCAGACAGTTTTGCCCCACTAAACACATGCACGAGCTACTCTGTCCGTATCGTCCCAGCTTCCAACATGAAAATGCTTGGAGTTTTATGGCCATCCCACTACTGATAGAAAAGTTCAGATTACAGCCAGCAATTCATGAAGGGGCTAGGTCACAGGTTATGATATCATTCATTATTTGTCGATCTATTCACATTCATTAAACTTTTCGTTTCGGCAAAATCAGTAAAACACAATTAAATAGTCTTTTATAAACCAGCAGTTCTTAAAACAGAGAGTGAAATGCTTTAAATTCAAAGGAACACAATGGCTTAACCAATTTAAGAACGATAGTAGAATGTTTAAATAAATATCATACGTTAAATGTCCCCCCCCGATAGCTGAGTGGTCAGCGCAAAAGAATGTCAACCTGACGGCCCGGGTTTGATTCCCGGATGAGTCGGAGATATACCCCGCTCAGGGACTGGGTGTTGTGTTGTCCTAATCATCAACATCATTTCATCCCCAAGGACGCGCAAGTCGCCGAAGTGGCGTCGAATCGAAAGACTTGCACCCGACGAACGGTCTACCCGACGGGAGGCCCTAGTCACACGACTTTTAATACTTTAAATATTCCAGCCTAACAAAATGGTTTTAAATTATAGACGCTAGATGTAACACGGTTCCTCAAGAGACCCGACAGATATGAAGCAAAATTTTTGAAGGTCAAATGTACTAGTGCAAATGAATAACAGATGAAATATTTAAACAAATTTAAATGTACTAACTAACAGAATAGTTTTAAATTACACAGCAAGCTTTGACACGGTTCTTTAATACACCTGAAAAATTTGAAGCAAATTTTTTAAATGTCGAATGTAGTAATGACTAGCACAAACTTCGTAAAAATGTTTAAACAAATTTAAATGTTGTGGGTTAACAGAGTGGTGTTAATTAGAGACCAATACTTAACTCAATCTTTTGAGACAGCTGAGAAATTTAATGAAATACAAGGGCCATTAAATGGTCCACCTCACTACGGAAAACCTGACACAGAAATGGCACAGCACCAAAAGGAATTGAAGCCAAAAGACAAAAAATACACGAACTCTGGATAGATTAAGGCCCACGCTGACAAGTGAAGACAAGACTCAAGCAGCGGTCACTCTGCCGCAGAGCAGCTTCACACGAGGTAACACCAGCGGCGAATCCCAAATGAGAGCCAGTACGTCGATGCGATGACATTTGTTAGGCCGGGCGTATTGTATTCATCGACTGCACAAACAGTAGCTGACCCACTAGGCAACAGCAGTGCCATGCGACAAGAAGGTGCTTAGAAACACCATCATGTCAAATAGTATGCTAACGTTCAACGTGTTTATAAATGAATATCGGTGTTTTAACGCTTGATAATATTTATTATATTAAACTTACAGCTATAAATGATATGTCAAATGAAAGAACAACTCAAACAGATTTACCAAGAACCTTATGAATGTTCAATGCGCGCACTATTTGTCACACGGCACACATCAAGTCTGTAGCCGACTTCTTCCCAAACGTTGATAAGTGGGTGTCCGTGATTGTAGCTGTTGTCGTTGGCAGGAGAGCCAACCGTATTGATAAAGGAGGCCGAAATACACGCGTTTTATCTCACGTAGGCTGGCGTGATGTCTGGAACATGACAAGGGAATTAGAATTGAGAAAAACGGACGTAGCTGGTGGAATACTTAACTTTATTCCATTAATGGAGAACGTCGCTCTTTATGGTACATGATTCACAATATCAATAGTACGGATACTGGCGCCTTGCTAGGTCGTAGCAAATAACGTAGCTGAAGGCTATGCTAACTATCGTCTCGGCCAATGAGAGCCTATAAGTGAGTGAAACATCGCTAGCAAAGTCGGCTGTACAACTGGGGCGAGTGCTAGGACGTCTCTCTAGACTTGCCGTGTGGCGGCGTTGCGTCTGCAATCATTGACAGTGAAGACACGCGAGTCCGACGTATACTAAGGGACCGCTGCCGATTTAAAGGCTACACCCTTAGAGAGACAGGAGTGGCCGGAGAATCGACCTTCATCGGGCCGGGGTACCCGACGGGCGAAGACAACACACGGTCCGGAGCGGGCAAGAGTTCCATGTCGGAGGACAACTGGTCCCGGGAAGCGATCGGCGGTGCGGGACCCAGGAAGGAGTCGGGCGGTTGCAGCGACGCGTCGCCGGCGGGAGAACAGGCGGCGGCGGCGGCGGCGGCGGCAGAGGCGGCAGCGGCGGCGGCGGCGCGTCATCATTTGACAAAATGGAAGGCAGCGTCCATAACACTTGGGGCTGAGGCGAGCCAGTAGATGGATCCCCGGGGCGCTGACCGGACGGCACCGTCGCTGAAAGCAGACGGCGAGCGGCAGATCCCGTGCGACGACAGAGGCGTAGCTGAGATGCCGACGCACCTCACCAGAGGCCCCCAAAACCAGATACATAGCGCGTCCGAGGCAGCGAAGAATGCGCCCTTCGAGTCAACGCCGTGAACCTTGATAGTGGCGATAGTAGACAACGGCGCCTGGGGCAAAAGCAGGTGTCTGCCGCTGCACAGGAACCTGATGCGGCGGATGTAGCAAAGACATCAAGGTTCGATGAGAGCGACCGTGGAGCAACTCAGCCGGCGAGCGACCATCTCGGGTCTGACAGCGATACGAGGACAAACAGAGCAATAACGCGTCCTCCCGAGAATGCGACTCTTTCAACTTCAACATCTGTGACTTGAAAGTCCTGACCAATCGTTCAGCGGCACCGTTTGACTGTGGCGAAAACGGCGCGGACGTCAGATGTTGAATACCATTGGCCTTGCAGAATGACTGAAATTCTGCGGATATGAATTGTGGGCCATTGTCGGAAACAATAGTCAGTGGAAGACCTTCAATGCAAAAGATAGCATATAACGCTTGGATGGTGGCAAATGACGTCGTGGAAGGCATCCGGACAACAAAAGGAAAATTACTGAATGAATCTACCACAACCAACCATCGTGCATTCCAGAATGCACCAGCAAAATCGATGTGTAAGCGTTGCCAAGGGGAAGTGGCTTTTGGCCATGCAAAGAATTTCCGCGGTGGTGCTGATTGTTGTTCGGCACACACCATGCAAGAAGAGCACATATTCGCAATCGCGGCATCGATTCCGAACCAAGTACAGTGCTACCGAGCAAGTTGTTTCGTTCTCACTATACCCCAATGTCCTTGGTGGAGAAGCTTTAAGACAGAGGACTGTAACGAACGTGGTATCATGACCCTGGACTGAACATTATCAGAGCGCAACAGCAAAACACCTAGTCGTCCAACAGTCTCTCCTTGTGAGCAAAAAAATCTGCGAACCAGCGGGTCCCCGATCCGTGACTTTGACAAGGGCCATTGCTTAGCAACAAAACCCAGAACGGGAGCAAGGATAGGGTCGGCAGCTGTGTCTGTAGCTACACGACGAAAATCAATCGGAAACGATTCGACCACGTCATCGGTTTCCGCATCAATGAACATGCAAGCAAGTTCGGAGGAATCGAATGCCCTATCCTCAACAACAGGCAAGCGGGACAACGCATCGGCGTTTCCGTGCTTAGCAGTGGACCGATACAAGATATCGTAGCGGTACTGTGAGAGGAAAATAGACCAGCGAATGAATTTCTGCTCTGTACGTGAGGATATAGGCTTGGTCGGATGTCAAAGGTTTGTGGTCCGTGATTATGGTAAAGTGACGCCCATACAATAAATCATGAAACTTTGTAACACCAAATACGAGAGCCAATAATTCTTTCTCGATCTGTGTAAAGCAACGCTGATTTCAACTGGCTAAAGGCGCGTTCGCATTCCTTCGTCCAGACGAACGGAACACCCTTAAGGCGTAGGCGATGCAGCGGAGCTGAAATGGAAGAGGCGTGCGGCACATATTTATTATAATAGTTGATTTATCACAGCACACACTGTAGCTGCTTCAAATTCTGCGGCGAAGGCAAGTCTCGTATGGCACGGAGGTGCGTTGGACTGGGATGTATGCCTTGGGTATTGATTACATGTCCCAGGTATGGCAAGTCCCGAGCAAAAAAACTCACATTTGTCCTTTCGCAAGACCATTTTTTCGCAAGACCTGAAATAATGTTCGGAGATTGGTCAAATGTTCGTCTTCCGTCTTTCCAGAGATCACAATATCGTCCAGATAATTTGCTGCAGTAGAGACCGACGCACAAACAGTTTGTAGATATTGCTGAAACAATGCAGGGGCGGATGCACACCCGAATGGTAGTCGTTTGAATCGATACAAACCATGATGCGTCTTGACCACCAAACTGCGCTAGGATTCTTCGTCCACCGGTATTTTCAAGTACGCATCTGCTAGGTCCAACTTCGAAAAATATTTACCCGGGCACAGTTTGTCAAAAAGATCTTCCGGGCGGGGTAAAGGAAAAGTTGCAATCACTAGTTGTGCATTCACTGTTGCCTTGAAGTCCACACAAAGTCTCAACTTTCCGGAAGGTTTTGGCAAAATTACTAAGGGTGATGCCCAGAGAGAAGCCTGCACACGTTCAAATACACCTTGTGATTCCAATTCGTGCAATGTTTTTGCGACCTCATCACGCAATGCGTGGGGAACATTGCGCGCTCTGAAAAATTTCGGTTGCGCGTTTACTTTCAGTTCCAAATGTGCTTTATAGTTCTTAGCGCAACCGCGGCCCGGTGCAAAAATGTCTGCAAATTCTTCACATAGACGAGAAACACTGAAGGCACAGTCTGGTTCACTGATAGGACGTGCTTTACTATAGAGAAGTTAAAAACTGAAATAAATCGAAACCAAACAAGTTCACTGCAGAAGAAGAACGAACGACGTAAAATGACACAAGTTTTTTTTTTTTGTCCTTTGTATGTTGCAAGAAGGCTGCACTGTCCTAACACAGGGATACGTTGACCGGAGTAGCTATTTCACGTAACATTTGTGGCACGCAACGGAGGTGTGCCCAGCAGTTTGTAAGTGTCATGATTGATCAGTGAAACTGCAGCTCCGGTATCGAGCTGGAATGGTATCACTTTGCCGTTAATGTCCAAGTCTACAAAAAGTTTATTGTCCTGCTGACGACAAGAGCGACTATCTCGTGCAACGTGAACTGACACTGGCTCATAATCACTTGCGACTTGACGGGAGTTCCGGCGATGTCGACGCACACTATTTTTGGGACGAACACAGTCACCGTTAGAGATAGTGGCACTGGGCGGAGTGGAATGAACTACATGAATTTCCATGGGCGAAGTTTCGCGAGCCTGAGTATCGTGGGTTCGATTCCGATTCCAGCGCGAAGCAAAGGGCCTGGAACGGTCCTTTTTTATTATAATAAAAGCAAATTTCTTGGCGTGGCGGGCAATTCTCACGCGAATGTTTAGTAGCACACAGCGGGCATGATTTGATCACTGCATTTGCATGCCGGCGCGGCACACGTGGCTGAGAGCCTGTTGGCAGCGGCGCGGCCGGGCGCGAGGGTTTGTTTACTGCTCCGTGCAGCTCGCCCGGCGGGCCGAGTAACCTGACACACTGCTGGCGAAGTTTCAAATGATTCCCGAGCAAAGTCAAGTGTGTCCTGCCGATCCAATATGTCCATCACTTGTTGAAGGAAGGGATTTACTAGTTTCAAAATCTGTTCCCTTATACGAACATCAGAAACGTTCTGTGCAATTGCATCACTTACCATAGTATCTGAATAAGGGAGTCCACATTGACACTCAAAAGCACAATCCCTTGTAAGGCCTTGCAAGTTTGCAACCCACTCGCGATTAGTCTGACCTGCCGTACGTTTTGTACAAAAGAAGGTATACCGTTTGGCAACTATATTGACTGATTCTTTGAAATATGCATCTAATTCAGGCAAAATTTCTTCGTAGGACAGAGTTGCTTCGTCGCGTCGGGGAAATAATTTGACTATCACGCGGTACGTGGTCACGCCGACAGAAGACAATAAATAAGGCTGTCACTCGTTACCTTGATTTCTGTAGGCGGCGAGATGGAATCCAAATTGGCCTGACCCCTCCGTCCAGCTTTCCAGTGCAGCATCAAAAGGTCGAAAGTTGGTGCAACAGCGTGTTGTGGCTGCGTTAGCGGTGAAGCGGCTGCTGCCGCATCGTTTTGCATCGAACATTGACCCTGTACGAGCTGTCCAAGGGATCCAGTAGGGCCTGCGTCCGCTGATTTTGTAAGCGATAAAATTCGTTAACTTTATTCCATTAATGGAGAACGTCGCTCTTTATGGTACATGATTTACAATATCAATAGTACGGATACTGGCGCCTTGCTAGGTCGTAGCAAATAACGTAGCTGAAGGCTATGCTAACTATCGTCTCGGCCAATGAGAGCGTATAAGTGAGTGAACCATCGCTAGCAAAGTCGGCTGTACAACTGGAGCGAGTGCTAGGAAGTCTCTCTAGACCTGCCGTGTGGCGCCGCTCGGTCTGCTATCATTGATAGTGGCGACACGCGGGTCCGACGTATACTAAGGGACCGCGGCCGATTTAAAGGCTACCACCTAGCAAGTGTTGTGTCTGGCGGTGACAACACAGTAGCAACAGCTGCCATGTGGTTTTTTTCCTTTGTGGCTTCACCAAGGGTCGTGTGTACGTGCCTCCGCTACCAGCAGACCTCCCTCAATTAACAAACCGGATTGAAGCAGCTGTTGCTACAATCACTGAAGACATACTTATCAACGTTTAGGAACAACTCGGCTATAGACTTCATGTGTGCTGTGTGACAAATAGTGCCCACATTGAACATGTATAGCCGGACGGAGTGGCCGAGCGGGTCTAGGCGCTTTATTCTGGGACCGCGCGACTGCTACGGTCGCAGGTTCGAATCCTGCTTCGGGCATGGATTTGTGTGATGTCCTTAGGTTAGTTAGGTTTAAGTAGTTCTAAGTTCTAGGGGGCTGATGACCTCCGATGTTAAGTCCCATAGTGCTCAGAGCCATTCAACCATTTTTAGAACATTTATAAGGTTCTTGGTAAGACGGTTCGAGTTGGTCTTTCATTTGACATTATTTATTTATGACTATATGTTTAATGTAATTAATATTATAAAGCGTTAAAACACCGATATTGATTTATAAACACCCTGTACTTCCAGCAAATAGCTGCCTGAACAAGTAATCCAGAATAATTTAAAACAACAGCCGTCCAAACGCATTTGACAGACTAAACTATAAAATAAAGAACAAGACAATGTAAACACTGGCGAGAACAAAGAATAAGTGGATTAATATAACTAAGCTACCAACATAGATTAGGTAGATTTTTAACAAGTATTTTGAACTTCCCTTCCAGGTTGAAACTCTGGTTCTATAACAAACCATAGCAGTCAGATACTAGCACAAGACGGCCCCAGACCAACTCGTGCTCCAAGACTGACGCAAGGAATCTCGCCTTACAACATCCAAGGCTGGCAACACAGAAAGTTTCACAGCTCTCCAGCACCGCTCCCATTATACTAATATATTTGGCCAGAAGAGAATCTAAAACATAATTAAAAGAACACATTAATCATAGATGTTCATGACAGCACTGACAGCACTGATTTTGAGGTCAAACTGCTGAGGTCATCGGTCCCTAGGCTTGCACACTGCTTAATCTAACATAAACTAAGGACATCATATACACCCACCCACGCACGTGAGTGACCTCGAAACTGCGTTGGAGGGAGCGGCGCGAACCGTGGCAAGGCGCCTGAGAATGCGTGGCTACCCCGAGCGGACAGCCGTCACATTCAAAGTGTGACAGTTACAATGTTAGACATCATTTGGCAAGGAGAAACCCTATTAGGGAGAACTTCGGCACGCTACTGGTGATTTCTTACAGCCAATCAGTAAACTAGCTGTCACCACATTCGTCATACCTGGGACGACAAATACGTTACTTTTCAGGAAAACAACACAAGGCACTCAGCGAACACCGAGGTGGGGCACGCTCAAACAATTTCGATTCGAGCCGACACGGCTCAACGATAGTTTGTATGGCCGCCAGATGGCCGCCTAAATAGTGCTGGGATACGAACCAACCGCAGTTCCAGTTGCAATAAACAGCTACATCTACATGATTACTCTTCAATTCACATTTAAGTGCTTGGCAGAGGGTTCATCGAACCACAATCATACTATCTTTCTACCATTCCACTCCCGAACAGCGCGCGGGAGAAACTAACACCTAAACCTCTGCGGTAGCGTTCTCGCTTCCCACGCCCGGGTTCGATTCCAGGCGGGGTCAGGGATTTTCTCTGCCTCGTGATGACTCGGTGTCGCGTGCTGTCCTTAGGTTAGTTAGGTTTAACTAGTTCTAAGTTCTATGGGACTGATGACCATAGATGTTAAGTCCCATAGTGCTCAGAGCCATTTGAACCATTTTTGAATCTAAACCTCCCTGTTCGAGCTCTGATTTCTCTTATTTTATTTTGATGATCATTCCTACCTATGTAGGTTCTGCTCAACAAAATATTTTCGCATTCGGAAGAGAAAGTTGGTGACTGAAATTTCGTAAATACACTGCTGGAAATTGAAATACGAACACCGTGAATTCATTGTCCCAGGAAGGGGAAACTTTATTGACACATTCCTGGGGTCAGATACATCACATTATCACACTGACAGAACCACAGGCACATAGACACAGGCAACAGAGCATGCACAATGTCGGCACTAGTACAGTGTATATCCACCTTTCGCAGCAATGCAGGCTGCTATTCTCCCATGGAGACGATCGTAGAGATGCTGGATGTAGTCCTGTGGAACGGCTTGTCTTGCCATTTCCACCTGGCGCCTCAGTTGGACCAACGTTCGTGCTGGACGTGCAGACCGCGTGAGACGACGCTTCATCCAGTCCCAAACATGCTCAATGGGGGACAGATCCGGAGATCTTGCTGGCCAGGGTAGTTGACTTTCACCTTCTAGAGCACGTTGGGTGGCACGGGCTACATGCGGACATGCATTGTCCTGTTGGAACAGCAAGTTCCCTTGCCGGTCTAGGAATGGTAGAACGATGGGTTCGATGACGGTTTGGATGTACCGTGCACTATTCAGTGTCCCCTCGACGATCACCAGAGCTGTACGGCCAGTGTAGGAGATCGCTTCCCACACCATGATGCCGGGTGTTGGCCCTGTGTGCCTCGGTCGTATGCAGTCCTGATTGTGGCGCTCACCTGCACGGCGCCAAACACGCATACGACCATCCTTGGCACCAAGGCAGAAGAGACTCTCATCGCTGAAGACGACACGTCTCCATTCGTCCCTCCATTCACGCCTGTCGCGACACCACTGGAGGCGGGCTGCACGATGTTGGGGCGTGAGCGGAAGACGGCCTAACGGTGTGCGGGACCGTAGCCCAGCTTCATGGAGACGGTTGCGAATGGTCCTCGCCGATACCCCAGGAGCAACAGTGTCCCTAATTTGCTGGGAAGTGGCGGTGCGATGCCCTACGGCACTGCATAGGATCCTACGGTCTTGGCGTGCATCCGTGCGTCGCTGCGGTCCGGTCCCAGGTCGACGGGCACGTGCACCTTCCGCCGACCACTGGCGACAACATCGATGTACTGTGGAGACCTCACGCCCCACGTGTTGAGCAATTCGGCGGTACGTCCACCTAGCCTCCCGCATGTCCACTATACGCCCTCGCTCAACGTCCGTCAACTGCACATACGGTTCACGTTCACGTTGTCGCGGCATGCTACCAGTGTTAAAGACTGCGATGGAGCTCCGTATGCCACGGCAAACTGGCTGACACTGACGGCGGCGGTGCACAAATGCTGCGCAGCTAGCGCCATTCGACGGCCAACACCGCGGTTCCTGGTGTGTCCGCTGTGCCGTGCGTGTGATCATTGCTTGTACAGCCCTCTCGCAGTGTCCGGAGCAAATATGGTGGGTCTGACACACCGGTGTCAATGTGTCCTTTTTTCCATTTCCAGGAGTGTAGATCTCGCTGCGACGAAAAACGTCTTTGCTTTAATGACTTCCATCCCAACTCGCGTATCATATCTGCCACACTCTTTCCCCTATTACGCGATAATACAAAACGAGTTGCCCTTTTTTGCACCTTTTCCATGTCCACCGTCAATCCCACCTGTTAAAGATCCCACACCGCGCAGCAATATTCTAACAGAGGACGAAGGAGTGTAGTGTAAGCTGTCTTTTTAGTGGACTTGTTGCTTCTTCTAAGTGTCCCTCACATGAAACGCAACCTTTGGCTCGCATTCCTCACAATATTATCTATGTGGTCTTTTCAACTGAAGTTGTTCGTAATTTTTACACCCAGGAACTTAGTTGAATTAAAACCTTGAGAATTGTGTTATGTATCGAGTAATCGAATTACAACGGATTTCTTTTGGTACTCATGTGGATCTTCTTGCACTTTTCGTTATTTAGCGTCAACTGCCACGTGCCACACCATACAATCTTTTCTAAATCGTTTTGCAACTGATTCTGGTCTTCGGATGACGTTACTAGACGGTAAATTACAGAATCATCTGCGAACAGCATAAGAGAACTGCTCAGATTGTCATCCAGATCATTTATATAGATCAGGAACAGCAGAGGTCCCAGGACCCTTTCCTGGGGAACACCTGATATCACTTCAGTTTTACTCGATGATTTGCCGTCTATTACTACGAACTGCGACCTTCCGGACAGGAAATCACGAATCCAGTCGCACAACTGAGACGATACCCGATAGGCCCGCAGCTTGATTAGAAGTCGATTGTGAGAAACGGTGTCAAAAGCTTTCCGGAAATCTAGAAATACGGAATCAACTTGAGATCCCCTGTCGATAGCGGCCATTACTTCGTGCGAGTTGAAATGAGTCTAAGGGACTGGTGTTGAGCGAAACTGTCGTCCTGTAGTGCTCCACTTAGCGGGGAAGTAATCAGTTTGGAAACGGGGAATGAGTGTATGCAGTATTATACAGAGTTTCGCGAGTCTATTACGGTCGCAGGACATAGCTGTTAGTCTGTTTATCAAACGTCGGCTGTTATATTTTCTGCAACACACTTTGGGAATTTGTAACGAACGTTACGAGCCGGAAAGACTGCGTAGCATAACGACTAACCTCTCTGATGGGCATTAACTCCGCTGTATAGACAGACGAGACTGGCGGCAGTTCAAATATTTGGTATATGTAACTATCGGTGCTCAAGAAGGCGTTTCCCACACCCAACTGCGTTTTAGAGCCATCCGTATAGACTGAAGCATGCTGTGGACTCTGTCAGGCAAGGAAGGGCTGCAGGGCGTCGTTAGTGTTCGTGCACGTCCTGAAACCGGATAGCAAGTGGACATCGCGACTGCGGTGAAGAAAGCACCAAATGAAGAGCGAAAATAAGTTAGTTTCTTGTAGGACTAGCTGTAAAAGATGTCACTACTTCACATAGCTGCACATTACTTAGGTATTTCAGTTCGTCCTTTGTCTGTGAGTTGTCAGAATTGGACCATCGCCTTGAGGGAGGCACAGTTACATCGCGCAAAGGAGGAATTAGGTTGAGGAGGGTCAAGGCCGCTGGGTAAGGGGAACTGGCAATTGGGAAGAAGGCAGCTAGGACGAGGGGATATTCAGGCAGTTGTACTTTGCGTAAAGTCAATACATTTTACCAATTGTCAGAGTTGAGTGGAGCCCATTGTAGCTGTAGGTGTAGGAAACATGCAGCTGTTCTCAGCAGTTAGGAAGTCTAAGTCAGTTGCAAATCCTACAAAAAAAAGGTTCTGCTGCTAGATAGTTCGTACAACATAAGTGTGGGTCAACAGGTGCAGGAAATGTTGGGAGTGAGTACCAGGTTACCATCGTTGTGAAGTCTAGTGCAGGGTTGGCTCAGGTGACTGACAGCATAAGGGAGCTATGTAGGAATTCTACGAAGGTAGTGACACTGGGTGGAGCAGGGGATAGTCGTGATAGGGACGGGGAGTATGATGTAGGTGGTGACGTGGGAAAAGACAGCTATTCAAACTGGTGGCACTAAAGTGCACTTCATGCAACTGTTTTAGCTTCATAATCGGCCTCATTTTAATGCTGTCGTTATGTGTGTTAACACGGTGTTCGAGAAGGCGCTGATGGTGGAGGGCATGGCTAACATTACAGTGGTGCCAGTTGAGTCTATCAATACGAGGGTCAGTCAAAAAGTAATGCCTCCTATTTTTTTTTCTACGTTTAATTGTCAGGAAATTTAAATGCAATTACATAGGTTGAAAACCACAACATTGAGGATCATTTTGTCATTTTTCAATGTAATCTCCGCCCATCTCTACAGTTTTGGTCCATCTGTGAACAAGGGCATGTATCCCAGCACGGTAAAAATCACAGCTCTGCTTCCTAAGCCATTGATCCACGGATGTTTTGACGGCCTCCTCATCTTCAAAATGAATCCCACGATGAGCTTCTTTTAGTGGCCCAAACAGATGGAAGTCCGATGGTGCCAGGTCAGGGCTGTATGGGGGATGAGGCAAAACTTCCCATCCAATTTTGACAATCTCGTCAGAGGTGTGACGACTGGTGTGTGGTCTTGCATTGTCATGCAAAAGAAGAACATCTGCCATTGATTTTGTTGGGCGAACTCGCTGAAGACGTGCTTTAAGTTCTTTGAGGGTTGTGACGTATTGAACAGAATTTATTGTGCATCCCTGCTCCAAAAAATCAACCAGAATCACACCCTCTGTATCCCAGAAAACTGTTGCCATAACTTTCCCTGCCGATCGCACAGTTTTCAATTTTTTCTTCCTCGGCGAGCTTGTGTGACGCCACTCCATTGACTGCCTCTTTGATTCGGGTTCAAAAAAATGCACCCATGTTTCGTCCCCGGTCACAATTTTTTTCAGAAACTCATCTCCCTCCAAACGGAAGCGCTGCAAGTGTTGGGAGGCTATTGTTTTCCTTGCCTCTTTATTCTGATCGGTTAACATTCTTGGAACCCACCGTGCACAAACTTTTGAGTACCCCAATTGTTTAATAATCGTGATCACACTGCCTTTACTAAGAGAAATAATGCGACACACTTCATCTGCAGTTACCCGACGGTCACCACGAATGATGTCATCAACTTGCTGAATGTTGTGTGGAGTCACTGCACTCACCGGCCTGCCGCTCCGCTTTTCGTCAGTCAACGGTGTTTGCCCTTCAGCTTCCTTACAACGACGAACCCATCGTCTAACAGTGCTGACATCCACTGTCACAACACCATACACCTTCTTCAGTCTTTCATGAATGCGTATGGGCGTTTCACCTTCTGCATTCAAGAATTCAATCACACAACGCTGTCGCAAACGAACATCGATGTCGGCCATCTTACAAACTTCTGCTGTGCTGCCACCTGTTGACACAGAAAGTTACTACTGCAGTGGATTGCAGAAGAAGGTTTGAGGAATGGCGCCATATCAAATTTTTCACTTAACTTAATTTTTTTAAGTAGAAAAAAAATGAGAGGCATTACTTTTTGACCGACCCTCGTAGATCCGGTTTCACTAGGCATGACCTGCACCTGAGTGGGTATGGGAAGGACAGGCCGGCAAAGCTTATAGGTGACAGTGTAGTGGGCGGTGATGGGATCACTCATGGAAAAATTCCTGTAGTAGTTGGTGTTAGAGCTGATAGGCATCCCTACTTAAAGAAAGTCCCTTTAACAAAGGAGTCACCTTCAGAGGCGGTCAAGTATCCATGTAGTGGAGAAATTAGCATATTTCATCAAAATATAAGAGATAAGAAATAAAGTTAGTGAACTGCGTATAGACATTGATTCTGACACTATTGGAATATCGAAGCACGACTTAAATAATTTGACAATTCAGAGGCTTCCTTTACCAGGATACAGATCAACTGGCTGTTTATCAAGGAGTTCTTTGCGAAGTGGGGGAGTGTCCATGTATGGAAGAAACAGTATTCCATTTTACTCCGTAGACAATTCACGACATTGCACTGAATAGGTATTTGACTGTTGTTCAGGGGCAGCTGAATTTAGTGAAACCGAACTTCTAATTATTGTTAGGTCCCAAGCTACAGAGGTTCCTTGGTTCTCATTATACACGACTGGCCATTAAAATTGATACAACACAAAGATGACGTGCTACAGATTCGAAATTTAACCGACAGGAGGCGGATGCTGTGATATGCAAATGATTAGCTTTTCAGAGCATTCACACAAAGTTGGCGATGGTGGCGACACCTACAACGTGCTGGCATAAGGAAAGTTTCCAACCCATTTCTCGTATACAAACAGCAGTTGGCCGGCGTTGCCTCATGAAACGTTGTTGTGATGCCTTGTGTAAGGAGGAGAAATGCGTCCCATCACGTTTCCGACTCTGATAAAGGTCGGATTGTAGCCTATCGTGTTTGCGGTTTACCGTATCGTGACACTGCTGCCATCGCTGGTTGAGATCCAATGACTGTTAGCAGAATATAGAATCGGTGGGTTCAGGAGGGTAATACGGAACGCTGTGCTTGATCCCAACGGCCTCGTATCACTAGCACTCGAGATCACAGGCATCTTCTACGCATGGGTGTAACGGATCGTGCAGCCACGTCTCGATCCCTGAGTCAACAGATGGGGACGTTTGAAAGGCAACAACCATCTGAACGAACAGTTCGACGACGTTTGAGCAGCATGGACTATCAGCTTGGAGACCATGGCTGCGGTTACCCTTGACGGTGCTTCACAGAGAGGAGCGCTTGCGATGGTGTACTCAACGACGAACCTAGGTGCATGAAGAGCAAAACATCAGTTTTTCGGATGAGTGCAGGTTCTGTTTACAGCATCATGATGGTCGCATCCGTGTTTGGCGACATCGCGATAAACGCACATTGGAAACGTGTATTCGTCATCGTCATACTGGCGTATCACCCGGCGTGATGGTATGGGGCACCATTGGTTACACGTCTCAGTGACCTCTTGTTCGCATTGCCGGCACATTGAACAGTGGACGTTACATTTCAGATGTGTTACGACCAGTGGCTCTTCCCTTAATTCAATCCCTGCGAAACCCTACATTTTAGAAGGTCCTGTACGGATCTTTCTGGATAGGTCCGACTGCTGCCCCGGCCAGCACATCCTCCAGATCTCTCACCAATTGAAAACTTCTGCTCAATGGTGGCCGAGCAACTGGCTCGTCACAATACGCCAGTCATTACTTTTGATGAACTGTGGTATCGTGTTGAAGCTGCATTGGCAGCTGTAAGGGAGAAAGTCTATCCAAGCTCTGTTTGACTCAATGCCCAGGCGTATCAAGGCCGTTATTACGGCCAGAGCTGGTTGTTCTGGCTACGGATTTCTCAATATCTATGCACCCAAATTGCGTGGAGATGTAATCACATGCCAGTTCTAGTATAATATATCTGTCCAATGAATACCCGTTTATCATGTGCATTTCTTCTTGGTGTAGCAATTTTAATGGCCAGTAGTGTAGGAAGTACCAAAAATTTATTGATATGTGGTGCCTTCATATTAATTTTGTATGTGATTGTTCAAGAATAAGGATGTTGGACATCTCCTAGATTTATATGAGCTAAAGCAGATTGTGTTTTTTTCTACCAGGGTGCAGGGGAACTGTAGCATAGCCATAGACAATATTTTTATTCATTCTTCGTTACTAGATGGGAATTCTGTTAGTAAAAGGGTTAACGTCCTTACAGACCATGATGTACAAGTTTCAATACTAAAGGGATTTTGCACTCAAATAAATGTGGAAGATATGTAGATATGTGCCAGGAAGGGCTCTCAATAAGGGAAGTGTCCAGGAGTCTCGGAGTGAACCAAAACGATGTTGTTCGGACACGGAGGGGAATACAGAAAGACAGGAATTGTCGATGATATGTAGATATGTAGATATTCAGATATATAGAAAGGTTATCCATCAGCAACAGAGCGGTTTTTAAACGTCGTTTAGGAAGAAGGGTGCTAGGATGTTTATAGTGCCGATAATGTATGTAACAAATACAATTATTTCCTTAACACGTTTCTCCTGCTCTATGAAAGGAGCTTTCCATTAGAAATTTCTGAAAAGGATACTAGTGTGATAAAGATATCATGTAGAACAGAGTGGGAATTATGTAAAAATATTAGAAGTAGTCGCAATCAAGCTATCGTAGTCCATTACAAACAGTATTGTGAGGTGCCTAAAATGTTATCTAAAGCAGCATCCCACACAATATTAGACGGTGATGATGAATCAGAGCTCCACAAAATAATACACACATCAAAAACCATTTGCATCATCCTGGTTCTCAGAACTCCTGAAGATAGACGTTGACTGTAGGTATTGTATCACAGACGAGTCACTTTGGCTGTTCAGAGATGTCACTAGACCCGCCCAAAGATGTAAGCCACCGTGCATGAGCAGCGCCTATTACACGGAGGGGGTTCGACAGCCGATCAGTTACAGTCATTTCGCCAGGAAGGAGGTACACGGCTCGTGTTGTCTATAGTTCAACCATCCCTGGACGGTCAATACCGCAGTTTGATCGTGTCCTCATCGTTAATTTGTACCAGATAGGCCTCTCAATAAGGGAAGTGTCCAGGCGTCTCGGAGTGAACCAAAGCGATGTTGTTCTGACATGGTGGAGATGCAGAAAGACAGGAAATGTCGATGACATGCCTCGCTCAGGCCCTCCAAGGGCTACTATTTCAGTGGATGACCGCTACCTACGGATTGTGGCTCGAAGGAACCCTGGCAGCAACGCCACCATGTTGAATAATGCATTTAGTGCAGTCGCAAGACGTCGTGTTACAACTCAAACTGTGCGCAGTAGGCTGCATGATGCGCAATTTCACTCCCGATGTCCATGGCGAGGCCCACATTTGCAAGCATGAAACCATGCAGCGTGGTACAGATGGGAACAACAACATGCCGATGCCGAATGGATCGCTCAGGATTGCCATCACGTTCCCTTCACCGATGAGGGTCGTATATGTCTTCAACCAAACAAAGGTCAGAGACGTGTTTGGTGGCAACCCGGTCAGGCTGAACGCCTTAGACACACTGTCCAGCGAGTACAGAAAAGTGGAGATTCCCTGCTGTTTTGGGGTGGCATTATGTGGAGCCACTGGTGGTCATGGAAGGCGCCGTAACGGCTGTATGATACGTGAATGCCACCCTACGACAGATAGTGCAACCACATCGGCAGCATAATGGTGAGGCATTCGTCTTCATGGACGACAATTCGTGTCCCCATCGTGCACATCTTGTGAATGACTTCCGGCAGGATAACGGCATCGCTCTACTGGAACGAGCAGCATGTTTTCCAGACATGAACGCTATCGTATATGCATGGGATAATTTGAAAAGGGCTGTTTATAGACGATGTGACCCCCCCCCCCCAAACCACTCTGGAGGATCTACGCCGAATCACCGTTGAGGGGTGAGACAATCTGGGCCAACAGTGCCTTGATGATCTTTGTGGATAGTATGCCACGACGAATACAGGCAAGCATCAGTGCAAGAGGACGTGCTACTGGGTATTAGAGGTACTGGTGTGTACAGCAATCTGGAGCACCACCTCTGAAGGTCTAGCTGTATGCTGGTACAACAATCGATGTGTGGTTTGCATGAGCAGTAAAAAGGGCGGAAATGGTGTTTATGATGATCTGTATTCCAATTTTCTTTACAGGTTCCGAACTCTCGAAACCGAAGTGGTACAAAACTTTTTTTTTTTGTGAGTATCAATAAATATCTACCAGTCTTTCATTTCAGTGATTGTTATTATTGAAATCGGAAATCGTGAGGCAGCAGTACTTAATATGAACAGAAATACACTGAAGGGAAAGAAATCACAATACCAAAAAGGATATGTGGGACATAAACGGAAGTTGGTAAATTTGGTAGGCATGTTTTTACATCTGAAATATGATGTCTATAAAACAATTCGCTCCTGTTGCATAAGAGTGACGATCGTAGCATGACTAGGAGGATACTATCAGAAGTCTGGTCAAGTTTATAATAGTGTGTACTGGGAAGGGGAAGGGATATACGTTGCTGCATCTGCAATCCGTCTGCTTGGACAGTGATTGAAATTTGCCACGACCTTCAGTTCTTCAGTGGTCACTCTATCCATTACTTCTCAGCACCGTTCCCTTACTCGAAATTATAGCAAAGATTCTTGGCCCGAAAACCGGGCTACCAAACCAGACACAAACATCTCTCGTATTCACAAAAACAATAGCTTTAAAAGCAAAACATCCTATAAAATTTGGCATACGAAAATTAACAATTTACGGCACACGTAAGCATCCTCACTTTAATTACTTACAAGAACGAACTACTCGCTGGCAATGCAACTCGACACCACGAGAGTGATCGACACCAACGACTAATTTTTTTCTTGTTTTCAGTCCGTACCATTATTCACAAGCACAACCTATTATTTACCAATAAGTTATGACGTGGAACCACGTGTAGATTGCTGCTTGTAAATGGAGGTAGACATGAATCAAAAGATCCGTACATAAAATTCATGAATTAGCCAAAACATTACGTCACGCGCCTAGAGCCTCAAGTAACTCACACAAAACACATGCATATCGTAGCAGGTTTCACACGGAATCATCGTCTGAATTTCTCATCAGCAGTTACGACCTCATGTTAAGCTAACTAGACGGGGTTAGGCCCCATGTTACTTTAGCAAGACCAGTAAGAAAATTAAAATTGCATAACGTTACTGCTAAAAGTGGAACTATATGATTTTTGATACTTTTGCTTCTCTCGTGTTCTGAAGGCACTAACTGGTTGCATTACTACAGATGGATAACGTGAGCCCCCATGCTCACCTATGGGAAAGCCGCCCTAAGTGAAAATTTTTATTTTACAGGCAAACTTTATCAAAAAAATGAATGGTCGTAACGATAAGCTAACTGCTTCCATCCTGAAAAAGAGCGTATTGATAACAAAATAATAAATTATATCTCATCCCACAAAGAATTTGGCGACAAAGACACATAGCGCCTTCGATTCCGTCCGCTCAGTTCAACAGCTTCCCCCAGAGTGTCCCTGTCATGGCCGCCCTCAGCGGTTGTTCTCCTCCGCCCTGGAGTAAAGGGAAACCTGTTCCCAATCCCGAACTATCCCTGGCAAACAGGTACATCATCGCTGCCTTTACCCCAAATTTATGTTGGCACTAACCAACCTAAAGAGTGACCACATCTCTGCCTTGCCATTACCAGCAGACGAACTCTTAATACAAACGCAAAGCTAGTTAACCCAAAGCAACGTAGAGGGATTAAGGAAAGGAAGAAAGGAAGTGCACTTATGTAACTTCTTTTTTTTTGGACATCAGTCTACTGACTTGTTTGATGCGGCCCGCCACGAATTTCTTTCCTGTGCTAACCTCTTTATCTCAGAGTAGCACTTGCAACCTACGTCCTCAATTATTTGCTTGGCGTATTCCAATCTCTGTTTTTCTCTACAGTTTTTGCCCTCTACAGTTCCCTCTAGTACCATGGAAGTCATTCCCTCATGTCTTAGCAGATGTCCTATAATCCTGTCCTTTCTCCTTATCAGTGTTTTCCACATATTCCCTTCACCCCGATTGTGCGTAGAACCTCCTCATTCCTTACCTTATCAGTCCACCTAATTTTCAA
The DNA here is from genome assembly GCF_023897955.1 of Schistocerca gregaria. Classification (NCBI taxonomy): domain Eukaryota; kingdom Metazoa; phylum Arthropoda; class Insecta; order Orthoptera; family Acrididae; genus Schistocerca; species Schistocerca gregaria. The sequence continues at coordinate 60,029,439 of NC_064926.1, read as the reverse complement.
CATTCGTCTATAGCACCACATCTCAAATGCTTCGATTGTCTTCTGTTCCGGTTTTCCCACAGTCCATGTTTCACTACCATACAATGCTGCACTCCAGACGTACATCCTCAGAAATTTCTTCCTCAAATTAAGGCCGCTATTTGATATTAGTAGACTTCTTTTGGCCAGAAATGCCTTTTTTGCCATAGCGAGTCTGCTTTTGATGTCTTCCTTGCCCCATCCGTCATTGGTTATTTTACTGCCTAGGTAGCAGAATTCCTTAACTCCATTGACTTCGCGACCATCAATCCTGATGTTAAGTTTCTCGCTGTTCTCATTTCTACTACTTCTCATTACCTTCGTCTTTCTCCGATTTACTCTCAAACCATACTGTGTACTCATTAGACTGTTCACTCCGTTCAGCAGATCATTTAATTCTTCTTCACTTTCACTCAGGATAGCAATGTCATCAGCGAATCGTATCACTGATATCCTTTCACCTTGTATTTTAATTCCACTCCTGAACCTTTCTTTTATTTCCATCATTGCTTCCTCGATGTACAGATTGAAGAGTAAGGGCGAAAGGCTACAGCCTTGTCTCATACCCTTCTTAATACGAGCACTTCGTTCTTGATCGTCCACTCTTATTATTCCCTCTTGGTTGTTGTACATATTGTATATGACCTGTCTCTCCCTAGAGCTTACCCCTACTTTTTTCAGTATGTCGAACAGCTTGCACCATTTTATATTGTCGAACGCTTTTTCCAGGTCGACAAATCCTATGAACGTGTCTTGATTTTTCTTTAGCCTTGCTTCCATTATTAGCCGTAACGTCAGAATTGCCTCACTCGTGCCTTTACTTTTCCTAAAGCCAAACTGATCGTCGCGTAGCACATTCTCAATTTTCTTTTCCATTCTTCCGTATATTATTGTCGTAAGCAGCTTCGATGCATGAGCTGTTTAGCTGATTGTGCGATAATTCTCGCACTTGTCAGCTCTTGCCGTCTTCGGAATTGAGTGGATGATGCTTTTCCGAAAGTCAGATGGTATGTCGCCAGACTCATATATTCTACACACCAACGTGAATAGTCGTTTTGTTGCCACTTCCCCTAATGATTTTAGAAATTCTGATGGAATGTTATCTATCCCTTCTGCTTTATTTGACCGTAAGTCATCCAAAGCTCTTTTAAATTCGGATTCTAATACTGGATACCCTATCTATTCTAAATCGAGTCCTGTTTCTTCTTCTATCACATCAGACAATTCTTCACCCTCATAGAGGCTTTCAATGTATTCTTTCCACCTATCTGCTCTCTCCTCTGCATTTAACAGTGGAATTCTCGTTGCACTCTTAATGTAACCACCGTTGCTTTTAATGTCACCAAAGGTTGTTTCGACTTTCCTGTATGCTGAGTCTGTCCTTCCGACAATCATATCTTTTTCGATGTCCTCACAATTTTCCTGCAGCCATTTCGTCTTAGCTTCCCTGCACTTCCTGTTTATTTCATTCCTCAGCGACTTGTATTTCTGTATTCCTGATTTTCCCGGAACATGTTTGTACTTCCTCCTTTCATCAATCAACTGAAGTATTTCTTCTGTTACCCATGGTTTCTTCGCAGCTACCTTCTTTGTACCTATGTTTTCTTTCCCAACTTCTGTGATGGCCCTTTTTAGAGATGTCCATTCCTCTTCAACTGTACTGCCTACTGCGCTGTTCCTTATTGCTGTATCTGTAGCGTTAGAGAACTTCAAACGTATCTTGTCATTCCTTAGAACTTCCGAATCCCACTTCTTTGCATATTGGTTCTTCCTGACTATTGTCTTGAACTTCAGCCTACTCTTCATCACTACTATATTGTGATCTGAGTCTATATCTGCTCCTGGGTACGCCTTACAATCCAGTATCTGATTTCGGAATCTCTGTCTGACCATGGTGTAATCTAATTGAAATCTTCCCGTATCTCCCGGCCTTTTCCAAGTATACCTCCTCCTCTTGTGATTCTTGAACAGGGTATTCGCTATTACTAGCTGAAACTTGTTACAGAACTCAATTAGTCTTTCTCCTCTTTCATTCCTTGTCCCAAGCCCATATTCTCCTGTAACCTTTTCTTCTACTCCTTCCCCTACAACTGCATTCCACTCGCCCATGACTATTAGATTTTCGTCCCCCTTTACATACTGCATTACCCTTTCAATATCCTCATACACTTTCTCCATCTGTTCATCTTCAGCTTGCGACGTCGGCATGTATACCTGAACTATCGTTGTCGGTGTTGGTCTGCTGTCGATTCTGATTAGAACAACCTGGTCACTGAACTGTTCACAGTAACACACCCTCTGCCCTACCATCCTATTCATAACGAATCCTACACCTGTTATACCATTTTCTGCTGCTGTTATGTAACTATAAATTAAATAAATAGGTAGTCCATTTCTTCACTCGACTTATAACATTTCTTAAATTTGGAAAAATGATGAAAGTATCTCAAATATCGATAGTATTCAATATAATGGGTCGGCACAAGCTAATTATAATGAGATGGTACAAGCTGTTCCCTCTCACCCTTTCTGGGTACACGTTGTATCATCCAGTCCCTTATTATTGGCAGTCTTCTCGACGTATCTCTCTCGCCTCGTCGAGTCTATAGAGAACTTCCTCATTTCTTTAGCTTCAAGCACACTTCTATTGCACCACATCCAAAATGCTTCGAATCTCTTCTTTTTCGGTTTACCCACACTCCACGATTCATTTAGATACAATGTTGTGCTCCAAACCTACATCCTCAAACTGAAATCGATCTCTGATAGTAACAGGCTTCTTTTGCTATTAAACTCTTTCTTTGTATCTGATGGTTTGCTTTTTATGCTCTCTAGTTTTGTCCGTCATATGGTATTTTGATTCGAAGGCTGCAGCATCCTTCTACTTTGTGGTCCCAAATTTTGATGTTAAGTTACTCACTATTCTCACTTCTGTTATTCCTCGTTTCATTAGTCTTTCTTCAGTTTATTCTTGACCCATATTCTGTTCTCAGCAGACTGTTCGAACCCTTCAGAACGTTATAACTGATAACATCCGATATAGATCTATTATGTTTTTTTTTATTTTCCGATAAAAAGAAAGCACAAAGTTTATTTCAACTGTAGCATATGTTATAACTAATGAATAACAGACGTAACAGATGTGTATGTCCTATCAAGAGAAACGATAAGTACTGTACATTAAGTGGTATATATGGATACTCTCTGTAAATGTGTTGCAAATAGCCGATACTAAAGCATAATAAATTAAAATGACGTACCTGATGCTGATTTGTAAGATAAAAGTTCTTTATGTACACTGTAGGGCATGCAGAGTGAGGAAAATTTTTGATGATAACGATATGAGAGTGCGACGCTCAGGAGTCGCAGGTCGAAAGTTCGACTACACATCTAACACCTCAAGAGATTCGTTTAATAGATGTTAACCACATTCATAACTATGGGCTAGTGCAGAAGGAAGAAGAAGGAGACGAATGTATGTGGAGTACCTGTGCATGATTTTCGACTTTGAGGCAATATTGAAAGACAATGAGTGTATTGGTTGAGACGTAGGACGAGGTTGCCTTGCAAGGACGATTTGCGTGTTGTAGTTAATATTTGATACCAGTAGTCAGATGCACTGAGCGCTGAACCAATGTGGATTGTTAGTGTAAAATACACCGGTAGTATGTGGCACCAAGCTGCTGTGTTATAACTTGCCACCTCAGGTAAAGGTGCGTGAGATCAAGAAACAGAAGTCGAAAAACATGTTTCACTATTCTGTATCTACTGTTCACAGGGGATGCAGCTGTCATCTGGTGGAAGCCCACCTTTTTGATGTTAGAAGAGTTTTACGGCAATACGAGGACCACCCTCGGATGTAATATTTTGGCGAGGAACACTACAATGTAAAAGATGGAGGTAACTTGAGCTCGCCAATAGAGGTACGGTAAGTACAATAAGGAAATATTCTCCAGTTGTAATGAATATCATGATAAAAACTTATTCCTTTTTACAGTATCAACGTTCTGCACATGTGCCCTTATGTGTTTCAAAAAACTGGTACGAGATGACGTTTAAAGAGAATACTTTTACTGAAAGACAATAAAGAAAAGAAAATATCAGGAGAGAGAGAGAGAGAGAGAGGGAGAGAGAGAGAGAGAGAGAGAAAGAGAGAGAGAGAGAGAGAGAGAGAAGATGAGGGAGAGATACGAGGAGTAAAGTCGATCACGATAAACAGGCAGTATGTAAATGCAAAGTACTACCTCAGTGCTTAGCTGTATGGCGCGCCAGTAATTTATATATCTTGAATGCACAAAATACGTTCACGAAATTCCGTTTAGCATCCGCGGATACCTCAGCATGCTCCCCTAATCTGTCATCTTTCTTCCTGTGAACCTCATCGGTAAGATTTATAATAGTGTAATTAATATAGAGCCAGTATTATATTTTGCTCGTTAAAAGTTTTCTTTCATTTTTTAAGAGGTCCAGAAGGTTAAGGCAAGATGTTTCAATTTTAATGGCCCTGAATTCCAGTCACGTTTGTAAAGTAATGGACAATTCATTTTTCTTATTTTTGAATATGAGGCCAAAGGGCCGTATTTCGTAGTCGCATTAAACAAGGTAATTGTATGTAATGGTTTTACGTAGACTATATTTGTCAAATGTTCTCAATATTGCTGCTTCAGGGTTTTACAAGTAATGGGATATATATATACACTCCTGGAAATTGAAATAAGAACACCGTGAATTCATTGTCCCAGGAAGGGAAAACTTTACTGACACATTCCTGGGGTCAGATACATCACATTATCACACTGACAGAACCACAGGCACATAGACACAGGCAACAGAGCATGCAAAATGTTGGCACTAGTACAGTGTATATTCACCTTTCGCAGCAATGCAAGCTGCTATTCTCCCATGGAGACGATCGTAGAGATGCTGGATGTAGTCCTGTGGAACGGCTTGCCATGCCATTTCCACCTGGCGCCTCAGTTGGACCAGCGTTCGTGCTGGACGTGCAGACCGCGTGAGACGACGCTTCATCCAGTCCCAAACATGCTCAATGGGGGACAGATCCGGAGATCTTGCTGGCCAGGGTAGTTGACTTACACCTTCTACAGCACGTTGGGTGGCACGGGATACATGCGGACGTGCATTGTCCTGTTGGAACAGCAAGTTCCCTTGCCGGTCTAGGAATGGTAGAACGATGGGTTCGATGACGGTTTGGATGTACCGTGCACTATTCAGTGTCCCCTCGACGATCACCAGAGGTGTACGCCCAGTGTAGGAGATCGCTCCTCACACCATGATGCCGGGTGTTGGCCCTGTGTGCCTCGGTCGTATGCAGTCCTGATTGTGGCGCTCACCTGCACGGCGCCAAACACGCATACGTCCATCATTGGCACCAAGGCAGAAGCGACTCTCATCGCTGAAGACGACACGTCTCCATTCGTCCCTCCATTCACGCCTGTCGCGACAACACTGGAGGCGGGCTGCACGATGTTGGGGCGTGAGCGGAAGACGGCCTAACGGTGTGCGGGACCGTAGCCCAGCTTCATGGAGACGGTTGCGAATGGTCCTCGCCGATACCCCAGGAGCAACAGTGTCCCTTATTTGCTGGGAAGTGGCGGTGCGGTCCCCTACGGCACTGCGTAGGATCCTACGGTCTTGGCGTGCATCCGTGCGTCGCTGCGGTCCGGTCCCAGGTCGACGGGCACGTGCAGCTTCCGCCGACCACTGGCGACAACATCGATGTACTGTGGAGACCTCACGCCCCACGTGTTGAGCAATTCGGCGGTACGTCCACCCGGCCTCCCGCATACCCACCATACGCCCTCGCTCAAAGTCCGTCAACTGCACATACGGTTCACGTCCACGCTTTCGCGGCATGCTACCAGTGTTAAAGACTGCGATGGAGCTCCGTGTGCCACGGCAAACTGGCTGACACTGACGGCGGCGGTGCACAAATGCTGCGCAGCTAGCGCCATTCGACGGCCAACATCGCAGTTCCTGGTGTATCCGCTGTGCCGTGCGTGTGATCATTGCTTGTACAGCCCTCTCGCAGTGTCCGGAGCAAGTATGGTGGGTCTGGCACACCGGTGTCAATGTGTTCTTTTTTCCATTTCCAGGAGTGTATATATATATATATATATATATATATATATATATATATATATATATATATAAAGTGATGCTGGACATACCATGGAGTCTGCACCCTGCAGAGCGACATGTGTCCAGTATACACAGCCGTTCTCACTTCAGCTGCCTGCAGAGAGCCACGTATCTGTAGGCTCATAGCTGCTGCTACTTGAGGTAGCAGCTCACCCTTTTGTGACTGGTTCCTTGCCACGAGTGGCAGCTCACTCCACTCGACTTGAGACCCCATTGCACCACAGATGCTTATGGCCTGCTCGACCCATTTACGACAACCTCGTGCTAACCACCTGTCAGACAACGAGGTTATGCTCCAGAGGTCGTCCAACCTAAGGCTGTGGTTATAACTGAGTGAATGATTTGCTATTGCAATATGATGACTGGGAATGGAGTAATTAATTTAAGATGGATTTGAGTATCTGTCGATTGTGACAACAAGCCACTCATGTGTGTAAGGCTATCAACGCACAGACTTCACTCATGAGTATTCTCTGAACTTCACATTCTGCGTAGCATTGTGCGCCTGGTGTTCTTCTTCTTCTTATATGTATCCTGAAATAAATTTACCGGTACACCAGTACGTAAAAGTGAATGTGAGGAGGCTTGTAGACACGTGCGCTTGTGTGTTTTCTTGTTGTTTACTTTGGAACCAGCTTTACCCCTATAATCCAAGGCATGATATTCATCAGACGATGAGTACGTGGAACGAAAGCAAAAATGATACCCATGTCGTTGACGAACTTGTGCTACAGGTGAAGCTCAGCAAAATTTGTCCGCAGCTCACGGTGTGGTGGTGGATAGCATTGCTGCCTCTGGGTCACGGGTCACAGATCCGATTAGTGGCTGGATTGGGGGGTTTTATCTGCCTGGGGACTGGGTGTTAGTGTTATCCTCATCATTGTATCGTCACCATCGTCATTGGTGACAGCGGCTTGCTTGCATTGCGTAGAAATTGGACTGTGTAAAAATTGGGACTTTGTAAGGGCACTGACGACCGTGCAGCTGAGCGCCCCACAAACCAAACATCAAAATCATCTGCACAGTTTCATCAGCATCCATTTTATTCACAATGAGAAGGTGATGTTACACAGCAGTTTATCCCTAAACTCTTACGAAGCCTTTAATGCCATTTGCACATAGTCATGGTCAATGTAGTCGACCCTTTAATGCTGCCTAATACCTGCAGATGATATTTAGTAATGCCAGTGACTGCACAACTAATTTAACTCCTTTTATAACAGTTAAGGCAGTCGATTTTGTGGTATCGATAGTAACGATGTCACGGCGTAGTTTCAAAGGTTGGCACTACCACGAGACACCGACGGCAGCGCCCTCTAGCTGGTGCTGTGCAGCTCTACGAGCTCTTCTACAGATTTCATCAGGTGCAGCCAGCCAGGGCACTTCGCTTCAGCTTCGCACCTCATTCCAAGTTATGTATTCTTATTGCTTGAGTAAAGGGGATTTAAATTCATGCAGCAGTACCGACGTGTTTTACTTTTCCATGATCCAACCCACGCGCCGCCTTACAGGCGAGATACCAAAATTTCCTGCGGTAATAGCGAGCGTTTTGTAGGTGGCTCACAATAAGGGAGGTTATGTGAAGGATTAAGCAGAGAAATAAATTCGATCAGTGTTGAAAACTACCCTTCAAAGCAGGTAAAGAAAGCACAATTCGCTTGGTCACAACTCTCCTCGACGGGCGACTGAAGGGTGGCTATTTGCGTAAAAGACAGTCTTGATTGGGGCACTGGGAGGATTCCTTTCAGGAAAGAGTGGAACCTAAGCCAGACCCAGCTTTCAGAGAAGGTAGACCGTTAGTACAACCGTTTGTCTCAGCAGACGTGCTAGGCAGGAATGTCAGGTGAAAACACTTATAACCAATTTTCTGTCTGGAAAGTACATTCTTTCTTGTGTGTACCTACTTGTAAGTCTATCAATTCGCCTGCTTCAGAATCCTGTCATGGACTGGGAGAAGCTTTCTGTCTTCCTCCCCTCACCTTGGTATTATTGATTAATGATAATAATATCCGCAGGAGTAAGAGTTTTTTTCACGTTATGTTCAAAACCATTACTGAACGGAATTCGCAGCGTCCACTGCAATTTGCCAGCGATTTTCCTACACTTGAACAAACAGGCAAGTAACAGGTGGTTAAAAATAGGTCACACTTATTGTTAGTAGAATGAAGAATAAATACTTGTCGACAGGCGACTGAGAAGAAATACTTGCGGCCAGGTAACTCTTGCCCCCACATGGATGTTTCCATTGTAGTTCCGAGTGCAGAGGTCAAGCAAGACTCAATTGTTAGCACCACTGCCTACTGTATTCATGCTGTATGAGAGTGGTAAGAATGAGCTTTCAATAGAATCACCAAGTTGATTGTAGTTAACTTCCATGAGGGCCTCACTGCACAGTTTTAACATTCTCAGCCATACAGTTGCTTGTGTCACGCACTTTCTGCTGATGTTCGTTCTTATTCTTCCGGTTTCTTGCTTTTAACGACATTCCATTCTTGCAGTATTCTCGTGGTTATACATTTACTGTACTCACTCACCTGACACAAAAATAGATTTCAAGAACGTAATCCTTCGTTTTTTCATTAAATGTTCACTTGCTTATCTATGTGAAATATATGTTGATGCTTCATGATAAGAAACTTTGAGACTTACAGTGACTGCTCTGCCCTTTAAGGATAAAAATCCGCCTCCCAGTAATATATATACGTGTAATGTAGTACCTATAGAAGCACAACAGTATTTTTTTATTTACTTTCTTGATTAAATGAAATTTATTACTATTTGGAAAAGATATAATATGAAATATGTTATCTGGCTTTAAAATGTAAAAATGATACCAGTTAAAATGTAGCGGAATAGAGTGAAAAACGACCATCTTTGTCAAATTAATATTCGTGGTTTTACTGACATCCTTCACTTGCCACTTTCGTCTTCGTCTTTCCTCCTCATTTTAAATGTATTGGTGGAAATAATTGTCTATTTTACACAAGTAATGAGTTTATTTTCATTATTTGGTAACGTTAATCTGTTATATTATTAACAATTTAACAAGTGGAAAAGTGGGTGAGTGTTTTATAAACCTCAGGAAACGCAATTAAGTTTCCATATATTTCTGGGGTATTATCTAATGCACAACCCAGTTATATTATTTTATCCGTATTTTCAGAACATAAGGTTATTTATTTAGTGTAATTTTATTCATTTGCTCCGAGGGGCAAGCGTTGGTTGGTGGGAGTATATATTTCGTTTATCACTCAAAAGTATTTAATAACGTTGCCCAAGGATACAAAGGAAATTTATATGACGTGCACATATAACGATAAAGCTGTCATCTGCCTGAAAATTGGTTCGAACTCCACAGTAATTATCTAGCCATGGTCCCGTTTCTTTCTGCGACTTCTCAACTCATTTATCCAGTCTGTTGTGAGCGGCCCTTCAGTTTAACAGGAAATACTAGTCATAATTCGACTTCGCATGACTAACATTACCAAATCATTGTCGAACTTGAAAGAACAGTAAAGTGTAAAAAAAATTCTTTGGACCAATCCCGGATTGGGACTTGGACTGTCGTGATTTCTAATCTGACACTTACCCAATGTACCGCCGAGCAAATTGGAAATCAAAATATTTACGCTTCTCTTATTTATTGAAACAGACCGTCGCACATTAATAAAGTTAAAAACTCTTGTGAATTTTTCAAAATGAAATATTGAAGGTATTTTATGATAAGACATAAGCAATTCACTGCAGGAACTTTATAGCAGAATGTCTACTATGAAATAATAAGCTGGAGATAGGGCGATAAGCTTAGGGTCGCAACGGTGAGGGAGCAGGAGATTTGGGCTTCTCAAGCCATAACATTTTGCTATTTACCACTGTGGTAGGCACATAGGCTTTTCTGTTATGCAATTACAGTTACGATTTGCATCAGCTGTGTAGTCAACTACTGTTTTTAATAATTTCTTAGTCTGAAAGTTTCAAAATTCGTCATTACGTGATGAAGCAGAAATTCTACTGAGGTTGGGTGAATGCGACTAATGATCGACTATTCACATTTTAGATGTTCTCTAGAAAGGGGCCTTACATTGAGTCATTTGCACCTTTCCTTACTTGACTGAATTTGCTCTGGAGTTAATAAGCTCTGCACAGAGTGTTTCAGATGAAAACATTTCTTTTCGTTGCCTTTTCAGGATTATTTCGTTGTATTTGCCCGGCGTCTCATTGCAGTTGGAAACCTCTACACATCTATGTACATATTGTCTACATTTATCAGTTGCATAGCATTTGCTGCAGGAGTCGACGTAGATATTTGCGTGATGCCCTCACTAGTTCACATATACCTGTTAACCGTTTAGGACTGCTGTTCCAGTGGTGCTGCGTTACATAAGGTGGAAGAGATGGCAAAGTTATCTTAACTGCGTGTCGACACCTTTCTCATCTCATTTTTCTCCCCTTTCCAGGCGCAGAGGGAATGTCGTATTGGCAGGTGGTTCCCCTTGTTCATAGTAGATAGTCAATTGAGTTACTATAAAGAGCGGAAAACTGTCACAAAACGACCTACCATTTGAAATGACTAACCTTTCCTAAAAGTATATTTGTTACATCTCTCAGTTTCTGGCGGTTGCTGTTGCTATTGGTATTGGTTGCTATTGGTCGGCCAATACGCAGACGGTTAATGCTGGTTGTGGAATGACGCTGAAATTGTCGCCCGATGATGTCCCATACTGATCGACTGGAGACAGATTTGGTAATCGAGCAGGCCAAAGAAACATGTCGACATTTTGTAGAGCATCGGCTTAATAATGATTAGGGAAATAGGAATGCTGGTAAACTACTACAAACAGCATAGTGAACGCATTATTGTAGCCAAGATAGATACGAAGACCACGCCTACCACAGTAGTACAAGTTTATATGCCAACTAGCTCCGCAAATGACGAAGAGATTGATGAAATGTATGATGAGATAAAAGAAATTATTCAGATAGTGAAGGGAGACGAAAATTTAGGAGTCATGGGTGACTGGAATTCGATACTAGGAAAAGGAACAGAAGGAATATGGAAGGGTGTTATGGATTGAAAGAGGAATCCGCCTGGTAGAATTTTGCACAGAGCATAACTCAATCATAGCTAACACTTGGTTCAAGAATCAAAATTGAAGGTTGGAAAAAGCCTGCAGATACTGAAAGGTTTCAGATAGGTTATATAACGGTAAGGCAGAGATTTAGGAAACAGGTTTTAAATTCTAAGACATTTACAGGGGCAGATGTGGATTCTGACCACAATCTATTGGTTATGAACTGTAGACTAAGACTGAAGAAACTGCAAAAACATGAGAATTTAAGGAGATGGGACCTGGATAAACTGACTAAACCAGAGGTTATAGAGAGTTTCAGGGAGAGCATTAGGGAAAGATTGACAAGAATGGGGGAAGGAAATACAGTAGAAGAAAAGTGGGTAGCTTTAAGAGATGAAATAGTGAAGGCAGCAGAGGATCAAATAGTAAAAACGACGAGGGGTAATAGAAATACTTGGGTTACATAAGAGATACTGAATTTAATTGATGAAAGGAGAAAATACAAAAGTGCCGTAAATGAAGCAGACAAGAAGGAATAGAATGAGATCGACAGGAAGTGCAAAATGGCTAAACAGGGATGGCTAATGTTAGGATATAGAGGCGTATATCACTAGAGGTAAGATAGATTCTGCCTACAGGAAATTTAAAAAGACTTTTGGAGAAAAGCGAACCCCTTGCATGAATATCAAGAGCTCAGGTGGAAACCCAATTCCAAGCAAAGAAGGGAAAGCAGAAAGGTGGAAGGAGTGTATAAAGGGTCTATGCAAGGTCGATGTTCTTGAGGACAATGTTATGGAAATGGAAGAGGATATAGATGAAGATGAAATGGGAGATATGATATTGCGTGAAGAATTTGACAGAGCACTGAAAGACCTAAGCCGAAACAAGGCCCCAGGAGTAGACAACATTCCATTAGAATTACCGATAGCATTGGGAGAGCCAGTCCTGACAAAACTCTACGATCTGGTGAGCAAGATGTATGAGACAGGCGAAATAGCCTCAGACTTGAAGAAGAATATAACAATCCCAATGACAAAAAAGCAGGGGTTAACAGATGTAAAAATTACCGAACTATCAGTTTAATAAGCTACGGCTGAGAAATACTAACACGAATCCTTTACAGACGAATGGAAAAACTGGTAGATGCCGACCTCGGGGAAGATCACTTTGAATTCTGTAGAAATGTTGGAACACGTGAGGCAATACTCACCCTACAACTTATCTTAGAAAATAAATTAAGGAAAGGCAATCCTACGTTTCTATCATTTGAAGACATAGAGAAAGCTTTTGACAATGTTGACTGGAATACTCTCTATCAAATTCTGAAGATGGAAGGGGTAAAATATAGGGAGAGAAACCAGATGGCAGTTATAAGAGTGGAGGGGCATGGAAGAGATGCAGTGGTCGGAAAGGGAGTGATACAGGGTTGTAGCATTTCTCCACTGTTATTTAATGTAACTATTGAGTAACCAGTAAAGGAAAAAACAAAAATTCGGAGTAGGAATTAAAATCCATAGAGAAGAAATAAAAACTTTGAGGTTCGCCGATGACATTGTAATTCTGTCAGTGACAGCAAAGGTCTTGGAAGAGCAGTTGAACGAAATGGACAGTGTCTTGAAAGGAGGGTATAAGATGAACATCAGGAAAAGCAAAACGAGGATAATAGATTGTAGTCGAATTAAGTTGGGTGGTGCTGAGGGAATTAGATTAGGAAATGAGACATTTAAAGTAGTAAAGGTGTTTTGCTATTTGGGGAGCAAAATAACTGATGATGGTCGAAGTCGAGAGGATATAAAATGTAGACTGGAAATGGCAAGGGAAGCGTTTCTGAAGATGAGAAATTGGTTAACATCGAGTATAGAATTGAATGTCAGGAAGTCTTTTCTGAACGTATTTGTATGGAGTGTAGCCGTGTTTGGAAGTGAAACGTGGACGATAAATAGTTTAGACAAGAAGAGAATAGAGACTTTCGAAATGTGATGCTACAGATGGATGCTGAAGATTAGATGGGTCGATCACATAAGTAATGAGTATTGAATAGAATTGGGGAGACGAGAAATTTGTGGCACAACTTGATTAGGAGAAGGGATAGGTTGGTAGGACATATTCTGAGGCATCAAGAGATCAGCAATTTAGTAATGGAGGGAAGGGTGGAGGCTAAAAATCGTAGAGGGAGACGAAGAGATGAATACACTAAGCAGATTCAGAAGGGTGTAAGTTGCAGCAGGTACTGGGAGATGAAGAAGCTTGCACAGGATAGAGTAGCATGGAGAGATGCATCAAACCAGTCTCTGGACTGAAGATCACAAAAACAACTTCGTTTATATCTGAAACTAGTGTAGCGATGCCCTGTCTTACTAATAGTACTGTGCGTCTGTCTAATAACGATACCCTTAAATAACTGTTATCGAAACAAAATTATTCATTGCACAATAAATGTACCTCGTAATGAACACACATTTGGCTGTGATCGAAGAACTAGTGTTATTTTAATTCATCTGTTAGGAATTAGTAAAACGGAATTAAAATAATGAATTTCTCACCAGTCATAAACATAGTTGTGAGACATAAAAATAAGATTAACCCGTGGACACGGTATGCTCGTATCGTTGCAGCAATGTTCAGAAGCATCAAGGCGTTTTTCTCCCGGTGTGTGGGAGGGGAGAAAGATGAAGGTATGCGACTGGACAAGACCTTGGCCGCTGCTCGAGGTAGCTTTGAGGTGAGCCACGTCACGATGCGTTACTGATATCATAATAAGCAAAGCAGTAAAGTCGTAGAGCTACTTCATCGTCCATAGGGTGCTCAAAACGTATTACACACTGTCACGATTTACTGTAAATGAATCTACGGTTCGCTATAAACATCCCATGTGACAATTCAGTATAAATAACACATCTAAGAATGGAACCTCTACTAGACTATTGACTATGACGGTTGTGTGTTGGTTCCAGTGCAAGAAAGCAGTACGTTTATTGGAAGATTGAGGTTCAATGTGCTAAAACAGTAAAAATTCAAGAAAGAATTAAAATTTAAAAAAAATGTATGAAAACCTTACTTACACACGCACACATACGCAAACACGCGCGACTACACACACACACACACACACACACACACACACACACACACACACACTCACATACACGCACATAATTACAAAAATTATATCTAATTCCATTTCGATACTTGATAATAAAAGTGATTGCGTTTCACTATTTTAGTAGAATGATATAAAACACCAACTAAGAAACTTGTTACGCCAGAAAAAGCCTCTCAACCCCCAACGATATTGACCGACAGCGACGTCCACACTCAACAGATAGGCTTCACTGGCTCCAGATATCGAGCGATCATAGTTAGTTTTCGTGACCGTATCTAAAATACAGCGACAGATGAACGTTACTGGCGAATGGATGGATTTCTTCAGCCCTGGAGGGAAACAAAATTTGCTGGTTACTCAGCAACACACCAGAGTCTTCCACTTCGTCTTCAGAGATACACAAAATTTTTAAAATTTAACATATCCCGACTTCAAGGAAAAAAATGGCTGGTCTCCTCTTAAATTCACATTTGCCTTCTGATCAAAAGATGACGTGCACAGGAAATATGGCGTATAAGAATATTTACACCAAAGTCATTACAGATTTAACTGTCTTCTCACCAGACTATGAAGACATTAGTTAGAAATGAGACATTAGTTAGAAATGTAGCCTATTCAGATAAAAGTCAGGGTAACTTCAGTGTGTGAAAGTGATATACGTAAGGCCGAACATAGCCTGATGACTGGGCAGTCACGCCTATTCCAACAGTCGTACGTCTTACTCACCAGCAGGATGATGGCACGTTGTCTCGATGGGTTGGTTGCTCACAGACCTCCTTGGATGCATGATATGCCTGCTCTTTTCCCCACATCCCACAGGCTCCTGCTTCTCTCCTCCATGTTACTATCATATTATATCCCCACGTCTGGCATTAGATAAGACGAAGTTGATAGTCTAGCCGGAAGCCGATTTAATGATTGCACCAACTCTACTGACCGCCATTAAAATTATCACTTACCAACCGGGAAGTTTTGTCTGGCGATAGTCAAGAATGCCTGGACTATGATGCTGATACAGAGGTACTTGAAAATGGAAAAGACACTAACAAATTGTAGAGAATTATGCTGAAATTTCTTATAAGAGTAGAGACAACATTGCAAACCATCTGGGTACTCTGCAAGTTACCTGCTAACTGATGACCAGAGAAAATGTATTCCTGAATTTCAGACTTCTAAGCCTAATGTTGTTTTCGGAGGAGTCAGAGAATAGAGAAACTGGAACAGTCGGTAAAAATTGTCACAGTCCCACTTAATTCCTTTCAGACAACGAACACACCAGAACAGAGAATAAAAAGGTCAATGGTGTCGCCGTACCTTGAATAATTCCTCTGTAGCTGTCTGTCGTTCCAGCTTAACAGTTCGCCTATAACATAATGGTAGCTATTACAGTCAACCAATGTATACTCACTATCGCCATCTACAGGCCCATACATTCTTAATAATTTCTACACATGTAAATATTAAGAAGTATCGCTATATCTGAATTATAAAAGTATTCTTTATGATAAAACTAATACGTTCTTTTCCAACAGGAGCGTCAGTTTACACTTGACGTGTTCTTTCTCGAGCTGCTGCAGAAACGGCTGCAGGAAGAAGAAGAATTCCGTGCTGCCCCGGTGAGTGTAAATTAGATCTGCATATGGAATAATAGCGTTTGGTTACAAGTTGTATTTTTCGTTTCCTGTTCACATGGTCACTCACGAACGTGATATTAGTTAATGTTCTGCTTCCCAGTATTTTGCCGAGCTGTTGTTTGTATTTAGTGCACAATTCTTCGATGATCGTCCCAGGCAACTTTCTCGGGTGCGGCGAGTTTTGCTCTTATGTGCACTCACTGCCTGCCCGCCAACCAGTCCGGAAACGCCACACGACATGAAGAAGACGGCTCCATCAGTCGTTGGAATATTGTGCACAAATCTGGGATAAAAACACAGCAAAATTTCCGGAAGTATATTATTAATCAATCGTGCCTAGAAAACCTTAGATATCACGGGATATCAGTCACGTGTCGGAATTACTACTTGCTGAGATGTGGGGAGAGTGACGTTACTTGGGTGTCAAAGTGAATCTCATTATTCATCAACGTAAGGATGCGCCTGTGGATTTCTCTGCCAAGGCTTCATCCTCCCTCCACTTTAACTCTTACCCGCACGTTCTTTGCTTTTTTTTCGCCTTGATGTTCGTCTCTTATTTATCTATCTTTCTCTAGCCTTGTGGACTTAGGTTGGAGATTTTACTGTGTTTCAGAGTGGCTGGCTCATCCTTATTTATACTTGCGATCAGCCAGTTGTTTCATTTAGTGCACGTTTTCCCCCTTTAGCTTGCTTCTTCCGTTTTCACTTTGAGTTATGTCCCCAGCTACTTTTACGATTTTTTTACTTTCCCAGATTCTTTTGCCGAATAGTTTTAATCTGAGACCCTTTGGAGTAAGGAAATGGGGACTTATGACCTTGTAACCTAGTCTCTTTACTGTCCAATCCAACCAAAAAACCAATAACTGGTAGTTGCGTAATTTGCGATAAATATAACACTCCCTTACACTCGGACATATTAGCAAATAAACTCTGTATTATTACACACGTTGTACATCATAAAACTAAAGATGTATTTTACAACAGTACCGTCAATTGACACTTAACGAGATTATTATGGAGCCACTGCAGAAAAGGCTGCAGGAAGAAGAAGAAATCCGTGTTGCTCCTGTGAGTGTAAATTAGTTCAGTGTAGGGAATAATGGCATTAGATTTCAACGTGTACTATTCCTTTTTTTGTTCAGATCAATACCCTATTACGAAGGTGACAGTAGTTAGTGCCCTGCTTCGGGTGTTTTGCCAAGTTATTAGGATTTGTGCAAAATGCTTCGATGACCGTGACTGGAGTGCAGCGGGCTTTCCTGTTATGTGCACTCGATCCCTGGACTCCACCTAGTCGGAGAATGTCATACGACCTGAAGGGCACGGCTCGGACGGTCGTTGAAATATTCTGCATCAACAGGGACAACATCTCGGCATAACTCCCAGACGTACATCAATAACCATTCGCGCAAACAAAAAACTTGTACATCATGGGACATAAGTATTTGTTTAGTATTATTAATTGTCAGACTTGGACTGATTAGTGATAATACTTTAATATTAAAATCGATCTTTGTATAAATATTCTCTATAAATGTAGCTAGCAATAGTATTGATAAACGTAGCACTTAGCAAAATACGGCCATGTTAGAATCTAGCACATGTTCTGTATTACTCCACATTTTGGATATCAGAAACGTAATAGGTTATTTTCCAACAAGAGTACCAGTTTACGTTCGACGAGTTTTTTGCGGAGCTACTGCAGAGAGGTCTGCAGTGAGAAGAGGAAAGGCATACTGCTACGGTGAGTGAAACATCGTCCAGCATATTTTAGTTTCTAAGGGTATTTCTGGTTTCATGGTCCCATCGTATCTCCTTTCAGAACGGTAACCTGCGTTTGCGTTATTTTTCCGACTCTACAATTTTACGTTTTTAGTATCACTAAAATGCTGTCAACTTAGGTACAGAGACAAGCCAACGAAATGCAAAACTCTATGGTCGATCTGTAAGTTCTGTTGTACTGAACGGTGGGTAGTTATCTTAATGCTTGCAATACTATTCTTCTATAACGGTTTTGAATTGTGAACGGATATGCAGCCTTTTTCACAGTGTGGTATTTCGCTCTACTATTGCTAGGTTCTAGGTAATCTTAAGAATGAACCGTACAGTACATTTTCCTACCCTTTCACGTGGTACAATGATCAGAAGGAACTGTACTCAGGGAGCAGGATAGAGGCAAACAGTCATTGGTGGTAGTTCTCACATTTAAATTCTTATTTATGATACTTTACAGTCATGAGTTGATGATTAGGGGAGAAAGAAACATCCCTACACTATACCCGTATCTGGCACGCAAAACAATTTATAAAATATATTGTCATTGCACTCTTTTACTACCCTTGTGCCAATAGTTATAAACTCTGACTCCATTTCGTGTCTATTTTAGAGTCTCGACAATATCGGTACAGAAATCGACCCTATACTAGCCTCGGGTCCTATAATAATTTTGCAGTTTTCTTTATATATATTGGCCCACCATAATGTGATCATGTTTTTAATTCTGAATTTTTTAAATCTGTCGACAGGTCACTCCAGTGGCCTCCCCGCCAACCCACGGAGGCTCAACACTCCACACCATCCAACTCCTCATAGCCCTCAAATCTTATGCTGCCTGTTGGAGTCGCCGCTGTCAACTCGGGGCCTGGAGAAGAGTCACTGCAGTGGACTCCCCGCCAATCCACGGAGGCTCCACACCATGCACCTCTTCATTACTACCAAATCTTATGCTGCCTGCTGGGGGCGCCGTCGTCAACTCGGAGCGTGGAGAAGGCCGTCTGGCTGCTAAACCATTCGACCACGATACCACGGCCAATACTACCTGAAACCAAAGTTGCCGATTCAATAAAACTTCAGCATAATGGGATAATGTAGTCTTGTTATTTAATTTAGTTCTAGTGAGGTGGTATTATGGTAACACATGAGCCTCACATTTGGATTGACAATGGTATAAGTCTAATTCGTCCATCAACTTGTATGGTTTCGGCTGTTTCTTTAATTAGATTAACGATATCGCAAGGATATTTCCCTCGTAATTATACTTGTACGATTTTCTCCACGATAGCTGAGTTTGTTATTACCTCTTTATCGATGGACATTAGATCGGAGTAATTACTGCTTTTTTTCTTTATTGAGTAAGAGATCCATTTGAACTATTGTAACATTCGTCCACTAATGCAAGCATTTAGAACACACAGAACTTGAATTTCAATATTTGCTAAGTAAGTTCTTCAGCAAATTCATTCAAACTAATAACACATAAGAAGAGTAATGTGACTAAAAGATGTCTGCATCTAGGGATAACAAGTCTTTGCCTGTCATCCCGACAGTTACTCAGTTACTCAGTGAGCCACATGTGATGTAACCCTAAACTACGCAGAAACTACACTATACTCAACATTTGGCGGCATCAGTATACATTGTTATCGCCACTAGGTTAGTTTTCATTAATGACCCCATACTCGTTCCTGCAGGACTATATGGGTGCAAAATAGAATGTACGTTGACACACTAAGCACCTGATCATAAAAGTAGCATTTACTACTAGGAAACATAAGTTAAAGCACACTTAGTCTCATCTAACTGATGCTGCATTGTACTCCATCGTGCGAACAATAATTGGTTAGCATAGTGATGCAACTACAAACAAGTAAACGAAGAATACGTACTACGAACGCATGACTCGGCCGTAAGACCTATACACAATTCACAGAGTGTGTGTGACCATTACCGCTTATAGCGCGGACGTTGCTTCTTATTACATACCCTTTCCCTTGTAATTCCTAATACTTTACCTTTCACTTTGAGCAGTGTAGTATTATCAGAAGAAACGTATGTAGCAGGAGACTCGTTTTTACTTTTTCTTTCCATTTCCCCGAAATTAATGAGTTGTTGCACGTCTCACAGAAATTGCAAACATCATATGAGATGAGGAAATAAATATGCTATCGATCTGCGCAAGCTCAGAGAATAGGTGGATCAATGTTAATCACAGGGGAGTTGTACGTTCGATATATTAACATTGACCCACGTACATTTCCCCATATTCTAATTAAAAATATTGATCAAACTATTTCATTCCATGATCTAAAAGGCAAAGAGAAAAGAAAGAAAATGTTTGATCTACACAGTTCCTCCCATGACTTAATTAAAAAAACATTGATCCACGTAATGAGTGTGCTCACACAGATCGATTGCGTAGCAATAGGAAGCACAGAAATATTTCACTACATTTTCGTGGGTATCATGAGTTGTAACGCTGTCCTTGGTTTGCAGATACTAGCACGGTTTCAGTAACTACGACCCAAATTAGGAGCAAATAAATATATAATCCACTTTTACGGCACTATTTCGGGATTTCATCCGAAAGTATTACTTCGAAACATGTTGTCTGCCTGCTGGTCTCTCATTGGCTGTGTAACATGAACAGATGACACGCCTTCTATTGCTCTCGTAGTACATCACGGCAACCACTGGCAACATTCGTGCTTGAAACACGTAACTACGGCACTGGCCGTATTCTAAACTTTTCCCGAAACATCAGTCGACGTATATAACTCAACTGAAAAACTAGCCACCAGTACAAAGGACAGAAAGTGATACCAATACAGAAATCCAAACATTGATGCCAATACATACGGCCGAAAGTCGCTGAAATTGACGGAACGTGGTAACATGAACAACATTTGGGATTACCGCACGTTCCGATTCCACACGCCTACGTTGACCTATGACGTTATATCTGTGATATGAAGCGTACTTTATTTATTATAACAACCACAGATTTCATAGCAGACCTCTGGCATACTTTAAGATAAGTACCAAAAGATAGACCATTATGGTTACAAACGAACATAAGAAAGATGCGAAATATTTCAGTCACTTAATGAAAACGAAACTAATGAGACAACCATGGGAATTAGGGAGTTCTAGGCGGGGCAAACTAAAAATACTGCAATAAGGCTAACATTACTCCAAGAGAGTTACATGAACGAAACATATCACTCACGAATTCTTCCAGAATAAACCAAGCCAAAAAGAATAAGTAACTCACAACTGCAATAGAATGTATTTCTAGACCTATGTAGCTCAAACGAAGACAGTGATACCATCCCCCTCCCCTCCCCCAACCCTCGCCAAAGAAGGAAATCCATTATGATCTGTATTGTACATTTCACCTGACATACATTTATACAGCGCCAATGAAGACATCTGTTCCATAACTCCCCTCCACATCCCCAACCCCACTCCCCTCAAATAAAACTAAGCAAATAAAAAACTCTAAGAACCTCATTTCAAAGAAATATCCATCCATATACAAACTACGATCTCACACTAAACAAAAAAATCACATCGTATTTTGAAATTCCTGACACGTTCTAATCATTATTTAAGTATTGACAAATGTTACATTGTGGGCTTATCCGTAAAGTTGCTCGATGACTGAAACCCCAAAACAAACACACACACACACGCACGCACACACACACACACACACACACACACACACACACACACACACACACACAAACACAAACCTTACTGCAAACAGCAAATTATTTAAACGCAACTCCAAGGCGTAACTCCATACAAACACACATCTTTCACTTTAGAATACCAAACTGCAAACTAAAAGCAACAGTTCAAAAACCAGAAACAATAAGAGTACCAGTAACCACTAAAGACCCGTTCTCATTCAACTGCATCTGTACTATAAAGCGAATAACAAACCTAAACGTCCACCACAGAGACTCAGCAACCGCCTACAGCACGTCTCTTACAAAAATAATCCATTTCGAAGGTGCCGTGGTGTTCCTAGGTTCGTACTTAACATCTCCATCGACAAACGTGCCAAATTCAAAAAACCACTAAACATCTGTGAGAAGCATCGTAAAAAACATCACAAACCGTTTTCTCGCAACAATTTAAGCCCTGCCCTTCGTTTCCTGCGTAGCCTTACCCTCTGAACTCGTGCCACATAAGGAAAGAAACAGCCAGACATTTGCAGATCGGCGCATGGTCTGATACCACCAGCCGCCATTGATCCATGACTTCTTCTTTGGAATAAACAGCATATACAGTTGACACCAGTCACTAAGGCCAAACCGCTCACATCCTTCCCATCCTAAACTCAAGATGTCACTCATAACTCCACTGGTCAAAGCAATGGACAAAACACATTTTCGAAAACATGGCTTCACCACCTCAGGGCAATTTAAAACAGCAAAGTCAATTAGAGGGGAGTTGTACCCCATAATCTGGACTTGGAAATGCCGAATTACTTTATTCTATCGCTCTTTACCGTCTTATCAACTGTCCGACACAGGTAAGTCTGGTACACCCTCATAGGCCACTTTCAGTTATTAGAATCACGTGTTTTACGCTTACGTTAAAATAGCCAATTATTATTTAGAATTAAATTACTGCAGACTTACACATTTCGTAATCATCGAAGTATCACCTTTATTTGAGTGGTATTAAGATTAATGTTCATTAAACAAATTGAGAAGAATAAATTCCGACAGGAAGTTGCATTTGCAAGTAATTCCAAGTAAAGATATGATGTTAATCATTGTATACCCTCGTTACTAAGATGGTAATAACAAGATCAAAGATAATGTTTAAGTTATGGTTGATCGAGAGTGTAAGCAGAGCCACAGTCGAACATACACAGTCGCAACACTCCACCTCTTTTCTGTTGCCCACCGCGATTGGAGCGCGCAAAGCGGCCAGGAAGTTATACTGTAGAGTTCGCTGAGATTTTGTAAAAGCGGAAGTTAATGGTAACTGCTTATATTAGTCTGTAGAATGTATTTTACAAACAGAAACGTCTGCGTGGCAATAAATTGCAGGGAGAACAAGAAGGAAGCAGTATATTTGCAATATTTTAGGTTTGTTATCCTAAACAGCAGCAGACACGATCTGAATAAAGGCGTCATATATTTGCTGAAAACATAAGTTTTCTTCGCTACACTTATAGTCAAATCAGTGAATAAGCAACGAAGAAAACCAGTATGGAATGCAATACCGATATTATTTTATGTAGCGGATAAGCTACCACAGCTGAAGCTGGAGAAAAAACCCACATGGATGTGATAATAAAAGAAAAATTAGCAATAAAACTATTTCCTGAACCGTAATTTCACTTTCAAAATCTTTACTTAAGGAATTTATTTTATTTACTAGCAATTCACCAAGAACATTGACACATTTAATCGCACTTGGTGAGCGTGGAAGTAGTTGCTAGGAAGTAACTGATGGAAAATAAAATTACCTTTAACAAATATTAATTTTATTCCTAAAAGCCTTTTCAAAAAACATATTTAAAATTACAATCAGAAAGCAACCTCTAAATATCAAGTTTTAATTATTCAGAGGAAGAATAATTTTTTTTTAACTAAAAATTTTAGCAACTCACACAAACACATAAACTATGCACCCTGTAAGGGGGATGGCAATGGTACAAAAACTCACACTAAGAAATTATTTGCCACCAAAAGTGCGATTTGTACATTACAGATATACCGCCTCGCAAGATGACAGGCAATATGACAAATATGACATAGACAGCAATTAACGTTCAGCAGATTGCCGAGGGGTGGGTGGGGGGGGGGGGGGGGGGTTACTAAACAACCCGAACTGCAGATTGCTCTAAACATCCCCAATTCCACAAGGGAGAAACGGAGCACCCAATTCACAAATAACCACCTTCCTGTGGGTGGGCAAACGGAGAAAAAGTTGGGACCACCCAAAACAAAGTGGCTGGTGACCTCACCAAGAAAACATGTAGAATTTAACAAGTAAATGAAACAATATATACCCAACCACTTTACTTCTAACAAACTGGGATTTCTGTCAAAGACCTGGCGCAGCACCCCCAACATTCTCCTGAACTGTCTGCTGCCAGCTGCTTCAAAGGACGCAGGAAGGCGCGCCTATCTCCCATCTCACAGCGTCGCAGCTCGCCCCAGCCAGCATGATGTCGTGGTTTCACTCCTGATGCTCTCATGTGAACCATGAAGCCACTGCCCCTTCCTATTCTGCGCTGCCCACTGGACTCACATGGCGACCTCACATGCGCCGACTTTCAAGGCGGACAAGTCATCTCGTGTCTCAGTGTGCCACCGACCAACCAATCGATCCAACCACTAATGACCATTGAAAGTGCAACTCGAACAGACTGGCAGCCTAACTTGCAGACTCAGATGCAGGAACTCAGCACCAACTGGGCGACCACTAGCTGAGTTCTGTTACTGGTGGAATGGCAAGACTCTCTTTTTCTGGCTTTAAAGTTGATCTAAAGGACAGACATACTAGCACTCCGCCGACAGACAGACACTAACTGCCACACAAATGCAAACGAGAGACAGACCAGCAATTGGTTATGTGAGACTGACCTAGCCTCACTATGACTGCACAACGTATGGTAGACTGATAGAGAGACAGACACTGACAGCCCAACGCTGATCTGGCTGACCAACTGACTAGACACAGACTGACAGACTGCCTCCCTGCCGAGTTTTTTTTTTCCTTTATTGTGATTTCATTCCCCTGCCCCATATGGGCAGGGGAGGGTTGTCGGTGGCACAATCCGCCACTCTTCAGCCGAGTGACATGATACCTAAAATAAGAATAAAATGTTACATACATAAGGTGATAAAAAGGGGAATATAAAACAGAGTAATGGGAGAAAATGGAGGTACAAAGAGACTGACATGGAGATGTTCATGGGGGACAGTTAAAAAAACAACAGAAAGTAAAAACAACAGTTAGCGATTCTTAAAACACAGACAGAGAAGACACTGGATTGACATGCACAGGTTAAAAGTAGGCCACAGTACTATAAACACTCTAGAACAACACACTTAAAACCCTCTCAGAGCACACACGATGAAGAAAAAACTGCAAGGTTGGACCTGCCGAGGGAAAGGTCAGAGAGGATGGAAAACGAGGGGAGAGAGCAAGGGGCAGCAGGGGAAGCGGCCAGATGAAGAGAGTAGGGGCGTCAGTGGGTCACGAAGGGGCATGAGACACGTGGGGAGGGAGATGAAAAGGGGAGACAGGGCAGATGGGAATGCAGAGACACTGAAAGGCGGCACAAGAGTGGGAGGGGGAGTAGGAGGAGGGAGGGGGGGGGGAGAGGGAGCGCTGAGGAGGAGGCGGGAACATGGGGTTAGAGTTGGTAGGAAGGGTAGATGTCAGGGCATAGCTCATCATTCGGGAGAGGTACTATTCTAAACAGCAATTTCTACTAAGGTTCATTTCCCAGCGCAGAAGAAACCAATTCCACAATTGTTGCTGCATGTGAGACACAAATGGCAAGAATCAACAACACAACCGCTTTTGCAACTAAAGTAATAACATTTACAAAGATATTTATGTGTTAAAAAGTCGATGAAGTGTAAGACTTTGCAAAACATTAGGTTCCATAAAAAGTTGTTACAAGTCAAGGAAAGTGTCTGGCATATTACGAACAGCCAAAAAAATATTATTCTTATGTATGAAACGTGTGTTTGTATGGTCTTGTTTTCAGTGGAGTAAGCTACAATTATATGCATATTCGAAAATATTTCTTTATAATTATATTGTAGCTGATGTCGCAGAATCAAAGAGATTCGGTCGTTTTTACATGTATCTCATGATCATAATAATTTAATAATTATTTAGCTAACTAACCAGAAAATGATTAAAAACGAACTATAATTTTACCGCTTTTTGTTTCCTCTTGGGGCGCTAGAGTTGCACAACCTTTCATATGGTAACAATTTTCTCAGCAGTGGGTGTCGTGACTGTATATATTAGACGGTGGCAGAGTGAAGCGTAAAATCATTATTTTATGTTAACTTAAGTTGTGGATTCAATAATGTGCCCATATCATCCATCAGAATCTGCAACGCTGAACCCAATTCAAATTACATGCATGGCATATGGCATAACCTGACACTACTAGCACGCCTAAACAAAACAAACCATCAAATATTTCACTCGCCACGCCAGTACATCACAGCACAAACCCGACAAGCGATACCGAAGTCTCAAGCTGACCCCATTACAATGCTGTCGTATTGCCTGCATCCTATCCTTTCTACGGCAAATCATTGTACTAGTCAAGCTAAAGCGAAAATTCTGTAGGTCAGCACCGCAATGACTTTAATGACTGCTGCGTATCGACGGAAGGTTCTGTCATGAGTCAACCCCTAATTTTTGCAGTTTACGCACTTTTTCCTTTCAGACCGCAGTAGACAGATACCTCACTTGCTTTTCATTGTTTGAAGATAAAGGGAAGCATGTGATGAGAATGATGGGTCGCGGTGAAATTCATAGGGCGGGCCGTACAATTTTGCCATTGCCGTACTTATCGCTTCGATCTACATATTGCGGAAAAGTTCTGTACGAATAATTTTGTTTCTGTATTCAACGTACAACGCTTAACACCGAATTTTTGAGCCTTTTTTGCAAAATGTTGCTGTTTCTCCAACCATTTCTAGTGTTACCAACTTACTAATAAGTAAATAATTCGAGAAGCAGTAAACCACTTTAACTTTTCCAGTTTTATATAAACGTTCTGTTTCAATATAAGCTTCCAATTGGATGAATTTCTTACAACTGCGCAGAGCGATGAGAACTTACATATCGGAAGGAACCCAGGGATACCTTTACTGCATGCAAATTTTTAATACTTCTAGAACAGAAATCACACACGGGAACACATTCAGTCGACAAGTTAGGTACACACGATAGTTTCTTTTCTAACAGCAGCCTATCGCTGGTCGCTGGAACAATGAAAGGTACTATTCGACTGAAAAAAGGGCAGGTCAATCTAGTTTTCAAGAAAACAGACATAACTGTAGGCATATCTCACTGATGTCATTTCGTCGTAGAACTGTGGTGCATGTTTTACGGTCACCCGCTACGTCCATCTTGTGCATCAGGATCCCGTTCTATGGAGATCAATATGGATTCCGCAAACGTAGACGAAGCGACAATCATGTCGCTACGATAGTCCGTGAGATCCAGAGTACCGAAGAACTCGGTGCCCAGGTGAACGCCGTGTCCCTCGCCTTCGGTACAGCCCAGCCCTGTACTTTAGTGAAGAAAGTACAGGTTGTCGAGTGGCGGACCAGGAGTCTGGTTGCAGAGCGTGCTAGCATGTATTGCTCCAGAGGTATAGGTTAACGTCCAAGGGAGCTCTACAGGGCCACTATTGTTTACAGTATTCATGGTGTAACGTGTGTAAGTCCAGATATTTCTATTGGTGACTGTGGACGGTGTGCTGAAAGGCATTACATCAGTACACACATCATTTACCGATTAGTAATTCTAGTTTGTAATAACATGAGCCAGGATCACTCGATGTGAAATAGAATACAATAAGTAGCTGTCATCCTGAGATTCTCAGATCTCCCAGAAACATAATTACACATGATTCAATCGACGTTCTGACAACACGCTCAATTACAGTAACAGTTCCACAAGCAAACCGGTATATAGCTTTATTATTACATTTGGAGAAATTTCGCAGTATATCGATGACACGATTTGTAATTATGTTTCCGGGAGATCTGAGGATTGGAGGGCTACGGATGGGTACTGTCAAAAACTGGTCTTGAAATAAACTATTTCAAACTAAGCGATCTTAGCTTACAATATTATAAATTACAATATCAGATCCCCCCAAAAACATGTGTGAATTATATAATAACTGAAGTAGGGACATTTAATAAGTAATGCAATATGTTATTTCTGAAAACAGTTTTTCTTTTCTTGATCACAATACACCAAACTATTCTTCCCTCTTTTGGCTACAAATATCATAGTGTTCAACATAATTTCTATCACTATGGTGGCCTCATGACACCTCAATCGAAGGTTCCTATATACACGCATGGTACGACAGCCAACGTCTTCCTGCACCAGTAACCTCCCCATCATCCACATACTGCTTCACGCAGAGTGCCAGAGTGCACCCTACATTGGGCCAAACAGATGGATTTTGGATGGTACAAGATCTCCGGGCGAGAGATTGAATGAGGAGCAACAATGAAGTGTTGTGAATTCCTCTTCGTTGGGCAGCTCATTTTGAGTCTTTGTAGTGTTACGGACAAAGAGAATGTCGTTTGCATTTTTGTGGCACTGAACATCCTGATGTTCTTTCTTGAATTTCCTGCTGGTACCACAATACAGTTCAGAGCAGAACGTTGCAAAATGAGGGAGGACATCAAACAGAATAACCGCTTCACATTGCCAGAAGACCGTTGCCACGACTTTACACACTGCGGGTGCTGCTTTGAACTTTTTCTTCGGAGGAGAGGTCATGTACCTGCTCCCCCCTCCCCCCCCCCCCCCCCCCGCAATGAATTCCTGGTTTGTGGTTTGTTTCCGGATCGAATGGAAGGAGATTCGCCTGTGTTAGTCTCATAACGGTCAAGCAATTCCACAGAGATTGTCTTCATTGATCTTAATGGTTTTCTGTTTGGCAGTGAGGGAATTGGTGGCGCCACACCTTCGAGTAGCCCAACTGGTGGATCAGAGTTCCAGCACTACCAACAGAGGCGTCCAGTTGTGTAGCGAGGTTCTTGACTGTGCTCTCCTCGAATGAGAGTATCCACCTAACAATGCAGGAGTCACGTCTGTGTGCTTCTAGCTGGCTAGTGGGAGATCGAACAGGCGTGTGTGCCATCATTGGGATAATGACAGCCGACACACCCAACGACTCACCACGCTTTTGTTCACTGGGAGGTGTTCACAGTCATGTGTAAGCAATGTCCTGACATTCCAATAAAAGAAACCCACTGACAGTTTACTGCTTGAATGGACCTACCTTATGCCCACTGTTTTGATGGCTTCTTATACCACTGCGACCTGTAGGAAATACACTAAACTGTAAGGGCGGGAGTGATAATATTTCACAATGTACCACAATAAATTCTGCATTTTTGGAAAGGAAACTGGCTGTAAAGAAATGTGTTTCATTGCTTACTGAACGCCCCTAGTTGATATTACAAGTTGTTTGTTTCAAGGCTGGTTAGCACCGCCAAACATATATGGCAAGAGAGAGCCATTAATGTCTATTTCCCTCTGTACAGCAGGTCAGGTGTTGAAATGTAGACGCATGGACGCGAAACGAGTTATAAATATGGCTGGCGATGTCTGTTTTGTGGTGCAGTTACTGCAAGCAGAAAACATCAGGTTGTAAAGTTTGTTACGTCTTTGTGGAAAGACTGGGCGATGCAGAGAAAAAACAACTCGCAAGTTGGTGCAGTTACTGCAAGCGGAAAACATTAGGTTGTAAAGTTTGTTACGTCTTTGTGGAAAGACTGAGCGATTCAGAGAAAAAACAACTCGCAAGTTGATGTGTGGACATATTAAAAGGCATCACATATAAAATTATCTGGACTCTCACGTATTGCACGCGGTATATAAATGGTGTAGTCGAAAATGACGACAGTTCTATGAGGCTGTTTGCGTACGATGCTGTTTGTCTACGGAAAGGCTGCAACACCAGAAAACTTTAATTATTGCAGGAAGACCTGCCAAGGATTGAAGATTGGTGTAACTGACTTTGATCACACATAAATGTAAAGCGTAATTCCAGATACCCATTACTTTTCTATTGCACCACTGGCGATAAATCACTGGATACAGGAAGAAATGGAAAATACCTGAGAATAGCGAGCAGATGACAAGCTGAGGTCTGTTGGAGCAACATGAAGACAACGTTAGCACATCAGTGAAAGAAGAGGTTTACAAAACATTATAATGATCATTTCCTGTGTATAGCTCAGCAATATTCGTAATGGCTCTAAGCACTATGGGACTTGACATCTGAGGTCAACAGTTCCCCAGACATAGAAGTGCTTAAACCTTACTAACCTAAGGACATCACAAATATCCGTGCCCGATGCAGGATTCGAACCTCTGACCGTAGCAGTCGGGTGGTCCCGGGCTGAAGCTCCTGGAACCGCTCGACTACAATGGCCCGGCTGGCCATCAGTATTCGATCACTTCCAGCTGCTAGAAAAGAAAAGGAGATGCAGTGAAGAGTAACGCGTTTGTTGACAATCGAGATTTAACTGAAATCCTGAAGTTTAAGACGTTATAACAGAGTCGTTTTGTGTCACGGATAGGTTTTCTGTTGAAATTCTGAGAGCGTTCATTTGAACAATGTCATGCTCCATGTATTTTTTCAGGTAGAAGCGTCACAAAAATACAAAAAATTTAGAGTAATTAGGTTTGCCGAGAGGAGTTCTTCCCATGCACTATTGGAAAAAATTATCATCCGTCACATACGATAAAGTGGATTACAGAGTATAGATGTAGCGGCACATGGTTCGTTCAAGTTTCTTTAAATTTCTCGCGTTACCCAAAGAGAAGACAAATGGTCAGATGACCTGGGCTCAGAACGCCACTGTTTAACGAATGTTACCTGACGATGCCCAAAATTATCTTCCATACTTCAACTGTAGTGTAAAATATAAAAAATAGAGCGAATAATCAAGTGATAAAAGTCACATATATAAGAATAATTCTATTAACTTAGAATATTCTCGGTATTAGATAGTTAACTAATTCCAATGATACATAATTAAACACGCGACACCGTACTACTTTTACAGATTGACAAAACAATTACAACAGTCTGAGAGTATAAAATACCTCACCAGTGTCCTTCACTACTAGTTCTGGCAATTTCTTGGTTGAATAACACGCTTAAAACGACACCATATACGTAAATAACCGCATCGGAATATGTGAATAGTTAGTGAACAAGAATTGAAGTACGGGTTTATAAATAGAAAGACGTGGTGCCGGGGAATGTTTAATGTGAAGACCTTTGTAGCTTTTTAAATAAAACAAATGTTATTAACATTCTACGTCCTTATTCTTCATTTATACATACACTCCACCTCATGAACCATGGATCTTGCCGTTCGTGGGGAGGCTTGCGTGCCTCAGCGATGCAGATAGCCGTACCGTAGGTGCAACCACAACGGAGGAGTATCTGTTGAGAGGCCAGAGAAACGTGTGGTTCCTGAAAAGGGACAGCAGCCTTTTCGATAGTTGCAGGGGCAACAGTCTGGATGATTCACTGATCTGGCCTTGTAACACTAACCAAAACGGCCTTGCTGTGCTGTAACTGCGAACGGTTGACAGCAAGGGGAAACTACAGCTGTAATTTTTCTCGAGGGCATGCAGCTCTACTCTATGGTTAATGATGATGACGTCCTCTTGGGTAAAATATTCCGGAGGTAAAATTGTCCCCCATTCGGATTTCCGGGCGGGGACTACTCAAGAGGCCGTCGAAATCAGGAGAAAGAAAACTGACGTTCTACGGAGCGGAGCGTGGAATGTCAGATCCCTTAATCGGGCAGGTAGGCTAGAAAATTTAAAAAGGGAAATGGATAGGTTAAAGTTAGATATAGTGGGAATTAGTGAAGTTCGGTGGCAGGAGGAACAAGACTTTTGGTCAGGCGAATACAAGGTTATAAATATAAAATCAAATAGGGGTAATGCAGGAGTAGGTTTAATAATAAATTAAAAAGATAGGAGCGCGGTTAAGCTACTACAAACAGCATAGTGAACGTATTATTGTGGCCAAGATAGACACGAAGCCCATGCCAACTACAGTAGTACAAGTTTATATGCCAACTAGCTCTGCAGATGATGATCAAATTGATGAAATGTATGATGAAATAAAAGAAATTATTCAGGTAGTGAAGGGAGACGAAAATTTAAGTCATGGGTGACTGGAATTCGACAGTAGGAAAAGGGAGAGAAGGAAACGTAGTAGGTGGATATGGATTGGAGCTAAGAAATGAAAGAGGAAGCCGCCTGGTACAATTTTACACAGAGCACAACTTAATCATAGCTGACACTTGGTTCAGGAATCATAAAAGAATGTTGTATCCATGGAAGATTCCTGGAGATACTAGAAGGTATCAGATAGATTATATAATGGTAAGACAGAGATTTAGGAACCAGGTTTTAAATTGTAAGACATTTCCAGGGGCAGATGTGGACTCAGACCACAATCTATTGGTTATGAACTTCAGATTAAAACTGAAGAAACTGCAAAATGGTGGGAATTTAAGGAGAGGGGACCTGGATAAACTGACTAAACTAGAGGTTGTACAGAGTTTCAGGGAGAGCATAAGAAAACAATTGACAGGAATGGTGGAAAGAAATACCGTAGAAGCAGAATGGGTAGCTTTGAGGGAAGCAGTAGTGAAGGCAGCAGAGGATCAAGTACGTAAAAAGACGAGGACTAGTAGAAATCCTTGGGTAACACAAGAAATATTGAATTTAATTGATGAAAGGAGAAAATATGAAAATACAGTAAATGAAGCAGGGAAAAAGGAATACAAACGTCTCTAAAATGAGATCGACAGGAAGTGCAAAATGGCTTAGCACGGATGGCTAGAGGACAAATGTAAGAATGTAGAGGCTTATCTCACGAGGGGTAAGGTAGATACTGCCTACAGGATAATTGAAGAGACCTTTGGAGAAAAGAGCACCACTTGTATGAATATCAAGAGCTCAGATGGAAACCCAGTTCTAAGCAAAGAAGGAAAAGAAGAAAGGTGGAAGGAGTAGGACTATAAAAGGGCGATGTATTTGAAGACAATATTATGGAAATTGAAGAGGATATAGATGTAGATGAAATGGGAGATACGATACGACGTGAAGAGTTTGACAGAGCACTGAAAGACCTCAGTCAAAACAAGGCCCCGGGAGTAGACATCATTCCATCAGGACTACTGATGGCCTTGGGAGAGCCAGTCGTGACAAAACTCTACCATATGGTGAGCATGATGTATGAGACAGGCGAAATACCCTCAGACTTCAACAAGAATATTATAATTCCAATCCCAAAGAAAGCAGATGTTGACAGATGTGAAAGTTACCGACCAATCAGTTTCATAAGTAACACCTGCAAACTACTATCGCGAATTCTTTACAGACGAATGGAAAAACTAGTAGAAGCCGACCTCGGCGAAGATCAGTTTGGATTCCGTAGAAATATTGGAACATGTGATGCAATACTGACACTACGGCTCACTTGGAAGCTAGACTAAGGAAAGGCAAACCTACGTTTCTAGCATTTGTAGACTTAGAGAAAGCTTTTGACAATGTTGACTGGAATACTCTCTTTCAGATTGTGAAGATGGCTGGGGTAAAATACAGGGCTCGAAAGGATATTTACAATTTGTACAGAAACCAAATGGCAGTTATAAGAGTTGAGTGGCATGAAAGGGAAGCAGTGGTTGGGAAGGGAGTGAGACAGGGTTGTAGCCTCTCCCCGATGTTATTCAATATGTATATTGAGCAAGCAGTGAAGGAAACAAAAGAAAAATTCGGAGTAGGTATTAAAATCCATGAAGAAGAAATAAAAACATTGAGGTACGCCGATGACATTGTAATTCTGTCACACACAGCAAAGGACTTGGAAGAGCAGTTGAACGGATTGGATAGCGTCTTGAAAGGATTAAATAAGATGAACATCAAGAAAAGCAAAACGAGGTTAATGGAATGTATTTGAATTAAGTCGGGTGATGCTGATGGAATTAGATTAGGAAATGAGACACTTAAAGTAGTAAAGGAGTTTCGCTGTTTGGGGAGCAAAATAACTGATGTTGGTCGAAGTAGAGAGGATATAAAATGTAGACTGGCAATGGCAAGGAAAGCGTTTCTGAAGAGGAGAAATTTGTTAACATCGAGTATAGATTTAAGTGTCAGGAAGTCATTTCTGAAAGTATTTGTATGGAATGTAGCCATGTATGGAAGTGAAACATGGACGATAAATACTTTGGACAAGAAGAGATAGAAGCTTGCGAACTGTGGTGCTATAGAAGAATGCTGCAGATTAGATGGGTAGATCACATAACTAATGAGGAGGTATTGAATAGGATTGGGGAGAAAGACGTTTGTTGCACAACTTGACTAGAAGAAGCGATCGATTGGTAGGGCATGTTCTGAGGCATCAAGGGATCACCAATTTAGCATTGGAGAGCAGCGTGGAGGATAAAAATCCTAGAGAGAGACCAAGAAATGAATACACCCAGCAGATTCAGAAGGATGTAGGTTGCAGTAGGTACTGGGAGATGAAGAAACTTACACAAGATAGGGTAGCATGGAGAGGTGCATCAAACCAGTTTCAGGACTGAAGATCACAACAACAACAACATACTTACATTACTGGCCATTAAAATAAGAAGAACTGCAGATGATAAACGGGTATTTATTTGACAAATATATTATACTAGAACTGACATGTGATTACATTTTCACTCAGTTTGGGTGCATAGTTCTTTAGAAATCAGTATCCAGAACAACCATCTCTGGCCGTACTAACGGCCTTGATACGCCTGGGCATTGCGTCAGACAGAGCTATGATGGCGTGTACAGGTACAGCTGCCCATGCAGCTTCAACACGATACGACAGTTCATCAAGAGCAGTGACTGGCGTATTATGACGAGCCAGTTGATCGGTCATCATTGAGCAGACATTTTCAATTGGTGAGAGATCTGGCGAATGTGCTGGCAGGGCAGCAGTCGAACATTTTCTGTGTCCAGAAAGGCCTGTACAAGACCTGCAACATGCGGTCGTACATTATCCTGCTGAAATGTAGGGTTGTGCAGGGATCGAATGAAGGGTAGAGCCACGGGTCGTAACACATCTGAAATGCAACGTCAACTGTTGAAAGTGCTTTCAATGCGAACAAGAGGTCACCGACACGTATAACCAATGGCACCCCATACAATCACGCTGGGTAATACGCCAGTATGGCGATGACGAATACACGCTTCCAATGTGCGTTGACCGCGATGTCGCCAAACACCGATGCGAACATCATGATTCTGTAAATAGAGCCTGGATTAATCCGAAAAAATGACGTTCTGCCATTCGTGCATCCAGGTTCGTCGTTGAGTGCAGCGTAGCAGGCGCTCCTATCTGTGATGCAGCGTCAAGGGTAACCGCAGCCACGGTCTCTGAGCTGATAGCTGGAAACGTCGTCGAACTGTTCGTGCAGATGTTTGTTGTCTTGCAAACGTCGCCATCTGTTGACTCAGGGATCGAGACGTGGCTGCACGATCCGTTACAGCCATGCGGATAAGATGCCTGTCAACTCGACTGCTAGTGATACGAGGCCGTTGGGATCCATCACGGCGTTCCGTATTACCCTCCTGAAACCACCGATTCAATATTCTGCTAACAGTCATTGGATCTCGACCAACGAGGGCAGAAATGTCACGATACGATAAACCGCAATCGCGATAGCCTACAATCCGAACTTTATCAAAGTCGGAAACGTGATAGTACGCATTTTTCCTCCTTACACGAGGCATCACAACAACGATTCACCAGGCAACGCCGGTCAACTGCTGTTTGTGTATGAGTCAGCATGTTGTAGGTGTCGCCACCGGCGCCAACCTTGTGTGAATGCTGTGAAAAGCTAATCACTTGCATATTAGAGTATCTTCTTCCTGCCGGTTAAATTTCGCGTCTTTAGCACGTCATGTTTGTGATGTAGCAGTTTAAATGGCCAGTAGTGTATTTGCAGCCTCTGCCGCTAGAGGTCTCCAAATTGCAGGGAGTTAAATGGCGCTGCGTAACGGGACTACATCTGTGCTGAGAAATAGCCTGCTTCAATCGAACTTTGAATTCCAAGAGTTTGTCGAAACAACAGCAACTTCTCTTTCAGCATGGCAATGCCATACCAAACGCAACCGCTGTGAAGTCTGCATCAATGCGACGCCTTGGCTTCCCTGTCATCGATAATCCTGCATGGAGTCCCCACTTGGCCCCATCCTATTTTCATCTGTTCCCATAACTTAAAGAAAACCTTTGACATCCTCAACTTGTGTAGTGACGAAGCGTTGCAAGCAGAGGTGATGTGATTCGGTGAACACACAAAACATTCTACAGTGACGGTATCAAAAATCTGATCTCTCTTTCGGAGAAATGTGTTCGTCATGAGGGTGACTATTTGAGAAATAAATGTATAGACATGAACAAAGATGTAAAATATTGATAATGTTTTATTTAAAAGTGTATAAGAATATTCCCATGATAAATCCTAAAGCACTGCTTTTCAGCACGCTGTCGTATGAGTTATAAATGCCTTCTACTACTTTTACCTCTCTCTAATCTTCCAATAAATTCTATCCTATATCACCACGGTTAATTACAGAACTACTAAGCGTCCATATCTATTATATACGTATTGTAGACATATAACATGTAAGTAACGACATCAGTCGAGAATGACACCATGCTCTTTGCACTTCCAGTGGCAGACAGAGTGAAGACAAGACACTGAAATCACGTACATAGAATTACATAAACGACAATTCTAATTTAAGGAATGAAATGCTATATACGACCTTTTAGCTGAAGTGATTCAAGAATCAATCACTTGATCCAAATGTATTTACGCGAACAGAAAACAGAGAAATATGATAGACGTATAACACACTCCGATGCGACAAAAATGGGTGTGCGAAGCGAGAAGCAACTGGAACCGTTTGGAAGTGCATGCGCTACGACATACGCCGAGCCAAGTGTACCTTCCAGTAGCGATGGCAGCAGCAGCATTTGTCTGATACACAGTACTTTAGTTTAGTTTATTTATTCTTCCTTCACGCGCTTTTGCAATACCTGCGTATTTTACTGTGTGGGCTAGTGGTTTCCAAATAAACCTAAGTTCCTTGTTTTTGCGTTGCGTAAATATTGGTGCATATTCTTCCTGTGTAAGGAGGCATACCCCCCCCGCGGTGCTGATCGAATATTGATGGCCGGCCAGGCCGTTGTAGTCGAGCGGTTCTAGGAGCTTCAGCCCGGGACCACCCGACTGCTACGGTCACAGGTCCGAATCCTGCATCGGGCACGGATGTTTGTGATGTCCTTAGGTTAGTTAGGTTTAAACAGTTTTAAGTCTGGGGAACTGTTCACCTCAGATGTCAAGTATCATAATGCTTAGAGCCATTTCGAATATTGATGAGCGACACAAAGGAAATGATCATCATAACGGTTTGAAAGCCACTCCTTTCACTGATGAGGTAACGTTCTCTTCAGGTTGCTCCAAAATGCTTCAGCTTGTACAAAAAGTGGTTCAAATGGCTCTGAGCACTATGGGACTTAATTTCTGAGGTCATCAGTCCGCTAGAACATATAACTACTTAAACCTAACTAACCTAAGGACATGACACACATCCATGCCCGAGGCAGGATTCGAGCCTGCGACCGTAGCGGTCGCGCGGGTCCAGACTGAAGCGCCTACAACGGCTCGGCCACTCCGGCCGGCAACTCAGCTTGTCATCTGCTCGCTATTCTCAGGTATTTTCCGTTTCTTCCTCCATCCAGTGATTTATCGCCAGTGGTGCAATAGAAAAGTAATTGATATCTGGAATTAAGCATTACATTTCTATGTAATCAGAGTCAGTTACACCAATCTTCAATCCTTGGCAGGTTTTTCTGCATTAATTAAAGTTTCCTAGTATTCCAGCCTTTCCGTAGATACTCTCATTCGAGGAGAGTGACAGAGCACAGACAGACACCTTGCTACACGAGTGGACGCCTCTGTTGGTAGTGCTGGAACTCTGATCCACCAGTTGGGCTATTCGAAGGTGTGGCGCCACCAATTGCCTCACTGCCAAACAGAACATCATAAAGATCAACGAAGACCATCTCTGTGGAATTGCTTGACCGTTATGAGACTAACACAGGCGAATCTCCTTCCATTCGATCCGGAAACAAACCACAGGTACATGACCTCTCCTCCGAAGAAAAAGTTCAAAGCAGCACCCGCAGTGTGTAAAGTCGTGGCAACGGTCTTCTGGCAATGTGAAGCGCTTATTCTGTTTGATGGCCTCCCTCATTTTTCAGCGTTCAACTTTCAACTGTATTGTGCTACCATCTGGAAATTGAAGAAACATCATTATGTACATTGCCACAAAAATGCAAACGATATTCTCCCTCTCCGTAACAATACAAGGACTAAAAATGACCGCACAACCAAGGGAAATTCACAACACTTCATTTTTTCTCCTCATCCACCCTCCAGCGCAGATCTTGTACCTTCCAAGTTCCATCTGTTTGGCCCAGTGTAGGATGCACTCTGGCACTCTGCGTGAAGCAGTATGTGGATGATGGGGAGGTTATTGGTGCAGTAACACGTTGGCTGTCGTAGCATGCGTATTAAATGTCCCTTCTTCAGTTATTATATAATTCACACACGTTTTTGGGGGGATCTGATATTGTAATTTATAATATTGTTAGCTAAGACCGCTTAGTTTGAAATAGTTAATTTCAAGACCAGTTTTTGACAGTACCCATCCGTCGCCCTCCAATCCTCAGATCTCCCGGAAACATAATTACAAAACGTGTCACCGTTATTCTGCGAAATTTCTCCAAATGTAATAAGAAAGCTATATACCGGTTTGCTTGCGGAACTGTTACTATAATTGAACATGTTGTCAGAACGTCGACTGAATCATGTATAATTATATTTCTGGGAGGTCTGAGAATCTGAGAAGCTGTACTTTCTTCACTAAATTACAGGGCTGGGCTGTACCGAAGGCGAGGGACACGGCGTTCACCTGGGCACCGAGTTCTTCGGTACTCTGGACCTCACGGACTATCGTAGCGACATGATTGTCGCTTCGTCTACATTTGCGGAATCCATATTGATCTCTATAGAACGGGATCCTGATGCACAAGATGGACGCAGCGGGTGACCGTAAAATATGCACCACAGTTCTACGACGAAATAACATCAGTGACATATGCCTACAGTTATGTCTGTTTTCTTGAAAACTAGATTGACCTGCCTATTTTTCAGTCGAATAGTACCTTTCATTGTTCCAGCGACCAGCGATAGGCTGCTGTTAGAAAAGAAACTATCGTGTGTACCTAACTTGTCGACTGAATGTGTTCCCGTGTGTGATTTCTGTTCTAGAAGTATTAAAAATTTGCATGCAGTAAAGATATCCCTTGGTTCCTTCCGATATGTTAGTTCTCACTGCTCTGCGCGGTTGTAAGAAATTGATCCAATGTGGAAGCTTATATTGAAACAGAGCGGTTACATAAAACTAGAAAAGTTAAAGTGGTTTACTGCTTATTGAATTCTTTACTTGTTAGTTAGTTGGTAACACTAGAACAGGTTGGAGAAACAGCAACATGATGCAAAAAAGGTCAAAAATTCGGTGTTAAACGTTGTACGGTGAATACAGAAACAAAATTATTCGTACAGAACTTTTCGGCGACATGTAGATCAAAGCGATAAGTACGGGAATCGCAAAATTGTACGGCACGCCGTATAAATTTCACGGGGACACATCGTTCTCATCACATGCTTCCCTTTATCTTCAAACAATGAAAAGCAAGTGAGGTATCTGTCTACAGCGGTCTGAAAGGAAAAAGTGCGTAAACTGTAAAGAATAGAGGATGTTTCAGGACAGAACCTTCCATCGACACGCAGCAGTCATTAAAGTCATTGTGGTGCTGACCTACAGAATTTTCGCTTTAGCTTGACTAGTACAATGATTTGCCGTAGAAAAGATAGGATGCAGGCAATACTACAGCATTGTAATGGGCTCAGCTTGAGACTTCGGTATCGGCCGTCGCGTTTGAGCTGTGATGTACTGGCGTGGCAAGTGACATACGTCTGCGGAGCAAAGGTTCCTTTTGTTTAGGCGTGCTAGCAGTGTCAGCTTATGCCATGTTTGTAATTTGAATTGGGTTCATAGAGAGCTTTGCAAATTCTGATGGTATGGGCCCGTTATTGAATCCGCATGTTTAGTTAACAGAAAATAATGAGTTTACGCTTCACTCTACCACTGCTGAGAAAATTGTACCATCTAAAACTTTGTGCAACTCTAAAGCACCAAGAGGAAACAAAACAGTGGTAAATTTATAGTTCCTTTTTAATCAATTTCTGGTTAATTAGCTAAATAATTGTTGAATTATTATGATCATGAGATACATGTAAGACCGATCGAATATCTTTGATTCTGTGACACAAGCTACAACATAATTTTAAACAAATACTTTCGAATATGTGTGTAATTGTAGCTTTGTTGTTGTTGTTGTTGTTGACTTCGGTACTGAGACTGGTTTGATGCAGCTCTGCATGCTACTCTATCCTGTGCAAGCTTCTTCATCTCACAGTACTTACTGCAACCAACATCCTTCTGAATCTGCTGGGTGTATTCGTCTCTTGGTCCCCCTCTACGATTTTTACTCTCCACGCTGCCCTCCAGTGTTAAATTTGTGATCCCTTGATGCCTCAGAACATGTCCTACCAACCGGTCCCTTCTTCTTGTCAAGTTGTCCCACCAACTCCTCTTGTCCCCAATTCTATTCAATACCTCCTCATTAGTTGTGTGATCTGCCCATCTAATTTTCTGCACTCTTATGTAGCACCTCATTTCCAAAGCTTCTATTCTCTTCTTGTCCTA
This sequence comes from Schistocerca gregaria, assembly GCF_023897955.1. Taxonomy (NCBI): domain Eukaryota; kingdom Metazoa; phylum Arthropoda; class Insecta; order Orthoptera; family Acrididae; genus Schistocerca; species Schistocerca gregaria. The sequence goes on along the minus strand of NC_064926.1, from coordinate 59,988,997 downwards.
ACTATTTATCGTCCATGTTTCACTTCCATACATGGTTACACTCTATACAAATACTTTCAGAAACGACATCCTCAGACTTAAATCTATACTCGATGTTAACAAATTTCTCTTCTTCAGAAACGCTTTCCATGCCATTGCCAGTCTACATTTTATATCCTCTCTACTTCGACTATCATATGTTAATTTACATCCCCAAATAGGAAAACTCCTTTACTAAGTTAAGTGTATCATTTCCTAATCTAATTCTCTCAGTATCACCCGACTTAATTCGACTGCTTCACATTATCCTCGTTTTGCATTTGATGATGTTCATCTTATATCCTCCTTTCAAGACAGTGTTCATTCCGTTCAACTGCTCTTCCAAGTCCTTTGCTGTCTCTGACAGATTGACAATGTCAACGCCGAAGCTCAACGTTTTTATTTCTTCTCCGTGGGCTTTAATACCTACTCCGAATTTTTCTTATGTTTCCTTTACTGCTGCCTCCTTATACAGATTGAATAACATCGGGGACAGGCTACAACCATGTCTCACTCCCTTCCCAACCACTGCTTCTTTTTCATGCCCCTCGACCCTTTAACTGCCATCTGGTTTCTATAAGAACTGTAAATAGCCTTTCGCTCCCAGTATTTTACCCCTGACACCTATAGAATTTGAAAGAGAGTATTCCAGTCAACATTGTCAAAAGCTTTGTCTAAGTCTACAAATGCCAGAAATGTAGGTTTGCCTTTCCCTAACATATTTTCTAAGATAAGTCGTAGGGGCAGTATTGCCTCACGTGTTCCAACATTACTGCGGAATCCAAACTGATCTTCGCCGAGGTCGGCTTCTACTAGTTTTTCCATTCGTCTGTAAAGAATTGGCGTTAGTATTTTGCAGCTGTGACTTATTAAACTGAGAGTTCGGTAATTTTCACACCTGTCAACACCTGCTTTCTTTGGGATTCGAATTATAATATTCTCCTGTCTCATACATCTTGCTCACCAGATGGTAACGTTTTGTCATGACTGGCTCTCCCACGGCCGTCAGTAGTTCTAATGGAATGTTGTCTACTCCGGGGGCCTTGTTTCGACTCAGGTCTTTCAGTGCTCTGTCAAACTCTTCACGTAGTATCGTATCCCCCATTTCATCTTCATCTACATCCTCTTCAATTTCCATAATATTGTCCTCAAATACATCGCCCTTTTATAGTCCCTCTATATACTCCTTCCATCTTTCTGCTTTCCCTTCTTTGCTTAGAACTGGGTTTCCATCTGAGCTCTTGATACTCATACAAGGGGTACTCTTTTCTCCAAAGGTCTCTTTAAGTTTCCTGTAGGCAGTATCTATCTTACCCCTCGTGTGATAAGCCTCTACATCCTTACATTTGTCCTCTAGCCACCCATGCTTAGCCATTTTGCACTTCCTATCGATCTCATTTTTGAGACGTTTGTCTTCCTTTTTGCCTTCTTCATTTACTGCATTTTTATATTTTTCTCCTTTCATCCATTAAATTCAATATTTCTTCTGTTACCCAAGGATTTCTAGCTGCCCTCGTCTTTTTACCTACTTTACCCTCTGCTGCCTTCACTACTTCATCCCTCAGAGCTACCCATTCTTCTTCTACTGTATTTCTTTCCCCCATTCCTGTCAATTTTTCCCTTATGCTCTCCCTGAAACTCTGTACAACCTGTGGTTTAGTCAGTTTATCCTGGTCCCACCTCCTTCAATTCCCACCTTTTTGCAGCTTCTTCAGTTTTAATCTACAGTTCATAACCAATAGACTGTGGTCAGAGTCCACATCTGCCCCTAGAAATATCTTACAGTTTAAAACTTGGTTCCTAAATCTCTGTCTTACCATTATATAATCTATCTGATACCTTCTAGTATCTCCAGGAATCTTCCATGTATACAATCTTCTTTTATGATTCTTGAACCAAGTGTTAACTATGATTAAGTTATGCTCTGTGCAAAATTCTACCAGACGGCTTCCTCTTTCATTTCTCTCCCCCAATCCATATTCACCCACTATGTTTCCTCCTCTCCCTTTTCCTACTGTCGAATTCCAGTCACCCATGACTTAAATTTTCGTCTCCCTTCACTACCTGAATAATTTCTTTTATTTCATCATACATTTCATCAATTTGATCATCATCTGCAGAGCTAGTTGGCATATAAACTTGTACTACTGTAGTTGGCATGGGCTTCGTGTCTATCTTGGCCACAATAATACGTTCACTATGCTGTTTGTAGTAGCTTAACCGCGCTCCTATCTTTTTAATTTATTATTAAACCTACTCCTGCATTACCCCTATTTGATTTTATATTTATAACCTTGTATTCGCCTGACCAAAAGTCTTGTTCCTCCTGCCACCTAACTTCACTAATTCCCACTATATCCAACTCTAACTCATCAATTTCCCTTTTTAAATTTTCTAGCCTACCTGCCCGATTAAGGGATCTGACATTCCACCCTCCGATCCGTAGAACGCCAATTTTCTTTCTCCTGACAACGACGTTCTCTTGAGTAGTCCCCGCCCGGAGATCCGAATGGGGGACTATTTTATCTCCGGAATATTTTACCCAAGAGGACGCCATCATCATTTAACCAAAGAGCAAAGCTGCATGTCGTCGGAAAAAATTACGGCTGTAGTTTCCCCTTGCTTTCAGCCGTTCACAGTACCAGCACAGCAAGGCCGTTTTGGTTAGTGTTCGCAAGGCCAGATCAGTCAATCATCCAGACTGTTGCCCCTCCAACTATTGAAAAGGCTGCGGTCCTTCTTCAGGAACCATGCGTTTGTCTGGCCTTTCAACAGTTACCCCTCGGTTGTGGTTGCAGCTACGGCACGGCCATCTGTATCGCTGAGGCACACAAGCCTCCACACCAACGGCAAGGTCCTTGGGTCATGGGGGTAGGCAATTGTAGCTTACTCCATTGAAAACAAGGCCATACAAATACACATTTCATGCATGAGAATAATTTTTTTTTTTTTTTGTAATATGCCAGACGCTTTCCTTGACACCTAACAACTTTTTATGGAACCTAATGTTTTGCATAGTGTTACACTTAATCGACTTTTTAAGACATAAATAACTTTGTAAATGTAATTACTTTAGTTGCAAAAGCGGATGTGTTGATGATTCTTGCCATTTGTGGTTCAGATACAGCAACGATTGTCGAATTGGTATCTTCTGTGTTAGGAAATAGTTTTATTGCTTATTTATCTTTTATTATCACATCCGTGGTTTTTTTTTCTCCAGCTACAGTTTTGTTGGCTTGTCGGCTACATAACATAATGTAGGTACTGCAATACATACTGGTTTCCTTCGTTCCATATACACTGATTTGACTGGATGTGTAGCGAAGAAAAGTTACCTTCTTGAGCAAATATACGACGCCTTTCTGCAAAAGTCAGGTCTGCTTCTGTTTAGTAGCACTTTTTCGGTCCTTAAGGAACACCACATTCTCAAGTAAATATCTTTAGGTTAGAAGAAAGTCGTAAATAAACAGTTCTGTGACATAGCGATGTACTGCTTCCTGTCGCTGCAGTTTATTGCGGTGCAGACGCTTCTTTTGTAAAAACCATTCTGTAGACTAATATAAACAGTTACTATTAACTTTCGCTTTTACAAAATCTCGACGAACTCTACAGTATAACTTCCTGGCCGCTTTGCCAATCGCGGTGGGCAACAGAAAAGAGGTCGAGTGTTGCGACTGTGTATGTTCGACTGTGGCTCTGCTTACACTCTCGATCAACCATAACTTAAACATTATCTTTGATCTTGTTATTACCATCTTAGTAACGAGGGTATACAATGATTAACATCATATCTTTACTTGGAATTACTTGCAAATGCAACTTCCTGTCGGAATTTATTCTTCTCAATTTGTTTAATGAACATTAATCTTAATACCACTCAAATAAAGGTGATACTTCGATGATTACGAAATGTGTAAGTCTGCAGTAATTTAATTCTAAATAATAATTGGCTATTTTAACGTAAGCGTAAAACACGTGATTCTAATAACTGAAAGTGGCCTATGAGGGTGTACCAGACTTACCTGTGTCGGACAGTTGATAAGACGGTAAAGAGCGATAGAATAAAGTAATTCGGCATTTCCAAGTCCAGATTATGGGGTACAACTCCCCTCTAATTGACTTTGCTGTTTTAAATTGCGCTGAGATGGTGAAGCCATGTTTTCGAAAATGTGTTTTGTCCATTGCTTTGACCAGTGGAGTTCTGAGTGACATCTTGAGTTTAGGATGGGAAGGATGTGAGCGGTTTGGCGTTAGTGACTGGTGTCAACTGTATATGCTGTTTATTCCAAAGAAGGAGTCATGTATCAATGCCGCCTGGTGGAATCAGACCATGCGCCAATCTCCAAATGTCTGGCTGTTTCATCCCGTATGTGCCACGAGTTCTGGGGGTAAGGCCAGGCAGGAAACGAACAGCAGGGCTTAAATTTTCGCGAGAGAAACGGTTTGTGATGCTTTTACGATGCTTCTCTCAAATGTTTAGTTGTTTTTTGGATTTGTCACGTTTGTCGATGGAGATGTTAGGTACGTACCTAGGAACACTACGGCACATTCGAAATGGTTTATTTTTGTAAGAGACGTGCTGTAGGCGGTTGCTGAGTCTCTGTGGTGGACGGTTAGGTTTGTGTTTCGGTTTATACTAAAGATGCAGTGGAATGAGAACGAGTCTTTAGTGGTTACTGGTTCTCTTATTATTTCTGGTTTTTTATGTGTTGCTTTTAGTTTACAGTTTGGCATTCCAGAGTGAAAGTTGTGTATTTGTGTGGAGTTTCGCCATGGAGTTGTATTTAAATAATTTGTTGTTTGCAGTATGGTTTGTGTTTGTGTGCGTGTGTGTTTTGGGCCACTTTCACTAAAAATTTTTTGAAGGCGACCATCAAAGGCCGTTAAGAAATGTATAAAATCTTTGACCATCAGCTGCTTTTATTTTAAACCCATACACACAGACTGGTCTCAGTCATCAACCATCTTCATGGACAAGAATTAAAGTAGTTTAACCCACAACCTAACATTTTTCATTACTTAAATAATAGATAGAATGTATCAGGAATATCCAAATACGACACAGGACACAGAAGCAAACGTACTAATACCAAGTGAATACAGAGCTGTACTAGACTATCACTGGTAACGACGTTTTTATGATTTTTTTGTTTAGTGGGAAGGATATTTCTTTGAAATGAGGTTCTTAGATTTGTGTTTGGTTAGTTTTATTTGAGAGGATTGCGGCTGTGGAAGGGAACCAATGTCTTCTTTGGCGCTGTATAGATATAGTGAATTTCGTTATCCTTATTAGCTTTGTTGGTGGGGGATTGCCTGCATCACTGTCTTTGTTTCAGCTGTGTAAGTCAGGTGAAATTTCCAGTACTGTTTGTAATGGATTTCCCTCTTTGGCGGAGGGGGGGGGGGGGGGGGTTGATATCACTGTCTTCGTTTGAGCTACATAAGTCTAGAAATAAATTATATCCCAGTTGTGTATTCGTTATTCTTTTTGCTCGGTTTATTCTGGGGGAATTCGTGACGGTTATTTTTCGATTACGTGATTTTCCTGGAGTGATGTATTTTTAGTTTGCCCCGCCTAGAAGTCCCTAATTCTCATTGTTGTCTCATTAGTTTTATTTCATTAAGTGACTGCAATATTTCGCATCTTTCTTATGTTCGTTTACGACCATAATGGTCTATCTTGTGGTAGTGATCTTGAAGTATGCCAGAGGCCTGCTATTAAATCTGTGGTTGTTATAATAAATAAAGTACGCTTTATATCCCCGATATAACGTCATAGGTTAACGTAGACGTGTAGAATCCGAACGTGAGGTAATCCCTAATGTTGTTCTTGTTACCGCATTCCGTTTATTATTTTACCGACTTTTGGCCGTATGTATTGGCATCAATTTTTGACTTTCTGTATTCGTATCACTTTCTCTTCTTTGTATTGGTGACTAGTTTTTCAGTTGAGTGATATATGTCGAATGATGTGTCAGGAAAAGTTTAGAATAGTGCCAGTGCCGTACTTGCGTGTTTCAATCACGAATGTTGTCAGTGGTTGCTGTGATGTACTATGAGAGCAATAGAAGGCATGTCATCTGTTCATGTTACACAGCCAATGAGAGACCAGCAAGCAGACAACGTGTTTCGAAGTAATACGGAATAAATGGCGAAACAGTGCCGTAAGAGTGGATTATAGTTTTATTTGCTCCTTATTTGAGCTGTTGCTATTGAAAATGTGCTAGTATCTGCAAACCAAGGACAGCGTCACAACCCATGATATACAAGAAAATGTAGTGAATTATTTCTGTGCTTCCTGCTGCTACGCAGTCGATCTGTGTAGGAGGAACTGTGTAGATCAGTGTTTTGGTATCTTTTCTCTTTTCCTTTTGGATCATTGAATGGAGTATTTCGGTCAATACTTTTTTAATTAGAATATGGTAAAATGTAAGTTGGTCAATTTTAATATATCGAACGTGCAACTCCCTTGTGATTAACATTGATCCACTCATTCACTGAGGTTGTGCAGATCGATAGCATATTCAATTCCCCACCTCATTTGATATTTGCAATTTCTGCGAGACGTACACCAACTCATTAATTTCGCGAAAATGGAAAGAAAAGGTAAAAATGAGTCTCCTGCTACCGACGTTTCTTCTCTGATACTATTACAGTGCTCAAAGTGGAAGGAAGAAACGTCAAAGCTATAAGCGGTAATGGGTCACGCATGCTCTGTGAATTGTTTTTAGATCTTACGGCCGAGCCATGTGTTCGTTTACTTGTTTGTAGTTGCATCACTATGCTAACCAATTATTGTTCGCACGATGGAGTACAATGATGTGCAGCATCAGTTAGATGACACTAAGTGTGCTTTAACTTATGTTTCCTAGTTACAAATGCTACTTTTATGATCAGTTGCTTAGTGTGTCAACGGAGCTTCTATTTCGCACACATTTAGTTTCGCAATAACGTGTATGGGGTCACTAATGAGAACAAGTCAATAACAATCTACACTGACGACGACAAATGTTGATTGTGGTGTAGTTTCTACATAGTTTAGGGTTATATTACATGTGGCGCACTGAATTAATACGTAACCGTCGGCATGAGAGGCACTGACTAGTTATCCCTAGATGCAAAGATCCTTTAGTCACATGGCTCTTTTAAGTGTTATAATTTTGAATTAATTTTCTGATGAACTTACTTAGAAAATTTTGATAGGCAAGTTCTATGGGTTCTAAACGCTTGTATTGGTGCACCAATATTTTTTAAAGAAAATATTCCTCAAATGAATCTCTTTCACAACAAAGTAGGAATTATTCCGACCTAACGTCCATCGATGGAGAGGTAATAACAAACTGAGCTCGTACTGTGGAGAAAATCGTATGAGTCGAATTACGATTGATACATCCTTGCGGTTTCCTTAATCTACTTAAAGAAACCACCGAAAAAATAGATCTTGATGGACGAATTATTGACTTGTACCACTGTCAGTCAAAATGTGAGGCTCGTGTGTTACCATAATACCACCCCACTAGAGCTAAATTAAATAGCGAGACTATATTATCCCATTAAGCCAAAGTTTTATTGAATCGGCAACTTTGGTTTTAGTTGGTATTGGCCACGGTAACGTGGTCGAATAGTTCAGCAGCCAGGATGCCTTCTCCACGCGCCGAGTTGACGATGGCGTCCCTAGCAGGTAGCATAGGATTTGGTGGCTATGATGAAGAGCTGCATGTTGTGGAGTGTTGAGCCTCCGTGGGTTGGCGGAGAGACCATTGGAGTGGCTCTTCTCCAGGCGCTGAGTTGACTTTGGCGCCGCCAGCAGTCAGCATAAGATTTGGTGGCTATGATAAAGAGTTGGATGCTGTGGAGTGTTGAGCCTCCGTGGGTTGGAGGGAGGCCACTGGAGTGTCATGTAGACAAATTTAAATTTCAGAATTAAAAACGTGATCACATTATGGTGGGTTGATATGTGTAAAGAAAACTGCAAAATTATTGTAGGACGCGAGGCTAGTATAGGGTCGATTGCAGTATCGATATTGTTGAGACTGTAAAATAGACACGAAATGGAGTTACAGTTTATAACTATTGCCACAAGTGTAGTAGAAGAGTGCAATGACAATATACACTCCTGGAAATGGAAAAAAGAACACATTGACACCGGTGTGTCAGACCCACCATACTTGCTCTGGACACTGCGAAAGGGCTGTACAAGCAATGATCACACGCACGGCACAGTGGACACACCAGGAACCGCGGTGTTGACCGTCGAATGGCGCTAGCTGCGCAGCATTTGTGCACCGCCGCAGTCAGTGTCAGCCAGTTTGCCGTGGCATACGGAGCTCCATCGCAGTCTTTAACACTGGTAGCATTCCGCGACAGCGTGGACGTGAACCGTATGTGCAGTTGACGGACTTTGAGCGAGGGCGTATAGTGGGCATGCGGGAGGCCGGGTGGACGTACCACCGAATTGCTCAACACGTGGGGCGTGAAGTCTCCACAGATCATCGATGTTGTCGCCAGTGGTCGGCGGAAGGTGCACGTGCCCGTCGACCTGGGACCGGACCGCAGCGACGCACGGATGCACGCCAAGACCGTAGGATCCTACGCAGTGCCGTAGGGGACCGCACCGCCACTTCCCAGCAAATTAGGGACACTGTTGCTCCTGGGGTATCGGCAAGGACCATTCGCAACCGTCTCCATGAAGGTGGGCCACGGTGCGGCACACCGTTAGGCCGTCTTCCGCTCACGCCCCAACATCGTGCAGCCCGCCTCCAGTGGTGTCGCGACAGGCGTGAATAGAGGGACGAATGGAGACGTGTCGTCTTCAGCGATGAGAGTCGCTTCTGCCTTGGTGCCAATTATGGTCGTATGCGAGTTTGGCACCGTGCAGGTGAGCGCCACAATCAGGACTGCATACGACCGAGGCACACAGTACCAACACCCGGCATCATGGTGTGGGGAGCGATGTCCTACACTGGCCGTACACCTCTGGTGATCGTCGAGGGGACTCTGAATAGTGCACGGTACATCCAAACCGTCATCGAACCCATCGTTCTACCATTCCTAGACCAGCAAGGGAACTTGCAGTTCCAACAGGACAATGCACGTCCGCATGTATCCCGTGCCACCCAACGTGCTCTAGAACGTGCAAGTCAACTACCCTGGCCAGCAAGATCTCCGGATCTGTCCCCCATTGAGCATGTTTGGGACTGGATGAAGCGTCGTCTCACGCGGTCTGCACGTCCAGCACGAACGCTGGTCCAACTGAGGCGCCAGGTGGAAATGGCATGGCAAGCCGTTCCACAGGACTACATCCAGCATCTCTACGATGGTCTCCATGGGAGAATAGCAGCCTGCATTGCTGCGAAAGGTGGATATACACTGTACTAGTGCCGACATTGTGAATGCTCTGTTGCCTGTGTCTATGTGCCTGTGGTTCTGTCAGTGTGATCATGTGATGTATCTGACCCCAGGAATGTGTCAATAAAGTTTCCCTTTCCTGGGACAATGAATTCAGGGTGTTCTTATTTCAATTTCCAGGAGTGTATTTTATAAATTGTTTTGCGTCCCAGATACGGGTATAGTGTAGGGATGTTTCTTTCTCCCCTAATCATCAACTCAAGACTGTAAAGTATTATAAATGAGAATTTAAATGTGAGGACTACCAGCAATGACTGTTTGCCTCTATCCTGCCCCTGAGTACAGTTCATTCTGATCGTTGTATCATGATGGCAGGTGGCTGTCACAAGTATGAGAATATTTATACCTTTATACTGACCATTAGACCGAACTACGTTCTACGCATAACGCAACCAAGGCAACTGGGACTGTTGTTATATGCACTTATGCCAGAAACGTAGAGTTTCTTAAAACAAGTTCCCAAAATACTGAATTAAAATTTCGAGGGTGTCATGGATAATTATATGACAGAAAAGTAAACATTGATGCAGTATAATAGAACAGAACGAAAAGACCAGCATACGTTGATCAACGTGAAACTATACTGAAAACTTGATAACTCTTTCATGGACGGGAGAAGATAAGAATGTTTTCTGAAACTCTCTCCATACTATGAAAGGGTACATATTCCACCGTTCATTCTTAAGATTACGTAGAACCTAGCAATAGAAGGGCGAAATAATACACTGTGAAAAAGGCTGCATATCCGTTCACAATTCAAAACCGTTATAGAAGAATAGTATTGCAAGCATTGTGATAACCACCCACAGCTCAGTACAACAGAATTTACGGATCGACCATAGAGTTTTTGCATTTCGTAGCCTTGTCTCTGTACCTAAGTTGACATCATTTTAGTGATACTAAAAACGTAAAATTGTAGAGTCGGAAAAATTACGCATACGCAGGTTACCGTTCTGAAGGGAGTTACGCTGTAGCCAGTTATAGGTTTTTTGGTTGGTTTGGACAGTAAAGAGACTAAACTACATGGTCATCAGCCCAATTTCCTTACTCAAAAGGGTCTCAGATTAAAATCATTCCGCATAATAATCTGGGAAAGTTAAAAAAGTCGTAAAAGTAACTGGGAACATAACGCAAAGAGAAAACGGAAGAAGCAAGGTAATGGGGGAAAACGTCCATTAAATGAAGTAAACTTTAGTGCTGTGCTTATTATGGTATCAGTAATGTAACGTGGCGCGGCTCACCTCAAAGCTACCTCGAGCAGCGACCAAGGTCTGGTCCAGTAGCAGACCATCTTTCTCCCCTCCCACACACCGGGAGAAAAACGCCTTGATGCTTCGGAACATTGCTGCAACGATAACGGGTAGCACGTTAGATACGGCCATACCGTGTCCACGAGGAAATCTTATTTTGATGTCGTACTAGAGTATCGCAAGGAAAAACTCGAGACCGTGATGTCATCTATATAAATTCAACTTCTGTAATAATAAGAGCTGTCAGTGTTACAAAGTATCTGTAACATCCAGATCGATTAAATATCATTGATTTACTTGAAAAATATTGTCCATTTATGACTGGTGAGGAATTCATTATTTTAATCCCCTTTTAATAGTTCCTCACAGATGAATTAAAATAACACTGGTTCTTTGATGACAGGCAAATGTGTGTTCATTACGAGGTACATTTATTCTGCAATGAATAACTTTGCTTCGATAGCAGTTATTTAAGGCTATCACTATTAGACAGACACACAGTACTATTAACAAGACCGTGCATCGCTACACTAGTTTCAGATATACACCAAGTATAGTTTTTTAAACTTCGTATTTGGACAGACATTAGGCCGCGATTTGATTACTACCACCCGTTCGTTCAATATGGCAGCGTGAGGCAGCATCAGTAATTTAATTAGTGAGTACTTACGGGAACATCTTGTTGGTGACATAAAGTTACTGGTAAATAATCTCTGCAACAGTGCGGTGGTTTAAATCACAAATCCCTCCGCAGTGTCTGAGGAGATTACGATTTTTACAAATACCCGTTCTCTGAGTCAGTGTATTCTCACCAGGTTGCGCCTTTCCTTCTTTTTGGCAGAGTCATCAACAACCTAACTTCAACACTAAACCTAGAATCATCTACAGCACCATGTGAACTATTCAACAACACGTACGACGTAACAACCATATTTACGATTGAAACTTAACCAGCGAATTAAGAAAACGCCAGTGCACCTTACAAACTCCCAACTGAATTATCATTTAACGATGTTCAAAGGTATTAATTCAATTCCTTTCTGTAACAGTAAGAGAACATAGTTTTGATTTGGTGCCATGACTGCACGCAGCTGGAAATTGTTTACGCATTGCCTTCTTCTTCACAGAAGGTAGAATATAACAGATCTGGTGACAGACATAGGTGACGCCGCACTCGTTGTGAAATTAAATAATAAGTTAAAGAATAGACGATTCCAGCAACTAAAACTGTGAAAACCTCAGCAAAGAGATCTGTCCCTATAACTCACTTTCTCTCGTAACCTTTGTGGCTGCATGACGTATTGAAATAATGTTCTGGAATTTGAATGGAACTGTTCTTTTTTTCCATTTTACATACCGCGAAATCACATCACACTACGTCGTAACGTTTCAGTGTTCCAGTACGTCGCCGCTAAACATCGAGCCATTTATAATCTTATTCGATATTCAAACTGCATCTGATTCTACAGGGTGTTACAAAAAGGTACGGCCAAACTTTCAGGAAACATTCCTCACTCACAAAGAAAGAAAAGATGTTATGTGGACATGTGTTCGGAAACGCTTACTTTCCATATTAGAGCTCATTTTATCACTTCTCTTCAAATCACATTAATCATTGAATGGAAACACACAGCAACAGAACGTACCAGCGTGACTTCAAACAATTTGTTACAGGAAATGTTCAAAATGTCCTCCGTTAGCGAGGATTCATGCATCCACCCTCCCTCGCATGGAATCCCTGATGCGCTGATGCAGCCCTGGAGAATGGCGTATTGTATCACAGCCGTCGACAATACGAGCACGAAGAGTCTCTACATTTGGTACCGGGGTTGCGCAGACAAGAGCTTTCAAATGCTCCCATAAATGAAAGTGTAGAGGGTTGAGGTCAGGAGAGCGTGGAGGCCATGGAATTGATCCGCCTCTACCAATCCATCGGTCACCGAATCTGTTGTTGAGAAGCGTACGAACACTTCGACTGAAATGTGCAGGAGCTCCATCGTGCATGAACCACATGTTGTGTCGTACTTGTAAAGGCACGTGTTCTAGCAGCACAGGTAGAGTATCCCGTATGAAATCATGATAACGTGCTGTATGAAAAATTAAGACAAAGTGATCTTTCACATGTTACACTGCACTAATTACATGTTCCGAAATAATAACACGGTCCGACGTAAAACTTCGACTTGCCAGTGCTTCTTCACTAAATTCACAGTCATTTAAAAGCTCTTACGATATTCTAACTGCAGGTAGCTTTGTATGGTAAATAAATAGGTTACAGTTAAGTGATGGCACATACCTCTTGCGGGTACAATGCAGCTGGCCTATGAAGCTGGGCGTTAGCTTAGTTCATAGCTTCTAATGCTCCGCAAGAACGTTGAAAAGTTTCCTTAGTTGTTCTTGAAACACAAACTTCGACGCTACAACACTTGAATCAAAGCTGAAGCTTCTTTTACTGAATAACTCACAGAACGAATTCGTATAGGCACTTCTAGTACTCGAGAGAATACGGAAGTAGTTGCTAGGCAACGGTCCTCGATGGTTTAGGTGACTTAGCATTGTTGTTAGCATACCCTGTGATCAACATTAAATAGCAACCCCACTAATAACAATCACAGCATATACAGAGCACACGTTTTATAGGAACGTTGATATCAATAGGTAAACAAGCACTGTAGTAAAATTTTTAGCAATTTAAATATATGTCAGACGAAATAATCATGCATTGCTATTGAAAGCTATATAGCAGCGTTTAAAGGATGAAAACGCCAGAATAACTAATAATTTCATTACGAATTTACCAATTAAAAATACTCCGAGTTGTTAATTCAATTTCTTTAACCCATAAGAGAGTTATACTCCCTTGTTACGGTGGAAGGTCAGCTCAGTATGACACAAAACAGTTGGGATCAGTTTCCAAAATGTGTTAGTTTTCGCTGACGGGAAAATTCCAGCACCATGACCCTGTTATGACTGCAGACACCATGTATTTGTTATCGACAAGCGAGAAAGATCGCTAACATCATTGTCGTTGTGACTTTCAGCAACTGAAAGGAATAGACCATGCTACAATACCATCCGTCTGCTCTTACCCACGACTCATATTTGGAATAAAGTGGACAGTTTACACGAGATACTACGACAACCACAACATTTAATAAGATCCCGATGACATTCTTCAAGACGGCGACAGCAATACAGACCACCACAATCACAAACAAACAAGCAAAAAATGTTGTGTAGGTGATGCTGTAGAGCTTTAATGAATGTTAAGAACTGCCATAGGCAGCACACAGCTGTAACGGCATATTTTATTACACACGGTCGATTCTCTCTCGAACCAGAAAATCATCTGGTCCAAAAACCACCTCTACTATGCGTTTGTTTAATTGTAACAGCACTTATCAGATGTACAAAGGGAAAAAACGTTGTCGAGGTTAAATGGACGTAATGAAGGTACAGTTAGTATCAACGACGGAACACTGTATATCTGAAACTGCGATTCCATTAACTCAGACGGATAGCTGAGACGGATTTGGACACGATGATTGCCTGGTCCTAGATCGAAATCGATCGTTTCTATTAAAATATACCGTTGGGAACTATTTGAGTCACCATATAAAATTAAATTATCGGAACAATAGCAGGAATGGGAGAGATGTGGATGGGGACATACTAAAAATTTTGCTAAAACTAAGAACATTTCAGAACTTCTCTAGAATAAACCGAACGAAAATATATAGTAAACACAAAATTGGATTCGAATAATTCGCTTGACCAATATAGATGAAATGAAGACAGTGGTGCTAGACACCTCCACAAAACACCTTAACTAAAAAATAGCACACACACACATTCTTCCGGAGTGACGCAAACGATAACATACAAGAACAAGTCTAATCGCAGCGTACGCTGTACCTATATAGCTTTAACAGTCAGCGATAACAGATCCCCTACAAATGTCTCTAACATAAAAAGAAAAAAACTGCAAAAATGAGGGAACTGGAGTTGAATTATTCGCTTGACCTGTAGCTCAAAGGAAGACAGAGATATCACACACAGCTCCACAAAACGACATAATCGAAAAATATCGCATAGGAAGTTTTCCGCCATAAAACTAAAAATATAAGAAAATAACACACAAATTATATCGCAGTATATACGAACAAGACCCCCCCCCCAAACAAACACACACACACACGCATGGAAATAAGCAGCTCAAACACAGAGAACAAATAATTCACCAATAAATACCAAAACCTCGATCCAATTCAGGTAAACAAATACTATGAACTACAAAAAAAATTATGCAGCGCGAGAGTGAGCGAAAGGTAAAAAGAAATTGAACCTCTTAGGAAAACAGAATAAAAATATCATCCTTATTGGTTTCTCTACGGCAGCTTAATCTATGGTCTCAGTTTCCACCCAAACCAAACCCTCGCATGTCGCGACGTATTTGGAATAACAGCATAGTCTACAGACATCACAGATTACCTTCGTAAGTAACACAACCACAGGCTAACTTTTAATAACAGTCCACTTACATCCAGGTCAACATAAAGTCATGACGTCACATGGGATGTCATGGACCAAAGCAAACGTGTGGAAAAGGCCAATGCGCTTGTCCCGTTTCCCATTGAGGAACTAAGAAATTAGTTTGAGAACACAAAATGAAAGTGCATGAACTACGCCAAATAGAAAGTATAGAAATTTGTCTGAAAAAAGCAAGCACTTAATATGTGAATCTCCATGAAAAATTGAAACAAAATGGTGTTTCCCGTGATATTCTGTTAGTAATATCAGGTTCTGTAATCACATCACACACTACCACATGCTTCAACTTGCCAGTATTTCTCCACTAAGTACACAGGACAATTAAAAACTTCTACGATATTCTGACTACAGATGATTCCGAAAGGTGAATAAATAAGTGACAGATACGCGAATAGCTCATACCTCTTGCAGGTACAATGCTCCTCGGTTCTGAAGCTGGGTGTTCGCTTCTCTCAAAGCTTCTAAAGCTCCCCAACAACTTTAAAATGTTTCGATAGTTGTTCTCGAAACACACTCTACAACACTTGAATAAAAGCTGAAGCTTCTTTCACTCAATAACTCAAACAGCGATTTCGGATAGGCACTTCTGGTACTCGAGAGAATACGGAAGTAATTGCTAGGCAACGGTCCTCGACGGTTTAGGTGAGATAGCATTGTTGTTAGCATACACTATGACCAACATAGAGGCAACAGAGCACAAAATTGTATAGGAACGATGACAGAAATGGTTGAACGACACCTGATATAGAACTTTGAATAAGTGAAATATATGTTACAGCTTTTCAGATTATAGCATCGCTTCGAAGCGACGTCGCACACTCGAGTCGTCGATCCGGCATTCACGTAATACGTTTAAATGTTTTCACGCGCTCAAAAATTAATTCTCTCAGCACAGCGAACAGTCACCATTTTTCTATGTCCGTTTGTGTCATACCAAAAACACATTTTCTGGTGTCTTAACGTCCTAGATCTTTCCGTCACGAAAATGGAAGATTCGTCACTGAGACGGATCACATGAGCAATAGATACTTTTATTCCGCATACATTGACGGAGAGAAGCTGAAACAACTCAGTAGAGCGACTATGAGAATGCAAATCATCTTTGTTTTAAATACAGACTGAAAATTTCGTGAGCGATAGTTACTTTTGAGATTGAAATGGTGTGTTAACGTTAGTCAGAAGACATTTATCAGCTCTACAACCTTAACAATGAGACAGTGTAGTAGAGGTATGAAACGCTGGATGTTCATTCTGCGATATCGCGGTCTGGGGTGTGTGATTTCGTATGAGAGCACGAACACTGTTGTCGTCATCCCATGAACATTGACTGCAATACTGTACGCCAGTCATGAACAGCATTCCGGCCTGTGTTCTCCAACACGATAACTCTCTGCGACATACCACTATTGTAACCCAAAGTGCTCTACAAAATGTCGACATTTTGAATTGGCCTGCTCGATCACCAGATCTGTCTCCAGTCGAGCAATATGGGACATCATCGGGCAACAATTCCAGCCTCATTCCACAACCAGGATAAACCGTCTGTGTATTGGCTGACCAATAGTAACCAATACCAATAGCAATAGCAACCGCCAGAAACTGAGAGATGTAACAAATATACTTTTAGCGAAGATTATTTATTTCTAATGGTGGGTCGTGTTGGGACCGTTTTCCGCTCTTTGTAGCAACTCATCTGACTAGGTACTACGAACTAGTGGAACCCACAGCCAATACGACCTTCCGTCGGCGCCTGGCAAGGGGAGAAGAATAAGATGAGAGAGGTGTCGACTCGCAGGTAAGATAATTTTGCCATCTGTTCCAGCTTATGTAACGTAGCACCATTGCCACAACTGTCCTAAATATGTGAACTAGTGAGGGCATCACGGAAATATCTACGTCGACTCCTGAGCAAATGCTATGCAACTGATAAATGTAGACAATATGTACATAGATGAGTAGAGCTTTCAAACCGCAATGAGACGCCGGGCAAATATAACGAAGTAATGCTGATAAGCCTACGAAAAAAAAAAAGGAATGTGTTTTCATCTGAAACACTCCGTTCAGAGATTATGAACTCCAAAGCAAGTTCAGTTAAGTAAGCAAAGGTGCAAATAACTCAATGTAAGGCCCCTTTCTAGAGAACATCTAAAATGTGAATAGTCGATCATTAGTCGCATCCACCCAACCTCAGTAGAATTACTGCTTCATCACGTAACGACGAATTTTGAAACTTTCAGACTAAGAAAGTATTAAAAACAGTAGTTGCCTACACAGCTGATGCATATCGTAACTGTAACTGGCACAGTGGTATATAGCAAAATGTTTCGGCTTGTCAATCCCAAATTATCGTCCTCCCTCACCATTGCCACCCTAAGCTTATCGTCCTATCTCCAGCTTATCCTTTTAAAGCAGACGTTCTACTATCAATTGCGTGCAGTGAAGTTGTAAAGGAACTGAAAATATTGTGATTTAATCGCAGAGGTGCTGAAAAATTGTTCCAGTGACACACCAGAGAAATATCTGGTAAACTTTTTATCTTTGAGAGACATAGGAACAATTTCGCCCTTCGTTTTTTATTTCTTGTACGAACGACTACTTTTTGTTCTGATGGGCTGGTGGGATGTCGTACTGTCTAATTACTAGTGTGTGTGTGTGTGGTAAATGAATGAGTTAAAAGACGCAAGATGTGTTTTATATTATTTTCATCGCACAACAAGCCTTATTCCCATGCCTATGGAGTATTTATGTTAAGCAGAGAAGGCTAGTTTTAGATGGAACCGAAGATCTTCAAAACGACGCTGCTCAACAATAGAGGTACGTGATTGTGCTCTACTTTCCTTTCGTGGCTGTTAAAATTACTTCCGATTCGTTTTGCCGAGACATTCAGAACCTGCAATCTTCTTTTTCTTATAAAAATACTAGTCCGATGCAAAAGAAATACTCTTAGATTTAAATAAATGCCATTCTTTTACCCAGGCCACGGGGAATGATAGAACGTACGTGCCTCTACTCTGAATGTACGTTCGCAATCTCCGAGTGTGTTACGACGAAATTATTTCACAATGAAAATTTCTCATCAGACCGCAACCACTCGCACGCGAATGTACGTACCCTCTGAATGTATCTAGTCAGTCACGCGCGTTGTTCAAAAGCTTTACTTTTAATATTCAGTGGATTACATTTCCGAAATTAATTTTTGTTTATGCTGCAAATCGTACTTCACGCGAAGTATTTATTACGTAAGTTTCAGGCTCAATTTAATAAAAAAAAAAGATTCCGAATAATAGAAATAAAGAATAACAATCAAACAAATCAAACATAAATAAACAAAAAGAGGGAACGTTACAATGGCGACAATGAAAGGACCATAATTTCAGTAAAAATTAGTAGAATTGTTAGTTGAAATATTTAAGCTTTTTTTCTTGCCATCCATTATTGCCACTACAACATATTGTTTCTGTTGCATGTCATGCGAGCTACGTACCAGAAACGAAAAACCACATGGAAATTACTAATTTTCGAAAACAAGTTTTGGACCATTTAATGTTAATTCTTCTCACTACAAAACCGTCAGAAAACACACGTAAGGTAAGAACAACAGCACTAATCCGCTTTAGTTGAAAGTAAATGTGGGACAGTTTTTTTTTTCATTTTTTCGACACCCACTGCGTACAACGCATCAATTCCTTTATCCAAATTCTTTTCCATTTCTTTTTAGTTTACGTAAAAATTGCATTAGTTCATTTTCTATTATATGTAAATGCATCACAAGATGGCGGACAATTTTTATTGACTGAGCGCGAAAAACGTAAGAGTCATTTATCAGTCTTATGTTTTGCCAGAGACATATTTTACTACGTGAATTTTCACGGACGAGTGCAAAGCCATCTGTGATTTATTTACGTGTAGTACGAGCTGTAGTGATAGTGAAGTTCGGCTGCACGCTGTTTTGTGTTGTGAATCGGCATGGTGAAACTCAGATCTCAGACAAAAACCATGGATAGTTCGTCAGATGAGGAATCAATAGTCCAACCCTTACAAAACTTTGAGGCCGAAAGTATTGCGAATACCGAAAACACAGTCGCAGCGACCGGCAGTGCTCAGTCGCAGGCGACGGGTGACAATATGTCGACTACAGAAACAAATACGAATACTGACAATACACAAGACCCAGTAGAAACAGACCTTATACGCATGTTTAGGGAGATGCAGACAAATTTAATGTCGCAGTTTGCAGCTCAAGTTGTAGAAAATGTTGCAGCACAAATGCAAGCTCACACAGAAAATGTTGCAGCTCAGATAGGTACTGTTAACACGCGAGTAGAAAATGTTGCAGCACAAATGCAAGCTCACACAGAAAATGTTGCAGCTCAGATAGGTACTGTTAACACACGAGTAGAAAATGTTGCAGCCCAAATGCAAGCTCACACAGACAATGTCACAGCGCAGATAAACGCTGTCACTACCCAGATAGCCAGTGTAACGACACAAATGGACAAAATAGACAATGACGTGAAGAACCTGACCGACATGCAAAATAATCTGACGACTCAACTGACCCAGTTAAAAAGAGAGGTAGCAGATCAAGTGATAGAGGTAGTACGCGAAGATTTAAATTACATGAGCCAAGACATTGATAACTTAAAGTCCACAGTTAAGGATATGCCAGAACACATCCGTACCTTAACCGAAAATTTTGAAGCTATGAGTTTTCAACACACCGAGCTTAGTGTCAAAATGCAGGAGGCTGTAGACAAAGTTGATGACATGACGAAACAACAAAAGCAGCAGTTTTACGAATTTTTAGAGGAAAAAGACAAACATATCAACCATACATTAGAAACAGAACTGAAAAAAGCAATAACTAACACTGTAGAACAGGTGTACACTACCCAAAACATGCCTGTAACTAAACTTCAAACTGACCTAGCTCAGTTACAAAAGACTCTGACACAGGACTTACCTGACGAAAAAACATGTAGACGAGCAACTAAAGAGTAAACACCTTACACAGAACGAAAGAGAACAATATTCAGAAGAGGAATTTGATGACAGACGCACAGGTAAGAGTGACGACGCAGCAAACAGTTATCTTTATCCCGATGTACCCATGTTTTCACCAAACCAAGGTCGTTACGGTAATCAACATTACCGCGACGAACGAGAGAGACACCAGACAACCGAACCAACTTTGTCGGCTGTTCTGTTAGAGGAAAGCCTTATAAAACACAGGCAGTTTCAAGTGTTTATCCCAGAAAAAAAAATCCGTCCACCCAGTAATTTTTATAAAGTCATTTAAGAATGTGTTGCCTAAGACCTGGTCTGAAAAGCAAAAAATACAGTATCTAACTGGATATATTCAAGGGGATGGTGCCCTATGGGCAATGGAAATGTCGGAAAATTGTCAGACATTAGAACAATTTGAAGCTGCATTTTTATCTAAGTATTGGTCCCATGGTGTACAAGAGAGATTGAGAAAAGCTCTGTTTAACCCGGAGCCATACAATCCAAAATTTGGATCACTCCGGAAGTATTTTGAAAAATACTTAAACAAAACGCGATTCTGGGACGAGCCCGTCACACACACAGACGTACTGCGCATCCTGAAGGCAGAATTACCGATCAGTATCAGAGAAAAATTAGTACAAGTACCAGAGAGCAATCTCGAATATTTCCTATCTGTATTAGATTCTATCGATTTAATTAATGAGGATGCTAGGCAAAATCAAGCCTACCAAAACAATTTTCGTGGCAGCGGTAGCAACCAGCTTATACAGCGCCAGCCGCATTACGGCGTCAACAATGTAGCGTGCGCGGCTGAATCGCGACCGGCTTTTGTCGATCGCGCCCCTACAGCACAGATGCCAGGCCCGAGTTCGGGAGGAAATTAACTGCTACAATCAGACCTGCCATCCGCAATACAATAGAAAAAGAAAAAACGGGGATAGGAATTTTTCTGGTTATTCCGGTGACCGAAAACGTAACTGGTACAGAAATGGCAATAGGAACCAGTGGGGAAATAGTTATAATAATTTCCAGCCTGAATTTAGCCGCAACCACACGGGAGATCATCAAAGTAGGCAGTGGCAATATCCTGCTAACAGCCAAGCCTATCAATCAGAAACGCTAGGTGACACTATTCCGCTAAACTCAGGGCAAAACCACGACAGAAATACTCAACTAAGGAGCAACACGTCAGGGGTAAACATAATTGAAGTCGCAAACGAAACACAAACAGATATGAACCGTGGAGCGTTAAACTAAACATGGCCTCATTATGCTCCCCAATGTTGGCCATAGATTGTCGTGGGGGCGATCCATGCTGTCATGAAAGTAAATTGCTCAGGTACCAAGATGAAACGGATATGCGTGATTTATTGACCAAGGAGGAAGAACCACAGTCATGTGAAGGTGATGGTATAGTACAAGCTAATTTACAGGCCGTAGTAGGAAAAGTACCTACGCATATCCTTGTAGATACTGGTGCGAAAATTAATGTGATGGCCAAGGCACTATTTAAAGAGATTAATATCCACACGACTTTACCGACCTATCCAGTACAAAATTGTAGGATATTAGGAGCCATAGGCGGTAAATCCAAGTTAATTAAAATGCAAACCATGGTCGAAGTGCAGATTGAAGACATTGTTTTTCAGTCAATTTTTCTAGTTGTAGAAGGGTTGACAGAACGGTGCATTTTCGGCATGGACTTCTTAAGGGAAAAGTGTGCTAAAATTGACTTGGAATCTGAAATGTGTCATTTATATATTAACGGAAAGAACTGTAGTGTGGATTTAATAAAAGTCAAGAGTAGGAACGACAAAACTTGTCGAAATATACACATCCAAATCCTAAAGGTCAATACTTTACGAAATAGCGACTCGAGTGAACTGTGGTATCAGCAGGTAGAGCAGCATGAAATTGAACAGAAAATATCTGAATGCTCAGAAATCTCACAACAACAGAAGGGTGATCTTAGAAATGTATTGTTACGCTATGCTCGTGTGTTTGATAAAAGACCCGGGGTCATTAGGACGTATCAGTATAGCATGAATTTCCGGCCCCACGACACTTTCTGTAAGAATACCTATTCTATACCTTGGTCACAAAGAGAGGCAGTGGCTCAAGAAATAAAGAAAATGCTCTCGTGGAATATCATAGAGACTTCATTATCGCCTTATTGCAGTCCACTATTAGCGGTCAAGAAATCCGACAATTCGGTGAGACTCGTTCTCGACGCAAGGGAAATTAATAAGATTATAGTTCCAGTAACCACCCGAGCTGAAAACCTGGAAGAACAGCTGCAGCGTTTTCATGGGGTGCAATATTTAACTAGTGTAGACCTCCGTAGTTCATATTGGCAAATCCCACTATCACCTGATAGTAGGAAGTATACAGCATTCATATTTGCAGGGAGGTCCTACCAGTATTGTGTTCTACCGTTCGGATTGAACGTTAGTGCTGGCGTTTTCATAACTGCGCTCGACACTGTTTTAGGACCTGACCTTCTTGACAAACTCACAGTTTATATAGATGACATATTAATATCAACACCTACATGGGATGAACATATAGAGCTTTTGGAAAGAATGTTACAGAGGCTTTCAGCGGCAGGTGTCACAGCAAACCTTAGCAAATCAAAATTTGTGAAAAAAGACATAAAATTTCTCGGTCACATAATTTCGCCGGCAGGGATAAGACCCGACCCAGAAAAACTGTTAGCCATAAAAAACTTTCCCGCGCCGTGCACAAAACGACAGCTAAAGGCATTTGTGGGATTGTGTTCTTTCTTTCGCAGGTTCGTGCCGAACCAATTGCTCAATAGCCCTGCATTATTGGGCCTCTTAAAGAAGGACAAACAGTGGATCTGGACGCCTCAATGCCAGACCGAATTTGAAAAAATAAAACATGCTTTGGTTAATTCTAAAATACTATAACATCCTGACATGAGCAAAGATTTCTGTATAGCGGCGGATGCTTCATTTTCGGGACTAGGAGCCTGTCTATTTCAGCTGGACATAGGCGCTAGCTCCGACAATGTTAAGATAATTAGTTTTGCTAGCCGTACTCTGTCAGAATGCGAGCGCAGGTATTCCACAACAGAATTGGAAGCCCTTTCTATTTTGTGGGCTATTAAAAAATTCCACTATTATCTATTTGGCAAACATATACGAATCTACAGCGACCATCAGGCATTAAGCTTTTTACTCACTTGTAGGTTGCTACACAATCGCCTTGCGCGGTGGACGTTATTTTTGCAGTCTTATGATTTTGAAATTATATATGTGAATGGCAAGGATAACGTAATCGGCGACGCACTGTCAAGATTACCACAAGGACTACCTGAGTTCGAAGAATTGGTAGGAAAGAACACAGAATTTAAAGTTATGCTCATCAAGGACACAAAATTCAGGAAATATTTTTTTGGATATGTGCAATAATATGGCCAAATTACAGGAAGAAGATGACCGGTGGAGAAAAGTTAGATTCCAGTTAAACAATAACCCCCCTTTACCCATAAGACAACATTACAAATTACACAAGGATGTATTATTTTACAGGAGGAACATGTACAGCGATACATGGTGCGTTTGTGTGCCCGAAGCATATGAGAAAAGTTTAATTTGGCATACTCACTACGCTTGGGGACACTACGGTGCCCGCAAGTGCTATAAGAAATTAAATATGTACTGTTACTTTCCCAATATGCTTCGACGCACACAACAAATTCTGAAAACTTGTATTATTTGTCAGAAGGTTAAGCCTGTCAATCTGAACTGCGAGACAGAGTTGCATCCTATTTTACCAAAAAACCCACTAGAGCTAGTATGCATAGATGCTATGGGTCCTTTACCCTCTGCCAGGGGAGGTGTAAAATATATTATTGGAGTATATGATGTATTTTCAAAGTATGTGAAATTATATGCCACGAAAACAACTGCAGCTAAGCCTATTATCAGACGTATGCTAAACGACTACTTCCCGTCTGTTGGGAAACCACAGGCGATCTTAACAGATAACGCAACCAATTTTACGTGCCATGCTTGGAAAAAATTTCTGAAAGAACAACAGGTTAAACAAATACTGATATCCCGGTATAGCCCGCAATCGAACCCTATTGAAAGAATATTCCGTGAATTGAATAGGTTTATGAGGACATACGTAGCCAACAAGCAGTCTAAATGGATTGAATACTTAAACGTTTTTGAACAGGTGGTAAACAATCTCCCAATATACGACACTGCAGTTACGCCGTCAGAACTAATATGCAATAAGAAAGAAAATAATGAATGGGTAAACCCTATCCCGTCTTTTCCTAGACAACCCGTCGACCTAAATGAAAAAATAAGGCAAGTATTAATCTCTATCACACAACAGGCCCAATGCCGAAAGAAGCATTATGATAAACGGCTACATGGTGTTACCAGATTTACAATCAGAGAAAAGGTGTTACTCAAAACTCACGTGAAATCTTCCTTGCTAGCTAAGAAAAACGCTAAGTGGCAAATGAAATATACTGGTCCGTACATAATCGCACATATTCCGCATGACGGTTGTTATTTACTTGCATACCCTCACAGTGGTAAGATCAAAGGGCTGTATGCACACAGAGACTTAAGAAAATTCTACTATAATTAAGTATCATACGTCATATCTAATAATGCACAAGTATAAAATAAGTTACTGTAAAAAAAAGGAACGAGCACGATTAGGATAAAGAAAATACATCTTATGCAGCTAAGTGAATCAGAGCATTTCACTATTTCTGTTTACATTTGTCAGTGAACGTGGACGCAAGACACAGGTAAGCTAGGACATACACGTCAGTTGGTGACTAGCGATGTTTAACACGAAGTGTACTTGTAAGTTTTGACGGAATGTTTTTTGTTTGGTCACAGTGGTATTTTAGTTTTAAGTTTATGTACGGAGGTATCTGGAGCGAACAATTGGCACAGACCTCACAGCAAAATAGATGTAAGTTATTTATTCTTTTTTTTTGCCACTTGTGTATCAAGGCAGTAAGGTACAGGGTAAGTTACAAAGAAAAATATTGGACTCCCTAAGGTACAAAGGTTAAATTTGTGACGCAAGTACACGATAGGTTGCTGAGAAAGTATTTTGTGTCTTTGACGTATCCAAACCACGAGTTTTTATCTATAAATATATCGCACAAAACACGACCTTAAATTTTTTTTGTATGCTGCAATTATAAAAAAGGATTCCTAACTGCTAATGAAACTGTAGGGTACTATATATATATATATATATATATATATATATATATATATATATATGCACAGTAACTTGATCTAAGAAAAGTGCACCTAAAGATAGGATACATGAATAACAACTTGTGTGATCTTACTGTCATACAGATAATTTTTTTTTAACTTTATATACATGTTTGAATGCAAGTACGATGTTGAGATACAATCTGTGAATGTTAACTGAAGCAAACATAACACCGTCCCTTATAAAAAAAAATAAAGGAGTATGTATAAGGTAAGTTACAGGTAGCCAACTAGCCGAAAAAATGAGGTAACGCCGAAACAAACACAATTATTTACAGGTGGCGCTCGGCGAGATACTGCGAGACTTCAATCGGCGGGGAAAAGTCATGAAGTTACTTTAATGTCACTATGACTGACGATTGACGTAATAAAACATTACCAAGATCACTGAGAAACACACTACGTGATACCCAGTAACGCCAAAGAATTTTAATAATCTATTTTTTTAGTATGAAAATACGAAGGATGTACGCTGACTCTAGAGGGATGCAGTACGTTGATTATATTTTTTTATGTGTTTATAATATTTTGACCAATCTGAGCGGAAGATATTTGATGGAAGGAGAAGAAGTAACACAAATATGAACACAAAAAAAAACACCATATACGCGAGCACAGACTTTAGAGGCAGTAGCGCACAGCAGCCAAGCTTCATTATTAATCTGTTGTTTGTACTACCTAGCAATTTATGTATAGTGATTTATTTATGTCTGTTTACTCATTTCCTATTATTATTTTATTCCTTTATGTTTATGATGTGTGTGTACCATGCGTTGTTACAAACTTGGATGACAAAAGGATGAAAGAATCCCCCCTCCCACATAGTAACTCGCGGGTAGAGAATGAACAAACTTTGCCTCATTTGGAGACAACTTCTAAAAGCACTTATAGTGCGTTCATGTCCTAGTATTGTTATTTCAATACATAAGTGCATCAGTAGCACGACATAGAGTAAAAAAGTGCTGTTGTTCTCAAACGTGTTCTCCTATGCTCTATGAGATGTCAGACAGTGTCACGATCGCGAAATATAGTATTAGAGGCACGTACTTTCTGAGAACACAATCACCTACCAATTTATGTAATAAAAATGTTATGAGCAAAAAGGTATGCCGACAAGGTTCAGTAAATAATCGCTGGAACAAATAACGAACGTGGGCATCTATCATAAAAGACAAGCTAGTGATATCATGAGCTACAGTTTTGTTTCTGAATGGACAGGACAGTGTGACAATGTTATTCAGTGTCAGTGACCTGTGAGCTATATGCAAATAGACAAGTGAAAATACGTTTCATATCACGAACCTTTTCCTTCGAGGTAAAAGAGACATAGTGAATCGACGAAGACTGCGGCGGTACAAGTGTTTGTGCACTACATAGAACAGTGTGCCGTTG
Source organism: Schistocerca gregaria (assembly GCF_023897955.1). Taxonomy (NCBI): domain Eukaryota; kingdom Metazoa; phylum Arthropoda; class Insecta; order Orthoptera; family Acrididae; genus Schistocerca; species Schistocerca gregaria. Next base: position 59,962,086 of record NC_064926.1, on the reverse strand, counting down.
CTAGCCAAATAGTGAAGTGCAGTACTTACCTTTGTGCAGTGGACTTCGGAGGCACCGAGTGGTCCCTTCCCACAGCCAAGGTGTACAGCAAGTGGAAACAAGTGCGGTTGGTTTTTTTGCAAACTCTGCGAACACTGCACGAGACACTGAAAAGTTTGGACCGAGACGCGCGGCATCGCTTTACGGCGGTGGGCCCGCGCAACTGCCGAGTTCCACACGGCGCGCAGCGCGCCACCAAACTGATTGTTGCGAGTTCAGTTATGTGCATATGACACATTATTGGCTAACGGCATAACATAGAAGGACAATTTAAATGCATAGCAAAATCTACGTTTAAATGGACACCCAACGAAGTGCCAAGACATGTAGAAACACAGATTCCTGAAACCCGAAATAAAGTCTGACTACCCCAGCTCCTGATTCACGCCCCACGTTACCTTTGAACAACGCCTATGTTTGTATGTATATATATGTATTAGTATTATGTTAGACTAAGTATTAATCCATGTGAATTTTTGTTTGTTAGATGTTTATATTACCCATGACGAGACAATAGTAAAATACGGAAAGGATGTCACTAAACAGATCTTGGCGTAGAAGAGAGAAGCAGTGGAAAGCAAAACCAGCTCTAAGCAAGAGCTAACGCCTCTTGCTGCCCCAGACACGACTATTAACCCACAATCTAGATCCGAACTCTCTAATAAATATGTGACTTTCCTGAAAATTTTTTTTAATAAAAAAAAAAGGACTTAGGAATTATGAATTTTATGAGCAGCAAGTGTAAAAGAAGACTGTTTATACAGCGATAGACTATGTATAAAACAATGTAATACCTTTGTATAATGCGATGTACCAAGAAATAATAAAATAATTTTGTGTTTACAATACAAAAAAAGAGAGAAGAAAGAAGGTAATAGGAGGATGTAACAATTATCCAAATGTGATGATTTTGTGTCAAGGACGATGTAATAATTTTGTGTGTATAGTATGTAAGTTTATGTGTGTTTTACATGTGTTCTGTGTATCCTTATATAAATGTTTTGTCCTGATTGTCATGTGTCAAAACTGGCATCAAAACCATGTTTGTAGAATGAAGTGATCGGGAGAGAGACACTGACTGTGCAATCCCATTACGTGTGAATAACAGTCAAGGACTACCAGTGTGCAAAGTGTTTGGGCTCATTGCCCGCAAAATTGACATTTCTTCAGACAATTCGCCCAAGGGGGCGATGTAAAGGAACTGAAAATATTGTGATTCAATCGCAGAGGTGCTGAAAAATTGTTCCAGTGACACACCAGAGAAATATCTGGTAAACTTTTTATCTTTGAGAGACATAGGAACAATTTCGCCCTTCGTTTTTTATTTCTTGTACGAACGACTACTTTTTGTTCTGATGGGCTGGTGGGATGTCGTACTGTCTAATTACTAGTGTGTGTGTGTGTGTGTGTGTGTGTGGTAAATGAATGAGTTAAAAGACGCAAGATGTGTTTTATATTATTTTTATCGCACAACAAGCCTTATTCCCATGCCTATGGAGTATTTATGAACGGCAGAGAAGGCGAGTTTTAGATGGAACCGAAGATCTTCAAAACGGCGCTGCTCAACAATAGAGGTCCGTGATTGTGCTCTCTACTTTCCTTTCGTAGCCGCTAAAATTACTTCCGATTCGTTTTGCCGAGACATTCAGAACCTGCAATCTTCTTTTTCTTATAAAAATACTAGTCCGATGCAAAAGAAATACTCTTAGATTTAAATAATTGCCATTCTTTTACCCAGGCCACGGGGAATGATAGAACGTACGTGCCTCTACTCTGAATGTACGTTCGCAATCTCCGAGTGTGTTACGACGAAATTATTTCACAATGAAAATTTCTCATCAGACCGCAACCACTCGCACGCGAATGTACGTACCCTCTGAATGTATCTAGTCAGTCAAGCGCGTTGTTCAAAAGCTTTACTTTTAATATTCAGTGGATTACATCTCCGAAATTAATTTTTGTTTATGCTGCAAATCGTACTTCACGCGAAGTATTTATTACGTAAGTTTCAGGCTCAATTTAATAAAAAAAAGATTCCGAATAATAGAAATAAAGAATAACAATCAAACAAATCAAACCTAAATAAACAGAAAGAGGGAACGTTACAAAGTGCTTGAGTTTTATCATAAAATACCTTCAACATTTCATTTTGAAAAATTCTCAAGTGTTTTTACTTTATTAATGTGCAACGGTCTGTTTCAATAACCAATATAAGTGTAAATATTATGATTTCCAATTTGCTCTGTGGTACAGGGGTTAAGTGTCAGATTACAAATCACGACGGGCCAAAGACTTCTTTTACACGTAACTGTTCTTTGAAATTCGACAATGTTTTGTTAATGTTAGTAATGCGAAGTCGAATTATGACTTGTATTCCCTGTTAAACTGCAGGGCCACTCACAACATACTGGATAAATGAGTTGAGAAGTCGTAGAAAGCAATGGGATCATGGCTAGAAAATTACTGTGGAGTTCCAACCGCTTTTCAGGTTGATTACAGCTTTATCGTTTTATGTGTACATGACATATATTTCCTTTGTAGCCTTGGGTAACATTATTAAATTTTTTTGAGTGATAAGCGAAATATATACTACCACCAACGAACCCTTGCTCCTCAGAGCAAATGAATAAAATTACACTAAATAAATATCCTTATTTTCTGAAAATACGGATAAAATAATATAACTGGGTTGTGCATTAGATAATACCCCAGAAATATATGAAAACTTAAATGCTTGTCCTGAGGTTTACACAACACTCACCGACTTTTCCATTTGTTAAATTGTTAATAATATAACACAGAGATTAACGTTAACAAATAATGAAAATAAACTCATTACTGGTGTAAAATAGACAATTATTTCCACCAATACATATAAAATCAGGAGGAAAGACGAAGAGGAAAGTGACAAGTGATGGATGTCAGTAAAACCACGAATATTAATTTGACAAAGATAATCGTTTTTCACTCTATTCCGCTAACTGGTATAATTTTTATGATTTTTCATTTTAAAGCCAGATAACATATTTGATACTATATTTTTTTCAAATAGAAATAAATTTAATTTAATCAAGAAAGTGAATAAAAAATACTGTTGTGTTTCTATAGGTACCACACTACACAGGCATATATTACTGAGAGGGGCATTTTTATCCGTAAAAGACAGAGCAGTCACAGTAAGACTCAGAGTTTATTACCATGAAGCATCAACATATATATCACTGAGATAAGCAAGTGAACATTTAATGAAAGAACGAAGGATTGCATTCCTGAAATCTATTTTTGTGCCAGGTGAGTGAGCACAGTAAACGTATAATCACGAGAATAAGTCGTGGATACTGCAAGAATGGAATGTGGTTAAAAGCTTAGCACGGCTGCTGAGACAAACGGTTGTACTAATGGTCTACCTTCTCTGAAAGCTGGAGCTGGCTTAGGTTCCAATCTTTCCTAAAAGGAATCCTCCCAGTGCCTCAAGCAAGACTATATTTTACCCAGATAGCCACCTTCGATTCGCCCGTCGAGGGGAGTTGGGACCAAGCGAATTCTGCATTCTTTACCTGATTTCAAGGGTAGTTTTCAGCACTGTACTAATTTATTACTCTGCTTGATCCTTCACATATTCTCCCTTATTGTGAGCCACCTACAAAAACCTCGTCATTAATGCATAAAATGACTGCCTTAACTGCTGTAAAAGGAATGCAGTAGTAGCACTAAATTTGTTTTGCAGTCACTGCCAATACTAAATATCGTCTGAAGTTATTAGTCAGCATAAAAGGGTCGACTACATTGACCATAAGGATGTGCATGCGGCATTAAACGCTTCGTAACAATTTAGGGATAAACTGCTGTGTAACATCACTTTCTCATTGTGAATAAAATGGATACCGATGAAATGATTTTGATGTTTGGTTTGTGGGGCGGTCAGCTGCACGGTCGTCAGTGCCCTTACAAAGTCCCAATTTTTACACAGTCCAATTTCTACGCAATCCAAGCAAACCGCTGTCACCAATGATGATAGTGGCGATAGAATGATGAGGATAACACAAGCACCCAATCCCCAGGCAGATAAAAACCCCCAATCCAGCCACTAATCGGATCTGTGACCCGTGACCCAGAGGCAGCAACGCTAACCACCACACCATGAGCTGCAGATAAATTGTGCTGAGCTTCATCTTTAGCACAAGTTCGTCACGGACATTTTAACTGGGACAAGGGTATCAGTTTTGCTTTTCGTTTCACTTCCTCATCGCCTGAAGAATATCATGCCTTGGATTATAAGGGTAAAGCTGGTCCCAAAGCAAAATACGATAAAATACACAAGCGCAGTTGTCTACAAGCCTCATCACATTCGTTTTTATCTAGTGATATACCGATACATTTATTTCAGGATACATATTAGTGAGAAGAAGAACACCTGGCCCACAACATTACACAGAATCTGAAGTTGAGAGAATACTCATGAATGAAGGCAGCGCGTTGATTGCCTCACACACATGGGTAGCTTGTTGTCACAATCCACAGATACTCAAATCCATCTACAATAATTTACTCCATTCCCAGTCATCATACAGCAATAGCAAATCATTCACTCAGTTGTAGCCACAGCCATAGGTTGGACGACCTCTGAAGCATAACCTCGTTGTCTGGCAGATGCTTGAACGACGCTGTCGTAAATGGGTCGAGCAAGCCATAAGCATCTGCGGTGCAATGGGGTCTCAAGTCGAGAGGAGTGAGCTGCCACTCGTGGCAAGGAACCAGTCACAAAGCAGTGAGCTGCTTCCTCAAGTAGCAGCAGTTATGAGCTGACAGATACGTGTCTCTCCCCAGGCAGCTGAGGTGAGAACGGCTGTGTTTACTGGACACATGTCGCTCTGCAGGGTGCAGCCTCCATGGTATGTCAAGGTCGCATTACTTGATATCACACATTACTTGTAAAACCCTGAAGCAGCAATATGAGGTATATATATATATATATATACATATATACATATATATATATATATATATATATATATATATATATATATATATATATATATATATGCCTCATATTATTTGTAAAACCTTGAAGCAGCAGTACTTGAGAACATATGACAAATAAAATCTACGAAAACCATTACATACCATTATCTTGTTTAATGCGACTACGAAATACGGCACTCTGGCCTCATATTCAAAAATTTGAAATATGAAGTGTCCACTACATTACAAACGTGACTGGAATTCAGAGCCTTTGCAATTGAAACGTCTTCTGGACCTCTTAAAAATGTAAGAAATCATTTAACTAGCCAAATGTAATACTGGCTCTATATTAATTACACTATTATAACTCTTACCGATAAGGTTCACAGGAAGAAAGATGACAAATTAGGGGAGCTTGCTGAGGTATCAACGGATGCTAAACGGAATTTCGTGCACGTATTATGTGCATTCAAGATATATAAATTACTGCGCGCCATACAGCTAAGCACTGAGGTAGTACTTTGCATTTACATACTACCTGTTTATCGTGATCGACTTTACTCCTCGTATCTCTCCCTCTTCTTCTTCTTCTTCTTCTTCTCTCTCTCTCTCTCTCTCTCTCTCTCTCTCTCTCTCTCTCTCTCTCTTCTGATGCTTTGTTTTGTTTATTGTCTTTGAGTAAAAGTATTCTCTTAAATCAACATCTCGTACCAGTTTTCTGCAACACACAAGGGTACATTTGCAGAACGTTGATACTATAAAAGTGCATAAGGTTTTATCATGATATTCATTACAACTGCAAAATATTTCCTTATTGTAGTTACCATACCTGTATTTTAGAGCTCAAGTTACCTCCATCTTTCACATTGTAGTGTTCCTCGCCAAAACATTGTATCCGAGGGTGGTACTCGTATTGCTGTAAAACTCTTTTAACTTCACAAAGGTGGACTTCCACCGGATGACAGTTGCATCCCCTGTAAACAGTATATAGAAAATAGTGAAACACGTTTTGCGTCTTCAGTTTCTTGATCTCACGTGCCTTTACCTGAGGTGGCAAGTTGATACACAGCAGCTTGGTGCCGCATACTACCGAAGCAGGGTGATAAAAAAGTCAGTATAAATTAGAAAACTATTTATTGGAACAAAAAAAACTAAGTACACAAAATGTCCGACAGATGGAGCTTGGCAGCAAAACGTCAGTAACTGCTACCGTGACGAGTGAGAGGTACCCCGATATGTTACAGAATCGCATCATCCCCAGCCTAGCTGATAAACACCTGCTGGAACATATGATGATTATGCAGGATGGCGCTCCACCACATTTTGCTAGACGCATGAAGGATCTCATCCGCGCGTCCTTTGGTGATGATCGTGTGGTCAGGCACCACTTTCGTCATGCTTGGCCTCCCAGGTCCCTATACCTCAGTCCGTGCGATTATGGGTTTGGATTAGCTGAAGTCGCAAGTGTATCGTGATCGATCGACGCCTCTAGGGATGCTGAAAGACAACATCCGCGCTAATGCCTCAGCATAATTCTGGATATGCTTTACAGTGCTGTTCACAACATTATTCCTCGACTACAGCTATTGTTGAGGAATGATGGTGGACATATTGAGCTTTTTCTGTAAAGAACATCATCTTTGCTTTGTGTTACTTTGTTATGCTAATTATTACGATTCTAATCAGCTGAAGCGCCATCTGTCGAACATTTTTGAACTTTTGTATTTTTTTGGTTCTAATAAAACCCCATGTCATTCCAAGCATGTGTGTCAGTTTGCACCTCTCTATCTACATTATTACGTGATTCACTCAGTTTTCAAATTTATACTGACTTTTTGATCACCCGGTATTTTACACTAACAATCCACATTGGTTCAGCGCTCAGTGCAACTCACTACTGCCATCAAATATTAACTACAACACGCAAATCGTCCTTGCAATGTAAACTCGTCCTACGTCTCAACCAACAGACTCATTGTCTTTCAATACTGCCTCAAAAGTTGTTAATCATTGCCAAGTACTCCACATACATACTCCTTCTTATTCCTTATGCACTAGCCCAATGTTATGAAAGTGGTTAACATCCATTAAACGAACCTCTTGAGGTGTTAGATGTGTAGTCAACCTTTCGATCTGCGACTCCTGAACGTCGCACTCTCATAACGTTATTATGAACAATTTTCCTCACTCTGCATGCCCTACAGTGTACGTAAGGAATTTTTATCTTCCAAATCAGCATCAGGTACGTCATTTTAATTTATTATGCTTTAGTATCGGCTATTTGTAACAAATTTATCAGAGAGTATACATATATACCGCTGAATGTACAGTCGTGCTCATAACTATGCGAACGACCTGAATTGCATTTCGCCTGATTCGCATGCAACCCGCATAATGCAGCTATCTATTGGGTCCTCTAATCGCTCCTCGGTACATTCGTTTGACTATTGAAAATGGTTCCAACTAGTCATCACTGGCAAATACTGCTCTGTATTGCAATAACTCAAGATGTAAATTAATACCACGATACTCCAAATAGCAGGGAAAACCTTATCACAGATAAGACTGTCCTTAAGGCTTGTAAGCTCACATTTATTACAATAAATGACATACCTGGAATGTTACCACTCTCATTACTAAGTCAGATAGGTAATGCACCTAGCAAGTTCGTCATATCCATGATTTCCTCTTCAAAGTAACATACCGTGCTTATTATTTAACACAAAATGACATTAAAAATATGTTATTCAAGAGCAGCTAGTTGACAATATGTATGAACTTGAAATGACACTACGAATCGTCTCGTTCTGCTTATGGATACAAACCCATGTCATGCTGACTAAGAAAGATTTCGTGACTAACGGAAACTAACAGTCATTCCTTATTAGCCATACAGAAAGTGATATGCCTCAGTTTTAGACAGTGTCAGCCAGCAAATATCAACTTTGAATTACATAACGTAAACATTTTTAACGGGCGCGAATTAGTATCCAGCATCTATTGTCCCTGTTAACGAACTAATGATTATCTCAAATATTGCTTCTTCACAAGTAACTTACTTGAAATGCCGTGAGGTAAAGCATTGTGTTTGACAGGAATTCGAACCCAGAACATAATCGGATTGGTATGGAAGCACAATCAACTGCAACGTATCGGATTTTCTCGGCAGTAGCTAGATGCTTTAACTGAAATGACGAGACGAAATATTAACTTTTTCCTTCCCAGAACTCCAACCCGACACCTATCGCTGATACATTCTAGAGAAAACGAACGTTAAATATGGGTTTGTTACACCAGCAGCGCCATGTGAGCATTTTGAACTAGAAATAATATGACGAAGAGTTCACTGCTGACTGGGAATCGAACCCCACTGTTATCGTAGTTGACTACACACAAAGAGACGTCAGCTACCGTATTTTTCTCCACCAGCAGCTTGGTATAACATCCTTGAACTTACAGTGATCTTTCAAATAGATCTCTGTCTCTCTGGGAGTCAAAAACGTCAGACATCGTTAGTGTTGACAACGAACGAAAATACATTAAAAATCAAAATTATTATCCACCATAAGATGGTGTTCTCATGCTAGACCTTGATAATACAAAATGAAATCTTTAGTGCTGGGCCAGGATTCTAACCCATTCACGCGCAATATGTCGAGATGTTGAAGAATCTGCAGTTTTGAACAAACAACAAATTGCAGTGGAGCTGTATTGTCACGAAGGGATCAAATGCCACGTTAATGGCGGTCTAAGTTGCATTCCCAGTTCAAAACCAATTTTATCGACATACAGAAGCCCAAATAAAAGATGGAATAGGTGTCCAGTGACCCTACATAGTGACTGTTTCGTTACTAGAAATAAACAACTATTATAAGAAAGGTTACTGGTGACAGAGTTTCTACATGTCGCCACTCCTGACTTTATTGTGGTTCAACCTAATGTCTACTTGGTAGAGAAGGAATATCATGTTTAATGTGAATTTCAGACCACAATGCCATTATATCTTCGTCACTTGGTGTACCCAGAAGAGAATAGAATCCCTCTCCCTATCAAAAGCCATCAGCAGAAGTCGGAATCGAACCCACACCATAAGTATATGAAGCTATCATCAATCAAACAGACCACCAAATCCTCTTCTCTGTGATTCATTTTTCCATCGTAACGGCGTTGCGCCACAGTGGATGAGAATTCTGACACACAAGATCCCTGTAGTGGTTTGCAGCATGTTCACTGCACTCATTTACTTGGTTGACCGAATCGCTATGGACTAGCTGCCTCGGCTACCCAGTGCATACATTCGACTATACTTTTGTAATCACCGATATAAAATTACTTAACTGCCACCTACACAGAACTGTCAACAGTGTAGTATGCAGAAATTTAAATAGGGAGTCTTTGTTTCCACTTGAGCTACTCTATTGTGCTATCCGTTTGTTGCAAACGTCGTGCAAAGCAAAAGAACAGCTGTAACTGTCTGTCTCTCGTAACTGTAGATCTGGCTATATGCATTATCTCACTGCATGGTGGAATGTGGAAATTATGGAGGAATTGTTGTTGACTTCTGCAGCTTCAGTAGCTACGTGTGAGCTAGTCGCATGTCGAAAAAGGGATAACTTTTGCGACTTTTGTTCTTTTGAGGTTTAATAGACGGCCAGGCAGCAAATGCATCTAAAACTTTTTGTATTGCGTATGGGGAGAGCGCATCGTGCCAAAATACGTCAGAAAAGTATTATCTACATTAGCCGTCGTGTGGTAGTGGCATTTTATTATTCTTCAAACCCTGTTTGACAGCTTTGACTCAGAACAAATTTTCTACATGCATGTAATAAATAAACTGCATGTGCTTTCTCAGACTGTTACAGATGACATCAGTGAATTTCTATATATCGTTGATGATTAATTTCTCTCGCATGTTTTAACAACATTAAAACAAACCTGACGAAAATTGTCCACTGTATTATAAGAAATGAAATAAAACTACCCACGATAACCTTACGACGAAAGTCTGTTTCAATAAAACTGAGTATGTGTACAATAGTGTAACCTCTACTCACATTTCGATTGGGTCTGTATTTAATAGGTATGCCGTGTCATACTCAAGTGATATGTAAATGTGATATTTCATAAATAAAGTTATATATCCCTAGAAACGCAAAATTTGCTTGTCAGCAGCGGAAAGAAGTGTTACATGTTGTGCAATATTGTAAGTTTTTCATCATTGCACTAGGAACCGAACGCATTTTCTTGCGATTTCCTTATAGATGTTTGCTCTGACTGCTTGTAGCTCTTTCAAAGGAGGGGTACAGAAGTTCCTGTCAGCGAGACTGGAAACGCAAATCAGAACAGACGCTGTTTACAGGTCAGCACGTTACCACGGATCTAGCGAAAAACTACGTGTATTGGCTTCCTCTTACGAGGTCAATAGTGACTAGAACTCGTAAACCGCTATTTAAAGGCGGAGACTAGTTGTAATTTCCAGGTGCAATGACGACTATTCCTGGTCTGAAAGTCGTGAATTTACCATCTTTTCTTACACCTCAAGCTATAATAATTCAGATTATTCAACGGAAATGACAGGAAAAATCAAGTGAACTTTGAGGCTTAATTCCGTGCACATCAGGAAGTAGCTAGTCGACCAAAGAGTTGCCAAACATACCTGGCCTTGTTGCCAAATCTCAGTTACAGTACCAGCAGGAAGAAGAGGAACCAATATGTTCCTACAGCGGGCTGGGAAGTGACCATAGCTGGCGTCTCAAAGACGTGGATGCCACGGCCTGGAATACGTAATGCGTCTGATTCGCATTTTTGTAACTAGGTATCGGGACTGGAACGTAGTTACTAATAATACTCAGAACTGGCTGCACACTAAACATCGTAAATGAGATACTCTCATAGTGGCTTTTATATTTCTTTCGTAAGTGTACTCAAAACAATCAAACTCATTCTCGTACGTTTTCGTGCCTGGCCGATAGTCGAGCACAACAAGCAAATAAAAATAAAAAAGAATGTGTGTGTGTGTGTGTGTGTGTGTGTGTGTGTGTGTGTGTGTGTGTATCCACGAATGAAACTTATGTATCAATTGCTTACTCACCAACAGTAAGATGTGTGCGTGTTTGACCAGAAATAACGACACCTATTGCGATTGTCGGCAACACATGAACAGACATTAAAAATGCACATTAGTTTTCACTAGGAGGCCGTTGTGCACGTGATAGGGCTTGAAATAAAATTGTGAATATTTTAGCACTGGACCTGGATTCGGAGCAACTTACTTACCTTTGGAGGAGACGTAGAGAAGATTGCAGTCTTGGCTCCTTCTCACCAGAAAATACGCAATTCTCTCACTGGACTCTATAAGTACTATATAACAGTAATTTCTGTGTGTACACAATGCATACTGCTTTTAGAATTTAGTGGTGCTCTCTCTTCCACTTCTGTATACATTATGCCTGACCTAAACGGGCCCTTCATCATTACAGGCCCGAGGCAGAGCAACACCATTGATTTCATTGATTGATTTTAACAGGGGAGCTAAAACAGCTCCGGTCTGACCCGCCATTTCCTGCACCGAGACTAGGTTTATTGTGCCGTATCGCTCCCTGTATGCCAACCAGTGCCCTTAAACAGTGCTAGGAGTCCCTCTACCAGTTTTTGTTAGATACAATTTCTTCAGGTCTAGTTGTCTCGAAGATTCTGTATGTTTTACTCTTGAGTGCCAGGCAGTCGAAGATTAGATGTGATGTAGTTTCTTCACCCTCATCACAGAGCCTACATTTAGGGTCCTCTCTCGTTATACCCATTGTGTGTAGGGGTTTTTTGAAATTCCCATGGCTGGTCATCAGTCCAGTCATGAGTTTGATCTCTTTCCTGTTCAACCCAAGGATTACAGAGCTTCTTTTAAAACATGGCTTGGGCATCATTAGCTTACCATGTTTTTGTTTATGGACCTTGGTCCAATATCCTAAGTACTGTTTCCTAAGCCAGTTCTGTAGTTCTAATTTGATCATCGCCTTGGTGATTGTCATTACAGGTTCCGGTACAATAAATGGAGTTGCTGCCCCTATCCTAGCCAGTCTATCGGCTTGTTCATTGCCAAAGGTCCCTGAGTGCCCAGTGACCCAAACTAGGTTCACCCTATTGCTTCCCCCTAGCTCCACCAGAGCCCTGTGGCAATCTGCAGCGATCTTGTTGCAAGAGCTGCCAATGATTTCAGAGCTGTCTTGCTGTCTGAATAGATGTAAATGCTACGGTCACTGTAGCACCTATGCATATTCTCCTCCACACATGCCTTGATTGCAGTAATTTTAGCTTGGAATACAGAGGCCAGTTTTCATAGAGAGATGATGGTCTCCAGTCTTGGCTGAACCCTGTACAGCCCTCCTCCAAAGCATTGGTCTGTTTTCGACCCATCGGTGAACCAAACGATGTCCCCTGTACGGTGTCGAATTGTTTTTCCCAGTTCCAATTATTATGTTGTAAGGCTTGTCGAAGCAGTTGGGAGTTATTATATAGTCGGCAGGCATTTCGTCAGCCATTCCTATGTTTACCTCACTCACTACGTTGGTGTGCGATCCTGGATATCCGAATGAGACCCTGTTTTTGCCAGTTTTAGGTCAGTGTGTCCCATCTGCTGCCTCCATCTTGACCCTAAGGTGAAGTGAAGGCATATCCAATATGGCTTCCATTCCAACGGTTGGTGTGCTGCTGATTCCACTTGTTATGGCTGAGCAGGCCAATCTCTGCACCTTAGCAAGTTCCTTAGCAGCAACCCACTGTTCTACCTTCTTCTACCACACTACGGTCCCATAAGAAATCCTAGGTCTAACCACTGTGGTGTATATCCAGTGCATACCCCTGGGGCTTTGGCCCCAGTTTTTGCCACAAGCCCTCCTAGTACGTACTAGAGTACTTTTTGCATTGAAGCAGATGCTCTTAATGTGAGGAGTCCCAGTTAGCTTCTCATCCAAGGTTACCCCTAGATATTTCACTATCCTCTTGACAGATACAGTTTTATTAAAGAGCTTTAGATTCCAACTTGTGTGCTGAATATGTCTCTTCATAAATGGCACCACAACAGGCGTCTTACAATTAACTCTCAGAACCTGTTTAATGCACCATTTTTGCACAATGTCCAAACCTCCTTGTGCCATATTCCTGACTGTGTCAGTCAATTAGCCAAGTATTACTATGACAAGGTCGTATGCATATCCTTGGCAGAAGCATTGTCTGGAATTTAGTTCCTCAATGAATTCATTCACCACTAGATTCCACACTAAAGGAGACAAAACTCCTTCTTGTGGGCAGCCTCGAGTTGTCATAATTGCCATCTTTTCATTCATTATGGTAGCCTTTACCTTCTTCCACTAAGCGTGGCCCTGGTGCACCTACATATAGTGGTCCCCAGGTCATGAAATTCTGCTGCCCTTACCATGGAATCGAATGTCGCGTTACTGAAGCCCCCTAGATATCCAGGAAGATGCAGAGGGCTATTTCTTGGAAGTGGCTGTTGCAGGAGAGCTGGAAAAATTCCATCTGGGACAGGTGACTTGAACCGTTGAAATGTTCCCACCGCCCACTGGATGTTGTTGAAGTTCACACACTCTTTGGCTGATTCCCAGTCCTGTCTTCGAGTGCCTCAGAACCGTTCTCTCTGTGGGGTCACATACTGATCTGTGTTATCTGGCAGAGCATATTGAGGAAAGTGAGTTATTAGGAGCAGTTCCAGCTTCTCATGTGCTGTCTTTGTATATGCCCACTTCTCAACGTACCTCCTGGATCGGTTGGGACTCTAGTGAGAATCTTGTGAAGTCTGGCTTGAGCAGCTGTACCCTTCACTTCCTCACAGAATACCTACCACGATGACTCCTCTGCTTGTCTTATTGCAAGGTTGTAATTGACGAGATCCTTACTATATTTAGCCCACTGTCCTTTACGTCTAGCAATATTAAACAGTCTCTGTACCTGTTTCCTTTGCGTTTCCAGTTTGTTACTCCACCAAAGAACACTTCCTGGTGATTGTGCAGTTGTCATGATATGAGGTCACTATAGCTGAGGTAGCAGCCTCTGCTACTTCCTCAAATTCTATTGGATTCCTTATCGAGGTTTTAATTTCCGATAAGCCTAAGTCAAGGTCCCTCCTATATGTCTCCAAGTCTGTTTTCCTGGGATTTTTCTAGTCATGGTCCGTCTGATTCCCATTTCAACATTGAATTTGATGTACATGTGGTCTGATGAAGATGGCTCCAACACCACATGACATTGCGTGACATAGCTACCCATCGTCATGGAACCGAAGGTTATGTCAATTACTTCTTCCCTTCTGCTATTCCTGAATGTAGGTTCATTGCCCCTATTCAGGACCTCTTAGTTGTTAGCTAAAAGAAATTCAAGAAGGTACTCAACTCTATTGTATGTCCTTGCTGCCCTAAATTTGTGGGCATTGGCATCGCATCCCACCAGCAGTTGATCACCTTGCCGATGGCAAGTCTCTACCAGTCTCTTCACCTCCAAGGGAGGAGGAGAGTTGTCTTCGTAATGAAGGTACACTGAGGCGAAAATAATTTTCCTCATGATACCTTCACACATTTTTGCATTTTAATGGTCATTAAGTCCCTAGAGCAGAAATCCATCATTGGCGTGAAAGAAATGCCATTTCTTACATAGATGCATGTTCTGGAGTTTCTCAGATTACTAGCATAGGTCGGCTTACCTCCAGTGCCACAGAGGCCCAATACAACCCCTTTGTATAAGTAGAATTCTTGTATCAGGACCACGTCCACTTCCTGTCCCCTAAGGCAGCGGCTCAGGACAGAAGAGGACCCTTTACTGAGCTGCAGATCAATCTGCAGCACCTCCAGGCTCCATCTTACTGCCATCTTTGAGGTCTTTGAGATCCCTGACAGTGGCCTGCGAGAACCCTAAAAACAGTTTCAGCTCCTGTTCCGCATCACCTTCAGGGACTTCTCACCAACCTCCACCACCAGGGTTCGTCCTTCCGGAGCAACCTTCTGGTTAATCACTCCCCAGTCTTCTGTTGAGACTTTTGGGTCCTAGGCCTCTATTTTCCCAAACAGAGTCTTGGGAGAGACATCCTTAATGATCTTAGGTACCCATAGTGATATCTTTGCGGTCTTACGAACCTCCACTGCCATTTTGACCAGCAGATTCGCATCCTCCCACGGGGATATCACGGGCACCTTGTCCTTGAGCCATTCTACTGTGTGCAACTCCTCACAGCAAGAACTGACTGCCTGATTTTGTAATCATTTAAATGAAACGACGTGACCTTTCAGTGGGAGACCTATCGCCTCCATTTTTCCTTCTGTGAAATTTGTCACTAAGCTTTCTGCCTTCCAACCAGCGAAATGGGGCAGAGTACGGCCGGTAACCGATTCACAAACCACGATTTAGTGCCGTTAAGACGATTTCTTTATACATTGTCGTAGCTGAAGGAATTTAGTTTCTTCTTAAATCGTCTTATGCAACAACGTTCACAAATATCTCAAATAGGAAAAGCTTTTTACCCAGGTCTAAGAGGTACCAAAAGTAGTGTTCCTGTAGCTGTGGGAATCATTGGTTGAAAACGAGTTTAACACGGATGGGTACAGTACTGCTAAATATTCAAAATGATTATCAACCTGAGTCTGAGTTCATCCACAAACGCAGGCGTAATTAAAATACTGAAGCTAGACTGTGTATCCTTGTCTTGCTTGGGTCGGCATTGGAAGGCGTTTACACACACGTATACAATACTACGAATACTTCAAACGCTACAGTTAACGTTGCTCTCATAAACTAACATTATTCTTTTAATTCATCTGGTCTTCAGTGTGGAGTATGTGTTGTAGATACAGTGTTAGACAAAAAAATTGACCGCCGAGTCGTTCATGTAAGGTGGACAATATAGTCATGCTCTCCTTAGAATTCTATGTCCAGCAATGTGCTAGATATGGCAACATTGTAGACGGCGACAATTCCCAGAGGAATTTTTGACTTCAGTCTTAGTACTTTGTTCTTCACTACGACCGTAGTCTTGAGGTAAAACGCGAGACTAGCTAATACGACATTTGACAACCCAAAGCACACGTCGACAGAACTTTTATCGCCCCTTTCCTCTCGGTGCTGAAGCAATGAGTGTAATTCAAGCGATTCTACAGTACATTTCGCTTTCTGTCACATTGGTAATAACAGTTTGGTTCAACAACATTTTTGAGAGAGATTTCTTCGCCGACCATCTGCCTCTGTACACCGCATGTGTCTGAGTTTTATGGGACCCGTTTGCTGCCTACCGGCGGGGGCTAAGGCACTGCGCTCCCTCGCCTTCTGCCAACAACGTCTGCTCACTCCTCATTCTCGGCGGTGTAAAATGCTGTAGTTTTGTTGAGTGGTGATCCATAAAATCTGTCTATGATTTGTGTTTCACACTCTATAGCAACAGAGGCACAAAATCGTTTTTATCTGATATTTTATTACACTAGTGTGCAATACATCAATGTGGCACAGAATTAATTTCATTGCTTCTGATCCAGTGCGCTATAATTAAAGCGTCACATCCTGTTCTATTTCTTTTCACAGGAGATTCTTCAAATAATTTACTTTTGTAATGGATTCATATGTATTAGTCAAGGCACAGAGAGTAAATGCAATATAATGTGTTTGGTTTCCTTCTTTTATTCCTTATGGTAAATGGATGCGAAACATTGCGTCAATACCTTTCAGAACCTGCTCTATAGCTACTCATGCAAATTGCTTGTTTTGAGTTCCATACATTAATTAATGTTGAAGTGAACGCTCTTCTAAAGCGATATTTAAAATATTCAATTCGATTTAAGGCAACCAAATTGCTCATATTTGAAGCTACCCATAGACAAAGTAAGTTGCTAGAGCCACTGTTAGCAAATGTCTGCAGAGAGTTCCTAATTGCTACTGTGGAAATTTAGCATAGATGCCCTATAGTAATCAAAAGGTTCATTTCCTTAATACTTATCACCCTGGCATGTGATTCTTACGTGAAGAACAATATTGAAATTCGTATCGTTGACAGTCGATTCGAATTTCTTCAGAGACACTTTATTGTGAAGCAGCTTGGCAGTCAGAGAGCCAAGATCTTTGACCATTAAAACAACTTACTAATTCAAGCTACCAAAAGGAGTTGATGTGTTGATGTGTAAAGGTTTTCTTCTGTTACAGAATTTTTTTTGGAAATTCATAGCTCCATAAAATAAATCAGAAAGAAAGCTCGCACACGCTCTCCCCTTCCACGGTTAAAACTGACGAATCGTTGACTTGTTTAACACGAGACACAGGTGGTACCTCAGGGCTACGGACACACTGCTGCCAGCACGCCACTCTCATCCTGGTATTCGTCACTCAGCCTCATAACGCATCGTGAAAGATAATAAAAGTTGTCACTTATGTGAAGAATAACATTTCTTTAGCCAAATGTTTAAATTTTCTGTCTCAGTGTCTTAGTTTACCGGAGGATTACACAGGGTGGTCCATTGATCGCGACCAGGCCAAATATCTCACGAAATAAGCGTCAAACGAAAAAACTACAAAGAATGAAACTTGCGTAGCTTGCTGGCCGGTGTGGCCCAGCGGTTCTAGGCGCTTCAGTCTGGAAACGCGCGACCGCTACGGTCTCAGATTCGAATCCTGCCTAGGGCATGGGTGTGTGTGTTGTCTAGGGGACTGGTAACCTAAGATGGTAAGTCCCATTGTGCTCAGAGCCATTTGAACCTTTATTTTTTTTTTTTTTTTTGTAGCTTGAAGGGGGAAGGAAACAAGATGGCGCTATGGTTGGTGGCCCGCTAGATGGTGCTGCCATATGTCAAACGGATATCAACTGAGTTTTTTTTAAAAGGAACCTGCATTTTTATTAAATATTTGTGTAGTACGTAAAGAAATATGAATCTTTTAGTTGGAGCAATTTTTTCGCTTTGGGATAGATGGCGCTCTAGTAGTCACAAACATATTACCCACAATTTTAGACGAACAGTTGGTAACAGGTAGGTTTTTTAAAATAAAATGCAGAACGTAGGTACGTTTGAATATTTTACCTCGGTTGTTCCAATGTGATAAATGTGATACGTGTACCTTTGTTAACGTATCATTTCTGAGAACGCATGCTGTCACAGTGTGCTTAACTGGAAATACCACATTAATGCAATAAATGCTCAAAATGATGTCCGTTAACCTCAATGCATTTGGCAATATGTGTAACGACATTCCTCTTAACAGCGAGTAGTTCGCCTTCCGTAATGGTCGCACATGCATTGACAATGCACTTTCCCATGTTGGCAGGCATTGTCGGTGGATCACGATGGCAAATATCCTTCAACTTTTCCCACCGAAAGAAACCCGGTGACATCAGATCCGGTGAACGTGTTTGCAATCCACCTGTCATGAAATATGCTATTCAATACCGCTTCAACCGCACGCGAGCTATATGCCGTACATCCATCATGTTGATAGTACGTCGCCATTCTGTCATTCAGTGAAACATCTTGTACTACAATCGATTGAACATTACGTAGGAAATCATCATACATTGCACTATTTAGATTGCCATCGATAAAAGGGGGCCAATTATCCTTCCTCCCATAATGCCGCACCATACATTAACCCGCCAAGGTCGCCGATGTTTCACTTGTCGCAGCCATCGTGGATTTTCCGTTGTCCAATAGCGCATATTATGTCGGTTTACGTTACCACTGTTGGAGAATGACGCTTCGTCGCTAAACAGAACGCGTGCAAAAAATCTGTCATCGTCCGTAATTTCTCTTGTGCCAAGTGGCAGAACAGTACACGACGTTCAAAGTCGTTGCCATGCAATTCCTGGTGCATAGAAATATGGTACGGGTGCAATCGATGTTGATGCATTCTCAACACCGACGTATGTGCGGATTAGCCGCGACAGCAGCTAAACACCTACTTGGTCATCATCATTTGTTGAAGGTAGTGGTTGACGTTTCACATGTGGCTGAACACTTCCTGTTTCCATAAATAACGTAACTATCCGACGAACGGTCCGAACACTTGGATGACGTCGTTCAGGATACCGTGCAGCATAATTAGCACACGCCCGTTGGGCATTTTGATCAAAATAGCCATATATCAACACGATATCGATCATTTCCGCAATTGGTAAACGGTCCATTGTAACACAGGTAATGTATCACGTAGCAAATACCGTCTGCACTGGAGGACTGTTACGTGATACCACATACTTATACGTTTGTGACTATTACAGCGCCATCTATCACAAAGCGAAAAAAGTGGTCCAACTAAAACATTCATATTTCTTTACGTACTACACGAATATGTAATAAAAATGGGGGTTACTATTAAAAAAACTCAGTTGATATCCGTTTTACCTATGGCAGCGCCATCTAGCGGGCCAACCATAGCTCCATCTAGTTTCCCCCTTCAAGCTAGATGAGTTTAGTTCTTTGTAGTTTTTCCGTTTGATACTTATTTCGTGAGATATTTGGCCTGATCAATATCAATGGACCACCCTGTATCGCACGAGTCATTCAAATCGACAAAGAATAACGAGTGAATTTAGCGAGTCAATTCAGTACCGTACGCGGACGTGGTTGACCTGTCACAGTGTTGCCAAATGTTTGTGACGATGTTGCCAGTTCTCAGCTGTGGTAGGAACAGCTCTGTAGGAGTATGCAAGGAGAGTCCGTGCTCGTCAAATAGGATGATCCGGAAAGGAGGCGCGGGGTTTGGCTAATGTGCCCCGTTTTCTCTTACCGGTTGTGTCAATCATTCAGGTGTATAATCTTTCACCACGATTACAGTTTCCCACAAAATATATACGAATAAAGTACTGACCTGGTTACTTTGTGACAAATGATTATTTCAGTACAATAAAAAGTCTTTGGAAGTCCACTATTTCCACCTGTCACGAAAAGTGCACCTCGAAATCGATTGCATTTATGTGCAGTCTTGTGATCATACAAGAAGAATTTCATGAGTTGCACGAGAATGTAGGAAAACATTAGTGCGAATGGAAGCTATAAGAAACACAGTTAACTAATTATTCTGTGCCACGTAATAATCAATTCATTTGAAAAGTCAGAAGAGAAGAAAATAAAAATTATGCTCATTAAGACAAAAACTAAAGTGCAGATGCGGGCACTGTGCAGATCTGTGATTTTTTGTCTTCAGATCTATACAAATAATGTATACTAACCAGCGTATTCATTGCTTTCGTAATGTTTCCCTCTTGTTTAGTCTTCTAATGATGAACTTGGATCCACACACATCAATCTGATTGTGTCTTGGTATCCTTCCTTCTACTATATTTGTGTGTTTTTGCTCGGTGTTCAAAAAGCAAAGTATTATGCATGCTCACTAGAACGAGGTCGCAAGAAGGCTAACGACTTATAATCAAAATACAGTGAGAAGCCAATTTGTCGGTCGTCGTGGTGTTAAGTCGAAAGAAATAGTTGGGTATTATTGCCTGCATCACCCGTGGTCGTCTCCTCTTACTGAGATTTTCGTATTATCCTGAACACATGACGCCGAGATAAATGTGTATATTCTCCGTGACGAAACATCCCATATTCCATTCATCCTGATACATTTGTTATCTGCATCGGCAGCAATGAGTGATAGGAAAGCTGTTGTGAGGTAGTAATAAAAAATCAGTAATCAAGGATATTTACTGCATTACACACAATTACAAACACATAATGCAAAAATACACCTTTTTAGTGTATTATTGCGTAATTCAAATTATTGACAGTCTGTTCGTGAGCTTGCTCGAATTCAGTGGGGTGAAACCTGTTACAGAAGCAAGCAAAACACAAATATTTCTTGCACCATGCGCAGCACATAAACGAGATCTCGCTGCACTGACGTGTTGTCCGATATGTTGCACGGAAACATATCTGATTCATGTTGCTAATACAGCTCTATCAGATATCAATCTGGAAGCGTACCAAGTGTATAAAAGTATATCTTGAAATACGCAGAAAGGCCCATAGAGGTATTGGACTGAAACATAGCGATGACCAAAATTGTAACTGGGGTCGATAGCATCGTCGTCTACCACCTTGACAACTGATTTCAAAGGTACAGCATGAAAACACAAAAATGTTAATAACCCTAAGATCATTAGTTTTGGAACCCATAGAAAGTAAAGCAGTCATCAGTCGCAAGAGTGGTTTGAACACCGCAGTGCTTTAATAGGTACGGTCTTGTTGGAGGTGGTATGCTGTGGCTTTCATCCGACCTTTGAGTGGACTTACCTAGCTAATTAATAACGGAACCTACTTACCTTTCGAACCACAGTGCAACTCGGATAGCTTAGTATGAAAATCTGTTTATGGCAAAGGAAAACCACTGATTTTCTAAAACATTCTCTGTCATACACAACTTGAAACAGGTCACGTCGACCAAATCATACTGAAGAACTGACAGCGACGTATATCGGAAGGCAGTAAGATCCCTTGGATTTTGGTTTGGTAGTATTTAACAGCCATTTCTAGGCCCAAGTAAATGAAGAAAGACAGCGCATTTTTGTTATCAAGTAACGTCATCATCAATTACTGTAGTTCTAATGTAATCTACGAGTAATATCTGATGTTTCGTATTAACATGAAAAGGATTCAGTAGACAGGGAAAGAACCTGTTCTTGGGCAACTACTTCTATAGTGACCAAAAGGCATTAAATTATCTTCAAGAAAATGTGTTCCAGCAGCGGTATGAGGAAAATGATAGTAGTAATGACGGTAATAATAGTATTATCAGCCAATTTCACACTTCCCAGTGGGTTTTCTCGATCTAAGAAATTTGCTGAATTCGCAAAAATTTCGAAATGGCTTCACATCGAGGCTACGATGACTAGAAGAGTCTTTAAGTCATGCTGACATGAAAACAGCATAACCTCCGCGTCAGAAGCTTACTTCTACTTAACCATTTAATAGACTCGCATTTTTTTACCGTTGCAGCACACTCCTGGGACTCGGAAATGTGGCTACAATGGTCTGTTGGAAACCAACTATCACAGGTGCAATGCCTGGGTTCAGGCATTTACTTATAAGCGGCACAAACAGATTTACTTTACCTCTGGTAACCTCAAGAAAAAGACGTTATAATCCAGAACCCACGTTAAACATCCCGTTCCTGCATTACCAACTGGGCAGAGCCGGTTTACGTTGGGAAATGCAATAGGCAGAAATCATGGTAAACAGAAATACTGTCACCAGTAAACTTACTTACATTAGAAAATTTTATTTTATTTGATGAAACGATAGCCATTTAAAGGAACAGGGCTCTTATTTTGCTTGTACTGAACAAAAGACGTTGAAAAATGGGTGCTGGACTGTGATTCCAATTCGTATTCCCTCTTTACAGCATCTGAATCTCTCGGAACAATATAGTTCAATCATTTCGTTCCTTTTCCCAAGACTGCGATCTTCTCTAGGTGTTCTCCAAAGGTAAGTATGTAACTCCGAATCCAGATCCAGTGCTAAAATATTCACAATTTTAATTCAAGCCCTATCACGTGCACAACGGCCTCCTAGTGAAAACTAATGTGCATAATTAATGTCTGTTCATGTGTTGCCAACAATCGCAATAGGCGCCGTTATTTCTGGTCAAAATACGCATACATCTTACTGTTGGTGAGTAAGCAATTGATACATAAGCTACATTCGTGGATGATAAAGAAAGATGCTAGGTATACGGTCCGATTGTCGCTCAGACACAAAAATTTGTATCCTTATTTTAGATTCAAACACCTAGCAGCTGGTTAGAAAAACCGATAGGTAACATTTGATTTTATTTAGTTAAAAATGCGATTACATGTTGGATTTTTATCTCCGCCACAGAACTTCACGTCATGTGCTTCATCTTTAAATGCATGCACATTTAGTTACTTCTGAAGGGAGGTATGTCAGACATCTTTCGTGGTTAGTTAAGAGGGACGAAAGGATCTTGATAGGAGTTCTGGTTTATTACAAAAACTGTCGTCTTTTGTTTTCAAGTTTAGATCTGGTTACTGATATAAGCGAAAACTTCGGTAATTCAGGACTCTTCATGGCATTCAGCAATATGATTACATTAGATTAGATTTGATTAGATTTATACTTGTTCCATAGGTCATGAATGCAACATTTCGTAATGATGTGTAACGTGTCATTTTAATGAAAGATTTATTTACATACAATGATTCAATTTCTTTACAACAATTATTTACTCTCTCTCTCTCTCTCAGTCTTTTTTTTCTCACTCTCTCTCTCTCCCCCCCCTCTCTCTCTCCCTCTCTCTCTCTCTCTCTCTCCCTTCACACACACACACACACACACACACACACACACACACACACACGCATTCTTTTTTTTTATTTATTTGTTGTGCTCGACTATCAGCCAGGCATGAAAACATCCGTGAATGATTTTCATAGTTTTGAGTACACTTACGAAAGAAATATAAAACTTCTGAGTATTATTAGTAACCACTCTCCAGTCCCTAAACCTTGTCACGGAACTGCGAATCAGACACATTACATATTCCAGGCCGTGGCAGCCACGTCTTTGAGACGCCAGCTATGGTCACTTTCCAGCCCGTTGTAGGAACACATCCGTTCGTTTTATTCCTGTAACTGAGATTTTGCAACAAGGCCAGGTATGTTTGGCAACTAGCTACTTCCTGGTGTGTACGGAATTAAGCCTCAAAGTTCACTTGATTTTGCCTGTCACTCCCATTGAATTATTATCGCTTGAGGTCTAAGAAAAGATTGTAAATTCACGGATTTCAGCTCAGGAAAAGTCATTGCACGTGGAAATCGCAACTAATCTGAGCCTTTAAATAGCGGCTTTCAAGTTCTAGTCACTATTGGCTACGTAAGAGGAAGCTAAGACACATAACTCTTTGATAGCTCTGTTGTAACTCGCTGACCTGTAAAAAGCGTCTGTTCTGGTTTGCGGTTCCAGTCTCGCTAACAGGAACGTTTGTCCCCTTTCTGTGAAAGAGCTACAAGCAGTCAGATCAAACATCTGTAAGGAAATCGCAAGAAAATACTTTCGGGTAGTAGTGCAATGATGAAAAACTTACAATGCTGCACAAAATGTAACGCCTCTTTCGGCTGCTGACAAACAAATTTTGTGTTTCTAGAAATACATAACTTTATTTATGAAGTGCCACATTTGCATACCACTTGAGTATGACACAACGTACCAATTAAACACATACCAAATCCAAATGTATGTAAGTAGTATATTACTAATTCGTGCCGACACAGGCACGTTTGTGTAGAGATACTCAGTTTTATGAAAAAAGACTTTCCTCGTATGGTTATCGTGGGTAGTTTTATTTCATTTCTTATAATACAGTGTACAATTTCCGAAGGTTTCTTTTAGTGTTGTTAAAGCAATAGTAAACATGAGAGAGAAATTAATCATCCATGATATAGGCGAATTCACTGATGTTATCTATAGCAGTCTGAAAATGCACATGCACATGCATGTAGAAAATTTGTTCTGAGTTAAAGCTGTCAAACAACACGACAGCTAATGTAGAAAACACTTTTCTGACGTATTTTGGCACGATGCGCTCTCCGCATACATAATAAAAAAATTTCGAGATGCATCTGCTGCCTGGCCATCTGTTAAACCTGTAAAGAACAAAATGTCACAGAAGTTAGGCCTTTTTCCACATGCGACTATTCTGGGTTGAGAAGTGACGGGAATTATGTTCACAGTTCCATTGGATTGATAACTTCAGCTGACAGCAGAATTGCGTTTTAAAAAATGTAGCAGTGAATGTACTCGAACTCACTATGTTTCATTTACAGTGTAGGACTCTTACCGCTACGCTACTAGCTCACACATACCTACAGTAGCTCCAGAAGTCAACAACAATTCCTCCAGAGCGTCCGCATTTCACTGCACTGTGAGATAATGCATATGACCAGATCTAGTCCTCTGACAGGTAGACACTTACAGCTTTTCTTTTGATTAGCACGACGTTTTCAACAAACAGATACCGCAATAGAGTATCTCAAGTGGAAAGGAACTCCTCCTATTTAAATTTCTGCATCCTACACTGTTGGAATCTCTGTATAGGTGCTTTTATTTCCTTGATTACAAAATAGAGTCGAAAGTATGCACTGGGTAGCCGCGGAAGCTAGTTCATGGCGATTCGGTCAACCAAGAAAATGAATGCACTGAACATGCTGCATACCAGTACAGGGAACCTGTGCGTCAGTTGGTTGGTTGGTTTGGGGAAGGAGACCAAATAGCGTGGTCATCGGTCTCATCGGAGTAGGGAAGGATGGGGAAGGAAGTCGGCCGTGCCCTTTCGGAGGAACCATCCCGGCATTTGCCTGGAGTGATTTAGGGAAATCGCGGAAAACCTAAATCAGGATGGCCGGACGCGCGATTGAACCGTCGTCCTCCCGAATGCGAGTCCAGTGTCTAACCACTGCGCCATGTGCGTCAGTATTGTCATCCAGTGTCGCGCAACAGTGTTACGATGGAAAAATGAGTCACAGGGAAGAGGATTTGGTGGTCTGTTTGATTGATGCTAGGTTGATATACTTATGGTGTGGGCTCGGTTCCGCTTTCTGCTACTGGTTTTTGATAGGGAGAGAGATTCTGTTCTCTTCTGGCTACGCCAAGTGAAGAAGGTATAATGACATTGTGGTATGAAATTCACATTAAACATGATATTGCTTCTCTACCAAATAGACATTAGTCTGAACCACAATAAAGTCGGGAGTGGCGACATGTAGAAATTCTGTTACCAGTAACCTGTCTTATTTATTTCTAGTGACGAAAAACGTATGTAAGGTTACAGGGCACTTATTCCATCTTTTATTTGGGCTTCTGTATGCCGATAAAATTGGTTCTGACCTGAGATTGAACTAACACCGCCATTTACGCGAAATTTCATCCCTACGTGACAATACAGTTCTACTAAAATTTGTTGTTTATTTAAAACTGCAGATTCCTGCACATCTCCACATAATGCGCGTGAATGGGTTCGAATACTGGCCTGTCACTAAAGTTTTCATTATGTATTATCAAGCTCTAGCATGAGAACACCTATCTGCTGGTAGATAATAATTTTGGTTTTTAATGTATTTTCATTCGTTGTCAACACTAACGATACCTGACGTTTTTGACTCTCAGTGAGATTCAGATCTATTTGCGATATCACTGTAAAGTTAAAGGATAATATTCCAAGCTGCTGGTGGAGAAAAATTCGATAGCTGACGTCTCTTTGTGTGTAGTCAACTTTGGTTCGATTTCCAGTCATCACTGAACTCTTCAACATATTATTTCTAGTTCAAACATGCTCACATGTCACTGCTGGTGTAACAAACCCATATTTAACGTTCGTTTTCTCTTGACTATTACAGCGATAGGTGTCTGGTTGGAGTCTTGGGAAGGAAAAAGTTAATATTTCGTCTCGTCATTTCAGTTAAAACATCTAGGTACTGCCGAGAAAATCCGATATGTCGCAGTTGATTGTGCTTCGATAACAATCCGATTAGGTTCTGAGTTCGAATCCTGGTCCAACGCAAAGCTTTACCTCACGGTATTTCAAGTAAGTTACTTGTGCAGAAGCAATCTTTAGCATCTTTCGTAGTTCGTTAACAGGGATAATAGATGGTGGGTAGGAATTCGCGTCCGTTAAAAATGTTTACGTTATGTAATTTAAAGTTGATATTTGCTAACTGATACTGTCTAAAATCGGGACATATCACTCTTTGTATGCCTAGTCAGGAATGACTGTTAGTTTCTGTCAGTCATGAAATCTTTGCTTATTCTGCATGACTTGGGTTTGAATCCACATGCAAAACGAGAGGGCTCATCGTGTCATTTGAAGTTTATACATTTTCTCAACTAGCTGTTCTTGAATAACTTAAATTTTTAATGTCATTTTGTGTTAAATAATAAGTATGGTATGTTACTTTGAAGAGGAAATCATGAATATGACTAACTTACTAACTGCATTACGTATCTGACATAATAATGAGAGTGGTAACATTTCAGGTATGTCATTTATTGTAATAAATGTGAGCTTACAAGCCTTAAGTACAGTCTTATCTGTGATAAGGTACTCACAGTGATTTTCAGTATCGTGGTATTACTGTACGTGTTGGGTTATTGCGATACAGAACAGTGTTTCCTAGTGGTGACTTATTGGAATCATTTCCAATAATCAAACGACTGTACCGAGGAGCGAATAGAAGACCTGCTAGGAACCTGAGTTATGTGGGTTGCATGCGACTCAGGCGAAATGCAATTCAGGTCGTTCGGATACTTTTGAGCAAGACTGTACGTCCTGTAATTGTTCCTCTCATTCACCCAGGATAACTATGTCATCAGCGAATTTTGTCATTGACATCCTTTCACTTTGGTCTCATGGTTTGTAGATTTTACAATCTTGAACAGTTGTTTGCTTACCACTTTCCCAAGTGACCTTAGAAATACCGAATGAATATTCTTTATATCTTCCTCCTTATTTGATCAGAAGTATTTGAATCTTTGCTGAACTCTGTCTAAAGTGTTGGATACCCTCCCTCTAACACACTGACTTCCATTCCCTCTTCTATCACGTCATCAGACAGTTCTTTTCTATCTTAAAGTCCGCATTGTTCTCTCTCCACTCATCCGTTCTCTCTTCTCAATTTAATAGTTTTATATTGTGGTGTCAAATTGCTGAAAATTAATAATCAAGTCATTAAACATCCTTAAATAAGGAATATGGTTATGAGCAAAACTCATTAGTGTATTTTATGTATTATAAAAAAATGTTTTAAGAAATACTGACCTCAGTGAAAACCTTGTACGTCATCGTTACAAAATAATTGGAGTCCAACCAACAATAAAATCGAAATTTAAAGACAAACAATGGGACACAGACTGGCAGGTCTCTGTGGCTTTTAGTAGGACCAATCACATGAATATGGTCACCATAGTGCCTTGCTATGTAGTGATTGGAATGTTGCGTGGACACTATCTATCTCCAAAATAGATAAAACTTTGGTACATAATTTTTGTACTTTTTCATTAGTTATAAATTACGTTATACTTTTTACGTTACTGGTTGGAAATAATTATGTCCTTAGCACATCATTATCACCGGTGCTATCGAATGTTAATAAGCTAATGAAGTTTCATTAATATCCAGCTGCCGAGCACTAGCTTTTTTGGATATTTGATTCGTTTTTAAAATTAACAGCTTTCGTTGACAGCTTTGCAACCGTGTGCTACGGCTGCATCTCTAGTTTATTAGTCTATGCATTTGTGTCATATTTTCACCTTTGTATTGTTTGGTGCTGGTATTACTTTTACCCACAGACATACTTTACTGCACTAGCATTATCACTGGTGTCATTGAAGTCTGCGCTTTTGAACCGCAACAGGGCGGCGGGCGTAAAGAACGTGTAAAGAGCTGCTTATTTATTGTTAACACAGTTGCAGGAAATAAGGATAAACTGATACAAATACATTACCGTTAGAGTTTTGACGTAATGATCAATACATGCGTAGTTTGGCTGTAATTTTTCGTACAGAAGTCGGGAAATACAAGGAAAGGAACATGTTTTAGTGCAAGATAACAAGAAACATCTTACGTATTTTTCTTTTTGTACGGTATGTGAGCTCAAATAATTACATTAAAGTAGTTCTTATCTTAAATCAAAGCTGTGATTAAATAATTTACGTATATTTTAAGGGGTATAATGAAACTAGTATTAACATACGTAGCGTAATGATCTTTTTAAACCAATATTGATTAACGTCGGCTGTTTTTTAACATTATGCTCGTTACAAAAAGTGCTCCTACAAATCGAGCGTGCAATTTCTCTTTGATAACATGTGTACTTATTCATTTGAGTGTTCTTACGAAAAGTACGGTTTGGTTTAAATGTGTATATATTAACTTGACGCTCTTCTCATAACGAAATTTTAAAATGTACGTGTTAATATTTAACTACTGCGTCCGCAGCTCGTGGTCGTGCGGTAGCGTTCTCTCCCGGGTTCGATTCGCGGCAGGGTCAGGGATTTTCCTTGCCTCGTGATGACTGGGTGTTGTGTGTTGTCCTTAGGTTAGTTAGGTTTATGTAGTTCTAACTTCTATGGGGCTGATGACCATAGATGTTAAGTCCCATAGTGCTCAGAGCCATTTGAACCATTTAACTAGTGCTTAGGCATTTGCTCAGCTTCAGAACTTGTTTTGACAACCTTGGATAGCTTACGTCGTTTCGTTTCAGAAAATTGTAGTAGTACCATACGTGAACTTCCTGATTTCACCACCATACCTAACTAAAATTCAGGTTTCAGTAAAGATGCGTCTTTGCTAGTCTAGTAAATTATGTATTGCACAGATCCATAGATTAATAAATCAAAGACGTAACCACAGTACATCGTTACCAATCTGTCAGCTTTAAAAAGGAATCAAACATCTTATTAACACGAAGTACATTTGGCAGAACCAGTGTTAACGATGAGCTAAGGACGTAAGTTCTTCCAGAATGTAACGTAAAAATTATTAATAACTTATAACTAATGAAAACGTACAAAAATTACTTACCGATATTTATATGTTTTGCAGATATCTTGAGAAATGCCATGGTATCGAAATGACCTCACAGCCAAAATAACAGATGAATACATTAATATTACAGCAGAGTTGTTGGATAAAATTAATATCTTTAGAACAAATTTACAACGCTGCAGGCCAGCGAGAAAAAAAAACTGTTGCTGCATATATTCCATGAACAAATATGGGCATTAGATTGCTACCTTCAGTGTGTATCTCCGTGGGAAATAAAATATTTGTAGTGAACAATAATGAAGTTCCTGAAATGCAAACCTTATTTTCCTGCTAGAGACAGTTTTCACACGATGCACACAATCCGAGATGACCAACTCTCCAAGTACGAAAAATAAACCTTTTCATTTTGCGGCTTTCTTTCTAATTTCAGTGGTATATGCTAGCAGCCAGCGACAAAATTTTCGGAAAATTACCGTGTTTTCAGCGGTTTACGTCCAGAGCCAATTTCGTTCTACCGCTGGCTGTGAACTAAATGGAGGGACAGAAAAAAAAGACAATGGCGATTATTCAAAATAAATAACCGAATAAATAGTTTAAGCGGAAGCACAAAACTGCGGTATCAACGTATGGACGCGTTATCGAATTCCGATTAAAATGAGTTATACTTCAAATTAACGTATGGAAATTAATGTTTGAGTAATTAAATCACAAGTGGGGAATTTTTTTGCGGGGTCGCTGTCATGACCACGTGTCGCCCCTTTGTTCGCGCCGCCGGACCCTCGCCGCTAATCCCCGTAACGGGTTTTCTTCCTCGCCGCCCACGCCACCGGCTCTTCGTATGCAAATACTGTCCGAGGGCCCACTTTCACTTTTGCCGCGGCCGCCTCGTTATTCTCGCACTCGAAGCGACAAAGCCTGTTTCCGCGAGTTCGTAATGGACTCTAGAGTAAGAGCTCCTCATACTGCTCGGGACGCAGACAGCCATTTTCCGTTTGTACGGCCACCGCACAGCCCACGGACAAACACGCTAGCTTCGTAGTCCAAAATTTTTCCGATAAAAATATCAAAGCTGATACAATCTAGGATGCAGAGTAACTGTTCTAAGCAAAAATCTGTCGCTGTTGTCTTCTGCTTCACATACACAACGTAGCAAGAGAAAAAAAGAATTTTTATTGTTTTATTAGTTGTCGTTTTTCGTTCGTTTAATACATTTTTGTTTCAGCAACGATCTTTCGCCTGTAGTTTTAAACTTTTAGTATGTAAAACGGCTGAGAATTGCTTCCATTGACTACATTCCGTCCAAACGGGCTTCGGGAGCCGCCAGGTGTCGACCGACCGCCGTGTCATCCCCAGCCGATAGGAGTCATTGCATGCGGATACTGACGGGCACGTGGTCAGTACACCGCTCTCCCAGCTGTTACCACGTTTCGTGCCCGGAGCCGTTACTTGTCAATCAAATAGCGCCTCAATTTGTCTCACAACTAACAGCGCTCTGTAGACCTGGACCATCACCCCTCTAAGTTCTAACCAAGCCCGAAAGCTCTTACTTCAATAATCTGACGGGAACCGAAACTACCACTGCGGTAAGACTGTTGGAGCGTCCATTGAAGCTTACGAAAAATATTTAAAGTATATTTTCCGCCACAGTCCATTCCAAATATACACTCCTGGAAATTGAAATAAGAACACCGTGAATTCATTGTCCCAGGAAGGGGAAACTTTATTGACACATTCCTGGGGTCAGATACATCACATGATCACACTGACAGAACCACAGGCATATAGACACAGGCAACAGAGCATGCACAATGTCGGCACTAGTACAGTGTATATCCACCTTTCGCAACAATGCAGGCTGCTATTCTCCCATGGAGACGATCGTAGAGATGCTCGATGTAGTCCTGTGGAACGGCTTGCCATGCCATTTCCACCTGGCGTCTCAGTTGGACCAGCGTTCGTGCTGGACGTGCAGACCGCGTGAGACGACGCTTCATCCAGCCCCAAACATGCTCAATGGGGGACAGATCCGGAGACCTTGCTGGCCAGGGTAGTTGACTTACACCTTCTAGAGCACGTTGGGTGGCACGGGATACATGCGGACGTGCATTGTCCTATTGGAACAGCAAGTTCCCTTGCCGGTCTAGGAATGGTAGAACGATGGGTTCGATGACGGTTTGGATGTACCGTGCACTATTCAGTGTCCCCTCGACGATCACCAGAGGTGTACGGCCAGTGTAGGAGATCGCTCCCCACACCGTGATGGCGGGTGTTGGCCCTGTGTGCCTCGGTCGTATGCAGTCCTGATTGTGGCGCTCACCTGCACGGCGCCAAACACGCATACGACCATCATTGGCATCAAGGCAGAAGCGACTCTCATCGCTGAAGACGACACGTCTCCATTCGTCCCTCCATTCACGCCTGTCGCGACACCACTGGAGGCGGGCTGCACGATGTTGGGGCGTGAGCGGAAGACGGCCTAACGGTGAGCGGGACCGTAGCCCAGCTTCATGGAGACGGTTGCGAATGGTCCTCGGCGATACCCCAGGAGCAACAGTGTCCCTAATTTGCTGGGAAGTGGCGGTGCGGTCCCCTATGGCAGTGTGTAGGATCCTACGGTCTTGGCGTGCATCCGTGCGTCGCTGCGGTCCGGTGCCAGGTCGACGGGCACGTGCACCTTCCGCCGACCACTGGCGACAACATCGATGTACTGTGGAGACCTCACACTCCAGGTGTTGAGCAATTCGGCGGTACGTCCACCCGGCCTCCCGCATGCCCATTATACGCCCTCGCTCAAAGTCCGTCAACTGCACATACGGTTCACGTCCACGCTGTCGCGGCATGCTACCAGTGTTAAAGACTGCGATGGAGCTCCGTATGCCACGGCAAACTGGCTGACACTGACGGCGGCGGTGCACAAATGCTGCGCAGCTAGCGCCATTCGACGGCCAACACCGCGGTTCCTGGTGTGTCCGCTGTGCCGTGCGTGTGATCATTGCTTGTACAGCCCTCTCGCAGTGTCCGGAGTAAGTATGGTGGGTCTGATACACCGGTGTCAATGTGTTCTTTTTTCCATTTCCAGGAGTGTAGTATTTTAGAACGTCGCGGGAAGTTGGACAGAAGTATGTTTATAGCATTTGTAGCTTTATAATTTAATTACCTTGACTGGAACACACTCTTTGAAATTCTGAAAATGGCGGAGGTAAAATGCAGGGAGCGAAAGATTATCTACAACTTGCGCAGAAACATGATTGGAGTTATGAGTCGAAAGACACAAAAGGAAAACCATATACGAGAGGTAAGACAGAATTCTATTCTATCCCTCGTATTATTCAATATATGCACTGAGCAAGCAATGATAATTTAGACAGGGAGTTAAGGTTCTGGGACAAAGAAAACTTTAAGTTTCACAGATGACGTTGTAATTGTGAGAAACGTCAAATGACTTGCAAGCTCAGTTGAGCGAAATGTGAAATATTTTGAAAATATGTTAAGAGATGAATCTCAAAAAAACATGGAATCCAGATTAATCAATTGAGGCGATTCTGAAAGAATTATTGGACTGAAAAACTGAAAGCACTATGTGTATTTTGCTATTTGGGCATCAAAAGTAACTTACGTGGACCGAAATAGGAAGCTTATAGTACAAGTTGGAAGCCGCAAAAAGAGAATTTGTGAAAACTAGCAATATGTTGTCACTTAATATGGCGGTAAGTTCTATGAGCTCTTTTCTGAAGGTGCATTGAATGCAGCCTTGCACGGAAGTGAAACACGGACAACAGACAGTTCAGAAAATAAGGAACAGAAGCATTTTAAGTGTGATTCTGCGTCAAAGAAAATAATGGTAGATACAACGACCGATGAGAATGTACTAAGTCGTATTGAGCAGGAAAGGAATTTCTTGCAGAACTAGACTAGGAAATGTGATCGGTTGATAAGACGTATTATGTAGCATTCAGGAATTGTGAGTTCGGTAATAAGGGGACGTATGTGGGCTTAAGACTGTGGAGGGAGATGAGGCTTGAATCCCGTAAGCAGGTTCCAGTTGCTGTTAGCTACGGTAATCACGCAGTAACGAAGAGCCTAGTACAGAATAGACTACTGCAGAGAGTTGGAACAAACCACTTTTATGACTCATATGACTCACGACCGCTGCAGCACCGAGACTCCATTGCCAAATGACTTTAGCAGAGTACTAGCACCAAGGGGCAGGTCACTGAAAATATCAGATACCCAATTCGGAGGCTGCCATCATAATAAACAATTTTCGCAAACCGCGTCCGGCCATCCAGATGTAAGTTTTCCATGATTTCCTTAATCGCTTAAGGCAGGTGCCGGGATGGTTTCTTCGAATGGTCACGGCCGCTTTTCATCTCCATCCTTCCCTAATCCGAGCTTGTGATCCGTCTCAAATGATATCGATGTCGATGGGACGTTAAACACTAGTCTCCTCCCTCCACTGTTCCATCTGTGCTGAAAACAAAGTACTTCTTTCACAACAATCTATGTAAATAAAAATGTGAATGTTGATTTGGTCAAAATCGTAAATCTCTGGTAGTTTTTCTTCCATTGCCTTGACATTTCGACACCACATAGCATTCGAATACGTGCGTGTTTTTATATACTTACTGGGGCGCCACATATAACAAATAAATATGTATGTAATGTGCAACGATAACAAGCTGTCTTTTCTGGACGTTTTGCTACACTGTAAAACTTAGTGCCACCTGACCCACATTGTCCAGTGGTAGACGACCCACACATATATATATGTGAAGGCGCGAACTTTAATAATTGTAGGTGCAATTTACACAAAAACGTGAATGTTCGTTTTTTGTAACCTTAGATCTCAGAAAGTTCTTCGCCGATTGCTTCGAAATTTTGGTATAACGTTGTATTCGAATACGCGCGTGGTTTTGTGTACCAATTTTCAAGGTACATAATATATGAATAAATATATACCTTGCTAGGAAACTACTAGTACTAATTCTGAATGTGCAGTAACAATAAACAAGGCTCAACGTCAGTGAGGAAGAGGAGGTGGACAGAGGGGTGAGAGGAAATAGACATGATGATGCTGATGAAGACCCATACTCCTTGACAGAGCGTAGGGGAGCGATGCGGGAGACCCGCACCGCCGTACTAGGCAAGGTCCTTGTGGAGGCGGTTTGCCATTGCCTT
This sequence comes from Schistocerca gregaria, assembly GCF_023897955.1. Taxonomy (NCBI): domain Eukaryota; kingdom Metazoa; phylum Arthropoda; class Insecta; order Orthoptera; family Acrididae; genus Schistocerca; species Schistocerca gregaria. Next base: position 59,927,382 of record NC_064926.1, on the reverse strand, counting down.
CCTCCGACCGTAATGGGAATAGATGATAATGACGAAGACGACACAACAACACCCAGTCATCTCGAGACAGGTGAAAATCAGTAACCCCGCTGGAAATTGAACACCGGACCCCGAGCTCGGGAAGCGAGAACGCTACCGATGAGACATAGAATGGAAATGTCGAGGTGGAGAGAGTGAGGAAGATGCCAGAAGGGGAGAGACCAAGGGAAGATGGTACATGGAAAGGGGAGAGGATAGAAGGAAATGACGAGAGATGCAAGACGAGAAAATAGATACAGAAAGGGGAGATGAGGTGATGCACAGAGAAAGGAGGGAGAAGATAATGGACAGCGAGAGGGGGATGGAAGAGGAGATGGACAAAGAAATGGGGAGACGGACAAAGACAGGAGAGAGAGAGAGGGGGGGGGGGGGGAGAGAGAGAAGGAAATTAGAACGTACTTCCAATTCCCATGTATATTAGGAATGTCTGCATTCTCTTTTATTTAACTACACTGAGTCACAGCAACGTTTTGCAGGGAACTGCTACTAAATGAATAAAGCTGGTGGGGATCCTAACATCTCTGGTGTCACTGACCTACTCGTTGAAAAACTCGATGACGAGGTCACAGATACGGCCCCATTTACACTCAAATGTTTTCACTGGTATGTTGAAAATAGGTTCTTGATTATTCCTGTTTGAGTGGAAGCATTTCAGTTACTCGCAAGAGTGAAAGATAGCCTTGACTGAAATGTCTGATATACAGTGGTAATCTGAAACAATGGTAGCTATTGTTTTGTGGCGTTTTGCTACACCGTAAAACCTACAGCCACCTGACCCACTCTATCTACTGGAAGACGACCCACATTAATTTACGATGGTTACGCAGAAAGTAATGCACCGCATTGTTTTTTCCTTAGCCGAAAACAATGCTACGGCTGCGAAACGTTACGTATGTATTTTTTGAAATCTCCTAAGTGAGCGCGCCAAGTTTCCGTCACCTCCGACAGATAGTGTAGCTGCAGGACAGTTCCAAAATGGTGTCTGCAGGTGCTGTACTGTTTCAACCAAAGTGCCGTCATTGAATTTCTCACTGCAGACGAAGAAACTGTGGGGAATATTCACAAACGCTTGTGCAAAGTCTATGGAGCATCATCTGCTGTCGACAGAAGTACAGTTCGTCGCTGGGCACGGATGGTGATGTCATCAGAAGGTGGTTCGGCGGAGTTCCACGATTTGCAACGGTCAGGGAGACCATCCACGGCTGTCACACCTGAAACACGTGACCCAGCCCCCTCGGTCATCCACTTGTTTGGGCCATTAAAGGATGCCATTCGTGGAAGACATTTTGAGGGACTCGAGGAGGCGATTCAAACAGGGAAGCGCTCGCTCCGCCACCAGGACAAGTATTGGTACCGACAGGCCGTACACACCCTTGTTTCGCGCTGGAGGAAGGCCATAGAAAGGGATGGAGATTACGTGGAAAGGTAGGGTGTGTGGATGAAACACCACTCTTTCATGTGTGTAATCCTAATTATGTTCAATGAAGGATTGTTGAAGAAAAAAAATGCGGTGCATTACGTTCTGAGCAACCCTCGTATATGTAAATACATGTGGCTTGTACCAGTGAGCATATACCAATTCTGGTTTGAACGAAAGAACTAGTTGTCCCCTTTTGGCTGTAATTAATTTGGAATCGGCGTAGCTCTAGTAATGTATCATTTCCAGCACACGATCTTGGAACTGCATTAATGCGTTGTGCACAGTCATATCATATGCACATTGATGCCGTCTGGAAAAATTCGGTACAGCTCCTCCCCATCGACTAGTGAACGAAACACAAACTTACGGATTATCTTACCACGTTTGTGATTTGGTTGCTGATGTCGAAGCCGCTAGACCTCAATAAATCATTCATAATCTGGCAAAAGTGTCGTATGTCAATGTAACTTCAGGTGCATCCCAATGGGGTGTCGTACGGCCGTCCCCGTTGACGATAAAGATTCTTGAGTAAACACACACTGAGTACTGCCCACCGCGACACTGAATATGCTGGTGTAGCGGCCACGTGACGCGATAAAGTTAGTAAATAAGCGGAACAGAAACGAATGGGAAATCATTCACGCGACAATACGGTTCACAAATGGAGAAATCACTGACATCACGACAAAAGGCACATTGTTATCGCCTGTTGTCAAAATGATATGTGCTCACGCCACTGTTTCGAAGCACAGTGTTCAGTGCACACTGCTGAACACAGGGCGTACACGAGAGGTAACAATTTTATGATTTATCTTCACATGACCTGCTCCGTTTACCACATCCATATGTGTCATAAAAATGTAAGTGTTTGTGTAAAAATCAAACAATGGAAACTCCGGGATGGGATATGGCAATATTATGAAGAGGAAATTTGCCACTCACCATATAACGGAGATGCTGTGTCGCAGATAGACAAAACGAAAAAGACTGTCATAAATAAATGAAGCTATCGGCCAGTAAGGCCTTCGTCGAAAATAGACGACACACACACACACACACACACACACACCACACACACACACACACACACACACAGTCAGTTGCCTGAGACTGCAGTCCTGTGTCTGTGAATTGCCTTTGCGACAGTGTGTGTGTGTGTGTGTGTGTGTGTGTGTGTGTGTGTGTGTGTGTGTGTGTGTCGTCTATTTTTTACGAAGGCCTTACTGGCCGATAGCTTTATTTATTTATGACAGTCTTTTCGTTTTGCCTATTTGCGACTCAGCAGCTCCTTTATATGGTGAGTGGCAACTTTCCTTTTCATAGTATTGTTATGTATGTACATTTGTATGTACATGTGCTCCTCATCTCTTCCTAGACCACTGGGCTGAATTCCAACTTGGTAAGCATATCACATTTTTGGTAACAACCACCTGTCCGTCAAAGGGGTGGGGTGGCAGTGAAACCAAAAATTGTAGGTCATTGGGTATGGATTCCCAGATATCGTTTGCTCAGTATTTGAGAATGACAGCACTTAGTCACCTGCAAAAGACTTTACACATAATTTCAAACCTTAACGAAACTGTTTCTCTGTGACAACGCCCACAAAATGATGAAAAAGGAAAATGTTTACCGCTTAGTACATTTTCACTGTTCATGCAGTAAAAGTGCTGCATCAGCCATGACATTTTAATTTATTACTTCTCTACTTATAGTAGTATACGTGACACATTTTTCAGATAGTATTGAGATATATAGCCGAAAGTACCTGGAAAATTATATCATTGTACGACACACGGTTTAGGAGATGTGACAACATAAACACAGAGTTGCTTGAAATACTTCCGCATCATGCGTGACGTTTAAGTCTATTACTTCTTTGCTGCTAACTATATTCACAGCAGATCTCGCAGATAGTATCCATGTATGACGCTGATTGTACAGACAAAATTATATCATTGTATGACGCATAGTTCGGGAGATACGACTTCATGAACACTGAGCTATGTGTAAACGAAAGTGCAGGACGAAATCTCCTGCTAGAGATACAGATTAAATAGATATGAAATATATATAAAATATGTCATGTACGTGTGACACGATCCTAGCAGCCAAAGCTCCGGACAAAAAGCCCCTCCAAACCCCTGATCAAATATAACCAAACTCGATACACATATTACTTACAGTCTGGAAAGGAAATACTGTTGGGGTAAAAACAAGCAGCCTCCTGTTGAGGTGGAGTTTGATAATGGGGAGAGTCGGGGAGGGTCGAACAGATGGACAAACAGGGAGGGGAAAGGTGGAGGTGGGCAGAGAGAGATGGGAGGCCGAAAGGGGAGAGAAAGAAAGAAGAGGAGAAGGACACAGGGAGATAGGAGGAGGAGAGGGACAGGTTAAGGAAAGAGAAGGTGGTGGACAGAGACAGTTGGAGGAGGAGAGAAAGGGGGTAAGGGAGAGTAGCTCAGAGAGGGATGGATCAAATGGACCGAGGAGGGTGAGTGGATGAGCAGAGGCAGTGGGAAGAAGGACATATGCAGAGAGAGAACAGAGTAGCAGGTGGACAGAGAGAAGGGCAGCGGAAGATGGACTAATAGAATTGGAATAAATACAGCCTGGACCAATAGGTAATGAATGAGCTAGTGTAATTATACAGGTATAAGTTCAGATAGTTTCTTTGGTGACGACAGTGTACTCAACAATATGACACCTGTATTTAAGTCATTGTTGTTGTTGTGGTCTTCAGTCCTGAGACTGGTCTGATGCAGCTCTCCATGCTACACTATCCTGTGCAAGCTTCTTCATCTCCCAGTACCTACTGCAAGCTACATCCCTCTGAATCTGCTTAGTGTATTCATCTCTTGGTCTCCCTCTACGAGTTTTACCCTCCACGCTGCCATCCAGTACTAAATTTGTGATCTCGTAATGCCTCAGAATATGTCCTACCAACCGATCCCTTCTTCTAGTCAAGTTGTGCCACAAACTCCTCTTCTCCCCAATTCTATTCAATACCTTCTCATTAATTATATGATCTATCCATCTAATCTTCAGCATTCTTCTGTAGCACCACATTTCAAAAGCTTCTATTCTCTTTTTGCCTAAACTATTTATCGTCCATGTCTCACTTCCATAAATGGCTGCACTCCATACACATACTTTCAGAAATGACTGCCTGAAACTTAAATCAATACTCGATGTTAACAAATTTCTCTTCTTCAGAAATGCTTTCCTTGCCACTGCCAGTCTTCATTTTATATCCTCTCTACTTCGACGATCATCAGTTATATTGCTCTCCAAATAGAAACCTCCTTTACTACTTTAAGATCTCATTTCCTAATCTAATTCCCTCAGCATCACCCGACTTAATTCGACTACATTCCATTATCCTCGTTTGCTTTTGTTGATGTTCATCTTATATCCTCCTTTCAAAACACTGTCCATTCTGTTCAACTGCTCTTCCAAGTCCTTTGCTGTCTCTGACAGAATTATAATGTCATCGGCGAACCTCAAAGTTTTTATTTCTTCTCCATGGATTTTAATACCTACACCGAATTTTTTCTTTAGTGATTGCTCAATATACAGATTGAATAACATCGGGGAGAGGCTACAACTCTGTCTCACTCCCTTCCCAACCACTGCTTCTCTTTCATGCCCCTCAACTCTTATAACTGGCATTTGGTTTCTGTACAAATTGTAAATAGCCTTTCGTTCCCTGTATTTTCCCCCAGTCAACATTGTCAAAAGCTTTCTCTAAGTCTACAAATGCTAGAACGTAGGTTTGTCTTTCCTTAATATAGCTTCTAACATAAGTTGTAGGGTAAGTATTCCCTCACGTGTTCCAATATTTCTACGGAATCCAAACTGATCTTCCCCGAGGTCGGCTTCTGTTAGTTTTTCCATTAATAGCTATAACAATTTCAAGCCGTAATTTTTTGTTTCAAAATGGCTCTGAGCACTATGGGACTTAACTTTTGAGGTCATCAGTCCCCTAGAACTTAGAACTACTTAAACCTAACTAACCTAAGGACATCACACCCACCCATGCCCGAGGCAGGATTCGAACCTGCGGCCGTTGCGGTAGCGCGGTTCCAGACTGTAGCGCCTAGAACCGCTCGGCCACCCCGGCCCGCAGTGTTTGGTTGGTAAATACCTTCAAGTACACGTGGCAGCACCAAGCCGTTAATGCTTATTTTCCCTTGTGCAGCAGGTTACATGTTGAAATGTGGACACAAATCGGTTAGTCTATATTGACAGCGGTAGTTCTTTTAATAGTGCAGTACGACCGTGCAGAAAACATCAGCTCGTAAATGGTTGTGACATGTGTGTCGAAAAACTGTTTCAGCGCAGAGGGAAAACAGCCAACAGATTGACGCGCGCACATATTAAGGTACCACATATAAAAGTATCTGCACTTTTACACATTATCTTCTGTATAATTCGGACAACCAATTTTTATATTACTTCGTAACGACAGTCAGTCTACGATCTTTGAATCCTCATCAAATAGACGATATACTTTCGTTAGCTCACCTTCTGTTTCCGTAGTATATGCAGAGCTACTATATTAATGTCAGTCCAATTAGATGTCCATTGCAGAAAACTGGTTGTGATATTCATCGTGATCTCTGTCACTATAATCGCATTTCTCCTCTTTATCAACCAGAGAGAAGGTTGAGCGTGTCTGCGGAGGTACCTCCCCGCAATGAGAACCGTATGCGGCAGATGGCCTAGTAACGCGGAACTAATGGCAGCCGGTGGCGCAGCGAAATAAATAACCCTGGCGCGGCCTGTGATCTGTGGGGCGGCGGTAACGCCGTGATCGCGTCTCGCTACCCCCGCAGCGCCCGCTGGATTGGATGAGGCGATATCTTCCAGCGGCCTAGCCCCGCGGCGCGCTGCACCGTAGCACACACGTCACCGCGTCGTACCGGAGGCGCGGCAAATATTTCATCTCGTCGCCAAACGAATGACAACTCCTGTGGGAGGCAAGTGGGCGAAGGCAAACACTCACAAAGGAAACCGCAGTAGGTCACTCTGTGATAAAGGTGGCAGGGTGATAGAAGGATGTAAATAAACCTATTTTGACTTAGTTGCCAACAGGGAATAGCTTCAGAGATGATATTTGGTCTGTGGGGCGCTCAACTGCGCTCAACAACGGCCGTTCAAATTCCCAATCTTTCTCATTGTCAAGTCTCGTCACTTTTCCTCAACGATAAGGACAACACAAACACCCAGTCCTCGGACGGAGAAAACCCCCCACCCGACCGGGAATCGAACCTGGGACGTTCTGATCCAGAGGCAGAAAGGCCAGCCACTAGACCACTAGTTGTGGACGACAGCCTCCGAGCAAATGTCAGTCAAAGCTACGTCACTTGATCAAGCTACTCGCGCGTCACCGAACGATGACATTGGTTTCGAAATTTTGCACTCCGTGTTCTAATCCATTGTCGTGCTTTCCTTTTTTCTTTTTCTGTCGCGGAAGTATGTTTTGTCAACATATTTTATGACGGAGTGAAAAACAATGGTGTTGAGGGCAAAGATTTAAAATATTATTAGAAATAGATTTTATCATTACATTTTACACAGATTAACACATTCCGAAAAACTGCTGCCAATAATTTTCGTTTGCCTCCAACAAGATAGTGAAAAATTTGGTCCTCGAATCTATCAGGCCGTAAAACAGTTAGTGGATCGACATCAGAATGTGTCCACATAATCGACAAAATTCACATTTTCCCCTCGAAACATCTTACACTTGAAAACAAGGTTTCGCTACGCACTCAGGTTCGAATACTGCCTCGGGCATGGTGTGTGTGATGTCCTTAGGTTAGTTTGGTTTAAGTAGTTCTACGTTCTAGGGGACTGATGACCTCAGAAGTTAAGTCGTATAGTCCTCACAGCCAAAACAAGGTTTCACTATCACTATTTTACCAGCATATAACCAATCCGAAATTTTTCAGTCTCTTCAAAACTATATTCGTTCATGTTTTTTAAACCAAGTGTCGGAGACGATAAATTTTGGTGTGTGCAAAATTGCGCTTCAGAAAAAGTGAAGATTAGACGGATAGTAACTGCTGAGGAAGTCCAAAATCAAGTTGGAGGAAAAATAAATTTATAGCACAACTTAACTGAAAGGAGAGATCGGTACATAGGACACATCCTGAGGCATTAAGGAATAGTCTATTTGGTAATAACAGGAAGTTTCTGAGGGCAGAGATGGGGAGGCGAATTTTAGAGGGACACTGTGGAAGGAAGACTAAAGTAAGCATGTTCAAATGGTTGAAGATGGAAAGTGTTACAGACATATGAAGAGGCTTGCACAGTATACACTAGCGAGTACAGTCACGTAAGACCAGTCTTAGGACTTAAGACCGCATCAGGTACAACAAAAACAGCAACAACAAAAGCTTACAGCTCATCGCGAGCAGCTTGTTACTTCTCGTCTGACTGTCTGACTTCGTATCACACATGAAATTAATTTTTTTTAAAAAAAGCATTCATTAAGAAATCCAAATGTCTATATTATTCTGGCCTCATAGCACACCTAAATTTTAACAGTAAAGAGGTGCACTGAGTTTCTGAAAAGAATTCGAAAGCAACTACAACTCCACAAAATCTATAAAGGTCCCAAAAGTAAATTGCCAGACGTTTCTGGACAAAGTTTTGCGACGTTACGTAAAAGTGGTACTGTTTCTGTGCTCTTATTGTCTTCTAGGGTGGGTAAAACGAACTATCCTTATACGAAGGGCTGTCTGTCAATTAAATTCGGATATCGACGCGTTCATTGACAGTAATTTCGCCGAAGTGTATGCCGTTACGTAAGACTTGCGCCGTATACGTTTACTCGTGGGTGAAGAATTGAATTGCCCGTTTACAGATGTGCCCTAATGTCATCTCACAGCAAAAGCAAATCAAGAATGGAAGTGATGCTATTAAAATACAAACATTGATCCATAAACAACTGTAGGCTCCAGCGTTCAAAAATGATTCGATATTCGTGGTTTACCGAGTAATTATCGCCAGACTGCGATGATATTTTAATGATGATAGTCACAAAAAAGTGAAAGTCGTGTGAGGGCCCTCGCATCGTTCTTTATGGTGCTCAGAATTATTATACTTTGAATTTTTCTACGAATGCACTGGTTCTCTTGAAGCATAAAAGTAAAAATCAATCAAAAATTGGAATACTATTCTGTGCTCTTATTGTCTTCTAGGGTGGGTAAAACGAACTATCCTTATACGAAGGGCTGTCTGTCAATTAAATTCGGATATCGACGCGTTCATTGACAGTAATTTCGCCGAAGTGTATGCCGTTACGTAAGACTTGCGCCGTATACGTTTACTCGTGGGTGAAGAATTGCATTGCCCCTTTACAGATGTGCCCTAATGTCATCTCACCGCAAAAGCAAATCAAGAATGGAAGTGATGCTATTAAAATACAAACATTGATCCATAAACAACTGTAGCCTCCAGCGTTCAAAAATGATTCGATATTTGTGGTTTACCGAGTAATTATCGCCAGACTGCGATGATATTTTAATGATGATAGTCACAAAAAAGTGAAAGTCGTGTGAGGGCCCTCGCATCGTTCTTTATGGTGCTCAGAATTATTATACTTTGAATTTTTCTACGAATGCACTGGTTCTCTTGAAGCATAAAAGTAAAAATCAAGCAAAAATTGGAATACTAGTGTCATGATGTTTTTAATTTTGAATTACTGTTAATTATATAAGATTATATAACATTTTTAATGTTTCATACTGTCACCAATAATTCCGTTCTATTTTACGAGGTAACAAAGGCTATTGACGAGACGTACTTCCGTGACATGAAAAGAAAAATAAAACGTTGGACTGGATTTGAACATCTTGTGCAAAATTTCGAAACTGTGCCCTCGGCCACTGCGCAACCAAGTAACTGGGTTTTATTACGAGTTTGCGGACTGTTGAAGTCACGTCGAAAGTGTGATCGTCATTTTCTCGAAAACTACTGAGTTTGGCAACTAAAACGGAACAGGTATCTTTCTCCGTGCAACTCTGTCTCTTGTGGGCTGGCGACGTCAACCTTGATGAAAATCCCGCTGCCAACGAAAAAGACTAATAATGGTGTCCGGATAGGACAAATGCGTAGGTTGTAGGGCAGTAACACTGAAAGTAACACAGTATTGAGAATAGTAAAATAGTAAAATATATTACACAAGTTTGGTAACGCTGGTTACAGCAATGGCAGAATGCAGGTTTAGCCTATCTGTCCTGTGTTGAATACAGTTCAACAAACCCAAATTAAATAATGCTTTTTGAAGTAAAGTCGGAAGAAAACTAATCTTCTGTCCTGTTGCACTATTCGAAGAATAGTTCAAAACTAATAAAACTCTGTTAAATCTTTAGGCAGGTGGTCTCCGTCCACAGACAATAATTGTTTGATTGTTTCGTTTCTCCTGAAGACTAGCTACTGTCTATCTATCCGCCAGTGTTCATCTCTCACTCGACGTCTTTTTAAAAAAATGGCTCTGAGCACTATGGGACTTAACATCTGAGGTCATCAGCCCCGTAGAACTTAGAACTAACTAAACCTAAGGACATCACACTCATCCATTCCCGAGGCAGGATTCGAACCTGCGACCGTAGCGGTCGCGTTGTTCCAGACTGAAGCTCCTAGAACCGCTCGGCCACAACAGCCGGCTCGACGTCTTTAAGACTTGAAGACACGACGAACGTTCTGCAGCAAGACCCGGACTGACTTACAATTTGCAACCGACAACTTCTGCTCGTGCACGGTTACTTAAGAGTGCGTCTGTCTTGTTGGTCAATGGCTGATTTTCGCTCAGAGATGTTCGTGCTGTGGACTGTCGCAAACTGTTCTACTGTGGTATCTCAGTACACCACTGTATCGCCGGACGGAGTGGCCTTGCGGTTCTAGGCGCTAGAGTCTGGAACCGTGAGACCGCTACGGTCACAGGTTCGAATCGTGCCCAGGGCATGGATGTGTGTGATGTCCATAGGTTAGTTAGGCCTAAGTAGTTCTACGTTCTAGGGGAATGATGACCTCAGAAGTTGGGTCCCATAGTGCTCAGAGCCATATTTGAATCACAGTATCGGAGAGCGACCTACTGTGGGTTCGCACTGCCGGCCTCTACCGTGATCGGAACGCGTAATGACAGGAAGGGAGGCAACACTGGGAAACGGACAATTTGCGTTCGGTAATGCATGTTTCTTAGTACAGGAACAACAGGGATGACGAGCCATGTCTACTCCAATGCCGTGGCCATCTGCGCTAGGTGTATCGGATCCATGGAGCGAACATTCCGATCTAAATGGTCCCACAGATTCTAGATTTCGTGATGCCATAATTTACCAACAGCCGCATGTATGGTAGAAATTTATTTTATGAACTTCTTATGTGCTACCAGTTTCGGCGTTACATGGATGCCATCTTCAGGCCCCACGCGTCATAGACGTAAAATCGCTATACATGGAAGGAGCCATATAACTGGATCCGTGAATCCAACCGCTATGCAACAGCTCTTGGTGGCCAGGTGACACAGACGCAGTGGTACACACATGAGAGAGTCAATGTACGCATGTAGGTGTCTGGAACGGGTACAAAACGTCTGATTGGCGGAAACGCGCCAGGAAGGAGAAGTGAGCCTAAGTTCTGATGCAATTTAATGGTAGGGACCTTGCGATTGGTAGAGTTTCCACAAAATAAGAGGAACGCTCCTACTGGTCTAAAATAGGCGTGACGTCAAGAACGAAAGAACCTAGTGGAGGAGACAGTTCGGCTATGAGTAAGACAAGACGGGAATTTTTATGGACTCTTCTCTGAACTGATGTCAATTGCAGAATGGAGCGCATAATGCTCCGTTCAATGCAGAGGAGTAATTTGTGTGAACACTGCGTTCACAGAGGCTGATATCCAGCTAGAAATTAGCTGTAGCATCGCTTGGAGAAGCGAAACAACCAATTAGTTAATTGTTCTTGCAAGAACTGAGAGGGCATTACAATATGAACGCTGCTCCAACTATGCGCTTGTATATCACCACGTTCTAAGACTAGGAATGAGTACATGTTATGTCGTGTAACGAGAAACATAGGGAAAGTTTCTGCTGAAATATTCAACAAAGGTGTAATCACTTTTTAGGAATTTCAGCGGAAGAGAGCTGCCTATCTGACGACAGCTCATCGCAGCTTAAGGTAAATACCACCTGCAGAGACTTAAACTTGTTTGTCCACCAGCTTACGTCCACTGTAAACTCGAGCGACCTTGGGTAATCTTTTGCTCAATTTGTCACTTAACTAACCATGACATGATTGTCATGCTAAAAATAGTACCAAACTTTGAACCGGAATCGAGAGATTTTCGTAGCACTGACCAACATCATAACGTAAACTTTAATATTGTCGTGTTTTACTTAATATTGTTGTGTTTAGGATTATTTCACTTTTTGATGTTGACGATATGCGTTATCCTGACAACTTTTTTTGTTGTCACGTTGAAAACTGTGTAAAATCGTGTATTTTTTTTGCTAATATTGCGACATTAAGCTTGTCATTTTAACTTATACAGTTGTCTTCAATCCTAGAATAAGTAAACCAAGAAATGTTGCACCTTACACTTCGGTTACACGATAAAGGCCGTAAATTCAGCTAAATATCTACGAAAGAACACACAGAAAAAGTTGTGTGAAACACAAACCGAAGATTGCTTTTCATTGGCAGAACACTTAGAGAATGTAACAGATCTACTAAAGGCACTGCCTACACTACCCTTGTTCATCTTTTTTTGGAGTACTACTGCGCAGTCTGGGATTCTTACCAGGTAAGATTAACGGAGTACATCGAGAAAGTTCGACGATAAGCAGCACATTTTGTGTTATCGCGAAATAGGGGAGAGGTTTGGTATGGCACCATCAAAAAAAGGCGTCTTTCGTTGCGGCGGAAATTTCAGCCACCAACGTCTTTCTCCGTATGCGAAAATGTTTTGTTGACGTCGATCTACATAGGGAGAAACGATCATCGTAATGAAATAAGGGAAATTGAAATAAGGACAATCAGGGCTCGCATGGAAAGATGTAGCTGTTAGATTTTTCAGCGCGCTGTTCGAGAGTGGAATAATAGAGAATTATTGTGAAGGTTGTTCGCTGAATACTCTGCCAGGCACTTAAGTGTGGTTTGCAGAGTATCCACGTAGATGTAGTTGGGTACATGTGCTCTTCACTCATGGAAGACTGGCCCGGCCTCCGTTCTCAATCAGTCCTCTTCGTGACGAGCACGATTGCGGCTAGGTGAGAATGAACTTGAGGAGGGAGGACGTTTAACAGCAGGCGATTACGTCAGTGCCCCCTCTCACCAAACGCACACACACACACACACACACACACACACACACACACACACACACACACACCGGCAACTGAATGTGCCCACGTATTCTGGGCTTGTCAGCACTCTCGGCTGCTCTAGTGTTTAACATCGGAGATTCAAAACCTTCGTCTATGCGATGTTTGCATCCTGAAAGACGTTCTCATGACATGTAGGTGAAGTTGCTACATTTAGTCTCATTACGGTAGAGCGTTCCGTCTGCTCTGTACTGTTGTCAAAGTACTGAATCAATTGTGCTCTGCTTCCGTCTCGTATAGTCCGATGGAACGAGCTCCTAACATGTCTGTTCTTCAGGCCTTCCGTGTTGGCATTCGGTTATGACGTCGTTGTGTAACCGGAAGAAGCACCCCAATTAGAGACGTCTCCGTCGGTTTCTAACAAAATTTTATTCTTGAACTTACTATTCTATTGTGCAACAGTACTAAATTTCAGCAGAAGCGACTTAGATCCATTCGTAAGGAAAGTTGTATCTCAGGCCTGCTGGGTATGAACTGAATATTGATGGGAAAAGAGCACCATCACGTCAGACTCACTTCCGTTTGTAGAAAAACTGTAAAAATATTCTGAGCCAAGTAGAGCGTCCAACTGTGGTGATTTGTATGCCTCAACGTAACACAGCCTAACCATAGGTGCAACTTCATTGACTGTGTATTTGTGCAGAGGTCAGACTAACATACGATTTCTGAAGAGTGTCACCCTTTTGTGTAGTTACAGGGTCAGGTATCTGGCTGAAGGTATAAGCTGCCCTTGTGATGTTATCCAATATGTCCTTGCTATATTGGCCCTATGAATGACCGAAACCTAAGGGAAACTACAACCACTTTCTAGGGCATGTAGTTCTGTTGTGTGGTTTAAAGATGATGGCATCTTCTTGGTTAAAATATTCCAGATATAATGTAGTCATTCCTTTGAATCATAGGGAAGGACTAATCAGGACGATGCTGTCATTAGGGAAACCAAATCTGGTGCACAACAGATCGAAGCGTGGAATGGATCCGTAGGTCGAGTATGTAGAGTAGAGAATTTAAAACTGGATAGGCTAAAATGTGATAAGGCGGGAATCAGTGAACTGCGGTAGCAGGAACAGGAGGAGTACTGGTCAGTTGAGCCCTTTATTACCAAGACAAAATCAATTAAGAGTGAAGCAAAAGGTCTAATAATGAATAATCAAATAGAAATTCGGCTGCCCTACTTCGAATTACATAGTAAGCGGTTTGTCGTAGCCACGATTGGCACAAAGCAAACCCTCACCATGTTAGTACAAGTTTTATGATTATTTGTTATTCAAGACATTTAATTGTGAGTGACTAGAAAAAGTAGGAGAAGGAAAAATATGAAGAGAACATTGCTTGGCGAAACAAATGAGAAGGAAAGCTGCGTGATACAACAGCATGGAGCACAATTTAATCTTTGCTAATACTTGATTTGGGAATCATGGAAGGAGATAGTTTACGTGAAATAAACCTGGAAACACCAGTAGGTTTCAAGTGGAATATATATGGTAAAACACTAATTTGAAAACCAGATTTTAAGCTGAGAAGCACTTCCAGGAAATAACGTGGACTCTAACCATAATTTATTCGTTACGAAGTGTAGATCGACTATGAAATAGTTAGAGATAGGTAAGAAATGAACGATCTGTCATCATTATTAGCTAAAAGGACAAGTAGCTTGTTGCGACTCTCAATGGGATCCTTAGCTAACTATTGACAGGCAGGGGAAAGGGAAACAGTAACGACGGATTGACACGTTTGAGAGATGAAATAGTGACTATATCAGTACGATAAAAAGGCAAAAACGTCAGGCCAAGTACAAATAGTAGTGTAACACACGTAACTGAAAATATAAAAAGGTTACTGATGAAGCAGCAAGGGCGAGTTCATTTGTACAAAAATGATAATGACAAGAAATGCGAAATACAAGGCAGAAATGGCTCAAGGGGAAATGAAAATCTGTATAAGGATGTATGACAATGAAAGAGATAGATACGGTCTATAGGAAAACAAAGAAAAAAAGCAGCTGTATAGGTATTAGGAGTTTACATGCCCACTCATCACTAAAGAAAAAAGGGAAGGCTGAAATATGGAAGGAATATCTAGAAGGGTTATACAATGAAAATCACATTGAAAATAATATTAGCAGAAAGGAACACGAAGTAGGTGAAGTTGACATGAGATATATGAAACAGTGAGTAGAATTTAAGTGAATACTGAAAAGCCCATTTCGAAACAAAGCACCTGAAGTAGAAGGTATTGCTTCAGAACTGTTAAGCAGTAGTGGAGAACCAGACATAGCGAACCTATCCCTGTGCGGCTGGTCCCGGCGGAGGTTCGAGTCCTCCCTCGGGCATGGGGGTGTGTGTTCGTCCTTAGGATAATTTAGGTTAAGTAGTGTGTAAGCTTAAGGACTGATGACCTTAGCAGTAAGTCCCATACGATTTCACACAGATTTGAATATTTGAACCTATCCCGCTTGGTACATATATGAGGTAGGCGAAATACCAGACTTCAAGAATAATGATATGATTCCTATTCCAAAGAAGGCAAGTACTGAGAGCGTTGAATTATCAGCGAACCATTAGTTTTATAACTCATCGTTGCGAAATACTAGTACGAATTATTTACAGACGAATTCGAAGACTGGTTCAGATGTGTGTGAAATCTTATGGGACTTAACTGCTAAGGTCATCAGTCCCTAAGCTTGCATACTACTTAACCTAAATTATCCTAAGGACAAACACACACACCCATGCCCGAGGGAGGACTCGAACCTCCACCGGGACCAGCCACACAGTAAAGACTGGTAGAAGATGACTTCGCGGCAGATACGTTTGTGCTGTGGAGGAACGTAAGAAGACGCGAGACACTGCTGACCCTATGACTTGTCTTAAAAGACAAATTGAAGAAAGGCAAACTAACGTTTACAACATTTATAGATATTGAGCAGGCTTTTGACAATACTGAATGGATTAAATTCTTTGAACTCCAAGAAGGAATAAGATAGAGGGAGCGAAAGAATGTCTACAAATTGTAGAGTAACCAAGTAGCGGTTACGAGAGTCAAAGGACTTGAAAGGTAAGCAGAGGTAGTGAAGACAAAGAGACAGGGCTGTAATCTGTCCCCAATGTCATCCACTCTGTACACTGAGCAAGCTGTGAAGGAAACGATTCGGATGTTTCTAATGGGAATTAAAGTTCAGAGAGAAGAAAAAGAAAGTTGAGGACTGCCTACGACATTGCACTTCAGTTACAGCAGTCAGGGCAACAGACTTCGAAAATATGTTGAACAAAAATGTATATCTTCTCGAAATGAAAATATGAGATGAATATCAGTAAAAGTGAAAAAAGGTAATGGTGATAACCTAATCAGATGATCATGAACTAATTAGATCAGTAAATGTGACACTAAAAGTGGTAAACGAATTTAGCAATTTGGGCAGCAAAATAACTGACGATGACCGAAGTAGAGAACAAATGAAATGATCTCTGAGAGGATCAAGATATTCATTTCTGAACAATAGATACTGTATATAAATTTAAGAGTTGGGAAGTCTTTTCTAAAGCATGAAAGTTGGCTGCTACGTTTCAACTATCAACATTTCATTTGTTATTTTACAATTCGGTTGTTTTCACGTACTAGTTCCCACAAGGTTACTGCAAAGGTGTAATTCTGCACCTAGTACCGACCAGAAATAACTCAGTT
Organism: Schistocerca gregaria; assembly: GCF_023897955.1. Taxonomy (NCBI): domain Eukaryota; kingdom Metazoa; phylum Arthropoda; class Insecta; order Orthoptera; family Acrididae; genus Schistocerca; species Schistocerca gregaria. The sequence continues at coordinate 59,910,847 of NC_064926.1, read as the reverse complement.
AGCTTTGAGTTTCGGGTGAGCGAACCAGTGAGGTCACTGTCAGATCGCTGAGAATACTGGGGCACGGAAGGAAGACGCGCCTTACGTCGAATGCCGTGGGTTGCTGTGTTGCTGCACAGTGGTGTAGATGCTCGTAGGAAATGCCCACTCGCAATACGATTTTGTTAACCACTCGCGACTTACGTGTATTTCACGCTTAACTTTTCATTTTCGTTGATCTATTATGAATCGTGGTACGACGGCTGGCATGAACTTCTTGACGCAATAATTTACCAACAGCCGTATGTGTTGTAGAAATTTATTTTATTTTATGACCTTCTATGTGCTACCAGTTTCTGCATTACATTGATGCCATCTTCTGGCCCCACTCGTCATGGTCGTAAAATCGCTGTACACGGAAGGAGCCATATAACTGTGTCACCTGGCCACCAAGAGATGTTGCATAACACTTTGATTCACGGATCCAGTCATATGGATCCTTCCGTGTATAGCGATTTTACGACCATGACGATTGGACCTGAAGATGGCATCAATGTAATGCCGAAACTGGCAGCACATAGAAGTTCAAAAAATAAAATAAATTTCTACAATACATACGGCTGTTGGTGAATTATTGCATCTAGAACTTAACTTTTCACGTCATAAAATTACCAGAACTTTCAGATGTGATTATTAGTTCATTATGTGGTGAGTATGTTTCGAAGCTAGGTACAGAATCTGTTCGCTCTTAACCCATCCGAATCTCGATACAGTCACTTTATGCACGTTTGTTACTAGTGGAACTTCGTAAGTGCTTTGCGATTTATTTTGGATTATACTCGTAATTAATTGGATACTCTTAGACTTTGGTTATCTGTGTTCCATTTTGTATCTAGACAGAACGAATAACCGTACCGTTGAGACTAATTGACTTTTCTGATATAAATTATATGAATTCACATTTAAACGTTCTTTTCAATCATTCTCATTAGATGTTCGAACGCATTAGGTTGATTTGTACTCAGTAGTTTGTACACGATAACTTGATTTGAAATGTGTTAGTTGGCTATCTCAAGTGGCTAAAATTTCCGAGTTTCTCCTCGTAATTGACTTGAGTAATAGTCGTAATCACTTCGTATGTTGTACTTCATATTTACAGCAGACAATGTAGTCTCTGGTGCTGACCCACATGATAATGGTGAAGTCCTTTCTTCTACAGAAAGCATGTTAATTCGATCTCTTATGTTCTGTTTATCATTACAAGAAGCTGGGAGCACATTCCCTTCACAGGGTGAACGGCTATAAGCTGCAGTGCTTATACACTTGTATACTTGGTGAGATATCTGATATGATAGGACATATTCTGTGGTGTCACCGCCAGACACCACACTTGTTAGGTGGTAGCCTTTTAATCGGTCGCGGTCCGGTAGTATACGTCGAACCCCCGTGTCACCACTATCAGTGATTGCCACACGGTAGGTCTAGTCTAGAGAGACTCCCTAGCACTCGCCCCATTCGTACAGCCGTCTTCGCTAGCGATTGTTCAATGTCTACATACGTTCTCATTTGCAGAGAGGACAGTTTAGCATAGTGTTCAGCTACGTCATTTGCTACAACCTAGCAAGGCGCCATATTCAGTTACTATAATCTGAGCAGATAATATTGTGACTCATGTACCATCAAGAGCGACGTTCATCACTAATGGATTAAAGTTAAGTATCAAACTAGTTACGTCCGCTTTCTGAATTCTAATTCCTTGTCATGTTCCAGACCTCACGTCAGTATAGTCCTTGCCTCCTCACGCCAGCCTGCGTGAGCTAAAACGCGTGCATTTCGGCCTCCTCTAGTAACACAGTGTTGGCTCTTCTGCCAACACAACATATTCACTTCAATTTTCGTCTTTTTATGCCCAATAGACCATTGAACTAACAAAGTAAGTGTTAACTGTCTAAGTAATTTGTTGTAATTCCTTTGTAATTAGGCTAAGATCTTAAGTCTTGTTCAAGAGTCAAATTTATTTATAAGTGATAATTTTCAGACCAGAACATACACAGATTTACTTTCACAGACAAAACCTAGCAGTAACTTTACAGGAAATTATTCTGAAGTGAAATGTGGATGATAAGCAGTACAGACAAGGACAGAGTAGAAACGTTTGAAATATGGCGCTGTAGATGAATGGTTAAGGTTATATGGGTAGACTAGAAAATCCATGAAGATATAGTGAGTCGAACTGGCGACAAATGACTAAAATAGTGTATCAGCTGACGAGAGAAATCCTGAGGAATGAAAGAGTCATCAATTTGTGAAACAAGGCGGGTTAAAATTGTAAAAGGTAACCAAGATTTGATTGTAGTAATCAGCTTCAAGCGAGTGTATGTAAGAGGAGTTATACGAATGGACAGATGAATCCAACGTGTCATCAAACTGAAGAGCACAGCAACGAGTCTCCATTTTCTAAGACCTGAAAAAAAATTTAGCACTGAAGATATCTGATTGTAAACGCCATGTGCACAATAACGGGCTATCGTCGTCATAATTAAGAATTTGAAGCTAAACAGTGAAGTTATCGTAACAGTGTTCACTAAGGTGTCAGTGGGAGACATATTATTTTTGTTTATTAAAGTGACAGTAGGCTGGTTCAAATGGCTCTGAGCACTATGGGACTTAACTGCTAAGGTCATAAGTGCCCTAGAACTTAGAATTACTTGAACCTAACTAACCTAAGGACATCAGACACAACCGTGCCCGAGGCAGGATTCGAACCTGCGACCATAGCGGTCGCGCGGTTCCAGACTGTAGCGTCTAGAACCGCTCGGCCACACCGGCCGGCAAAGTGACAGTAGGAGCCACATTCCAATGTGGACTATTAGCACTGATCTGTCACGTGGTGAACAGGACGCACTTCTTGAACGACAACAAAAAGCTTGTAATATCCGACGGGATGCCAATAGGGGCCCCAATATCTCCGCTGTGATAGATATTGTCGCTAAAGAGTTGCACGGGAAAGACGCGAATATGGCTCCCTTAAAGCCCAGACGTTTTCGTAGATAATTTTAGGACACATTCCCGATCAATCGCATTTGGAAAGGAACTTTACAGCTGCTTGCGTAGCTCGAGAATGGCGCTCAGGGAAGTTGCAAGTATGCTGTAGATCTTTGGAACGACGGCACGCTGCCGTTCCTAGACGTTTGTTTACGTCTTAGAACCGAGAGGAAGCTGATCCAAATGGTCTACTAGGAGTCAGTCCATGCCAGTCCATGTTTAAATGCGTGAAGCTTCCACCAACCTGCGCATAAGAATGTTAATTTGAACAGAGGAAAGTGACTGTCGACGTTTTGCTCTAATGGAATATTGCAGTCTGCTATCGACCGATTTGAGTAACATCTCACTTTCACTTTCAAGAGAGTATCTTGGAACTATATCGATGTGTTGTGCGTAATCACATCATTTGTGTCTTGATGTCGGGGTACCTGATGTCAGGGACAAATTCGAAAATTCAATTCAGCTCCTCGTTGTCGTCTATGAACAGTATACAACCTTATGGACTACCCGACTAGTTTGCGACTTGGTCGGAAATGTGTGGAACAAAACGCAAAACAAGGGATCGTTGTACAGAATGTATCTTGAGGCATCAATGAATTTAGATTTGGTAGTGGTTGGAAGTGAAGCTTGTAAAAATTGTAAAGGAAGAATAACCACTGGATGTAGCAATAATGTTCAAGTGGATGTAGGCTGCATTAGCCAGGCAAAGATGAAGAGGCTTACACAAGATAGACTAGAGAGCTGCATCAGACGTGGCTACGGCGTTAATGCCACAGAACAGAGTTCAACTAAATATATCCACCTTGAACAAACTACCTCATACTGTACATGAAAACCATCATGGCTTCTTTATCGTAACCAGAGTGGCGCACTAGATAAGTTACTCACTAATGTTCCGATTTCTTGAATGCTTTCGGTATGTACGCTATATATCTAACATATTTTTTCTGTTAGCTTGAAAATTTACTGCGGCGCCCAATCAACACAGAAATAACTTAGGATGTGCTTCTGCGAAGTATGACACGTGATATACATGGTGATTCACGAGGATATTTTAATATTTCAGGTTACCTTCCATTCGGAAAGTGCGTGCACTCAGCGAATGTTATGTGGCTTATAAACTTTAGTGTGCAGCGATCAGTCGTGCTTTTTTAGATTTTATTACGCAAGTCCGGATTTCGGCTAGTGACTAGCCATTCTCAGTGCAGTATTTTCTATTCTCGATGCATGTAAGTCCCTGTTGTTCGGGCGTCAGCCACATTTCTTTCAATACCTATTCAAAGAAATGTGACTGACACCTATACCTATTTAGAGAAATGTGCCTGATGCCCGAACCACAGGGACTTACATACCTATTCAAAGAAATGTGACTGACGCCCGAAGAACAGGGACTTACAGTCATCGAGAATAGAAAACAGTGCATTGAGAATGGTTAGTCACTAGCCGAAATCCGGATTTGCGTAATAAAATCAAAGAAAGGACGACTGATTGCTGCACTCTATAATTTATTAAAAAATTTGGTATGTTGTTCTACAGGTGAAACTAAAGAAAACAGTTCATACAAGCATAGGTCCGCAAATGTTTAGTTACGGAGTTACGGCTAATAAAAGATTTTGCCTGAAATTTAGCAACTTCGCTAATATCAAGCCATCGCAAAACTGTACGAGGTTACAGTAACTCACGGTTTCCATTTATTTTGTTGTTATTGACCTGGTGAATCTAATAAAACATGTTCCACCTGTACATATGCAGCAGTTTTCCAGAACATCCAAATAAACAAAGAAGTAATTTCGTTAATGGTTAACTACTTGGCACAAAAGCGCTCGGCAGACCAGATAGTCACCCATCCAAATGCTAGCCCAACCCGACAACGCTTAACTTCGGTGATCTGACGGCAAACGGTGTGACCACTGCGGCAAGGCCGTTGGCAGCTCACAACATAGTAACTGAAAATTTGCAAAGTTCATGAAACGTAATAAGTTAGTAGCCTTTGACTAAGAGACACTAGTGGAATCAGTCGAGTGAAAATTCACAGATCAGCCAAATGTTTAGACCACATGTTTAAAAACGTGTTCGTACATACACTCCTGGAAATGGAAAAAAGAACACATTGACACCGGTGTGTCAGACCCACCATACTTGCTCCGGAGACTGCGAGAGGGCTGTACAAGCAATGATCACACGCACGGCACAGCGGACACACCAGGAACCGCGGTGTTGGCTGTCGAATGGCGCTAGCTGCGCAGCATTTGTGCACCGCCGCTGTCAGTGTCAGCCAGTTTGCCGTGGCATACGGAGCTCCATCGCAGTCTCTAACACTGGTAGAATGCCGCGACATCGTGGACGTGAACCGTATGTGCAGTTGACGGACTTTGAGCGAGGGCGTATAGTGAGCATGCGGGAGGCCGGGTGGACGTACCGCCGAATTGCTCAACACGTGGGGCGTGAGGTCTCCACAGTACATCGATGTTGTCGCCAGTGGTCGGCGGAAGGTGCACGTGCCCGTCGACCTGGGACCGGACCGCAGCGACGCACGGATGCACGCCAACACCGTAGGATCCTACGCAGTGCCGTAGGGGACCGCACCGCCACTTCCCAGCAAATTAGGGACACTGTTGCTCCTGGGGTATCGGCGAGGACCATTCGCAACCGTCTCCATGAAGCTGGGCTACGGTCCCGCTCACCGTTAGGCCGTCTTCCGCTCACGCCCCAACATCGTGCAGCCCGCCTCCAGTGGTGTCGCGACAGGCGTGAATGGAGGGACGAATGGAGACGTGTCGTCTTCAGCGATGAGAGTCGCTTCTGCCTTGGTGCCAATGATGGTAGTATGCGTGTTTGGCGCCGTGCAGGTGAGCGCCACAATCAGGACTGCATACGACCGAGGCACACAGGGCCAACACCCGCCATCATGGTGTGGGGAGCGATCTCCTACACTGGCCGTACACCTCTGGTGATCGTCGAGGGGACACTGAATAGTGCACGGTACATCCAAACCGTCATCGAACCCATCGTTCTACCATTCCTAGACCGGCAAGGGAACTTGCTGTTCCAACAGGACAATGCACGTCCGCATGTATCCCGTGCCACCCAACGTGCTCTAGAAGGTGTAAGTCAACTACCCTGACCAGCAAGATCTCCGGATCTGCCCCCCATTGAGCATGTTTGGGACTGGATGAAGCGTCGTCTCACGCGGTCTGCACGTCCAGCACGAACGCTGGTCCAACTGAGGCGCCAGGTGGAAATGGCATGGCAAGCCGTTCCACAGGACTACATCCAGCATCTCTACGATCGTCTCCATGGGAGAATAGCAGCCTGCATTGCTGCGAAAGGTGGATATACACTGTACTGGTGCCGACATTGTGCATGCTCTGTTGCCCGTGTCTATGTGCCTGTGGTTCTGTCAGTGTGATCATGTGATGTATCTGACCCCAGGAATGTGTCAATAAAGTTTCCCCTTCCTGGGACAATGAATTCACGGTGTTCTTATTTCAATTTCCAGGAGTGTATTTGGAATGAAACATACCAATGATTCTGCATGGCGTGGACTGAACTGTGCAGGTACGTAGCAGCACAGGTCACGCAGTTCCCGTATATTACGGGCCGGAGGTTTGAGGGCACGGAGCGGGCGCTCGAAAGCAACCCAGACGCGGGCTCAGATCACGTTGCATTTAGTGGCCAAGGTATCAATGTGACTTTACTATTATGCTTCTCGGGACAATTGTAGCGCGATTCTGGCGTTGTGACACGAATAGTTATCCTGCTGGAAGGTACCTTGGCCTCCAGGAAAGAGAGAAAGCGTGATGGGGTGCATACGTGCTGCAGTGATGTTTACGTTCCCCAGAGCTGCCACGGTGTCTTCTCAGATGCCATGGAAGCCCGGGTGAGTGAATTTCCACCACAGCATACCATTGACCCCACCGGCCAACGTCCTTGGCGCTGTGTACATTTAAAGCAGCTGTTCGTATAAGTGATGGCGTATCCGTCACGACCGTCGAACTTTTGTAACAAGAAAAGTGCTTCACATGACCAAGCGATACGGTTGCATTCATCCATGGTCCACTCTCCCAGATCTTGTTTCAATCTAAATCGTAATTGAAGATGCCGTTGGGTAAACGTGGGAACGCTCAGGTGGGGTCTACTTAAGTCCTATGATGAAGAACGTGCGCTGAACGCTGATTTGTGTCTGTACAAGGAAAGTACTCTGGCGTCAGATCTATCCTGCTTCTCACAGCGTGTGAGCCTCCGCTCTCTACATTCTGTGATATGGCCTACGCCTTGTCGACAATACCTTTTTGCCTATTCTTGGTTTCAGCGTCCTTAAACCACTTTACGTGGATGTGCACGGCAGTAGCACTCGAACAATCAAATATCTTCTCAGATTACGACATGCTCTTTCACAAGTTCCGGGCAGTAACAATTCGTCCGTTTTCAAAGTCGGTTATGTCAGTAGATTTCCCCTTTTCGTCTCGTCGCTAGGGAGGACATGTAAAGAGTTCAAAGAACTCAAGCAGTTCGTTTTCTATCATGATCAAATAGGGGAGAAGGTGTAACGGATATTATACACGAGTTGGGGTGGCAATCATTAAAACAATGGTTGTCATTCACTGAGGCAAGATCCTTTCATGAAGTTTCAATCACCACTTTCCTCCATTGGATGTGAAAATATTCTTTTGACATCTACCTACGTAGGTAGAAACTATCGTTAGAAACTATCGCCGTAATTAAAGAAGATAAATCAGAAATCTAGCGGTAAGATGTAAGTTATAAAGTTTTCGTGATGTCAGTACTGATGTGGGTCGCTGAAGTGCACAGGTTGTATTCCATACATATTACAGCTGTCAAACGCTAAAAGGCCACACTCACTGATTCATATTTTGGGTGGCGAAACTATTGTGTAGGTTTAAAGGTCATGCAATGAAATATCGTGTTACTAAACTTTGTTGATGATGTTAAAGTTGATGATGGTGAATTATTGTTAGCTAGTGAAGATTCTGACTCACTGGATAGACCAGATTACTTTCAAGATGCAGCCGAGGGGACCGAAAGTGAAACAAAAATATCTTATAATGAAACCGATAGTGAAACAAGAGGGCAATGATAAAACAGAAGAAGAAAATGTTCACGAAGAAAACAGTGAAATAGTATCAGAATCTGGCTACTTTGACGGAAATAACCACTATAAATAAGAATAGCAAGAAGGTGCATCGAGAATTTACAAAATATCTCGGCATGGCATTGAAAAAAGTAAATGTAAAAGATAAAGAAACTGGCTACAGAAATTTTCCTAGGAACTTGGGGACTATAACAGACGACATTCTTTGCAAAAACTTTGCAAATGAGACCAGGATCGACTAATCTGCAGCGCAAGTCAATGTGGGGTCGAGTCAGCCAAAAAAGTCAAAGGTGTCGCTCACGATGCCACATATGTTCACGCCTTAAAAGTGCAAAAACTGTCAAAATATGTTCTAAAGGTCTGAAATGCTTGTGCAGGATTGATTCCATTGACAAAAACATATTTCTTGAGTGTGATGAATGAAAATAAGTGCTTAATTGATTTGCTCATGTACTAACTGTCATATTATTGCTCAAAGTGATTGTTTATTCATTTATTTATGGTTTACATCTTTGATTAGTATTTGATCTAAGATCATGTTTTGTAACATTATTGAAAGAGACGTTCCTTGTTTCTTAAGTTAATTCCAGAAACTCTTGTAAGAAGTCAATATTAGAGCCATAACTCTTGGTAGATCATGTATCCTTTTCTTTTTTCTTAATAAAAGAAACCTTTCTTTATTGAGTCTTTAGCAACAGTTTATACAGACATATAACTAATTAAGTTTAAGATGGTTTTTGTTTTTGTGGTTGAAAATTACCCTACAAAGTTACTGATGGTTTAAATAGAGAGTGTAGTTAAGAGCCAATTATCTAAATGGTGTGAAGGGTTGTGGGGGAAGAATGGTTGTATTCAGATATAAATACAAAGTAATGAAGGGTGAATGTAAAGCAGGGGAAGAGGAAGTTGGTTGGTGATACCAGAGAAAGAAGGAGAGGAGGTAGAGGTGAAATGGTGAGGGACTGAAGGAGAGTGGGACAGAGCGTGCGAGAGGAAGATAGAGAACCGAGCGAAAAAGAGATTAAGGCAATGTAGACGACGGAAGATATTCCTTTTTAATTGTTGTGTTCAGTCCGTTTGGGAAGTGCTTGGATCCCAGTATTCATCTGGTCTTAGCTATTAAGATGATAAAATAAAGAAATTAAGTTACCAGAAGTAAGTACTAAGAGGTCTATTAGTGACTGGGATCCGAGAACGAAAAATATTCGGAATACATTTGAAACCGTTGAAAAAGGACGCGGCTCTAGGAAGGATTCCGCGTCGGTAAATCCGATACAGAAGCGGCAGTCTTGGCCCCAAAGAGATTAGCGCGGCGCAGTTGGCTCGGCAGCAGTGGTGCGCCCTTGCGGCGTGGCTAGTTACTGCTGTTGTTGTTTGCAACCCGAGTAGCGGAGCAGCAGCCGAGCCGCAGCAAAGCCAGGCGGGAGGCGCTCTCCCAGATTAATGCCGACCCGCCGTCAGGCCTACCAACTTCAGCCGACAGTCGACCGCCGGCCCGCCAACTCGCGGTCGTCCTTCAAGGAGCTCTCAGGAGACGCTTCACTGCGGCTACCTGCAGCTGGGCGCTGGAATGTCTATATGGAACACACCCCAAGCCTATAACCTCACACCGTGGTGCAACGGCAGCTTAACTGTTGCTCACAATATCTGTTCCTTTCATGTAACTATGTTTGATCAAGCCATCTCAGTAAACAACACAATAAAGTATGTCGTGTTAACATTCACTCGGCAATTAACATGGAAACATCACCTGCTAAACATCTATCAAAAAACATGCAACAGTGTAAAATAATAACTGCCCAAAAATTAGCGCTGCAGCCATTGACTGTTCTCCACATCTGCAAAACCTTGATTCGATCTAGTCTCTCGTATGTCAATACTGCACCAAACTTCCTGGCAGATTAAAACTGTGTGCCCAACCGAGACTCGAACTCGGGACCTTTGCCTTTCGCGGGCAAGTGCTCTACCATCTGAGCTACCGAAGCACGACTCACGCACGGTACTCGCAGCTTTACTTCTGCCAGTACCTCGTCTCCTACCTTCCAAACTTTACAGAAGCTCTCCTGCGAGCCATGCAGAACTAGCACTCCTGAAAGAAAGGATATTGCGGAGACATGGCTTAGCCACAGCCTGGGGACGTTTCCAGAATGAGAGTTTCACTCTGCAGCGGAGTGTGCGCTGATATGAAACTTCCTGGCAGATTAAAACTGTGTGCCCGACCGAGACTCGAACTCGGGACCTTTGCCTTTCGCGGGCAAATGCTCTACCATCTGAGCTACCGAAGCACGACTCAGGCCCGCTACTCACAGCTTTACTTCTGCCAGTACCTCGTCTCCTACCTTCCAAACTTCGGTAGCTCAGATGGTAGAGCACTTGCCCGCGAAAGGCAAAGGTCCCGGTCGGGCACACAGTTTTAATGTGCCAGGAAGTTTCATATCAGCGCACACTCCGCTGCAGAGTGAAACTCTCATTCTGAATACTGCACCAAGTTTCTAACCCCCAGCTCCATATTCTTGAATGGCACGCATTAAGCCTCACTTTTCACAGCCATTTAACTTCACCCACATAAATTCTATGCCGCATCACAGAAGTTCAAACACTCTTCACGAGCAATAAATACGAGGGAGAGTTGGAAAATAAGTTTCCCCTGTCGACTGTATACAGAGTTGTATGATACAGGTGAAAGACGACACGGCAGGTGAACGCTCACATGCAAGACACCGATACACCATTGGCTACAGGACGACCGCAGATGGCCCTGTCGTAGTGCCTGCGCAAAGCAGAGGCCAGCCGCTCAGTCTTTTCCCATAGCTATGGAGAGAAAATGCGCTTTGGAGTCGTGGTCAAAGGCGGAAGGGAGAGCTGTTAACCGCTATGTTTGGGCACGTGGAGTATCAGCCACAGAAATTCATAACGGCCTTGTTGAGGTGTATGGGTCAGATGTAATGTCGAAGCAAATAGTGCGGAGATGAAGCCAGCAAATCAGCGATGGACGTCAGCAAGTGCAGAAGTGGGAACATCCATCATCACCTGTCTGAAATAAGTTCAAAAGAAGTAAAGTGCTACTCACCGTTTTCTGGGACGCCAGAGGAGTTTTGGTGCTGGAATTTCAGGAGCGATCAATGCTGCACAGTACTGTGCCACTCTGTCGAAATTGAAAGAGGTGGCCGGCCAGGGTGGCCGAGCGGTTCTAGGCGCGACAGTCGGGAATTTTGGACAACATGGTTGTGGAGAGAAGCAGTGATTAGTATGATTAATCAATAATTCAAAAGCAGTCTCAATCGCATTTATTAATATTATTATTATACCGCCAACAGGTTTCAAACCGACGTAGGGGTCATCTTCTGGGCGTTTACACCATTGGTCGACTGCTGGTGGTGTCACTCCTGTATAATAATAATTATAATAAAAGCGATTAAGTCTGTTTTTGAATTATTGGCTACAGTCTGGAACGGCGCGACCGCCACGGTCGCAGGTTCGAATCCTGCCTCGGGCATGGATGTGTGTGGTGTCCTTAGTTTAGTTATGTAATTCTCAGTTCTAAGGGGCTGATAACCTTAGAAGTTAAGCCCCATAGTGCTCAGAACCATCTGAACCATGTTTTTGAAAGAGGTGATTCGGAAAAAGCGTTCTGGCCTTCTCAGATCTGGCGTTCGACTGTTGCATGACAATGCGAGACCACACATGGCGACAGCAACGCAAAAGCATATTGAAATCCTTGGTTGGGAGCGCCTACATCATCCGCCTTACAGTCCGGATCTCGCACCAAGTGACGTCCTTCTGTTTCCTGCTATGAAGAATACTCTCGGTGGAAGGCGCTTTAGTAGCAATGCTGACATCAAACAAGCCGTTCAACGATTCTTCCGTATGCAACGCCCTGATTTTTTCCAGGAAGGCTTCTTGAAGCTTATAAAGCGCTTTGACAAATGTCTCAATGTACTTGGAAATTATGTATAAAAATAAAGGTATGTCTTATCTTTAATGTCACGTACTATTTCTTTTTCCTTTCACACACAACTCTGACCACAGTCGACAGGGGAAACTTATTTCGCAACTCCCCCAAGTATATTTGCCCATCTTACACTGTCCACAAGCTCGACTCTCACATTCCTGTTGTATCCCCTCTGATATCCAAGTCTAGTGCACTGGCGTACCTGTACCAGCATATTACAGCAACATTACACATACACACATTGCATATACTCTCTCAACTGGCTCCCTTTTCCTGAGAATTAATTTTCAGTGTCATATTTACTCCTTTTGTCCAGTGTAACTCTTCCCCTTCCATCTCATCCCACATCAGGCCTCACCCTTCTCCATTTTCCCAATCGCTTTACTTTTCACTCTATGGCCAAGCCCACACTCCAGTCTCCTACTGCCTCTATGTTCTTTCATCATCCATCCCATCATCTACCCTCATCTCCATAGATGCAATTCAATGATTCCCTATAATTATAGGCACCCCTTACACCTCTACAGAACCCTGACGTTTTCTCTCCCATAAATATTGTCTGCCCTATTTAGGTCTTTCAACCCTAAATAGTCCCTATAAACTATCATGTTTAGGCGGCCACTGTGGCCGAGCGGTTATGGGCGCTTCAGTCTGGAACCGCGCAGCTGCTACGGTCGCAGGTTCGAATCCTGCCTCGGACGTAGCTGTGTGTGATCTCCTTATGTTAGTTGGGTTAAAGTAGTTCTAAGTCTAGGGGACTGATGACATCAGATGTTAAGTCCCATAGTGCTTAGAGCCATTTGAACCATTTTTTAAACTATCATGTTTACTATAAGTACAGTGGATCACTGGATTGCATCTATGGAGATGAGGGTAGGCGTGGAATGGCGAAAGTGCGGTGTTTATTTTTAAGATCATTACCTATCAGCCATGTCTTTTAAATATCTTTTTACTATTTGTATTTTACCATTTACTTTTTGGTTTAAAACGACATTATGAAATTCCATAGATTAATGTTAAATAAATGCATTCATCAAATTGATACTTTCAAAAACATATAAAAATATTTCGTTGATTAATTACGCTGTTTCATCTGCCCCCATATGTACTAGAAGTTTTGGCCAAAGAGGGGCGTGATGGATTGCTGCCAATGGTCAAGAAACAGAAATAGTAATTAAAAATGGATCTGGCGTATTTCAAGGAGCATATCTCTAGTCGCATACACTCCTCACAGCCCATACCAGTGAACTTCCAGTTTCAACAGAACAATCTGCTTTCCTAACTAATGACATGCTGTAATAAGAGAAGACTGGACTGTACAATTTTTTTTAAATATTTCTTATAACATACTGATTTGTAAATAGTCACTCTGGATAACTGTTTATCATCACATTTAGTTACCATTTTAGGATGTGTTTAATTTCACGAGTTGCAAAAAGTCGAAATTCATATAAAAAAAGGACATAGATTGCTCCTTTTTACAGCTCATAACTATGTTCTTGTAAAACCACTGTTCACACACCTCCCTCTCCTGTACCGCCAAGTTAAATATATTCTGTTACTTGCACGTTTCATGGAAGTCAGTCCCTATAAACTATCATGTTTACTATGGCCCATACAACGTGTTGGTGCTGTACCGTGCGAAACGAGTAACATAAAATAGCAAACTTGAAGTTGGATACGCGCCACTACAGAAGGAAGTATTAGTCGACCACAGTATTATTGCATCTTGTAGTGAGGACGCTTCGGTCGGCTTATCGTGCGTCAGAACCTGATCGAGTTTGATACGCTAAGCACAACTGACCTGAAAACATTGACGATGTAATGGCTTTTCGTCAGACACCACTGCATTTGCTTTCTGTGACGTCACCGCGTGCTTCAGATAACTTCCAACTGCAATAAAAGCATGACTGAGTAGTAAACGCTAAGAGCACTGTTTCTCCTCGTAATTCATTTCCGTTGTTCCAATAAAAATCTCCATGAACAGCACTTAATTATAAACGGACTTAAATTCCTCTCGAATGGTAAAGGAACTGTCATTTCACTTCAGTGTAAAATGTAGGTATGTTAACATCTAAATTATGGGTTTACCACCATAATCAACTTCGTAATGGATATTTAAACTGAAATATACGGATAACATATGTTATTAACTGTGCAAAGGAAATTACAGCGGCCCCTGTTCCTTAGAAATAACCATGCTCATGGTCCAGTAATACGACTGCTATGTAAGTAACGCATATTTATACTATTAAATCAAAAGTATCCGGACAAGTGGCTGAAAATGACTTTCAAGTTCATGGTGTACTTCATCGCTAATGCTGGAATTCAATATCTTGTTGATCCACCCTTAGCCTTGATGACAGCTTCCATCTCTCAAGCATACGTTCAATGTGGCGCTGGGGTGCTGGGAGGTTTCTTGCGGAATGGCAGCCAATTCTTCATGGAGTGCTACACTGAGAAGAGGTGAGGCCTGGCACGACGTCAGCGTTCCAAAACATCCCAAAGATGTTCTATAGGATTCAGGTCAGGACTCTGTGCAGACCACTCCATAACAGATTAAAGGGATATTATTGTTGTGTAATCACTCCGACACAGGACGTGCATTATGGACAGATACTCGGTCGTGTTGTAAGAAGCATTCGCCATCCCCGAATTGCTCTTCAACAGTGGGAAACAAGGAGGTGCTTAAAACATCAATGTAGGCCTGTGCTGTGATAGAGCCACGCAAAAAACGATGGGTGCAAGCCCAGTAAACGAAAAACACGACCACACCGTAACACCACCGCCTCCGAATTTTACTGTTGGCACTACAAACGCAGGCAGATGATGTTCATCGGGCATTCGCCATTCCCACAACCTACCATCGGATCGCCACATTGTATACCGTGATTCGTCACTCAAAAATGTTTTTCCACTGTTCAATCGTCCAATGTTAACGCTCCTTACACCAAGCGAGGCGTCGTTTGGCTTGATGTGTGGCTTATGAGCAGCTTCTCGACCATGAAATCCAAGTTTTCTCACCTCCCGCCTGACTGCCATAGTACTTGCAGTGGATCGTGATGCAGTTTGGAAATCCTGTGTGATGGCCTGTGTAGATGTCTGCCTATTGCACATCACGACCCTCTTCAACTGTCGGTCAGTAGACGAGGCCGGCCTGTACGCTTTTGTGCTGTACGTGTCTCTTCACGTTTCCACTTCACTATCACATCGGAAACAGTGGACCTAGGGATTTTTAGGAGAGTGAAAATCTCGTGTACAGACGTATGACGCAAGTGACAGCCAATCGCCTGACCACGTTCGAAGTCTGTGAGTTCCACAGAGCTACCCATTCTGCTCTCGCATGATGTCCAATGACTACTGAGGTCGCTGATATGGTGAAACTCGCAGTAGGTGGCAGCACAATGCACCTTATATGAAAAACCTATGTTTTTGGGTGTCCGGATACTTTTGATTACATAGTGTACCTAGGTGCTTACTACTTCGAGTGGGATATTATGGCGCGAAAGCAGGGAGGAGGATACATGACACAATGAAGGGATTGGCACAAAAAGAATCACTCAAGCACTTGTTGACGTACACAATAATAAGAAAACAATATTCTTCATTCCCACCAGTAACGACATGACTATAAGAAATTATCTAGAGAAAGCTGGTCTTCGTTTGATGGGCTGGCACGAGGTTACAAAAAAGTTAAACTGAACTTTAATCAAATGGGGGAAATTAGGCTGGCGCGTAGATATTCACCCGAGAAAGCAACGTGTTAGTGGCTGAGTAACCTAGGTCAGGAATTAACTACCGAAAGAGAATTACAAGCGTCTCTCTCCATGTGGATTCCACAGAGTAAGGGGCAGTCGTGCTGCCAGAATTCGCTGCAGATGCTCATTAACTTTATTCCGAATTCGTACAAGGACATGGAAACAATTAGTAAAACAAAGACAAGCCTTAAAAACTCGTGTTCGAACATGGTGGCCATGAGGAAGGAAAAAAATTCCTCTGATGCAAATATTTGCAAAACATGGTCAGAAATTACGAATATATATGTTGTTGGATAAGCGCTGAAGGCATCAGCATATCAGCATGGGATATTTACTGGAAGAGCGGAAGGTTCAGGCCCCATCCAGTGAACGAACAGGGATCCAAGTCTCTAACATACCGCAATTGAGTTCAGGCTATACCGAGTCAAAAAGAAGTGACTTACTGACACTAACGATGAATTTAGCAATAAGAATTTCAGAAAAGCGTGTCCAAACTGTGCTATCAGTTTACGTGGTAGCTGGTCATACCGGCACAAAGCGCACTCGTGGAAATCATAACATGGACCACAATAAATAACCCCTCATATAACGTAATCGTCAGTCATTATGAATACTCATAGATAAAATACTTGAATCCGTATCTCATGGGAACACATACGCTTATACTCACAACCACAGAACAAGCGGCATGGCGCGACTTCGGCAGAGTGCTCAGGACTGCAATGGTCGTAGGCTATAACGATACGAATGCGAAAACACGTGTCACCTATCCGTGCTCTGCCTGTACATAATCTCAAGATGTCAGTACTAGCATATCGTATTACAAGCTCTACTTACCTGTGAAAGTTTCAAATGGTTCAAATGGCTCTGAGCACTATTGGACTTAACTTCTGAGGTCATCAGTCCCCTAGAACTTAGAACTACTTAAACCTAACTAACCTAAGGACATCACACACACCCATGCCCGAGGCAGGACTCGAACCTGCGACTATGGCGGTCACGCGCTTCCATACTGAAGCGCCTGGAACCGCCCGCTCACCCCGGACGGCTGAAAGTTTCAGACTACACTCAATCACGCTATCATACATCATACACAGGCGGTACACAAAATGTAAGAATACTAGGTGTGCGCACAGCTTGCGTCTCTTCCAGAGGCTTGTTACCTTCGCGTACCTGTAATTTGTGGTGTCCATTACTTGGTGTCAGAATGCTCACGTTGGCAAGCCCTTATCAACGTCACAGGGCAATAGGATTTTTGTACTTCTTATATTTTCAGTTGTCAAGTTCAGAACTCAAATATTTGTCTCACATAACAGTTCGTTGTACCTCTCAAAAATTCTCGAAAAAACGAATTTTAACTTTTCCAACCGACAGAAGAGCTCCAGACTGGTAGTCACTGGTTCAAGTCTCGTTCCCGTCATTATTTTTTACATTTTCACCCATCAGCTCGAATACCAACGTCATTTAAATATAAAACTCAACAAACGTATCCTAACCAACAGGTATCAAAAGCCATTCTCTTGAGAACTGTACGTTTCTTATTTATAATTACATTTCGCACACAAAAATCCAGTTTTGATCGGAGAATATCCTTGTCCCACAGTTGGAAACACTTACATATCCTCACGAAATTCTGTAGTTCCAATCCTAAAAGAGAGTCTTACTGCCCTCAACAGTACCAAGTCATTGTTTCCCACTCCATTTAATTTAGCCTTTCGGGAGTATCTAGTCTCCTCCTCCCCACGACGTCTACACTAATAATAGACAGATGTGCACCAGTATCGACTAGAAAATTTCATTATTTACCATTTACAAAGCCCATCAAACAAGATTCCGTCTCTGCCTTAGCGTCTACAGTAGTCTGACTTACCGAGAACGTTTCCGACGGACGAAACACCGCCGTGTGTGTTTAACGTTTACCATTGATTAGTTCCTTCATTTTGCTTCTTATAGCCACACTCGTCTGCATTGTGACCAAAATGCCTGCATCTGTAACACTGTGGCTGATTGCATTGCGGCTTCAAATGTCCTTTCTTCCCTCCGTGGCAACAATCCTTTCCAGAAGCAAAAGTCGCTTATCAGCTTGTACCTGTATAGCAATACCTATCTCTTGCAGATCCAAGACAATACGCAGTGTTGCAGCCAAACCCACTGTATTTTCCATTCGGACTCTTCGTGAAAATTCAGCAGGAATTCCTCGCAAAAGCACATCGAGTGATCTGTTCTCCGACTCCTTGAGCACGACGCGATCCGCGTCAGGATTTTCCGTCAACTCATATGTTTGCACATTTATTTTGCACATTCTGTCTGAAAACGACTCTTTTGCCTTCTGCGTCAACCCACTCAACATTTTTCTAAAAAAATCTGGCGCTATTTTGCTTACGGCATCTCTGACGCAGACCTTCCGTTAACTGCTCAATCGTACTTTCCTTGCCCAGTGTCTCGAGATACATAAAATATGCCTCGGTTTCACCCGTAAGGCGTAAATGGCCATCCGGTGAGTAATTTCTTCTGACCAGTTACACATGCTGGTTGTAGCCAGTACCTCATAAATGAATAGCGTGACGTCCTCTGTTGTCTTGCCCGAGAAGAGTGTGATGAAATAAGCTATTGACGAATCTATTAAGAAGTGGGACATTGCTACTGACGACTTAAATTCACTTGAACCTGGCCGTGAATCTTGCACGGCTCGCATAGATTCTAAATGTGCCAGCAATTTCTCATGGCGTAACTTCTGTTGAGCATTTTCCTCTAACAATTGTGACTCTTGATCCGTTAAAGTAGCTATAAAATCACTAGTAGTAACCGACCTTGTTCCTAGAATATTTGTGTAATTTACCGTTATCTTATAAATATAGCAATAATGTCGGCGCATCATACACCGGACAGGAAAAGTTCGACTGATTCTGCAGGAAACCAGTTTCTTCTGGTACCTGATCATTGACCAACTACACTGAGTACAAACCCGTGCTGCAAGACCATAACATCTAGAGGTGGAACAAGTTACTGGTACAAACTTAGTGCATCGGTCACTATGACCGGTTAGATTACAAGCAGCACATCTCACTTGTACCAAATACGTTTCTTTACAACTGCCTCTGAAGTCTGATGAATCAACAGGCTCCTTTTGTTTTGCAGAAGATAGTTTTGACATACCATGACCATGATTACTCCTAAATTCATCCATATCACAAAGAAAAAAAATTTTTTTTTGTGCTCACAGATTTGCACTTACTTTTGCGAAGTATGGACACTGTAAATGCAATCCATTGCATCCGAATTTCAGGCGCTAGATTCGAACACCTCCGATGCCAAATCATCTGATAACGGCGTCGGAGTGCACAATTCTGACAACAATTTACAGAGTGGCCGAGCGGAGACCCTTCTGCATGAAGTGAGGATAGCAGTTGGATATCTGTGAAGCGCCTGGTAAAACACTGATAAAGATCAATTATTATTATGTTTACAGCTGTCTTGTTCCAAGCCGGCCTAACAGCCGATGCCTCACTCAGCTGGATGTTGGGTTCCCGCTGACAGCTGCCGTGTCAGCTCCTGGTCTGTAGGCCCAGGCTAAGATTGAGTCAACCAGCGCCGCGAACCGATGCTGACCTGGCTACGGTACAGCACGAATGGTTTCATACTAGCTGCCGGAGTATGCTCGATCCTTCTCTAAATTATATATTGACCCTCGATGACGCTTCTGCAATGTGGTGTTGTCGGAAGTCACGTGCTCAGTCCATCTCTTTCCTGCTGGCCTTGTAGGTTTCAGCATCCAGAGAAGCCAAGATGTTGAACAGCAACGTGGATCCCATGAGGCCCTGCTGCCTGTTTCAACGCTGATGTTCGGTGCTGTCGGCACTCTGCAATATGTTGTTGTCGGAAGACAGTCCGCTTCTCTATCAACAATGGTAGGCGTCGTACAGTATGAGGTTCATCATTTGAAATCAACTCAGGTACATCTTTGGCTGGATCATAGACTGTTCTGAAGTATCTAGGACATCAGAATAGTCTATCTAGAACATAAATTTGCTACAGTAGCGTAATTATGGAATCGAATGCTATGACTATGAACGCCGTCGATCCCAAACTCCTTGAGAGGTGGAGAGCTCGAGTATTTAAAGGGAGCTAACGTGAGACCATCACGCGTGCTCCGTTCGTAATGATCACATGTGTCCTTCATATATATTCGCTTAACAGGCTCTTAATTGGTGTGTATGTTCTCTGATACTAGTCCTTATTTCGAGCTAACAAATATGCGTGTCACATTTCTGTTGGTTTTGTGTCCCATCCCATTTTCTGCTGAGCTCGTCCCTTCTCTCTCGCCACCTGCGGACCTCGGGGTTAGAATAGACCCGAGGTATTCCTGCCTGTCGTAATAGGCGACTAAAAGGAGTCCCACACTTTTCGACATTTATGTGATGGTCCTCTCTAGGGTTTGACCTCCAATTTTCAAAATTTTCCCGAAGAGCGTTCCAACTGCGGAAGGCCGCCTTACATAGTGCATCGTGTCCATCGCGCATTGAGATCTTGAGCCCACTTTCTCGACGTGGAATTGCAGTCATGCTCGTACTCCGTCTCTTGAGCGGGGACACATTCCTGGGTCGCGTTTTCCTCCAGCCAGTATGCAGTGTCGTTTTCTGCACCGATGAGGGCCATGGAATTCTTTGGACCTCTTGTCCAGCACTTTAGCCAGTCCATTGTGGTGAGGCCGCCATGTACCCAGTTGGTTGTAGCCCCCTGACTACACAGGGATCGATCTTCTGATGCCATTAACTCCCCACGCATGCCAAGGAGTAGTTGCCCATTACTCTGGGTTGTCAGAACTCCCGGCAATGGCCATCCTGCCAGGTGGATTTTGCTGCGGCTGGGTGGTGCCTGTGGGGAGGACCCCTGGTCGGAGTGGGTAGCATCAGGGTGGATGATGTGCGATGAGGCGTACCACATCGTTACTTGCTGTCTGTAAGCAGTCTCTAAGCGTTCCAAGCCTCAGTGCAATGCAAGGAAGTATGATCCTAAATCGTTCCCCTACCTAGCCAGACCAGGGGAGGAACGCCAGGCCAAGGATGGCAGTGATCCTTATTTTCCCCAGTACCTCGTATGTACAGGAGCTTTGTCTCGATGAAGCCTCAGTTTTTTGTAGAGCATTTAGAGGACAAGTTTGGGGAGGTGGAGTGCTTGTCCAAAATACCGTCATGTTCAGTCTTGATAAACACGGCATCCCTTACCCAGTCATTGGCATTACTCGCTTGTGACAAGCTGGGGGATGTTTACATTACCATCATACCTCGTAAGTGCCTAAATATGTTCCAGAGAAATATATTCCACAGGGACCTTCTTTTGCAGTCTGACGACGAGCTGTGGGCCAACTTACAGTGACGAGGAATTAATTTCATCTGGCGCGTCCATCAGGGTCTGAGGGATAATCAAGTTGCCACCAGTGACTTCATTTTGGCATTCGAGGGTAACACATTATCCGGGAAAGCCAAGGTGATGCTCTACCACTGTGATGTCAAGCCGTATATCCCTCCCCCAATGCAGTGCTTTAAGTGCTGGAAGTTCGGCTATATCTCTTCCTGCTGTGCTTCCAGTATCACATGTCGAGATTGTGGATACCCATGTCATCCCATGTGCCCCGCCTCCCAACTGACCTACATTGAGGCCAAGAGGAAATTTGAGCACCTACATCCTGTAGCTATAACCTCCTCTTACGCCGCCGCTACAAGAACAGTTGTAGCACCATCAGTTCCACGAGTTCCACTCAGAGCCTGTCCTCTTGATGGTGGGGGCACTTTCCTCCCTGTTGATGCAGGGCCACCTACCTTGGGAGCACTGTCCCCCAACCATTGGAGACACTAGTTCTTCGGCTGGTGTCCCTTAGGTCACTCCCTTTCCAGGTCTCTGCTAGTGGGAAAGATGACACCCACCAGTGGCTGAGGTGCCGAAAAGCAGCTGGTCATAAGGGCATCCTCAATCCCAGAGACTGAATCAGTGAAGCCTTCCCGCCCAGAGAAACCAAAGGATCAGAGAGAGAAATCCAGAAATAAGACCCCCAAGGGACCTACGGTTGCACTCACACCACCGCTGTCTACAAGCTTTGCGTCTCAGGATGAGGTGAAGATTCTGGCTCTACAAGCTCAGGGGGCTAACAGCCCCTACATTCACAAGGAGAGGCTTTCCAAATTGTATTCTGGATCTTGCCAAGCCCACCTACACGTTTCTAGCCCATGCTGCACTTCTCAAAAAGTGTGTTCATGCCAAAACCTCCGAGCGGGATTAGCCGAGCGGTCTCAGGCGCTACAGTCAAGTGTGTTGGTCCTTAGGATAATTTAGGTTAAGTAGTGTATAAGCTTAGAAACTGATCACCTTAGCAGTTAAGTCCCATAAGATTTCACACACATTTGAAAATTTTTGGACGTGCCAAAACCCAAAATCTAAATGAGTCTCTCAATTCATTCATATGGAAACGATCCCCTATAAACACATTTGCATCTGATACAGTTGTCAGACTTGCAACTTACGATACAGTTGTTGTATTTAATGATGGGAACGTCGGGAAAATTAAGGTATTAGAAAGAATGGGCTTCAAGATAGGAAATTTTACTCAAGACAACCTGAGAAAAATAGATTTACACCGCGTCTCTGCAGCTGAAAAGTCGGATCTTCAATCTAATCGGCTGAAGGCCTCAGCAACTTGTAATAAGAAAACGAGGTGGCACTACCGTAATAGAAGATGACAAACAATTAATGGGATGAACACGAGCCGTGCACGGCTCAACAGTATTACTTTATTTAAGTAGCCTTGACAAATGTTTGGGAATCTTGCCACAGTATTCCACTAATACATGTTTTTTGCATGCTTTGAATTCCATAATTATTGAACACATAACCTTTTGGAGTATATACACCATCTAGCATTAATGTCAGTATCACTGAGTGACAGAAATCACGAACTGAAACCTACATCTCAAAGCTTGCAGCCTCTTAAGCGAAACAATATCACAAACCTGCTTTCCTGCAGTGGAGGACAGGAAGGCTGAGACAATACGTGTCGTACTTATCCACCAAATGCCCTTGATGTATATATGTCAGTTCGCTGCACACTATCCCCACTATATTTGCATGAGCCCCACCTGCGTATCTCACTATACGTTCTCAATTTCCACAACAACTTTGAGGTCATTGTCAGATAGAATCTCAACATTAACATAGACAGTCTCGTTTGTAGTTAAATGATATGTACTAGTCAGCAATACCATGGCTTCGACAGATTGAAACTGCATAGTTTCTGTCTACCAAACCTCTGAGCCGACATATGTTCATGTCACGCGATTGATCTGCAAAGCAAAGCAATTTGTATCAAATGTGGTATCGTGTATTGGCCTTCCTACACTTCAGTGATAATTTGCGGCCCTATTCTTTCTTGCCTTGTGCCTGTTCACAAGTTCCTTAACAGGAATAAACTTATAGATTGGTAGGAGGCCACTTTTCCTATACTTCAGTGTTAGTTTTCTCTTCTATCCCTTCTTACTGTGTATCTGTGTACAAGTTCCTTGCTGATCTGTAGGAGGCTACTCTTTTTACACTTCAATGATAATTTGCTCTCTTGTATCCTCTTTCCAAGTATCTGTGTACAAGTTCTTCAGCAGTTATATATAGGTGTAGATTGGTAGAAGGCAACTCTTCCAACAATGGTTGCAGGACAGTTCCCCGGAAATTTCGAGCAGTACAGTGGACTAGAGTGCACAACATGGTGAACATATACACACACATGATCGGAAAGGGAAGCAAAAGCCGTGTCAAGTGTCCTCAGTTGAGCCCCATACACCAAAGGGAACACCTCTGGTTCATTCGGTCTGGAATAGTAGGAAGAGGATAAAGTTGTTTCCTGCACTGTGGCCTTACTGCCCAGTTCAAACCACATGAATAGCTCCAGCACAGGTCTACTCTCTATGAGTTGCGAAATACGTCCTCAGCCCAACCGTCTACACCACCACTATTTTCTAAAAAAGTAGTTCCTTCGCTCATACACTATCACATCCATCCATGGCTTGTATAGGAGGCTATGGACACAGTCCCTCAGCAGTATGCTTACACCCAGTACACTTATGAAACACTTCTCTGTCCAACATCAACATCTCGTCAGTTGAACACATTTCCCGCTGAAGAATAAAGAGCACCTTCGACTTCAGCTTTTTCCGGGAAATTCTCAAGTCTTGGCGGAGGGGGCAGAGGGGGGGGGGGGGGGTGGCAGCAGAAAGTGGAGTTAGGTGGTGGGAGCTGTAGAACAGTTCTGAGCACTCTATAGTGGTAGAGTGGTGGTATTGTGGACTACAGCAGTGGCCTTCAATCTTTCAAACTTTAATGGGAATATACACAAGCGAAATCGGAAAATGTGTGGTTGTGGAAAAAGTAAGGACAGAGTGGGGGGGGGGGGGAGGAGGGGTGGCAGAGTGTGGAGGCAGTTGTAGGTCAATCCAGCAGCAGGATAACACTCTCTAAAATAAATAGTGTATAAATAAAGGCACTACCTTGTGTTCTTCCTCTACAACAGCTGAGCACTGAGTCTTTTTATCTTTGATTTCCAGGTAGGGGAAAGTGTTGGAAGGGCTGTGGGATTTCCCAGGAGGGGGAAAAGTGGCTCAGAGCTGTGCTGGGGAGGGATGACAAAAAAGTGTCCCTTTTCTCAGAGGGCAGCTGTGCGGGTCTAGGCACTTCAGTCCAGAACCACACGGCTGCTATGGTGACATGTTCCAGTCCTGCCTCAGGCATGGATGTGTGTGATATCCTTAGGTTAGTCACATTTTAGTAGTTCCAGGTGTGGGGGACTGATGACCTCAGATGTTAAGCCCCATAGTGATCAGACCCATTTCTCAGAGGTTCACAGAAGAGGTAGGGGAGGATTGATACGTTTCTGAGAAGGATGGATTATCCACAGGGTGTGGTAATGAACCCCCTAGGGACTCATAAATCAGTGTCAGAGGGTCATAAACAAATTAGCAGAACAGTAAGCTAGGAGGAGTTCGAGGTGGATAATTTTCCTGTTAATGTATGCTTGCCTATGAAAGTATCTAACCTGCACAAAAAAAATCTGCTAGAATTCTCTTTGTTCCACTACTGCGGTATGCTGGGAGTGTAGGTGGAGATCAACAGCTGCAGCCTACTGTGTTACTCATAATCCGTTTTGATTGCAAAAATGTTTATTCACATGACCGGCTTTGGTTCCTCTAGAACCATCTTCCGATCTGCAATTTCGGTTACGGGAGTAACCCGTCCACACAAAGCAACCTTCACATGCTGCGTCACATAAAGCAGCATGTGAAGGTTGCTTTGTGTGGACGGGTTACTCCTGTGACCGAAATTGCAGACCTGAAGATGGTTCTAGAGGAACCGAAACCGGTCATGTGAATAAACATTTTTCCAAGCAACACAGATTGTAAGTAACATTGTATAACCAGTGTTTGCGGTGCCCCATCAGACATTATGTCTGTTTTTGCAAAGCTGCAGCCTACTCACAGGCAGAACATAGGCCTGGCGCACGCTGCATGCAGCAGTCTTTGATAACAGAAAGGGCAGAGGAGTCCCACCATTTGTAAAGCATACATTCCACTGAGGCACTGCATAAGGCCGCATTCACAGTGACACCAACAACGGTCACAAGATGCGATGCCAGAGGTCGCCCCATAAAATCGAACAGCAGCTTAGTCGCAGTGTGACCTGCCCAGTCTCCTAAGTAAGTTTCTGGCGGTATCAAGGTGGTTAGGTTGGGTCAGGCTGGAATACGTTCTATAAAGCCGATTACACTTTAATGCCGGCCGCGGTGGTCTCGCGGTTCTAGGCGCGCAGTCCGGAACCGTGTGACTGCTACGGTCGCAGGTTCGAATCCTGCCTCGGGCATGGACGTGTGTGATGTCCTTAGGTTAGTTAGGTTTAAGTAGTTCTAAGTTCTAGGGGACTGATGACCACAGCAGTTGAGTCCCATAGTGCTCAGAGCCATTTTTTGAACACTTTAATGCCCTTGGGAGGGATGGGTGCTATTACGCTTCTGTACTTGGAGGCGAGTGCTGTATTGTATGTGTATGAATTATACCAGTTTCGAAAAGAAAGTAGCAGGTACTCTACACTTTTCTCTCGGTTACAGGAATAAACAGACTCGTTTCACATGCAAATGAAGTAAAGAGAAATAGTCTAGTACATATTGGAGATGATTTGGGGTGACTTTGAAAATTAAAGTTACGAACATTCTGCATAGTGTCAAGTACATTCAACAAAACAGGCATATGTCAGTCAAGTGCCAATGGCTGCTGTTCAGTATATGTGTAAAAGCAACCATCAATTTTAAAATGAGCTGCTCTTATTACCTAAAGCACTGAAAAGTGAAAAGACATACATCTCATTGGCATACTACCTCCTTCAACAGAATCACTCTCCTGTTGCAATGAAACGCCAGACAGTTAAATCTCATCTACCACGACCCAAAAAAGATTCACTACAGTGAATTATGCCTAATGAAAGATACGCCACGCTTCTCACTTGAACAAATAATTTTTGGGGGTTATAATGTACACCTAAATTTACAATAAAGGTTTTCCCTATTTGAGGTTTCCCATAAAGCCGTAATTTCAGTCCACAGATTCTGAGCTGTATCCTGATCATGATGTATGTCACCCTCAGAATGCCACAAACTTCTTTTTGTTTTCTTGCACTAAATTCTTCAGTTTCTCACAGCCGGTCTTAGCTGAAATATGTAAGTGTATCACTAACTTAAGAGAGACAGAAATATGCCGCTGTTAAACACCTATTGAAGAAAGGTGATAAGAGAGACGTCAGTAACTGCGGAACTGTTTCAGTGCTTATAATATTTTCCAAAATTTTGGTTGGGTTATGTTATCTAGAATATATCTTACCTTAGCAACAATAACGTCCTCTGCAAATCACAGTTTGGATACGTTCTACTGAAAATGACATTTACATGCTCACCCACCAAATTTTACACGCATTAAATAATAAAATAAGCAGTAAGTAATAAAAGACCTATTTAAGGCATTTGGCTGTATGAATCACAGTATTCTTCCAGATAAAATACGGAAGTTTCAAGGGATTATGGTATAGCTGACCAATTAATAATGCCATATTTGAACAAAAAAATGCAGGAAGGTGTAGTTACTAATTCAACCAATACAGTCCGGGGACATAATTCTGATTGGCGAGAAATCGCGTATGGGGTTCTCCAAAGCTCACTCTTAGGTCCACTATTGCTCCTTGCATATGTATACGATCTTCCTTGTAATATGCAAAAGGCAGTTTTGGTTATTTTTGCAGATGACTCCAGTATTTTAATCAATTCAAATACATTGGAAAAAGCACATTTCTGAATTCCTAAGACAATTTAGTGCAGACCCATTTCCACTTTGAATCATTGTAATCTTGGGAAAGACAAATCACTAGGTTAACATGTTTTCCATTTTTCATTCAGTAATGTCACATGGAATAATGGCTTGGGGTAACTCATCTTTAAGAAGGAAGGCCTTCATTCCTCAAAACAGTGCTGTAGAGGTAATATGTAGTTCTCACCCATGTGCACTTTGCAGACGTCTGTTTAAGGAGTTAGGGTCTGTGACTACTGTTTCACAGTACATTTATTCCCTCATGACGTCGTAAATAATCGATTACCAGTCAAAAGAAACAATAATATACATAATTACCATACCAGAAGGAAAAATGAAGTTTATTACTTCACATTGTGATTGCATGTAGCTCAAAAAGAGGGCAGACAGTGCTGCAACTAAAATATTTGCTCTTTTATCCAGTGATATAAAATACCTGACTGAACAAATTTCTCCTTGACAATTTCTTCTATTCCGTAGAAGAATCAATATTCGTGCAATGTGCAACAGATGGCGGGTAAACAGGCTGTAACTTTTTTAAAGAAAGGCTCTTATAAATTTTCAGTATATAACCATGCTTACAAAATTAATTTGTGAACTGGGTGTAAAATGACTCGTTCCACGTCATTAGGATTTATAGTGAAAAATCGTCCATGGAACATAAAATTAACTAAGAGTCTGTTTTTCTTTTGGGAGAAGGTCGGCCAATTGGACCAATGAAAACCGATTTGAATTTCTCCGACTGTTGTCCGAAACCCGAACGTTCTGGTGATGAGATCGGCTGCATTTTGATCTCACAACTGCCACAGTGTTTTATCATCTAGTCATCTGGACTGCATCAGGGTACGTTAAAGGAAGTAATATGGAGGAGGATAGCAGAGTAATTTCATTATACAAGTTGTATTATATACTGCAAGCAGCAATTTTAGTCATACCTTGAACACGCCAATACCAGACGGCATTTTTAATTCCAAATATTACACACGGAAACCTGGCAACAAATTTGATGGAAGATGATGACAGTACAACGACCACTGGAAATGTTACAAAGGCAGTGACATCAGAAGTATACGAAGTAGTGAGATATTGGGCGCACCAGAGCCTCCTAGACAAATAAGAAGAAAAAAAGCATGCATCGGCGACATGGTATTTCGTCTCCTACTCTGGCATCATTCGTAGAATATCGTGCGCCTTTGTGTATGTGTGAGTTTGTGTGTGTGTGTGTGTGTGTGTGTGTGTGTGTGTGTGTGTGTGACACGCAATATATGTATAAATACTCTGTGCCACATACAGCTGCAGGTTGGGGATAATGCTTGTCGTGGGCTAAAAGGAATAAGTATAATTTTGTTGACACCAAGCTTTCACTGTCAGTTAACAACTGGAACGTGTGTGCACCTAGTTACGTGATTAAAATGGTTGCGATACTGCTGGACCAATGCTTCAAATTACCGAGTAACAAGGTAAAATGTATGCTCCCCGAATTTTCGCTGTATACAACACCATGACTCACCACGTCCCTCTTATACTGCCTGCCACTGGAGTTCAGAGCTTCTCTGCGACGCTTTCGAGCTTACTAGCTGAAACTAAAAACAGAACATGTTGTTCTTCTTTTGATTCTCTCTATTACTTGTATCATTTCAGTTTGGTAAGCGTAGCAAGATCGAAGAGTAGTATTCAAGAACTGGTCGAACGAGGGTTTTCTCTGTTACCTGCTTCATGTGTGGGCTCCAATTTTTAAGGATTTCTACTAATGAATCACAGTCTATCTGCCTTCACTCAATGAGTCTTACGTGGTCCTTCAATTTTAAATCGCTCTGGATGCAGACTGCCAAATACTTAATGGATGTGAGTGCTTCCAATTCTTATTCACCAATTATTTTATCTCGGAACTCTTCCACTGGTATTGTTTGCGTACAAAAAGAGCAATATGTGAACTGTGGGTCCGTGTTGTTGCAAAACACTTTTGTTGTTTATTTATTTACTCTCCAAACTACATTCAGCAACAAACATAGCCGTCATCAGTGGATTTCTTCAGCTTTATTTATTACATGTTTCAGCATTTTCTAAATCATGTTTTCGCTGTTTGCGTCATATTTCCTGTGTTTTTCTGTGCCCACATTTCACGGCATACGTCGTGTCATGTTCTTTGCAGCTCATTTTATATAAAGAGAAATAAAACTTACCAAACATCTGGTATCATTGATGAGACCTCTTGTGGGAAAATGTACTCATCACATAACAAACTCGGCTGACTTCATTAGTAAACTGAAATCAATGAAAATGAACCCGTCTGTAATACTAGTCAGTTTTGATGTGGTGGCTTTATTTACAAAGATTCCCCTTCCAGAGTCTCTACAACTTATTGAAAGAAGTTTTGACAAAGAGATTTCAGCTTGATTTAAACATGTTCTGACCTCTTATTTAACAACGAATTTTTTGAATAGACGGACGGAGTCGCCATGGGTAGTCCCTTATCCCATCTGGTGGCCAATTTATTTATTGAGGACTTCGAGGAGAAGGCGCTTGAATCTGCTGACTTGCAACCCACGGTATTCTGGAGGTATGTTGATGACACCTTTGCAGTTTGGCCCCATGGTGAAGACAATTTGCAAGACTTTTTAAGACATCTGAACTCCCTCCACAATCAAATAATGTTCACAATGGAAATTGAAAAGGAGGGATGCCTTCCATTATTGGATGTTTTGGTTCGGCGCAGAGAGGATGGCACTTTGGGACATGAAGTTTATTGGAAGCCGACGCACACAGATCTGTATTTACGTGCAAATAGCTGCCACCATCCTGCCCACACAATGAGTGTTCTCCGAATTTTAACTCACAGAGCGCATATTATTTCTGACGAAAGCAGTCTGCAAGACGAACTTTCCCACTTACAAAGAGTGTTTGAAGACAATGGGTACTCTCCACAACAAATACAGAGGGCACTGAAAATGAAACCGAAAGAGGCAACAAAGAAAGCAGAAGAAGATGAAGAAACGGTTAAATCGATGGCCTTCCTGCCATATGTGGGTAGCCTCTCATCAAAAATAGGACGCATTCTCGGCAGACACAAAGTAAAAGTGATTTTTCGTCCTCCACCCAAGACAGCTGCACTCATGGGCTCCTTCAAAGATGATTTGCTGCTCCGAAAATCTGGAGTTTACAAAATTCCATGTGAATGTGGCCTTTCTTACATCGAACAAACAACCCGTACTCTCCAAGAAAGATGTACAGAACACCGGAGGTATACACGACTTTTACAACCTAACAAGTCGGCAGTGGCAGAGCACTTTATTGATAATGGTCACAGTATGTTGTATGACAACGTCGAAATTTTGGGAACTACATCATCCTTTTGGGACTCGATAGTGAAGGAGGCGATTGAAATTTGCTTGACGACGAATTTAATTAAGAGAGATAGTGAAACTTCCTGGCAGATTAAAATTCTGTGCCCGACCGAGACTCGAACTCGGGACCTTTGCCTTTGGCGGGCAAGTGCTCTACTGGCAGAAGTAAAGCTGTGAGTACCGGACGTGAGTCGTGCTTCGGTAGCTATGATAGTAGAGCACTTGCCCGCGAAAGGTAAAGGTCCCGAGTTGGAGTTTCGGTCGGGCATACAGTTTTAATCTGCCAGGAAGTTTCAATTTGCGCACACTCCGCTGCAGAGTGAAAATCTCGTTTCTGGAATAGAGATAGTGCTTTCAATCTTGATAAATCATAGAATCCGGCACTTGCTGTAATAAACTCGCAAAGACGTCGTCACAGTGCTGCTCACAATGATATATCGATATGCCAACACAGATCAACTGCGGAGTCATAGATACAACTCGCGCATTATGCACGTCTCTACCGCCCAACGTCTCTGGCGCATTTGCATCTGTGACCGCATGCACAGTCGCGCGGTAAAACAGTATAAAGGGACGAAGCGAGCACTGGAGCGGCATCTCCGGCGGTATTCCGCAAGGTTACCGCCCTTCGATTGTGCAGTTCCCGCACTAAACGAAACACTAGGGTTTCAGGTGCCAGCCAGCCAGCCAGCCAGCCGAGCAGCAGCGGTCCAGCCGTGCAGCAGCAGCAGCAGCGGTCCAGCCGGCAGCAGCCAGCCAGCCCTCCCGCAGCGGCGGTCCAGCCAGCCAGCCAGCCGGCCAGCCAGGCCTCCAGCAGCAGCAGCAGCTGCGGCCCCGGCCCCGTCTGCGGCAGCAGCAGCTGTGGCGGCGTTCCTGCCAGCCGTCGTCGGCGTCAGCGTCAGGGCCAGCAGCTCGGGACTCTGGTCCTCCTCCGTCTTCTTTCGTCTCCGTCTTCGTCTCTGTCTGTTCCCAGATTTTCGTCGTCATGTCAGCCCCTACCACCACTACGACCATACCACCACAGCCATAGTTTACACTTCCCCCTCTGCCGCCACCACCACCATTACATGGTGTGCCCAGTCTCACCCCCCTCTTTCCATCCCTCCTCTTCTTACTCTCCCTTCGCCCTCGCTCTTTGTCACCCCCTCAGCTTCTTCCTCCCGCTCCTCTCCCTCTGATCCTTTCCCCCCACTCCCCCAGCCTGTCACTGCAGCTCCAGCTAGGGTGGTGGCCCGTCGGGCCACTGCCCATGCCCCACTCTCCCCATCGCCTTCGCCATCTCCGCCGCCGCCGTCGCCGTCGCCTTCACCGTCACCGACTGCTGCGTCCACGCCGGGACCTGCCCCTTCCCGCCACCTCCCTATAGCTCCCATCCCTCATATCACCACCCACCCTTCTGCCGCCGTTAAGTGTCCTAGTGGCACCACCACCTCCTCCGCTCCAAAAAGGCCCCGTCCCGTCCTCCTTCCCCCCCCTCCAGGATGCCATGGATGTCTCTCCACCTGGCCCTGCTCCCACCGCCTCCTCCTCCACCTCCCCCCCTCTTTATACAAATACCTCCTCTCCCATCCCGATCCTTCCCTTCTTGAGGCCCAGAATCTCTCCCTCCTCCTCCGCCAATACTTCCCTGGTGCTCCCATCTCTTTCCTCACTCCCAGACGGGATTCTGTTCTCATTTCCTCCCCCAGCGCTACCCTCCATACTGACATCCTCTCCCGCCTCCCCGTCACCCGTTTTGGCCCCCATGCTTCCCTCACCCCTGCTCCTTCTCCATCCGGCCCCACCCGCCTTATACGGGTTTTCTCTGAGGACGCCCCCTCCATTGACCGTCTCCTGAAGGAGGGTGCCCTCCTCTTCCACCAGCGCTACAAGGTCGACCCTTCGTTCCTCTTCAATCCCTGCGCTGCCAGAGGTGTGTGCACTATAATGCACACCCGACAGCCGAGTGCCGCAAGGCTCCCACCTGCCCACATTGTAGACAAGTGAACTTCCTCCGGCAGTGCCCTAACCTCCAATCCCCTCCCTCTTGCAATACCTGCAGTCTCCCCCATCCCACCTACTCCCAAAAGTGTAAAGCCCGACCCCCTCCGACCACTCCTGAAATCACCGTACCTGTCCATCTGCTGGACGCCCCCACCCCTCCTGGCAATTCTCTTTGTCCCCCCCCCCCCCCCACCGCTGAGGACATCATCAGGTTCCCCACCATTGTCCTACAAAACGTCCACCCTTTCCAGCGCCCTCACACTCTCCAACAGGTCTCCCTCGCCGCCCATTCCATTTTCCACTTGAAAATGTATGCCACCTACTCCAACAACCAGGCCCATTTCCCTTTCTCCAGCCTTGACACCATTGTCTAAATCCTTGTCATGGTGCGACAGCACTGTATCATTTTCAACAACATCCGCTCCCTTCCTGCCAACAAGAACCTCTTCCTGCACACCCCTGCCACCCACCGCGTGGACGCCTTCCTCGTCAATGAAACCTTCCTCCAACCCCACCACTCCATCCACACTTCGCCATACCTCCTTCACCGTCCTGATAATCCCTTCCCGATTGCGCGTGGCAGAGTTGCCATTGGTCACACCCGCCAGATCTCTGTTCGGCTCCAACCTCTCCTTCCCGACCCCACCGAACACATGATCCTTAGTTTCTTCTTCCCCGGCCTTACCGTTACCTGCGCCACCATCTATGTCCGCCCTAACGCCCCTATTCCCTTCGACTTCCTCTCCCACGTTGACCGTACTTTCTCCTCCTACGTGATAGCCGCCGACCTCAACATCCACAGTCGTTCCGCCGCCCAGTTACGGCGGTGGCTTCAGTTCCTCTCCTCCCTGCAAGGCGACCTCATCCCCATCCCCCAGCACACCCATCCCGAATCCAACTCCACTCCTGATGTTGCCCTTTCCTCCGCCAACCTCCTTGGCCACATAACGGTGGATTTCCTGGAACTTATTGGTAGCGTCCATCTCCCTGTCCTCCTCACCGTTTTAGACGGTCGTCGCCCCCGCCCCGACCCTCGTCATGACCCTCCCCCTAAGTACATCCATGACTATTCCCATGCCAACTGGAATGCCTACCGGGATACCCTCTCCACCCAGGTTGATAGCCACCCCTTCACCTACCGTCACCCTGACAATGTAACCCATGCCGCCACCTTTCTCCAGCAAACCTTGTCTGATGCCGTGGAGGCCCACGTGCCTACTGTCGCCATCCACCCCCACCGTCCTACCTTACCCCACAGGCCGTCCTCCTCCTCCGGGAATCCCGCCATCTGTACCGTGCCTTCCTCCACACGCGTGAGCCGGACACACTACGACGCCACCAGCAACTCCAACGACACAGACATGCACCCGTTTTAATGCTACCCTACCTATCAACTCATCCAAGTTCTGGTCCGCATTCCGTCGCCTTAACGGAACTAAACTATCCCCCTACTATCCTCTTCTCCATGATGATCACCCCTTCCCTGACACCCTTAGTAAGGCCAATCACTTTGCCTCCTACCTGTCTGATGTGTTTTCCATCCGCGATGATCCGCAGTTCGATTACTCCCTCTTCCCGGATGTCTGTGATCGAACTGACACCTCTGTCCCTCCCCTAGCGCCTTGGACAACATTGCATACACAGAACTCAATGCCCCTATCACTACACAGGATCTCATTGCTACACTCTGCACCAAACGCAACACCGCTCCTGGTCACGATCGTGTCACCTATCGTCACCTTCGTGTAGCTCCTGCCTCTTTCCTCTCCACCTTGGCCAAGCTTTACAATGCAGTCCTGTCCACCAGTTACTACCCCGACCTGTGGAAAACCTGATGTTCCCTAAACCTGGCAAACCGCCGTCCGCCGTCTTTTCCTACCGTCCCATTAGCCATACCTCGGTCTTCAGCAAGGTCCTGGAATCTATCCTCACCCGCCGCATGTACCTTCATCTCCTCCAGCACCGCCTCCTTCCGGTTACCCAGTGTGGCTTTCGGCCGTCCTTCTCTTCTGACGACCTTCTCCTTCACCTCACTCATCTCCTTTCCGACCAGCTTAATTCACGTCGCTCCGCTATCTTCCTCTCCCTGGACCTCGAACGAGCTTATGACCGCGTAAGGCATTCCGGTCTCCTCTTCAAGCTCCAAACCTTCGCCCTTCCCATTAACTACGTCTGTCTGATCGGCTCCTTTCTCTCCCACCGTCCTTCCTACGTCACCATCCATAACACGGATTCCTACACCTTTTTTCCCTCCACTGGTGTGCCCCAAGGCTCCATCCTCTCCTCCCTTCTGTAACTTTTGTATATGGCGGACATGCCGCCGCCGTCACCCCCGTCCATCTTCTCCAGTTTGCCGATGACACCGCCTTCCTTGCCCTTGCCCCCACCCTGCAGCGCTCCCAACACCTTCTCCAATCCCACCTTGACTGGTTCACCGCTTGGTGTAACCAGTGGTTGCTCAAGGTCAATCCCTCCAAAACCCAGGCGATCATTGTACGCAAAACCACCCCTTCCTTCCGCCTCCTTGATTTCTATCTCACCATCTATGGCCGTCCTATCGCCCTCACTCTCACACTCAAGTACCTTGGCGTCACCCTCGACCGTCGCCTCTCCTGGACCCCCCATCTCCGGACAATTCAAGCCAAGCCACACTTCCGACTCTGTATCCTCAAGCTCCTTTCGGGCCGTACGTGAGGTCTGGACCCCTCTACCATCCTCCACACCTATAAATCCCTTATACGCCCTATCCTTTGCTACACCAATCCAGCCTGGATCTCCACCCCCTACCTTTTATAAACCCCTTCAAATCCTTGAACGCCATGCTCTCCACCTCACCTATCACATCCGTCTCCCCTCCCCCACGCAGATCCTGTACAATATCATCCCTTTCCCCCACCTCCTCATTTTCCTTGAGAGGATACGGATCCTGTACACCTCCCACAAACTCGACCCTCCTTACCCGCTTGTCTCGCCCATCCTCTCCCACCCCCTCCCGAAGCTGCGCCTGTATTCCCACGTCCCACCCGGTCTCCATCTCTCCACCCTCCTTACACTCTCCCAAGGTGACTTCCGCAGGCTCCCCCTCCCTGATGATGTCCTCCTCCCCTCCATCTACCCCTCCTATCAACTTTGATCCTACCCACCCACACTTCCTGTGTCCTCTCCTCTTGGCACCCTCCTTCCCTTCTCTTTCCTTTTCCCCCGCCCCTTTCCTCCACCCCTTTCCCCTAGGGTTCCCCCCTGTTCTCCCTTCCCCCTATCTCCCCTGCCCATGGCATCGTTTCTCCGCTTCCCTCTCCCTCTTCCACCCCTCCCTCCCTCCTCCTCTCTTGGCAGGTCCCCGGACTGTGTCCAAGCGTCTGAACAACTTTTATCTTGGGCTCTAAGCCCGTGAACGGCTCCATGTATTTTAAAAAGGGTTTGTCTCCGTTTACATGTCCACCGCCTTTTTTTCTCTCACATTGTCTTCGTTTGTATCTTGTATGTTTCTCTGCGGCCGAAGAGCGGCGTAGTATGCTGCTGCTGGCCTGCCTGTAAACAGGTTTGAAAATAACAATAAAGAAAAAAAAATCACTGGAGCGGCAGTCTTACGGCTCACTCTGAAGATGGCTGAACGTTACACAGCCAAAATATTAGAAGAAGAAGGAGATTTCTTGCGGCTGCACACCCGAAACTTAATGGAACATGACTTTCACACTTCGTTGACAATCCAGCAACCGTGTACCCATATATATCCCATGGGTCTGTCCACCTAATTACGGGCAATATGTTACATATTTTATTGTAGGGTCAACTGCCAAACTTTGACCAACTGCCGAATCTCTGCTGGATTTGTCTACAGTTCTCTAGCGTTGCAACTTCTCTGTACAGTTTCCAGTGACCTGAAACCAAACTTTTAAAGAAAGAATTGGAAAATTAGTAATAATTCACTTCTCAGCACAGTAATTCGAAACAAATCATTCTGTACATTATTTACAGGTCATGTGTAATACGTGGTACATCAGGACTCTATGAAGCAAAAGTAATCGTAGCCCACGTACCAGTAGCTAAAATAATCAAATGTGTAAAATGTTTATTTATCGCTCTGTATTGAAATTATGTAGAATTTTGGGTTAGGATACATCAATTAACAGAAATCAGAACATGTCTACGTTGTTTATTTATTCCTTCGAGGCTTTTTGTAAACTAGAAAGTACAGTACATAAAAATGTTGAAGATACAATTACTTCAGAAACTAAACTGTGCACTACAGTGTTCATTATACTTTCTTATATAATAATATACATGATTACGTATATATGAAGATTACTGAAAGAATATTTGCTTCCATACTGTAAACTGTGGCAAGTTTTGTGGAAAGTTTTGAAGCAAGTCCTTTTCTGAAATGAAATACAGCAACTCATCACAAGTCTGGAATTTTACAAACTTATGAGTACAACAATCTTGTATTCTACATCTCCGCTGAAGTGCCAAAGAAATTGGTATAGGCATGTGTATTCAAAGACAGAGATATGTAAACAGGCAGATAGGGCGTTGCGGTCGACAACTCCTATACAAGACAAGTGTCTGAAGCAGTTGTTAGATCAGTTTCTGCTGCTGCAATGCCATTTTACTATGATTTCAGTGAGTTTGAACGTGGTAGTTGGAGCACGAGGGCGTACGTCCATTTCACGAGTGTACCGTGAATATCAGGAATCCGGCAAGACGTCAGATCTCCGACATCGCTGCCGCCGGAAAATGATCGTCCAAGAGCTGGACCAACGATGACTGAAGAGAATCGTTCAACGTGACACAAGTGCAACCCTTCCGCAAATTAATGCAGATCTCAGTGCTAGGCCATCAACTAATGTCAGCGTGTGAACCATTCAACGAAACATCATCGATATGGGATGTCGGAGACGAAAGGCCACTCGTGTACCCTTGATGACTGCATGACACAAAGCTTTAGACCTCGCTTGGGCACGTCAACACCGATATTGAACTGTTGATGACTGGAAATATGTTGCCTGCTAGGACGAGTCTCGTTTCAAATTATGTCGAGCGGATGGACGTGTACGGGTATGGGGAAAACCTCATCATCAGTTCATGGACCTGCATGTCAACAGGAGACTGTTCAAGCTGGTGGACGTTCTGTAATGGTTTGGGGCGTGCGCAGTTGGAGTGATATGAGACCCATGATACGTCTAGATACGCCTCCGACAGGTAACACGTACGTAAGCATTCTGTCCGATCACCTGCATCCAGTCATGTCCATTGTGCATTGCGACGGACGTGGGCAATTCCGGAAGGCCTATGCGACACTCCACATGTCCAGAAGTGCTACAGAGCAGCTCTAGGAACACAGTTCTGAGTTTAAACTTTTCCACTGGCCACCAAACTGCCCAGACATGAACATAATCGAGCATATCGGGGATGCCTTGCAACGTTCTGCGCAGAAGAGATCTCCACCCCTCGTACTCTTACGGATTTATGGACAGCCCTGCAGGTTTCATGGCGTCAATTCCCTCCAGCACTATTTCAGATATTAGTCAAATCAACACCACGTCGCGCTACGGCACTTCTGCATGCTCGCGAGGGCGTAGACGGTATTAGACAGGTGTATCCGTCTCTTTTGATCTTGAGTGAAGATCTACATTTTTATCCCGCATCGCAAATTTCTGGCAAATGCAAATGCAATGGGTCGATGGGCTCCAGTAGCACCCCCAAAATTTCTGAATCCGTCAAATCTATGAACCACGTACACTCAACAATACAAGCATTGTTAAATTCTTAAATATTCGACATAGAGCCTACGATACTATACATTTTCTCATTTGCAGCAAATTCGATGTAGCAGACAAACTATATTTGTGTCATATCATTCACACATATGTAAAAGAAACTGATCTCATAATGTGCAAAATGTAGTCATACTGTCTGATTCTACCAAATTTTATACAATACATTTGCAAGTGCACAGATTTAGAATGACACAAGTGTTCATACTTGTTCCCGTTGGTTAACGTGATTACACCTCGTGAGTGATGTAGTTCCTGCTTCTTACCTTTCTCTTGCACGTGGCATATTCGTTCTCGCACAGCGTGCTTTTCTTAAGTGCTGCCACCTTCTGAAACTCTTAAAAATGACGAACGTGAAGCGCAGAATGTATAGTACTTATACATACAGCTGCCTGTTCAAAACATTTTTTCCGATTGTGAAAAAAATATCGCCCTGTTGTATCATATCTGATACGTGGGAACGGTAGAGGTTAAAACAGCGCCATCCACGCTCAGCCTAAAAGGAGCTTTCGAAATTATCCACTAAGTGAAAGAGAAGACTGACGTTACCGTGCAACGCTGAACAATCATGGAGAGTTCCAAACAATGCATACAGCAGAGTACAATCATAGAGGGTGTAATGGATGTATGTGCAGATATTTCTATGGTGTACTGAAAAACATTACATCCGTATTTACATCATTTACAGATTAATAATTAGAGCTGTTGGGAGTAACATATTTTTCGATTGGTTAGTACATGCGGCAGGAACAAGCCAGTCATGTTTACTTTTCCTTGGGTGGCAGGTCAAGTGCTGAACTGCGGACAGGTGGGAACCAAAAGGCTAGGTCTGCCTGACAGCATAGTCCACTTCACGGTGCAGTTACGACTTCACAGAAAACATCAGCTCTCAAAGTTTGTAACATGTTTGTTGGAAGACTGTTTAATGAACACATAAAACCATCAGCACACTGATGTGTGTACATCTTCAGGTAGCACATATAAAAATATCTGCATTTATACCAGCTACACCTTGTATAACTCCATGTAAGGATTTCTTCTTCTTTTTTGGCCTTTTCCCGTATTGTCCCATTGTTGGCGAGTTAATCTTCACTTGTAAATGTTATACTGAATGGCCTTATGTCCCATTTGTCAGCGTCTAGTGTTATCCCATGTCAAAGAGTGAGAAAGTTTTCGAAGTGTTTTGCAAATGATATCACTGAGGCGGGTCGTGTCTACCAGTGCAGTGTTTACGTAGTCTCATGTGGGAAATCGCCTAAAAATCACATCCACGCTGGCCGAGACCAGCCTTCGTAGTTAATCCGCTTGGCAGATCCGATCTCTGAACTCCAGAAGCCGCGCGCTAGCGGGCGTGACTAACTAGACAGTTCACACTCTCGTAAGGAATCATTAACATTTCATTATGTTCTCTACACAGATTTAATTACATTTGATTGTTCTATTAATTTTTGGACATCTACTGTCCTATGGAAGAATAAACAAGGAACTGAAATTTCCTGGCAGATTAAAACAGTGTGACGGATCGAGACTCGAACTCGGGACCTTTGCCTTTCCCGGGGCAAGTGCTCTACCAACTGAGCTACCCAAGCACGACTCACGCCCCGTCCTCACAGCCTTACTGGTAGGTAACGAGCTACTGGCAGAAGTAAGGCTGTGAGGACGGGGCGTGAGTCGTGCTTGGGTAGCTTAGTTGGTAGAGCAGTTGCCCGCGAAAGGCAAAGGTTCCGAGTTCGAGTCTCGATCCAGCACACAGTTTTAATCTGCCAGGAAGTTTCATATCAGCGCACACTCCGCTGCAGAGTGAAAATCTCATTCTGGAAACTAGGAACTGACTAGTGGTATTCTGCACTAACTTCCCACATGTCATGCACCTTTCTGCTGTATCCTGTTTCGTAAATAGGATGGCATCGGAAAAGGTAAACACGGCGGCCACCTGCGTTATTCTCAGGCCAGTTTGTGGGTAAGACCTCCTCTTCTGTCACCCGTCCAAACTGAAAAATAAGAAAAAGAAAGAAATTGAACTTATGGAATTATTGGTCCGGAGACCCTATCTAGGATTATTAGGGCGCCTGGTGCAAGTCTTTCTATGTGACTGAACTTTTTCGGTTTGCAGTTTGAATACGAGATGATATGATTTGTACAATATAAGTACGCAGCTCTAGAGCGAACAAAATCTCCGATTCAGCCAGGAATAGCATGTGCGACCAACCGCGATCTAGAGTCAGTAGCGCTGACCACTAATTACGAAGTGCAGACTCCTTCCCCAGTGTCTAAAGCAACAGAAACGCGGCATTGCATTTCATGAGCACCCAGTTTAACGGCCGCAACCAAGGGAAGTACGTAGCTGCCACACTGTTACTAGCAGTGACAATTTCCGAAGCGAAGCATGTTCAAGAACAGAGGGGTGGTTGCGGAGTAGGAATCACAAAAATCGATAGCAGACCTATTTTATGACCTCTCTGAGCCGTCAGTAGAGCATGTAATAGTTCCTGCTTTTATTTTCCGAGGCGCAAATGATCACGGGGTAACCCTACGCCCTTCATTATCGTTACGGACATTACCGACTGAAACAGAGCGTGAAATTAAAACTGTTTGCTCTCCGAACGTTTCCCCTGTTTATGTAACGAAGAAACGATGTCAAGCAAAATGCTACCCTGGATAGGTCTGTGGAATCGAAGTTCAAGTGTTCCACGTTACATGGATCGAAATATCATAACAGCAAGGAACATGTCTTATTTCCTTCAGATACATTTAAATACACAACTCTTTACAGCAGCCCTTGAAGTATTATGGTCTAATAAAAAGAGATGGTGCATGGTCTACTGGCTCTCGACGTTACCTCTGTATTGTGGGTTCAGGGCTCGAATCCCGGCCGAATCGGAGAATTTCCTTGCTTTTGGACCTGGTGTTCATTTTTATTGACGTTCATGTCGTTGCAGTAGAGTGAAATTGAAATACTTGCACCAGGTCGCGAATAACTGGAAGACCTCCAGCCAATAACGCTATACAATCATTTCAATCAGGCTAACAAAGAAACATCTTTTCTCCTCGGAACACCAAATACGCACCTGTTTTTCTTAATTCACGTAGCACAGTCTCTGCAAACGTCTGAAGTTAAGAAATATCAGTAAACGAAAGAAATTAAGTCTAACTTGAAAGCACCGATCCCTAGACGCAATTAGGAGCCAGTAATCAGGTATTGCAATTAGCTTGGTGAGGGAATCAGTTGTCATATATTAATCATCTGACAAACTATTCGAGGCCCATAGGAAGCGTATCTTTCTTTTTCATTGTGAACTGGTAATTGCTAGGTATTTACGAGCAGCTATCCTTACGTGGACCACAATAAAATTAATGTGGTCACTGAATAATATACCTTGTAGCTTGGAAATAAATAACAGTATTAGTTGCTGCTTTATTTTCTAATACCAAGATAAGTTTAAACCACCAAGACCATTTTAATGAGGTTATTAACCTAGCGTCGTTGAGGTGGATAGACGGACCTCCAGGAGACTAAACTCTTTTTTTAATTGAAGAAGGCGGTTATCTACCACGTGACTAGTTTTCTGCAACCTACCATGAAAACGTCGATTACCTCTACATTTCAGACACACATTTGCACCGTATGTCCTTAGTTTTTTGTTGGAGTTACAGCTGTGTATTCCTCTACAGTTTTTGCCCTCTAGTACTACGGAAGCACCCTAATGTCTCTATACATGTCCTATCATCGTGTCCTTTCTTCTTGTCAGTGGTTTCCATAAGTTCCTTTCGTCACCAATTCTGCGGAGAACCTCCTCATGCCTCATCCTAACAGTCCAAATAATTTTCAACATGCCTTTATTGCAATACGCCTTATACTCTTCCATTTTCTTCACACAGTCCACGATAATCTCTGTACTTGAATTTTCAGAAATGTATGTCTCAAATTAACTGATACTTGTACACGTGTATTAACCATGAATGCCCTGTCTGTCTGTGCTTTTGCGCTTTTTATGTTCTCCTTACTACGTTCGTATAATGTTATTTTGCTTCAAAGGTAGCAGAATTCCTTAACCTCTTCTACTTGTCATCAAGTCTGATTTTACGTTTCTCGTTAAACTCAATTCCGCTACTTCACACTATTTTTGTCTTTCTTCAGATTATTCTCAATCCTTGTGCTATACTCATTAGGCTGTTAATGTAGCGAGATGAGGTTACAATATTTAACATGATGTTCAGTGTGACTGTAGAGAAGACCACACTGTTGATAATATGCTTCAATGCCGACTGTGCATAGCCTGCTGCACAGAATAAGATCTTCATCAACGAACAGAAAATGCATTGCAAATAGCCAAGTTTGGGCGAAGGTAATATGGTCATAAATGTGTATAACATCTATGTTTTTGATTCGAGAATAAACTAAATACTCACTAGACTATTCGCTTTATTTAACCAGACCTGAACTACTACTTCACTTTCACTGAAGATAACAATTTCATTAGGGAATCTTATAACTGACATTCTTTCACATTGAATATTATTCGCACACTTCAACCGTACTTTTATTTCCATCATTGATTCTTTGTGTATAAAGTGAATAGTATGGGCTGAACTGTATTACACCCTTTCTAATCAGTGCACTTCATTCCGGGTTTTCCATTGTTCTTGTTCCATCTCGGTTCTCGTAAATGCTGTATGTTACCTGTTGTTTTAAAGCTAACTCGTATTTTTCTCATAATATCGACAATTTTGCGGCACATCACATAGCTGAACTCTTTTTCGAGACTGGCCTTTTTCTCGATTTTTCTCAAGTCTTGCTTCCGTTATTAACCTCTCCGATGCCTTTACCTTTTCTAAAGCCAAACAGATCGTCATCTAACAGGTGACCAATTACTTTCCTCCAGTGGTGTGTTTCTCCCAAATGAATATGTTCTTACGACAAGCAACTCTTACATGCTGTAATTTCACATTTTAGTTCACATTGGGAGCTACCACTTACTGCAGT
This sequence comes from Schistocerca gregaria, assembly GCF_023897955.1. Classification (NCBI taxonomy): domain Eukaryota; kingdom Metazoa; phylum Arthropoda; class Insecta; order Orthoptera; family Acrididae; genus Schistocerca; species Schistocerca gregaria. The sequence continues at coordinate 59,867,528 of NC_064926.1, read as the reverse complement.
GAACTTTTCTTAATCCTGCTGTCGATAGTAGTGTGACACAGTAAATCGTACCCCTCGCGCTCGCCGGTTCTCTGGAACTTTCGTAGCTGAGCGCGCCAGCAGTGGAATTGTCCAGCTTGTTGTATTTTCAACAATATCTACGCGCTACCGGTCACATGATAGTAAGACGGGCAGGGAGTCGTTGTTAAGGCTGCATGTGGAACGGTCGTCTGTACATGCGCCACACCACAAATTATTTGAATGTTTACTAAGGCCTTGAAATATTAGTTCGGAAGGGAGGGTCACACAGGTTATTGAGGTCACACACGTTATGCATCAAGCAGAAGAAAAATCAGGCCAAAAGCACTGACGAGCTCTACTTTACTGCATGAAATGCGGCTGTGAGTGACTTTGCAATACAAAGCGATAATATGAAATTAGGATGAGAAAAGTGGCAACTCAAAATAAATGACGAGATGATAAGGAAAATACGTAACACGAAGAAGAAAACTCGTGTGGTAGGAATAATCATGAATGATTCTTTATCTGTTCCAACAAGCAATCTTGACAGCAAACTATAGAATTAGGATCACTGGTCACAATGTAATGCTCAAATTAATAAAAACAGGACCAAGACAGTGAATTCTTTGACTTACTCACATATCAAGTGAACCCGCCACCTGCAAAGGTCAGAGTTACCTCATTTCAAATACAGTGATTTAGTGTAATACTAATCCACGCAGGTCCATCGAATTCTATTACACTACACTGCATTTTCACAGAGTCAGGATATCATCTGCAATAGCTCAAGCCACGCAAACAGCCTTCTTTCCACAGTCAGAACGTTCTGATTTTAGTATAGGTAAATGAGTGCAGATCACATTTTAAAAAATTAGTCCGTTTTGATGAGAAGCTACTATAAACTATAGTATATAGAGAGTGAGTCATAAATGAGGAAAAATATGTCGAGGACTGCATGCTGCTACGCATAACACGTGACGCACCGTTGTTAAATTCGTTCTCCTCGGTGTACTGTGTACGTAAAACAAAAACACGTGTTAATCATTGAACGAGATATCGACGAGCCTCACGATCACGACATGTCATTCACCCATAGATGCAACACTTGACACACTAAAGATCTGATGTGTATCTGCCAGCGTTTGAATGATACGAGAAAGAATAAATCCCATCGAAATGTATGTGAAATTGTATCAGAACTTGTGAATCACACGTTGCCGGCGGTAACGGAATGTACAGTCCCATGTTAGGCAATGTGTGTCCTGTAAGCGGAAAGAGTGGTCAACGTAGGAAGTAAAACCGCGGCGTGCATGACGTGTTTTCAACACATCTGCGCTGCTCGCTCTGCCGATACTCGCCGTGTCGACAGCTGCGAACGGCCGCGTCGCAATGTTACTACAGTACCATTGCAAGTTTCACAAACGAGGAATACGCTGACATCCACCTCATCTACGGGCTTGCAGATGGAAGAGCTGACGTTGCAAGGCAACTGTATCACGAGAGGTTTCCTAGCCGGCACCTTCCATCCGCAAAAACGTTTTATTCTATGGACAGGCGCTTGAGGGAGTACGGTGCATGTGTAGCACCTCCAAGATTTAGTGGTAGTGGCCGAACGTCGACGTACAGTTCGGATGACGAAGGAAAAGTGTTACAAACTGTTGCGGAGGACCGAACAGTAAGCACCAGGTCTCTCGCCACTACGATCGGAATGTCAGAATCTACTGTTATGCGAGTACTCCATAGGAACCATTACCATCCCTTTCACACGCAGAAGGTACAGGCATTATTGCCGAAAGGCTACCAGAGGAGGCTGGACTTCGGCAACTTTATCCAACGGCATCAGACCCACGAACAGCAATTTTCACGAACAATACTGTTCACCGACGAAGTCAATTTCACGAAGGAGGATATAGTGAATTCGCATAATTGTCACGAGTAGGCGGAAGAAAACCCCCACAGCACAGTGATACGAGGGTACCAACAACGATGCGGTGTCAATATCTGGTGTGGTATTATTGATCACCATCTCACAGGGCCACATGTGCTACCACAAAGGCTTACAGGGGAGTGCTATCTGCGTTTCCTGGATGCTGCAATACCGGAATTGTTGGAAGACGTTAGTTTGGCCTCTCTTATGAAACCGTGGTACTTGAATGATGGTGCCCCCGCTCACTTCAGTGGCACGGTGAGACGCCACCTGGACAGTGCCTTCCCTTCGAAATGGATCGGTCGTGGAGGCACTGTAGCATGGCCAGCAAGATCGCCAGACATGAATCCACTGGATTACTTTTTGTGGGGACATCTGAAATCTGTGATTTATGAAGGAGAGGTTGTTGATGTCAACACCCTTCAACGCAGAATTCAACATGCCTGTGATATTACGCAAAGAGATACAGACATGGTGGATCATGTTCAGCAATCTGTGACGGTACGTCACATAAATATTGACATTTTTAGCGATTGTAAATCGTAGTTTACGTATTTTATGAATATAATTAGCGTAAAAGATACAGTTAACGTTGTGGAAACAACTGATATGCAGCGATAGCATCTTTATTTAATGTCTATGAAAATAAAAAAGGATCAAAGAGACGCGATTGTACGGCCGAGGAGGAAGGACGTATTTGGTGAGACACACACTGTTTTGTTTCGCTATACGGAAGGCAGCCGTTGAGCAGTTACACATATTTTATGTAAGTTATTCATATTCATTGCCAAAATAATCTTGTTATTATTATTATAAAATGAATTTCTTTGTAATAGTTGTCACCTCAAATGCTCGCAGTGGCAAATTATTTTTAATAAGCATTTTTTCAGTAATTTGCGCTGCGAGAAGCTCATCTTCCGATGCAGCATATGGGCGGACATTACGCGCCGAAGTGTTAATTTATTTTTCAGAGTGTTAACAGTAACTGTAAATGCGAGAGATTTCGTTATAAGAACGTTTTTAAATTGCAACAGATAATTAATTTACGTTAAAGTTCATGTTTTAAACCATACAGAGTCCATGATTTCAGTAAGTTTTATCTTGCCCGCTCCACGGCAACAATCGAAATTCTCTCAAGCCTTGCTTTGCAATCAATAAATATAAATTAACAAAATTACATCCAATTCAGTTAACGGCAACTATATTTTAGTCATCACGTTCAAAATCTAAAGTTGGTACATGAATAACTGAGGCCCTTCAAGAACCCGTTTCATATTTACTTAAGTGCGTAAATAAAAGTGATAAGAAAAGATAATATCCCTGAAGTAAGAAGCATGCTAATAAAAATAAAATTATATACAAAATAAATATATAATAATTTTTTGTATACGACGTCACAAATCCTTTCTGCGAAGAGTTCAACTTTGCCACACACACTGAGGCCGTCATTTCGAACAGTACTTATAAACCGCCACTGCAGCTTCGGGTCATTTGTTTTCTTGTTATTTCCGATTTATACAGCTGTGGTATTATGTATTCTGCATCTATGTACTTGTTTCTTAAAACTACGTCTTGGATACAAAAACCAAGTTATAAAACATGTATGTGCAGTAGTGCAGCCCCTCCTCACGTTACTTTCCCTACGCCAACTAGCCACGATACATAATACCGGCCAGCGTCCCGGTACGAGTTAGATGCCGGCCGGGATGGCCGGGCGGTTCTAGGCGCCACAGTCTGGAACTGCCTGACCGCTACGGCCGCAGGTTCGAATCCCTCTTGGCGCATGGATGTGTGTGATGTCCTTAGGTTAGTTAGGTTTAAGTAGTTCTAAGTTCTAGGAGACTGATGACCTCCGAAGTTAAGTCCCATAGTGCTCAGAGCCCTCTGAACCATTTTTGAACGAGTTAGATGTGAGCGCTGTCATTGCTCGCAGTGTCAAGTAGACCGTTGCTGACGCCGCATGCCTCGCCTTCTCGTGAGTGGCTAGACTACATAGAACACTCTCATGTTGTGCTGTGTTGCCGATCTGGCATGGAATGCAAACACACAGCAACAGAACGTACCAGCGTGACTTCAAACATATTGTTACAGGAAATGTTCAAAATGTCCTCCGTTAGCGAGGATACATGCATCCACCCTCCGCCTCATTGAATCCCTGATGCGCTGATGCAGCCCTGGAAAATAGCGTATTGTATCACAGCCGTCCACAATACGAGCACGAAGAGTCTCTACATTTGGTACCGGGGTTGTGTAGGCAAGAGCTTTCAAATTCCCCCATAAATGAAAGTCAATAGGGTTGAGGTCAGGAGAGCGTGGAGGCCATGGAATTGGTCCGCCTCTACCAACCCATCGGTCACCGAATCTGTTGTTGAGAAGCGTACGAACACTTCGACTGAAATGTGCAGCAGCTCCATCGTGCATGAACCACATGTTGTGTCGTACTTGTAAAGGCACATGTTCTAGCAGCACAGGTAGAGTATCCCGTATGAAATCATGCCGGTGAATCGAGGAAGTACAGTACATACTGAAGAAACTAAAATAAGCTCTAACATGGAAATTAACCGTTTCCGGACACATGTCCACATAACATCTTTTCTTTTTTTGTGTGTGAGGAATGTTTCCTGAAAGTTTGGCCCTACCTTTTTGTAACACCCTGTATAGACTAGTAACAATATCATGGGCACGGAGCCGGACGAAGTGGCCGTGCGGTTCTAGGCGCTGCAGTCTGGAACCGCGAGACCGCTACGGTCGCATGTTCGAATCTTGCCTCGGGTGTGGATGTGTGTGATGTCCTTAGGTTAGTTAGGTTTCACTAGTTCTAAGTTCAGAATGGTTCAAATGCCTCTGAGCGCTATGGGACTTAACATCTGCGGTCATCAGTCCCCTAGAACTTGGAACTACTTAAACCTAACTAACCTAAGACATCACACACATCCATGCCCGAGGCAGGATTCGAGCCTGCGACCGTAGCAGTCGCGCGGTTCCGGACTGAGAGCCTAGAACCGCTTGACCACCGCGGCCGGCCAGTTCTAAATTCTAGGGGACTAATGACCTCAGAACTTGAGTCCCACAGTGCTCAGAGCCATTTGAAGCAAGCCATGGGCGCGGAACTTGCTGTTCCCTAAACTACTGAAAGAAAATTGAAATGATAGAGAAGTACTTTCTTTAAAGAAATTCGTTTGCTTATGATAGAAGTGTTAGCTGACATCTGTTATCTTGAAATTTTACTAGAGGCCTTCAGAAAGAATGCTACATGTTATTACGGTAGACCACGAACTTTTATACAGTACTGCACTGCGGTATACTTCAAAGCGATACAGGTACATGACACTTTTTTAAGATAGTTACCACGTCTTGGTCAACAACATTCTAAACGTCCTACCAGTCATTCAATTCCTCGAGAGTATAAATTCATTCCTTGGCCGCAGAGTCGTGCGAGCACCGCTGTGTGAACTTCCTTATCTTTCCATCCAAATGTCGTTATTTGATTGCCTAGAAATAGTCATTTATCGTCGATGTTAACGCTCTCATCATGAGCCACGTCTTTGTGATCTTGGTAAAATTCTTTGCACCATTTCACAAAGACTAGACGTGACATTTCATTTGGTCGATACACCGTCAGAATTTCGTGATGAATACGTTTCCAATGTAGATGTTTTGCCGACAGGACCTGTACTGTTCGACGTAATCTTACCTTAAAGTACATTTCCAGTTGGCTCGCCATTTCAATCGCACGGTTTGGCATACCTGTTATCCGTAGGGCAGAACTGTGTCTGTAGGGAATGGACAACGCGTTCTCTTTGATGACAATGCGCAACCCTGTTGCTCACTAGTTTTAACGTGGGGTGACGTGTTCAACTTACTTTCTAAAGTCCCTACGTAACAAGATAAAATTCAGGAAATATAGTAAATAATATTTCATAATATTTCATTGATTTTTATTAATGCTTAGCATGTTTGTCTCTGCACATCATTCTTATACATGCGCAGTCGGTTTCCGATTTGGCTAGGTGGACTATAATGATCAGATGTTATATTTACAGCATTCTGCTCTGGAAGCCACAGACAGATCTCATCTCATTCAGTTCCAGTTCTCCTGTTGTCCAGACAACAGTACTACGTTTTTGTCAAAGTACTTAACGTGGTTGCACAACTGTCAAGTACCCATTTCCTTGCAACACAGGTATGTGCATTTTAAATGTAGCTGAGGAAAATGGAAACATAGAAAAGGAAAACAGAACCATGCAATTCACGTGAGATAACTAGCCAGACAGCTTACAATCTTAGCTTAGTGCCAAAAATAGTACTCGAAAATTCTCTTGGTAGGGGATGCTGTTAAGATTCATCAAACCATTCCCATTATAGATCTCTTTGTTCTATTGAATTTAATATGACATTAAATATGAATATTGGTCACTTACGGCAGTTTTAATAATTACTGCTGTTTAGCTCTTATGTCCGAACAACAGCTTACACGACAAACAAGTAGTACAGCCCAAACAAGTGGTCTAGAACATTTTCCTTGATCTCACATCATTCTTCGATAGTATCACATTCATCATTATTATTCGTTAATTTTCTCCGTTATATTGTTGTACTTGTTTCTTGTCCGCCGAACATTCTCATTAATACTATTCGTCACTTATATCTCCTTATACCTATCGTCGAAAGAAACATTTATAATCATACTTCGTTACCATCACAGTAATTCAGCCTTTTTCTGATAATTGCTCACAATTTCAATCTTAATGATACATGTTAATAAAACTGACTTCTTATAAATGATGTTAATTATTTTACTGCTGTTACTGTTTTGCTACACAATTTTTATCTTCGAAATAAATATCTATCGCTGGCTTCTTAATTAAAACAGTGGCATAAAGCGTTTTGTTTGAATTTATATGCACCTGTAGTAGGAAATATTACATACAACTTCTTACTGGTGTATGATTCATATCAAGATTTAAGCGAGTATTTCATTATGTTTCCTGATGTAAATATTAGAATATTACGTCACCAGATACTATGTATGGCTACACACAGCTAGCATTAAGTACACTACGTCATCAAAAGTATCCGGACACTGCGAAAACAAGCGATTTTCATATTACGTGAATTGTGCTGCCACTTACTGCCAGTTACTCCACATCAGGGACCTCAGTATTCATTAGACATCCTGAGCGAGCAGAATGGGGCGCTCCACGTAACTCACGGATTGCGAACGTGATCAGTTGATTGGGTGTCACTAAGATTTCCACACTCCCAAACATCCCCAGGTCCACTGTTTCCGGTGTGATAGTGAAGTGGAAACGTGAAGGGCCACGTACATCACAAAAGCGTACAGGACGGCCTCGTCTGCTGACTGACAAGAGAAAGCCGACAGTTGAAGAGGGTCGTAATGTCTAATAGACACACATCTATCCAGACCATCACAGAGGAATTCCAACCTGCATCAGGATCCATTGCAAGTAAGTTAGGCGGGAGGTGAGAAAAGTTGGATTTCATGGTTATGCGGCTGCTCATAAGCCACAAATCACGCCGGTAAATGACAAACGACACCTCGCTTCGTGTAAGGAGCATAAACATTGGACGATTGAAATGTGCAAAAACGTTGTGTGGAGTGACGAATCATGATAAACAATGTGGCGATTAGATGGCAGGTTGTGGGTATGGCGAAAGCCCGGTGAACGTCATCTGTCAGCGTATGTAGTGCCAACAGTAAAAGTCGGAGTCGATGAAGTTTCAGTGTGTTCGTGCTTTTCATGGAGGGGCGCCTGCATCCATAGTTGCTTTGCGTGCGACTATCACTGCACAGGCCTACATTCATTGATGTTTCAAGCATCTTCTTGCTCCCCACTGTTGAAGAGCAATTGTGGAATGGCGATTGCATCTTTCAACACGATCGAGCACCTGTTCATAATGCACGGCCTGTGGCGGAGTGGTTACACGACAATAACGCCCCTGTAATAGACGGGCCTGCACAGAGTCCTGCTCTGAATCCTACAGAACACCTCTGGGATGTTTTGGAACGCCGACTTCGAGCCAGGCCTCACCGACCGACATCGATACCTCTCGGCAATGCACCATTCCTTGAAGAGTGGGCTTCCATTCCCCAAGAAACCTTCCAACACTTGATTGCACGTGTACCTGCGAGAGTGGAAGCTGTCATAAAGGCTAAGGATATCATTACAACTAACGTACATAACGGATGTCTGTGTGAGAGACTCAATAGGTACTGACGACTGGCTGAGGTTACACAAATAAAAGAAAAATTAAAAAAGGTTGAATTATGTTCATGTTTACCTCGTGTTACAGCTCTCCTCTTTATGGCAGTCTTCTTCGCTGTGCTACACAAAGATTCGTGCCCATATCCAGCTTTGATTAAAGGAAAGCAGAAAGTTGGAGGTGAATCATCTACCTGGTTGCTGAAAGAACGTACTATAAGTAAAGAAGCGAAGTTGCTGATGTACTTTTTCGGGAAACGTTTCACTTGAATATTAAGGACTACAACACCATGTATTTTAGATCTGCATGCAGGGTACCACTGGAAGAAAATCTGATTATTTCAAATTGTAAGATCATATTACAGCCTGATGATGAGATGATTATGTTTTCGTTATCAGTCACATTTATTACGATACTCTAAAGTTGAGTATCTCACTACCCGTTGTTCTAAGAAATATCAACGAATTAAGAGTGTAAACTCCGACTGCATATCTGAGCCAAAAAGAAATCTGTAGTCAGATATTGTCACCATATTTACAAATGCTTCCCTCAACTTCTGTAGAAGAACTGGGTGGTTTCAAATAAAGTGCAGCTACTCAGAGAGGTCCAGTGTTGACCACAATTATAGTACGAGAGTAAAACTTGGTAGATATGCCAATACGTTAATACGGAACCAATAACCTCTGGAAAAAATTAGTTTCAATTTTGGCGACCAGGTGCAAATCTGCCGCTGTACACTATTTTCACCAGGAGGTTATAATTAATGTTCAGCTATTCACAGAGTTCATGCATGTGCTATAATTATCATATGGCAGCAAAAATTGGTTGATATGTCAGTGAACTAATGTGGAATGGATTTACACTGAAAATAAAATTTGTTCCAATTATGCCCCCCAAGTGCAAGTCTGGCTCTGTCAGCATCTCGTCTACATCTCCAGTCCACATATTAAATAACTTATGTAAGCAGTAATTAATAATAAAATCAATGATATGTCACTTGTTTGACTTTTTCTGCCCAAGTCCAGTTCCACAACATTATGACAGCATTAAATTTGGTCCATAATTATTTGAAGCACTGAAAATCAATTTTTTCTTGCCCCTGGAAGCTGTCACATAGGGAACCCGCATGTGGCAGTATACTATCGTTTTAGCCATGTACATATACTTTTTTGTTAATTTTTTAAATTGAGGCTTTCCTCAATAAAGAGGTTTCTTTGCACTCAGAACTGCAATAAGTTTCCAAAAATTATCTGACGATTTGATATAAAAGTGTAAAGTCGTCATCTTACCTCTCTTTCTCATACTTTTATCAGTGACAATATATAACTACATCAATACCGTATGCAACATTTCTACCTATTGTTTTATTATGGAAGCGCCTAAAGCGCTGCATTCTGATCCCTACCTTTTGTTATTTTTAGCAAATTGGAATACATGAAACTTTTTGCCTCGCAGACCCCCGCCATTTGCAATTCCTATTAAATGAATGCGCTATACCGATAGCATTTCATTTAATTAACTGACTGTTATTATTTGGAGAAATAATTAATCACACCATACGATGAAAATGTTTCTCTGTTATATAGTGATCTATGAAATAGTTGTTTCAGAACTGTAGCATATATTCTGTGATGGCCAAACGAACGAGCCTTATTGTGGCTCTGTTATTCAATGTGTCCTAACCTCCTTTATTTGATGATGATGTCCGCGTATTATTCTCAACTGCTTACGGAAACAAATTTTGTGTACATTAACGGTCTCAGATAAAACAATGCTTGCAATATCTATACTTCCATGGGCGCTGGTACAAAGCAGTAAGTATAGTGGTCGAAAAATTTACAATAACGTTTGAAAGTTCATTTAGTACGTACCAGTGTATCACTGTTTTGATTAATTCAGGAAATGTTACTGAAGATCTCCCCACTGTGTGCCAAAACTTTATCCTGTTATTGAAACGTAATATAATAAAATAATGAAGGGAGATACTTCAAAACTTATTACGATGAGTACCACACAAGTATCAGTAAGTAACTCTTCAGAATGTCCCTCCATAGAGTTCAACCTTGTGTATCATCTTCGTCTCACCAAATCGTTTCATTGTCATCTATGCGTCATGGAGCCAGATAGTTATCAGCCGTCGTTTTCTCTCAATTTCTCACCCCAGCGTCAGCTTGGTGATATTATTTCTCACAGTCTGATTACAGATGCTCACCGGTGTAATTTTCTTTGAACCATCACATCACATTTTCCTTCCTCCACTGCCGCTATCAAATGGTTCAAATGGCTCTGAGCACTATGGGACTTAATTTCTGAGATCATCTGCCTCTAGAACTTACTTAACTAACTAATCTAAGGACATCACACACATCCATGCCCGAGGCAGGATTCGAACCTGCGACAGTAGCGGTCGCGCGGGTCCAGACTGTAGCGCCTAGAACCGCTCGGCCATTCTGGCCGGCCACTGCCGCTATCCTTCTCACTTTAATGTTCCTTATCATCTTTCCTTCAGACTATTGTCGACATTCTCCAGAAAACCATTATGATGTTTTCAGCTTGCTTATACACTCCTGGAAATTGAAATAAGAACACCGTGAATTCATTGTCCCAGGAAGGGGAAACTTTATTGACACATTCCTGGGGTCAGATACATCACATGATCACACTGACAGAACCACAGGCACATAGACACAGGCAACAGAGTATGCACAATGTCGGCACTAGTACAGTGTATATCCACCTTTCGCAGCAATGCAGGCTGCTATTCTCCCATGGAGACGATCGTAGAGATGCTGGATGTAGTCCTGTGGAACGGCTTGCCATGCCATTTCCACCTGGCGCATCAGTTGGACCAGCTTTCGTGCTGGACGTGCAGACCGCGTGAGACGACGCTTCATCCAGTCCCAAACATGCTCAATCCCCCATCCGGAGATCTTGCTGGCCAGGGTAGTTGACTTACACCTTCTAGAGCTCGTTGGGTGGCACGGGATAAATGCGGACGTGCATTGTCCTGTTGGAACAGCAAGTTCCCTTGCCGGTCTAGGAATAGTAGAACGATGGGTTCGATGAAGGTTTGGATGTTCCGTGCACTATTCAGTGTCCCCTCGACGATCACCAGAGGTGTACGGCCAGTGTAGGAGATCGCTCCCCACACCATGATGCCGGGTGTTGGCCCTCTGTGCCTCGGTCGTATGCAGTCCTGATTGTGGCGCTTACCTGCACGGCGCCAAACACGCATACGACCATCATTGGCACCAAGGCAGAAGCGACTCTCATCGCTGAAGACGAAACGACTCCATTCGCCCCTCCATTCACGCCTGTCGCGACACCACTGGAGGCGGGCTGCATGACGTTGGAGCGTGAGCGGAAGACGGCCTAACGGTGTGCGGGACCGTAGCCCAGGTTCATGGAGACGGTTGAGAAAGGTCCTCGCCGATACCCCAGGAGCAACAGTGTCCCTCATTTGCTGGGAAGTGGCGGTGTGGTCCCCTACGGCACTGCGTAGGATCCTACGGTCTTGGCGTGCATCCGTGCGTCGCTGCGGTCCGGTCCCAGGTCGACGGGCACGTGCACCTTCCGCCGACCACTGGCGACAACATCGATGTACTGTGGAGACCTCACGCCCCACGTGTTGTGCAATTCGGCGGTACGTCCACCCGGCCTCCCGCATGCCCACTATACGCCCTCGCTCAAAGTCCGTCAACTGCACATACGGTTCACGTCCACGCTGTCGCGGCATGCTACCAGTGTTAAAGACTGCGATGGAGCTCCGTATGCCACGGCAAACTGGCTGACACTGACGGCGGGGATGCACAAATGCTGCACAGCTTGCGCCATTCGACGGCCAACACCGCGGTTCATGGTGTGTCTGCTGTGCCGTGCGTGTGATCATTGCTTGTACAGCCCTCTCGCAGTGTCCGGAGCAAGTATGGTGGGTCTGACACACCGGTGTCAATGTGTTCTTTTTTCCATTTCCAGGAGTGTATAGCTCTAACTGTCCAGATTTTCGCTCCATATACCAACTCTTTTAATAATTTCTAAATTTGTAGTTCTCTCTTTTCCTAAAATATACCTCAGGTAGAAATAATTCTATCCATTTCCATACAGTTTAACCAGATCATTACCAAGATATCCTGTTTGTTAGTAATTAATCTAGCAGATTATTCCTATATTATCCTGCTAGCAGATTACGTAATATAATTTGTCTCCTCTCCCTCTTTTACTCTGATGACTTGGTCGTTATCAAGTAGTAAATAGTGTAAATATGATTCACCTGCAATCTGGAACCCCATTCTCTCACATTTATTTGACCAATCCCTCTGACAAATATCTATATATATTTTCAATAGCACTGGTGACTTGGTGCAGCTCTGAAAAATGCTACTTCTTTTAAATTTCTGTAAAGCTATGTTACCAGCTTGTTTGGCGTACATTTATATTTGTACATTTTATACATTTTGAAACGTCCCTTAGAAAAATTCATGAATTACTGTGCTGATAAACCTCTTACATTATTTGCTTTTCAAACAGCTGAGCAAAACTGAACGTACTCAAACATTCACTAAAGTGACACACAATATTTTTAGCGCAACGCAATCTGACTTTCAAAAATCCCTACAAAAGAATGGCCCTGACTAACATTAACCTATACCTTTCACAAATCACCTACCTCACCAAAAATCTTCGTTACTCGAACTACTACAATACGGCGAGCGCCACTACTGCCAGCTAAATAAAAGATTCAAACTACTGAAGGCACTAACTACTGGTAGACACAGTTAGCAAAAGAAAGATTTTGATAGAGAACAAATAATGTATTTACCTTAATAGTGTTCAAAAGTCATAATATATGTATAGCAGTTCATGACATCCCGTCTTACAAATGTATTGTCTCTGATGGACACACGTCCAGTTCATCAGCTCTCAAATTTCCGCCATCTCTCTCCCCACTGCTGGCGGCTCACCTCCAACTGCGCAACGCTACGCGCTGTTCGCTGTTAACAGCCAACTGCCCAACGCTACAATGGCGAGTATTACAACAATGCCAACCAGCCACAGACTGCACACAGCACAGCCAGTGATTTTCATACAGAGCGCTACGTGGCGGCGGCGTTACCAATATAAGAATCTAAACAGCCTACTTACAATTTATCTTTATACGCTTATTGTATTATTTTAAATAATAGATTCTCCATGTCATATTTTGTAAATCGGTTTTCTTAGAATATCATTATATGACTTTTCTAGATCTATGAAAATGAATCCAACGCTTTTTGATTTTTCTCTTAACTTTTTTCTAAAATCTATCGTAATTCGAAAATGTAGTCTCTACATGATCTACTAGCTGCGAAAGCGCATTGCTCTTCTAAGGTCCCAAAATTAATTTCCAATTTGTCCTTTTATTTTCATTTAAATCCTCATTATTGAGTTTCTAACATAAAATCCTCGATCGGCCGAATAAATTTTCTAATTTCCTTTCTTAAATACAATTGTAGTATAAAATAGCTTCATTTCCTTACGTAACATTTTGTTATATAACTGTTTTACTACTTTCGCAAATTTTTACAGACGTATTTCCAAAATTCCACATTAGTACCTCCTGGTCTAGGTCATATGTCGTTCTTTGCTGTTTTTGCTACATCAAGTTGTACATTTTCTGAAATTTGGGTAACGTCACCTTCGAGCGTACTTTTTGCTACTATTACCTCTACCATCATTTAATATTTTTAGAAGTATTCGTCCTATTGCTTGTGTCAAATCGATTGTAGATTGGTTTTGGCTTATTTCGGCATACTGTTGATACTGACACATATTCTTCCCCATGTATCGTTCTTTGCTGTCCTTATCTGTTTTCTATTTCATTCTTTTTTCCTGGTAAACTGTCCCAGTTTGATGCGAGCAATCATTCAATCAATGAGCAAGTACATTCAATTTATTTCTTAAATTGCTATGTTTATTTATTCTGTCCACATTCGGCTTTCTGCTTTTGGCTCTTTTCCTGTATGCCCAGAATATCTGCTGCTATATTTTTAAACTTGATTTTTTTTTTAATTTATATATTCTTTCCGCACTTCCTTCAGACGATTCATCCAGTATCCTCTCCATTCTGGTAGCAAATAATGCTCTTATATTTTTATCCTATACGAAGCTGGTACTATAACATTTATTTTCATCGTTCTGATTCTCGTTCATTCTTGCAGCACTAATATTATTTTTTCTCAGTGTTTTGCACGACCACAAAAATTTAATTTTTAATAAGTCTTATCCATACTGGGATCTTCTATAACCTCTCAGCCACGTTGAAATTTCATGTTTGTCTTATGCCAACATATACTATTATACATTGAAGTTCTCTGGTATTCTGCTGCCAAGCACATTTACGAAAGTGTTTATGTTAAAAAAACGTGTAGGCAATTTTTGGATCACATATCTCTCAAATTTCAATCAGTCATTCTCTATTGCCATTATCTATAGCTTCTCCGTTTCTACACACTATCTTTCAAGATACCCAGATTCCTGGTCTTCCATTGATGTTCCACGTAGTCATCAATTTCTCCTTCCTGGGATTTTCTCTGTAGTCTCTCGGAGAGTTCTCCAGAAAGCATTTTGTTCTCGGTCTTTTGCATCATTCTTAGGAGCATATACATCACAACTTCCCTAGAGAATTGTGTCATTTCAACAATAACAGTACGTTCACTAACGAATTCTGTATTTTTTATTTTTTATTCCACATTTACTTCATCACAGTAGAAACTCGTGCTTTAGCCATTACTCCTTTGGATACCCCACGCCAGATGTAATTAAGAAGCTCATCTTCTCTTTATCTTCCTGCTTGGTTTCACAAGGTACAGTAACACCCATTTTCAGTTTGTCAAGTTCATTACTCTGCTATTATACCTTCCACATTCTAACATCCAAATGTCTTCTTCCTTTTTTCATCGCCAGTCTGTCGTCCAGAATTCCAATTTTTCTGAGGCATGTTGTTTCGAGTTTTAACAGCTCAGTTTTTATGTGAATGAGGAGATGGCCCACTGCACAACCCCTAACCTGAAAGTCGAGGTAATTACTCCCCAAAGTTTTCTTCCTTTAACCTGTGACGAGGTAAAATCATATGCAGTGAGCTGCTAGTTTCGGTCCACTGCGGTTATTTTATCTCCACAGTTCCCACCTACAGTACAAAAATTCTTTGTATGTTTAGTGTTTTGGGTGGTAGGCTGGACGTAATAAATGTCAGTAACATCTTATTAACGCAACACATAAAGAACAAGGTTCAACATAATGTAGATTCCAATAGGTACAACTGAAGTGGATCCTTCTAATCT
This sequence comes from Schistocerca gregaria, assembly GCF_023897955.1. Classification (NCBI taxonomy): domain Eukaryota; kingdom Metazoa; phylum Arthropoda; class Insecta; order Orthoptera; family Acrididae; genus Schistocerca; species Schistocerca gregaria. The sequence goes on along the minus strand of NC_064926.1, from coordinate 59,852,057 downwards.
GAGATGAATCTGGCAATGCTGGAGTCTCTCATGATGTGGATCGTGGCGATCTCGTAACGTAGTTTCTGGCAGTAATTTGCCGTGACAGAGGTTGTGGCGATAACAGCTAGGGCCAGGTTCCCACAGAAGAATACTTCTTCCAGGTACACTGAATCCGGGAAAGGCATGCATCATAGGAAGTGAAGGCACGGCGAGTGTTGGGTGACGAATCGGTGTGGAAGCTTTTGCGTATCTTCCATGGAAGTGCGCTGAGATACCGAGATTGGGAGAGGGCAGCGTCCAAGGGGAGCGAAGGCTCTAGGGTGATGGCTGGCGGACCGGTGTACAGCTTGTGTGAGCTCTAATTGATGGGCCTGTGGTTGCAGCCGGCATAAGCGAACTGTGTCTTGTGTATTACATGCTTTTAGACGAGCAGCGTCTTAAATACACAGCAGGGCTGAAGGATATACATGTGGTGCATGAACAGAAAAATACTCGTCGATGTAACATAGTGCCGCGATTGCAGCGCCTTCTTCACTGGTACAGACTATTTGTGTGCGACAGAAGCACCTCTGGTGCTCGAGGTTGTTGTGTCCACAGGTGTGCTTATGTTTATCCGCTGTAAGTTGATAAAGACGCGGTGTATTTTTTTCGCTCAGTGTGTGTTCGGCCTCATATGGAGAGGTGGCCGGAGCAAAGTCGCACACTGGGTGTAGGTGTGCTTCCAGAGACAGAAATCACCGGCGGTGTCGGATGTATGGCACTACCCATGCAGATTATGAAAACGGTTGTATATATATATATGTACACTGGTAGATATTTAAGTATGTCCCACATCTCTTTCTAAACCACTGCCGGCCGGAGTGGCCGAGTGGTTCTAGGCGCTTCAGTCTGGAACTGCGCGACCGCTACAGTCGCAGGTCCGAATCCTGCCCCGAGCATGGATGTGTGTGATGTCCTTAGGTTAGTTAGGTTTAAATAGTTCTAAGTTCTAGGGGACTGATGACCTCAGATGTTGAGTCCCATAGTGCTCAGAGCCATTTGAACAAAAGTGAACAGAGAGATAAGGGTCGAGGAGGTAGATAGAGGGAATGGGGGAGTTGGACAAAGAGTGTGGATGGGGGGAGGGTTGTTGTGGTGATGGAGAGAAAAAAAGATAGAGGAAAAGGACACATGAGGTTTAAATGAGCATAGAGAGGGTCATAATTACCCTCCGCCACACACCATCAGGTGGCTTGCGGAGTGTGGAAGTAGATGTAGATGTAGAATGAGATGGACAGATAATGAGGAGTAGAGAATTTGGGCAGAAAGAGTGAGTGGTGGAAGTGGAAAAAAAGTGAAGATGGAGATGAACAGAGACAGTGGTCACATATAACAGAGAGAAAGGGTGAAGGAGATGGAGAAAGAGGATATATAGGAGGTGTTTGACAAGGTTAGTAGGGATTAGACGGATAGAGAGAGACTGGCAGGAGGAGATGACCCACAAGTCTAGCATTGGGGAATAGAAGGAGAGAGAGAGAGAAGACGATCAAAGAGATAGACAGTGAAAGGGAGGTGGAGTAAGTAGGCAGAGAGAGAAGGTGCATGTTATGGACAGAGTGGAGATGAAGAAGTATACAGGCAGTGATATGGCCAAGTGGAGATGGAGCGAGAGAGTAGATGGACAGAGGGAGGGCAGGAGGAGATTGGTTGAGAGAAGAGTTTCGAAGATACAGGCAGACATTGTTGGTATAGAAAACGGATAGAGAGGAGGGGAAGGTGGTGATAGAGGGCCAGGAGGAGATGGACAGAGACTGGGGGAGCGGAGGAGGTGGTAGAGAGAGAGGGAACGGATGGACTTGTAAAAGAGTGGAATAAACACGTAGTGTACTTGCCTAGTAACAACATAAAAGCTTTCTATTTGAAGTAGCTCCTCAGGTTTTTCGCCAACGAGAGGTTGCTTCTCTGATATCATTTAACCTCGCCCCACTACTTAAGAGACTCCGTGGACAGTACTGCGTCATATTCGATAACCTTGTCGGAAAATACTATGTCAAAATATGGAACAGTTACAAGGCCTATTGTGGCCTCCTATAGGTAGTATAAGAGCGAGTTAGGGTGTCATGACACAGTCCCGTATTACTGGCACATAGGTACAGACCGTGTGTCCATGCTCGGTTAACGTTGTTTCCGCTCGTGACCCGATTACCGAGTGGTAGTTACTGAAACCGTCGGAGGCGAGTCTTCCTTTACGAGCCTTTTACTGCCGATGGAGCTCCCGCGGCAGCGTCCGGCGCCTACCGCCGCGGCGGCTCGTGAGGGCGATCTCAATCAGAGGAGCGGCCACGGGGCTGTTGCTCGCGAGATTTAGGGCGCCGGCGCCAAACGAAGCGAGCAGGGGAGAGGGCCAGAGCGCATGCGCAGGCTCGCGGCTAATGGAAGCCTAGGAGGCGGCTGGCTGCGCTGCTCGGCTCGCCTCAAGCCGCGAGCCGCGTAATGCCAAGAGCGCCTTATCTGCAGATAACCTGCCCTAATGTAGGCGCCACTCGTAAAGCGGGCTGTAAAACAAGGCGCCGGCGCGCTCGTTTCAGAGCCTCGCCGCTCTTCTCCTTCTGCACTCTGCGCGAGCGCAGGTGCTGCGCGTTCTCCACTCGGCAGCGAGTAGCTGCTCTCTCCCCACCAACTACCAACCACAAGGGGGAAAACTCGACAACAGCACTACAAACGACCAACTAATACGGTAACTCGTCACGTTTTCGCCAGTGCCTTTGTGGTGTGCGTACCTTCGGTACACACACCTTCAGATTATTCGACTTGTCGCTCTAACGAAGTAGGCGAGTGTCAGCAATATGTCTCGTGGTCTTATCGTGGCGTGTTTATCTTCTGCCGTTAGGCCAGACGATAGAAATGCCACTTGCACGCTTAGAGTAGCAGATTGACGGTGACCAACTTTAAACAGAACTTGATTCATTTTCATACACATTTATTAAAATAATAACAAGCATAAACATTACGTGACTTGATTCTGGATGGTATTTACAATTGACAATCTGAAGTCCCTTTGGTCTTCGTACGTTAATCTTATTATCACATTTCTCTGATACTTGACAAAGTGTCTTTACATTTATCTTCATGGCTATGTACAGGAATATGGTAGTCTTATTAGGCGCAGACTAAAACTTGACTATAGACTGGTACAGACAAATGCAGACTGGTGCAGACAAATGCAGACTGGTACAAAGTGACTAATCGCAGGTCTGTACACTCGTTATAATACCTCGTGCGTTCAGGTATCACTGCGCGAGTGTGATACGCGAGAAGAAAAGGTTCTACATTACCAGCAGTTTCATTGGCTGCGTTACATATTAATACGTGGATCGGCGGAAGCAGAATTTGGTCCGTCTGTAAGGCAGCGCCATCTCGTAGTGCGGAGACGGACGAGCGCTGCGCCTGTGCTGTTGTGCTTAGCGGGGCGCGCTCTAGTGGGAAAGTTGTGTACGCGCTGACTACGTGGAACTATGTACACGCACCCTTTACTGGATGCCATGTACGAGGGTGAGTCAAATGAAAACCTTAAATAGTTTTTTAAATATTATTTATTGTGCAGAAGTGGTACAAAGCTGTATCATTTTTCAACATAATCTCCCCCACGCTCAATGCAAGTACTCCAGCGCTTATAAAGTGCATAAATTCCTATAGAAAAAAATTCTTTTGGTAATCCACGCAACTACTCATGCACCGCGTGGCGTACCTCTTCATCAGAACGGAACTTCTTTCCTGCCATTGCCACTTTGAGTGATCCAGACATATGGAAATCACTTGAGGCAAGGTCTGGTGTGTATGGTGGATGAGGAAGACAGTCAAACTGAAGGTGTGTGATTGTTGCAAGTGTTGTACGGGCAGTGTGGAGTCTTGTATTGTCATGTTACAAAAGGACACCTGCTGACAGCAATCCACGTCGCTTTGATTTGATTGCAGGCCACATATGATTTTTTCGGAGACCTGCGTATGATGCACTGGTGACAGTGGTCCCTCTAGGCATGTAATGCTCCAAAATGACGCCTTTTTTGTCCCAAAAGACAGTCAGCATAACCTTCCCCGGTGATGCATCTATTCGAAACTTCTTTGATTTTTGTGATGAGGAATGACTCCATTCCTTGCTCGCTCTCTTCGTTTCCGGTGGTGGAAGTGAACCAGGTTTCGTCCCCAGTAACGATTCTTCCAAGGAAGCCATCACCTTCTCGTTCAAAGCGGCGAATAAGTTCTTCACAAGCATCAACACGTCGTTCTCTCATTTCAGGACGACGGTTCAATCCCGCGTCCGGCCATCCTGATTTAGGTTTTCCGTGATTTCCCTAAATCGCTCCAGGCAAATGTCAGGATGTTCCCTTTCAAAGGGCACGGCCGACTTCCTTCCCCATCCGCCCCTAATCCGATGAGACCGATGACCTCGCTGTCTGGTCTCCTCCCCCAAAAAACCAACCAACCATTTCAGGAGTCAGCTGCCATGGCACCCATCTAGCGGACACTTTGTGAAACTGGAGAACATCATGCACAATGTGGTGTGCTGACCCATGACTGTAAACATGCTGTAATGTCATTCAGTGTCACTCGGCTGTTTTCCTTCACTATGGCTTCAACTGCTGCAATGTTCTGTGGAGTCATAACTGGTTGTGACAGACCTGGACGAGGAGCATCTTCCACTGAAGTCACTCCATTCGTGGACTTGCTGCTGTGACAAACATACGTCACCGTTCTGAACCTTCATTCGTCGATGAATTTCAATAGGTTTCACACCTTCACTACGCAAAAACCTAATAACAGAACGCTGTTCTTCCCTGGTGCAAGACGCAAGTGGGGCGGCCATTTTTATACAGATACTGCGACGGTATGTGTGCATCTGCACTATGCTGCCCACCTACAGGCCATTATGCACGCTGTTTGTAGTACGCATACCAACTTACAGGATAACGGCGCGAAATTTCGATTTGTTATTACAAATTTAAGGTTTTCATTTGACTCACCCTCGTATAACGTAGCTCGTATTAGCAAAGTTAGACGCTGCTGCTAACATCCAGCGATATAGAGATAACGTTGCCATACCAAAGTTCCCAACGGCAGACGATACCAAAGATATCAGCGAGATCTCGGTGCAATCCGAAACGACGTATGAGAGGTGCTCCTGAATATCACCCCTCCCATGTCAGCTCTGCAGTACCCTCACGTGGAAGTCAATACAGTGCCGACCACATCCAGTTCGTGACCTCACCTCAAGAAGTCAGCATCTTAGTATGGGACCAACATGATAAAGTTCCTGAAGGACATGCCATTTTAAATGTGGGACATTGTACTGCAACAGAACAATTTGTTAATACACTCCTGGAAATAGAAAAAAGAACACATTGACACCGGTGTGTCAGACCCACCATACTTGCTCCGGACACTGCGAGAGGGCTGTACAAGCAATGATCACACGCACGGCACAGCGGACACACCAGGAACCGCGGTGTTGGCCGTCGAATGGCGCTAGCTGCGCAGCATTTGTACACCGCCGCCGTCAGTGTCAGCCAGTTTGCCGTGGCATACGGAGCTCCATCGCAGTCTCTAAGACTGGTAGCATGCCGCGACAGCGTGGACGTGAACCGTATGTGCAGTTGACGGACTTTGAGCGAGGGCGTATAGTGGGCATGCGGGAGGCCGGGTGGACGTACCGCCGAATTGCTCAACACGTGGGGCGTGAGGTCTCCACAGTACATCGATGTTGTCGCCAGTGGTCGGCGGAAGGTGCACGTGCCCGTCGACCTGGGACCGGACCGCAGCGACGCACGAATGCACGCCAAGACCGTAGGATCCTACGCAGTGCCGTAGGGGACCGCACCGCCTCTTCCCAGCAAATTAGGGACACTGTTGCTCCTGGGGTATCGGCGAGGACCATTCGCAACCGTCTCCATGAAGCTGGGCTACAGTCCCGCACACCGTTAGGCCGTCTTCCGCTCACGCCCCAACATCGTGCAGCCCGCCTCCAGTGGTGTCGCGACAGGCGTGAATGGAGGGACGAATGGAGACGTGTCGTCTTCAGCGATGAGTCGCTTCTGCCTTGGTGCCAATGATGGTCGTATGCGTGTTTGGCGCCGTGCAGATGAGAGCCACAATCAGGACTGCATACGACCGAGGCACACAGGGCCAACACCCGGCATAATCTTGTGGGGAGCGATCTCCTACACTGGCCGTACACCTCTGGTGATCGTCGAGGGGACACTGAATAGTGCACGGTACATCCAAACCGTCATCGAACCCATCGTTCTACCATTCCTAGACCGGCAAGGGAACTTGCTGTTCCAACAGGACAATGCACGTCCGCGTGTATCCCGTGCCACCCAACGTGCTCTGGAAGGTGTAAGTCAACTACCCTGGCCAGCAAGATCTCCAGATCTGTCCCCCATTGAGCATGTTTGGGACTGGATGAAGCGTCGTCTCACGCGGTCTGCACGTCCAGCACGAACGCTGATCCAACTGAGGCGCCAGGTGGAAATGGCATGGCAAGCCGTTCCACAGGACTACATCCAGCATCTCTACGATCGTCTCCATGGGAGAATAGCAGCCTGCATTGCTGCGAAAGGTGGATATACACTGTAGTAGTGCCGACATTGTGCATGCTCTGTTGCCTGTGTCTATGTGCCTGTGGTTCTGTCAGTGTGATCATGTGATTTATCTGACCCCAGGAATGTGTCAATAATGTTTCCCCTTCCTGGGACAATGAATTCACGGTGTTCTTATTTCAATTTCCAGGAGTGTATGTGCATTAAGTGATGCTTTGATACTCAGTATCAGTGGTAACTTATCGAGCAATCCTGTGACAACGAACTGCGTCAAAGTGAAGTAAATCTTTTGTTCATTTATGTAAAAAAGTGAAGTAATATTTCATGTGTTCTAGTTTAATGTGCAACGCCGTTGAATAATCAAAAAGAATCCTTCTGTTGTGGCCAGAGTATTGTAGTTTCGTCTGGCCACAGCAGAATATGTCCGCCGTTTGTGATGTGGCAAACGTCAACAAGCGTGTGTAGTTCGTTGACGTAGTTTTTTTCAAAACGTGGTTCTGACGTCAAAATCTTAAGAACTTCGAAGCTCACCAACTGTTTGGCCGGGAAGAGTCCCAAGATGGGGTGAAATCAAGAAAACTTTCCTCCACACGTCAAAACCTCTGAAAATATCTCCAGATAAGGTAAGAATTTCACTGTGGAAACATATGCACCAAGTGTGGCATCAACGTTCGATACCACACATGTTAGGGGTTGCAGTTATCGACCGCGGTCCGTCCTAGTATCGCTGGACCCGCAAGTCGAGACTAGCGCCGCTCCGCGGCTTGCAACAACTCTCTAACGTGCGCTCGGCCACCCTTGCTCGGAACAAGTAGGAAAGTAGTATAGCCTTCAGCTGATAGGAAGCAACCTCTAACAAGGCGCTTAGTTACAATATGGCCTATGTGATGCCTCTATAGCTCTCTGTTTGCAATTATATTCCTCCTGACCATGAAGTCTCCTGTACCACCAGTTACGGACAATAAATTATTTTTTATCAACGACTTGTAGACCCAGACCAAGCAGTCAGCTCCTTATGGACTTCACTGAAAAACCTGTTGTATGCAAAGAAGAGATTTGTATGTCTCTATTTAGCATTGGCCACCAGTCATTCACACTGGATACGATTCGTTCGTCGTCATTATAACACTGTGTGGAGACACGTGAACATCTTTCATTTGAATTAAAAGGAAAGTCAGCGTTGGCCGTAATATTGATGTTTTATTGATGGCAATATTACGGCCAAAGCTGACTTTCCTTTTAATTTAACATATATGGTCGTTGTGCACACAGCACTGCATGGAGTCGCTAATCAACAATCTTTCTTTTGGATATAAGGAGGACTGGGGTGTTTGAAGGTCGATTCGCTGATGACATTGCTACCCTGAGTGAAAGTGAAGAAGAATTAAATGATCTGCTGAAAGGAATGAACAGTCTAATGAGTACACAGTATGGTTTGGGAGTAAATCGGAGAAAGACGAAGGTAATGAGAAGTAGTAGAAATGAGAACAGCGAGACACTTAACATCAGGATTGATGGTCACGAAGTCAGTGAAGTTAAGGAATTCTGCTACATAGGTAGTAAAATAACCAATGACGGACGGAGCAAGGAGGACATCAAAAGCAGCCTCTCTATGGCAAAAAAGGCATTTCTGGCCAAGAGAAGTCTACTAATATCAAATACCGGCCTTAATTTGAGGAAGAAATTTCTGAGGATGTACGTCTGGAGTACAGCATTGTATGGTAGTGAAACATGGACAGAAGAGAATCGAAGTATTTGAGATGTGGTGCTATAGACGAATGTTGAAAATTAGGTGGACTGATAAGGTAAGGTATGAGGAGGTTCTATGCAGAATCGGAGAGGAAAGGAATATGTGGAAAACACTGATAAGGAGAAGGGACAGGATGATAGGACATCTGATAAGACATGAGGGAATGACTTCCATGGCACTAGAGGGAGCTGTAGAGGGCAGAAACTGTAGAGGAAGACAGAGATTGGAATACGTCAAGCAAATAATTGAGGACGTAGGTTGCAAGTGCTACTCTGAGATGAAGAGGTTAGCACAGGAAAGGAATTCGTGGCGGGCCGCATCAAACCAGTCAGTAAAAAAAGAAGAAGAAAAACCATTGGTGTCAGCTAGTGGGGACAACAATAAAGAGTCAGCCGCATGTACTCATACCCTCTCCGACCGTTTAAGCGCGTACCTATCATGTCACTTTTTGTCTGCCTCTCTGTTCTGTACAAATTTCCCAACAGATTTTAAACCAGCCTCTCGACTAAACACCTGAAATTTTAAATATGAAGCTGAACCAAATGGCAGTGAGACATTTACTCGTTTACTTATCGGTCTGTTCAGTACTGGAAGAGATGAGCCTGAAAAAAATCGGGAATCCCTGAAACCTTGCCAACGGCCTTGCCGCAGTGGTAGCATCGGTTCCCTTCAGATCACTGAAGTTAAGCGCTGTCGGACTGGGCTAGAACTAGGATGGGTGACCATCCGGTCCGCTGAGCGCTGTTGGAAGGCGGGGTGCACTCAGCCCTTGTGAGGCAAAATTGAGGAGCTACTTGAATGAGAAGTAGCGGCTCCGGTCTCGGAAACTGACATACAGACGGAAGAGCCGTGAGCTGACCGCATGCCCCTCCACATCCGCGTCCAGTGACGCCTGTGGGTTTAGTTCAGTATAGTTAACGCCTGAAACGTTGGCTGTTCTGCGACACTGTCACGTTGTGCAGGTAGTACCGGAACTTCATCCCGGTGATGTGACACACACCCAAGGGCGAAGTCGAAGGTAGAAGATGGTATACATAAAAAAACTGTTATTTCAGTGAGAAATATAATCTCATCAAAATCTTTAAAACATACTGAGAAACTTGACACACTCAAGACTAAGAAGCAGAAAATGATTGTTTAAATAAACATAAATTTTCAGTGTAAAACGTTTTAAAATGCATGAAAACATATAAAATAATTTATCTTGCCTGCATACAGATTACTAATACGAAACAGAAAGACCTGAACAAGAGTTCTTGTGAATTTTTAATTACGGGTAATACTTCTAAGTTTTATAACAAAAAGAAAACAAGACAATAGTTTAGAGGTGAACTGTTCATGTCTCAATTATATATTGCATGTGCATCAATTTTTGTTTTAAATCTTACAAGGTTTGTTAAAAATTTACAAGCACGAATTTTCAGGAATTTGTGTATCAGGTTATGAGTTTGTATTGTACTAGGAAAAATTATTTTATACTATTTAGTCCTTTTTACAAAAACGTTACATTGAACATTTTATGTGTATTTAAATAATTATTCTAGCTCTGAATAGTCTTCATTGTTTGCTAGTGACAATGACCTAGGTGTGCCACGGTTGCAAATGTATCACGATGCCTGTTACGTATTGAAACTTGTGAAGTTTACAGTTTTGTGCTGGCGCTTTCTGGAACTCTGTGCTGTTATGTATTACGCATTTGTGTCGATTCTCTGCTGTGAAGCTGCCACATTGCACTGTTCTGTAATTCCAAGATGGCAGTTTTTTTAATTAACATAGAAGAATGACTTTGGTTGATAAGTGGGTATGTTTTTATATGTAATATATGATACTGTTTATAGAGAACATATTCATTCTGCATCCCATCCTGTGTTGATGGCAGTTCAGGATCGACGTCAAACCACAAGATACAAAGGATCATCATCATTATGAGGGTTGTTCAGAAAGTAAGTTCCAATAAGTCTTGAAATGGACACCACAGTGAAAACCCGCTCAAGTTTTGCACAGATGTGTTGGGTAGTGTCTCTAGGATGACCGTCGATCGCATCGAGATGCTCTCTTCAATTGTGAGCGCAGTGTGAGCGAGAAAAGGCGCATAGAACAACAGTGTCTCCTGCCAAGTAGGAGGGCCTGCTAAGAGGCTTCGCCTAAATGAATGCAGCCTACCTAACACAACTGCCACGCACTTCCTCCTTCACGGTAATTCTCAGTGGCACTCTGCAGACGCTCCTGCAGCCTTTTCGATGGGAAGTGTTCGATCACCCACAACACAGCCCTAATTGTCTTGCGTGAGTATGATTCCTGTTCACATGAAACGCTGGACACGAAGACAACATTTGGGCGCAGGCTAGGTACTATAGATCAGCGTTGAGTACTACCGGAAAGGAAAGGCGGCTGCCTTCTATGACGATGGCAGTGGAAATTTGGTATAACTCTCCGACAAATGTCTAAGTCGGAGCGGCGACTGTGTAGAGAAGTATCTGGAAAGTGTAGGTAACTCTTGCAAATAAAATGTTTCTGATTTTTACTGTGTTTTCCATTTAGGGACCGATCGGAACTTACTTTCTGGACAACTCTTGTACATCGGTAAAGAGATGAATGAAGTTAGTGGTGGTATTTCGATCACTGAAAATAGATCCTGAAAGTCGATTCCTGTTCCAGTAACACGTACCACATTGCGGATCTGCCCTTTCCCCTTAAACCATGAAATCAGTGTTACAAAGCAGCTAAAGATGTTTGCCCCGTGATTAGTTAAGTATGGAAGGAAATCTGATTCCTGTTCAATTTGAATATTGCAAATGATACCAAAATTCTGATTACGTAGCGAGGTGTCTGGCAAGAATATCCACCCACGCAGAGGTAACATGCGCATTTAAATAATATAAATTTGATTAATAAACTACACAGGGTTTTGAAGGCTGTTAACAAAGATACATGCATCAGCATGTTATAGAAGACAACCAGGAATGTGGGCACTGAAGTCATTCAGCGATGAACGGTTTGAGTAGCAGCCAGTCGTTCTGAGCAGCTCATTCGTGTACATGGTCGCCAGTCTCGCACAGTCCACACTCTGAAAAATTTGCACGTGGCTTAGGACTCTATTTTTAGGAGATCTTTAATGATAATAACTCCCTCCACACATAGAGCATCCCAAATTACACGTATTGTCGACGGAAATGAGCGTTCGGCGTCATTGGCCGGGAGGCCCCTTACGGGTCAGGTCCGGCAGCCTTGGTGTACGTCTTATTATAGTCGAGGCCACATTGGGCGACCTGCGCGCCGGATGGGGATGAAGTGATGATGAGGAAAACACAACACCCAGACCCTGAGTGGAGAAAATCCCCGATCCAGCTGGGAATCGCACCTGGGCCCTTTAGGACAGCAGTCTGTCACGCTGACTTTATTTTTTCGTTGGGTTTGGTCGTTGCGGACTCACATGACATCCGTCAAAGTTCATTTATTGATCCTTCCACTCAGTTTTTTTATTACAGAGGCTAACCACCTCTCTGACCGAACACGCTGAGCTACCGTGCCGGCAGCCATTCAGCTATCGTGGCGGACACGCTTTGACGATGCTAATTAGTATCTGGTCCTTGAGAATCATATCCGATGTAGATGAGTAGGATGACTGTGCAGATGGCAGAACGACTGTAGAATGTCTCGCCAGTAAATCGTTCACAGTGTGTTACCAATCAGCTGCCACCAAACCTGGTGCCTGGCATGCTAAGGTAGTAGGATTGTGTCGCCTCCTCGATAACTTCCCTGTTTTATTCTATTTTTAACACGTTAACTGCCATGTAGCCGCCGATGGTCACAGAAGAACCGCACCCCTGGCACCATGACACCAGCGCCCACAGCAGAGCTTCACGCCTAATCCTGTCCTAGACCGGGTAAGACTGACTGAAAGCTTCCTTGCTGGCTCACGTGGTGCTTCCCTTTCAAGCCCTTTCGTCTTCCAGCTGGCTGCTCTGCAGGGAGCTTGCGTGTTTTCAGTGGCAGGTCTTTTGATATTTTCCTTGTGAGGCCTTATAACGTTCCCTGAAAGCTGCCTGCACTGGCCAATCAGGAGTCCCGTTTTGCGTCTGACATCAGAGTCCACAGGCTCCGCGCTGCTGCTAGGGTCGCAGGTTCGAATTCTGCCTCGGACATGGATGTGTGTTATGTCCTTAGGTTAGCTAGGTTTAAGTAGTTGTAAGGCTAGGGGACTGATGACCTCCGATGTTGAGTCCCATAGAACTTAGAGCCATTTGAACCATTTGAGATATTTCAATGTTAGATAAAATACTGCTAGAAATTCTTAAAGTTGACAGTGAAAAATAGAGATCGCTATGACTTTGCGCTTGGTTATATCACATAACGGTGGGTAGGAAATCAATCTAATATATCGAATTATTCTTAAATTTGGAAAGATATTGCTATTTAGCAAGATTGTCGAGAAAATAGATGATGTGTACTGCGCTTTTATGTAAAACAAGCCAGAGAAAGAGCCAAAATGAAATATTCACAAATTTCCTTACATCTCATAAACGGTTTCAGTTATTAAAACAAGATTTTGGGAAATGATAGTACGGGAAGAGGACTGATTTTCGAGATATTATTAATAAGCAAAACGTCTATATCTAGCACAGTATTCAAGCGAATGCGGATTTTTCAAAGAAATAATGTAATATTTAAGCGCCATCGATAACTGGTGAAATGAGAATATCTGCGTGTTTGGAACAGTATATATACAAAGAAATTAGAGTTTATTTTTACACCGAGAATAGTAAATGTTATAAACTATTGACTTGTCTTTCACTCAGTTGCCAGTTTAGTGTTATGCTGTTTCATGCTTCTGTTATAATTTTAACTGCATTAAAATGATAGTGAGATGAATATTAACTATAGACTATGTTGTATTTGTGAATGCAGGAGATTTTATCGTGGAAGATCAAGGATAACGTTTCTCTGAAGAAAAGTAAAGGTAATAACGTGCCTGAGGAAAATAAACCGCTACTTCTGTAGAAATTCCGGCGGAAACCTATACCAACGATTAATGTGGCTTGAAACTGGCCAACGCTGTTTACTTCTGTGTCTCATTTCTCTAAGAAATTTGAAGATAATTAAGAGAACAAATTATCCCATCATTTCTCCTATTCCTACACAGAATTACGGGTGATAGCCATCATGAATCATGTGCACTTGAATTGGCCAACGGTTTTTTCTTCCAAATCTCAGTCATATCAAAAATTTGAAAATTATTGAGAGAACATACTATGCACTTTTTTCCATATCCCCATACAGAATTTAGGATGATAGGCAGTTCGTCATCACACTTCAAATGAATTCGCAATAGCGAATAAGGACTACCAACAGGTGTAGAAGGGAATGTTGACATTGAAAATTTGTGTTGGTCCGTGTTCGAACCCAGATTTTCCGCTTATCGCGAGCCGTCGCCTTACCATTTGGCTATCCGTTCACAACTCACTGCTAGACCCAAACTTCCATATGCCGTCAGCCATGCCTCTACGACCTGTACTCGTACATCCATTATGTATATTCCCGTACAGGTCAGACGTTGCATTTGAAAGTCGCTTGCTCGGTATCGGCAGAGAAGTGCGATATTGCAGTGCCTGTGTTATTCTGATTACGATGCAAAGTTCCTTCGGACACGCATGCGCGACCAAAGCATGTATGTCGAAAGGAATTTTGCATCGTAATCAGAATAACACAGGCACTGCAATATCGTAGTTGTTCAAGAAGCTGACAAATCAAACTATGAAATGTGTGAAAATCAAACTTTTTTTATCGAATAGTATCTTTACAATCGTTTGAGAAAGATTGCTGTTGGGCTGGCTAGCGCGGCTTGCCGTTAATGTAGTAAAGCCAGCCAGTAAGCTTCCTCGCCTAATCACACGCCGTGTGCGAAAAAGCGCTCACACCCAACTGCTAGCCGGCAGCGCCATCTAGCATACTTACGGAGAACATTACACCGTGTGACACGGGCTGCACACGAAGTGCCTGGCATGACTTGGCAGTGGAACATCCAATACAGCAGGTGGCAGTCAATGTGTTCAAATGACTGAATAGGGTTTTACATCACATTTGCACAGGAAGCGAAAAAACAGTCATTTCATACAACCATAACCTCCTAGGCTATTGAAGGAGGTATTAGATAAAGAAATTATAGGTTGAAATGGAAAAATAAGTTTAAATGCCAAGTATGTAGCATACTGTACACCTACTTTTCTTTCTTTTTTAAAGTACGTCCGTGGGAGCAAATGCGCAAGGAAAAGTAAGTCACGCGGGGAGAATTATTTTATGTGGTAGGAAGTGACCATGTCATTCTAAGAAATTATGTATGGAAACGAACAGCGACGTACCACCAGTCTTAAATAAGTATGAATGCAATAGTGTCCATACACAAATAATTGTATATAAGGAATAAATTTCAAAATTTAACATCTGTCAGCAGCTTCTTGGTTGCTACAAACAACTTACATGCTACAAACAGCATACAACACTCTCTCTCTCTATCTCTATCTCTGGATGTACAGCTAAATCCGGAATTCCTTTAATTTTCGTTTTCCCATTCGTGTGTAATAATAATTGGAGATTATCACTTCTTTCTTTTGGCTTGTGCTCGACAGGCATAGCACATGGTAGCTGCAGTCTGGCATTTCACTGTTGCGCTGTGTGCTGAACAGCAGCGACCAGTAAACGATTTATATCGTTCCCACATCAATACAAATTCGTTGAGATATGAGAACAGAATATAACTGCTAAAAGATAAACGAGAGCAATCAATTTTTGAGAAGAGGAAGAGGAAAGCTACAATCCCAGTATTCAGTCATAGTCAACTTCCATTGCACAAGGAACAAATTACAAATATTGTCATGGCTTGTGTATAAATTCCATACACAAGCCACACCTCACGAAGGAAAAGACGCCATGTATTTCTCTTCGTCTTCTCTGCGACGCCACATTGTATGTAAGTTAACAGGTGTGGAGAACAACTAGATATCAGAACTGCTGCACTAATTTGGTGGCCCTTTACAACAGTTTTGTGACAGGTGGAAAAACTAAGGAAGAATAAAATAAAATGGAAAGCGACCGGTCTATTTGAGAATTGGAAGAATGTGAAACACAAAAAGCAGAATAAGAAGAACGTAAAATTTTGGACAAGTAAGTTCGTCCCGCAAAGTATGCAGGAGAACTTGCGAGAGGTTTGGATAGAGGTATGGCGGAAGTAAGGCTCTAAGATAGGGATCGAAAGTCGGTCTAGATACCTCATTCGGTCTAACACTGTCTCACGAAGGGCAAAAGATTCAAGTTGTTCTCTTACACACAGCTTGAATCCTCCGCGAAGTTTCAAAACACTTGTTCTAACTAGGAATGTATTTCGTAATTGCTCGTATCCAGACACACAGATTATCTCACAAGTGTTTCGTTCGCGGTGCCATGTTTACTCCAATGTTGCTGCTCGTATTATCCTAATTTTCATCTGCACCTGCTTTCACTATTCATTATGGTATACCATATACATAAAATTGTTCAAATAATATACTCTTGTGTAATTGACGTTTCCAAATCTTCGAGTAGACTGAATGTTATTATTAATACAATACACATGTGCACATTGTGATGCATCGCCAAAGTAAAACAACTACCTCAGACCTAATACTGAGAAGACAAATGTAATCTGTCTGGAACGTTCTTCGCGTAATAGTTAATCTGATGTCTGACATAAAGGGAACTAATATAGATAGCAAGAAAGGCTGAAATTTCAAAACGTGTATACACCAGGCATTCAGTAATCAGAAATGTAGCAGTGGTCCGAATAATAAGGAGCGAGTCAATAGCTGGTGACAACGAGGGAAGAATGTAGTGCAGTAATATCAACTTGGTTTACTTGTCTTTCAATGTGGCACATAATAGCGTGATCGGTTCTACGTTTCTCTTCATTGTTATTTCGTTTCACCGTCCTTCAGTTCAAAAATGGTTCAAATGGCTCTGAGCACTATGGGACTTAACAGCTGTGGTCATCAGTCCCCTAGAACTTAGAACTACTTAAACCTAACTAACCTACGGACATCACACACATCCGTGCCCGAGGCAGGATTCGAACCTGCGATCATAGCAGTCGCACGGTTCCGGACTGAGCGCCTAGAACCGCAACACCACGGCGGCCGGCCGTCCTTCAGTGCGAGAGTAAGATAGCAGAGGTACAGCGCCGCTTTTCAGCCGAAAACATTTACGTAATATGCAAATACAATTTCTAACAAAAACTAAAATGTAAAATATGTGTATGTTTTAAAATTATTACAACGGACGTTGAAGATTTTGTGTAAAATATAGTTGCGTTTTGTAAAAATATAATTCAATAGGAAGAGCACAAAATGGAGGTACGAGGGGCATTAAAGTTCTAAGGCCTCCGATTTTTTTTTTCCTAATTAACTACCCACCCGAAATCGATGAAACTGGCGTTACTTCTCGACGTAATCGCCCTACAGACGTACACATTTTTCACAACGCTGACGCCATGATTCCATGGCAGCGGCGAAGGCTTCTTTAGGAGTCTGTTTTGACCGCTGAGGCAATAGCAGCACGGCTGGTGAATGTGCGGCCACGGAGAGTGTCTTTCATTGTTGGAAAAAGCCAAAAGTCACTAGGAGCCAGGTCAGGTGAGTAGAGAGCATGAGGAATCACTTCAAAGTCGTTATCACGAAGAAACTGTTACGTAATGTTAGCTCGATGTGCGGGTGCGTTTTCTTGGTGAAACAGCACACGCACAGCCCTTCCCAGACGTTTTTGTTGCAGTGCAGGAAGGGATTTGTTCTTCAAAACATTTTCGTAGGATGCTCCTGTTACCGTAGTGCCCTTTGGAACGCAATGGGTAAGGATTACGCCCTCGCTGTCCCAGAACATGGATACCATCTTTTTTTCAGCAGTGGCGGTTACCCGAAATTTCTTTGGTGGCGGTGAATCTATGTGCTTCTATTGAGCTGACTGGCGCTTTGTTTCTGGATTGAAAAATGGCATCCACGTCTCATCCATTGTCACAACCGACGAAAAGAAAGTCCCATTCATGCTGTCGTTGCGTCAACATTGCTCGGCAACATGCCACACGCCCAGCCATGTGGTCGTCCGTCAGCATTCGTGGGACCCACCTGGAGAACACTTTTCGCATTTTCAGGTCGTCATGCAGGATTGTGTGCACAGAACCCTCAGAAATGCCAAGTCTGGAGGCGATCTGTTCGACAGTCATTCGGCGATCCCTCGAAACAATTCCCTCCACTTTCTCGATCATGTCGTCAGACCGGCTTGTGCGAGCCCGAGGCTGTTTCGGTTTGTTGTCACACGATCTTCTGCCTTCATTAAACTGTCGCACCCACGAACGCACTTTCGACACATCCATAACTTCATCACCACATGTCTCCTTCAACTGTCGAGCAATTTCAAATGGTTTCACACCACGCAAATTCAGAAAACGAATGATTGCACGCTGTTCAAGTAAGGAAAACGTCGCCATTTTAAGTATCTAAAACAGTTCTCATTCTCGCCGCTGGCGGTAAAATTACATCTGCCGTGCGGTGCTGCCATATCTGGGACGTTTTGACAATGAACGCGGCCTCATTGTAAAACAATGCACATGTTTCTATCTCTTTCCAGTCCGCAGAAAAAAAATCGGAGGCCTTAGAACTTGAATGCACCTCGTAGAACATCAGCACTCCCCACAGCCTTTATGAAATCGAAACATATGATTTTTCGCTGAAGGGTTCTCACGCTGACGCTTGTCGATGGTCCAGTACTAAAATCTGCAGCAATTTGGGGAAAGATTGCACTTCTGTCACGTTGAACGATTCTCTTCGGTCGTCGTTGGTCCCGTTGTTTTTCCGGCCGCAGCGATGTCGGGGATTTGGTGTTTTGCAGGATTCCTGATATTCATGGTACACTCGTGAAGCTGTCTTACGGGAAAATCCCCACACCATCGCTGTCTCGGAGATGCTGTCTCCCATCGCTCGTCCGCCGACTGTAACTTCAGGTTCAAATTCACATAAATCTTGATAACCTGCCATTGTATAAGCAGTAATCGATAGAACAACTGCCTCAGAAACTTGTCTTATATAGGTGTTTCCAACCGCAGTGCCGTGTTCAGACTGTTCACATATATCTGTGTTTGAATACGCATGCCTACACCGGTTTCTTTGAGCTCTAGTGTACTTGAAATGAGAGATAGGCGAGAAGGATAGATGTTTTGGAAAGAATATGGGATGGAAGGAGAACCCCGAAGAAGCATATGAAAAGGAGGAGGGGTAAGTTGGTGAGGGGGTGGTGGGGGAGCGGGGGACGGTTTGAGTAGAGAAGAGGGATATTCTGTGGTAATTACGGCAAGAAAAAGGAATAAAAGTGAGATGGTGTTAATACTTTCATCCTTCTTTACCTCCTTTGCATTACTGCAGATGACGTGTCACTGATCACATTTGTACTGTGCATGCAGTACACGTGAGGTGCCCAGTTGTTTCCACTGCCCTGTGTGGAATACATAAGTTCTTGTTCACTTCACTAACCTGATGTCTTCATGATGATGATGTCTCCAGCGCAGAAAACTCACGCGGGTCGTGGATTCTTTTTCTTAAGGCTGAAATTAACTTCGCAAGGAACTGCTGCTACGAATAAACTATAACTCATTTGGGATGCCACTCGCGTTTTTATTGACATAGACACGAGAAGCTATTCTTCATCACAACGTATTGAACATATCTTTTCACAGTCATTACATCTGGCTAAAATAACATTAAATATATCCTGCCACAGACAACATGTCTGTCTACTGTAACCGTCAGAACTGGAGAATAAAATTACATGAATCAAATACCACTATTACAGACAACATGTCTGTACCTAGCAACGGTCGGAACGGTAGTAAATAAAATTGCATGAAACACATACTGCTATAACAGACAACATGTCTGTCTACTGGAACGGTCAGAACCGGAGAGCCGGACTGCCCGAGACACTTCGCGCACCAAGCCAGCAAGGCGTGACCCGAACGTCACGGAAGTGCATCGGCAGTAGTATCGTCAGTCTTTTGTTTTAGTAATATTTTGATTTTAATAATTTTGAAATGACTGATTGATAGCTGGCTGTTGAGAGATGTTTATTTTAAAAAATCAAGTAATTTGTATGGCAGGTTTAATTAATAATAGCAACTAAAGTTTATCGTTTTGGCGCCCTACCGCCGAACACAGCAGCCAATCACAGAGCAGGCGGTCTTTCTCACGGGAATGGTACCGAATCTAACATCTGTCACCGGTACCTCATCCCACATTGCGTCATCTCTATTCTTCTTGCATCTCCACTGCCCTGGGAATAGCTTCCTGGAGCCTAATATGATGGCTGAATAAGTTAGAAATATTACATAATCCGGGCGCATTTCGTGGTTAGGTGGGGGGAGGTGATTACAGATTTGCTGGGACAGAATGTGGAGAATGTGTATGAGTAAGATTGGTGGGGCTGGAAAGGGGGAAGAAATGGGAGAAGGTAAATATGGATTAATCTAGTGGGTGGTCGGTGTCATGTTTCTTTTAGGTACAGGAAATTCGAAAACACGCCATGTCGGAGACAGGACGTTAGCAAATTATTACTGGCTGCTATTTGGTGATAAGATAAGGAACGCAAGACGAATTGCGTGGCACTGGAGGATTTTCATCGGGTGATGAATTTTGGTGGAACGAAAATCTATTCGCTGGCCGCGGTGGTCTCGCGGTACTAGGCGCGCAGTCCGGAACCTTGGGACTGCTACGGTCGCAGGTTCGAATCCTGCCTCGGGCATGGATGTGTGTGATGTCCTTAGGTTAGTTAGGTTTAAGTAGTTCTAAGTTCTAGGGGACTAATGACCACAGCAGTTGAGTCCCATAGTCCTCAGAGCCATTTGAACCATTTGAAAATCTATTCGACATTAACAGAAGAGAAGACTGGCCGCATTGAGGCTTTGTAGGTGTGGGGTGTGGCGCAGTAAGGCAGACTCCAGGTTCCGTCGGTGTTTGTAGGTTTGGTCTGTCGTGGTAACTTCCTGGAAGACCGTAAGTGCGATTTCCGTGTCAATCTGCAGTCGAGTGTCAGTCAAGATACTGTAGCATTTAATTGTCCGAATAGGACGGTTGTCAATCGTGGAGTTGAAGACACTACGGGTACTGTGACCTATAATTATTACGTCCGTCTGGGATGCAAATTTTAATAAGTCACTGGTTGCATTGTTCCACATCGTTACGGGCGCACTGCTGAATGTCATAAACTTGCTGCGGTGAACTGAAGGTGGTAGAGACGTGAAGCACGTCCAGGCATATCGGCAGTGTAGAGGATATAAGGGGTGGAAGAAACAGCAGAATCTTGTAACACACCTGCAGTGGGATGTGTAATCCGAGAATCTGTGTTGATAAATGTAACGGACGGGCGGTTGAATAGAAAGGATGTCACTTCCATTTTCCCTCTTGTAGTGACCCTCCTCAGTCCTGAGATGAAGCTTTATCAATGATAAGTTCTTAATGGTGGTCATTGAGTTGTTTTGGGAAGAAAATGACATTAAAATAGTAAATTTAGTGCCACGTCATGTTATTTTAACGTCATATGTGAAAATAGAAATAGAAAGCTTCACATAATTTTATCTTTGTTTGTAACTGCTGAAAACAGTTCTTTTTTCCTGTGAAAGAGAGATATGTTTTGCATTTACTGCACTGCATCAACATGAAAGCGGTACATCCAGGCAGTCTGCATCTGAAACAACTGTTCTGGATTTTATTCACCGTATCAGGTAGGCTAATGTCATGGAACGCCTTTGCTCTTGGTAATGGCAGGGGCATTGATGATCTGAAGCGCTTCTTGATTAGAAATGTGTTAGCTTTGTCGTCACATTCTTCGTCTTCTTCTCCAATATCTTGTTGCACTTACGTTGTCTCCAGTAAATAAGGGAATGTAGGTTGTTGGTCAGTCTAGATTCACTGCTACATCGAAAAAAAATTACCATACTATTGTTGTGACATTTCTGGTTTTAGCAGCAGCCATATACAGGTACAAAATTCTTCAGAGCAACAGAGGTTGCAACATTATGCACATGACGTAATAAGTGGTGTGAGGTACCAGTGGCAGACAGTACCTTTCTCGTGAGAATGATAGCCAGGATTATAAGGTAACTGGCTGATACGTTCGGAGGCTGCACGCCAAAATGCTAATTTCTTTTCATTAATATTTTAAAAACAATGCATAGAAATTAAAGAGTTTCCATAACTAAAGTTCCTGTTCCAAAACTCTGTAGCAAGATGTAATGTTTCTTTATTTACGTGGCTATTACGACACTCCAACCCCAGTTCTGGATACCAGTAATACCGTACTACTTTTCTACGAAGTAACAGACATATTTTGTGACAATATTCCCATTGGGTTTTATTAATGTATAGGCACTCCGTTGTATCGATAAATTACAGTGATATGGTTCTTGTGTGTATTCATTTCTGTGAGAGTGTCATAATCTTTGACTTACTTGTTTTAGCGCGAATGCGCACACAGCAGTCTTTGTTTCGCTTTGCAGAAATTAAATTGTTATTTCGCTTTGTAAAAGAACAATTAAGTCTTGTGTTTGGTTAAAGTGAAAATGAAATATATGAAGATTGACACAAAACTGTTATAGTGATGATGTGACAATTAAGAAGAAGTATATGTGAATTTACAAGATGTTTAATAATAATGTGGATCGTGAACACAAAGTCAAAAATTATTTCTACCATACCATTGTTCCAATCTGGGATTGTTTGATCATTAAGAATTTCCTGAAAAACGCATTTGTTAGGTCTTCAAATATTGCTAAAATACAGATCTGGACCTTGTAGCAGTAAAAGTGGAATCACCCTAGAATCAACAAGATCAGCAATAACTACTTCAACGAAATGTACGTGGGAATCCATTCACGGTAAGTGCCAAAATTAATGACTTTTTACAGTGACTTCATTATTTCCATTCTGACGATACTATCCACAGTCAATTACTTTGTTGTTGCCCGATAAAGCGAACATATGCTGCGTGAGCAACATTATTAATCTGATTTCTATTTTGCTAGTGGTGGCATTGTTAGAAAGAGAACCATCAAATCTGGAAGTCATACTATTGACAGAGGGGGAAACTTCAAGGCAATAATTTACGAAAATTATACCAATAGGTGGCGCAGTAAGCACCAACAGACGTCCAGCAATCGGCTATCCCTAATTTTGCGTGCGAGACACCCATCATAACAGTCTCCGCGAAGGATCGCGCGATGCCGCAAAGCGCTTTTACAAGAACGGTGACCACGCGCCAGTACCGCCGCAGGCGTTCCGCATACTCAGGGGTATGAAAAACGGCATTTATCCGAAGTCTGCTATGGGTATGGAGAAAATGAGTACAAAATTCTAGAAGACGGATTCTTGTGAAGTGCAATATGGCAGAGGGAGGAAAGCAGTTGATTCGACGTCTGTTGGAGATGTGGCCACAGCACCGCAGGAGGGATCGAGTGGCGGTGAACAAACATGCAGCTCACAGGAAGTTGTCTGAACGTTGGACTTGCGTGCCAGCACCGTGAACTCCTACGAAACATACTGCATCCATACAAAAATACCCACGTTCAGGAGTTACTTCCTGTTGTCCTGTCAGAAATACGAACGTTCGCTCTGGAATGTCTTGCTCGCATTAAAGTGGACAATGAATGGCCATACAATATTCCGTGGACAGACGAACCCCATTTCTGTCTCCAAGAACGTGCAGAATTGCGCGATATGGGCAACGGGAAATTCGCACACACATTAACCCGTACCACTTCATTTTGCAAAGGCGACTGTGCAGTACAGATTGACTGCATCGTTTACCTTAGAGCATATTTTATCGACGAGATTAGTCCTCTTGCTCTCGTTACCTGTACCGTCTCTGGTAAATGCTATGTGAGTCTTTCTCGCATCAATGCCATTCGAACCCTTCAACAGCGCAGATTTCTGGACAGGGCCATTGTTATGGCGATCCTCTGCACACTGCACAGCCAGTGAAGCGACTGCTGCAGAGGCATTTTGGCAATGCTAGAATTATCAGCCGCCTTCTCCCTACAGCCTGGCAGTCTATATGACCTGATCATAATCCCTGTGACATCTGCTGTGGGTTATCTGAAATGTGTTGTGTTCACTGTTCCAATGACGAACGCAGCTGACATGTCCTGTGCCAGTCTCACGAAAATGAGAAACCGATACCATTTTGCTTTTTTATGCGATTTTTGGCTGAAGGGCAATTAAATCAATGTCATTTTGTCTTTTATTCGGTTTTAGGCCCCAATACAATTAAAAACCTATGTCATTTCACTTTTTATGTAGTTTGTGACCTCAGGACAAATAAAAACCGATTTTTCCCATCCGATATGGTACGATCTTCACTCAAAGACTTCTACATCTTTTGACGGCCGAACTTGTGCAGTCATGCACACTGAACAGCACAGATTTGTAGTTTATGGGTCAAACTATAGTTGTCATTTAGCGATTGATGTGTCATTCGTAGCTCAGGCAATTTACGTTAAACGCTTACAGCGCGATCTGCTGCTAGAAATTTCTTTATTATATTTATTTATTTATTTTATTTTTTTGTTCCATGATATTTCCCCCTGAGTCAATAGTAAGCTGTCAAAATCTGAACAGCGGTTCTCTCAGAAACTGGAACTTCAATTATTGACAACCTGTAAAGAACATTCTGGAATAGGTATCTCTCAGTAGCTATCTGCCGCCTACTTACCTCGAAAAACTTAAATACATGTAAAGCTAAAAACATAACCTAAATGAAAAGGCATACAAAGCTCTTCGGGTGTCTTCAGAGCCCCGACTAGATCGGGCTCCCAAGAAAACTATTTGCTCCACCTAACTGGATCGGAAGGGGCCGTCATGGTGTACAGACATGTTGTCTGGTAAGGTCAGTTTTAACTCTGTTTTACATAGAATTGTTAAACCTGGGTCTGTTTAAGAGTTAGTAAACTGTAGTCAGATATTTATGTTGAGAAAGGAAGCTTGTGAATGTATTAATAATGTGTGGCTTGCTGAAAAAACAGTGGAGAAAGTTCGTAACTTGCAGCTTCTCGTGTTCTGCTTGAATAAATACGAGTGGCATCCCTAAGTAGCGAAAGAACCTGTTATTTACTAGTATCAGTTCCTCGCTAAGAGTTCATTACAGGCTCAAGACAACGGAGCTATGAGCTGCATGGTATTTTCTGAGCATGGGAAATTTTTAGAAGACTGCAGGCTGATGAAAACTAACAGAGCTCCATGCATTTCACTGAGGACGATGAAAACAACTGGGCACCTCGCATGTTCTGCTTTCTCAGAACAAATGGGATAATTAACAGGACATCTGCGGTAACACAGAGTGATATTCATAATCATTTTATTACACCATACTGTGATGAATTAAATAATCATTTATTCGGCAATGTTCAGTTTATTAGCGTATAGTAGCAAAACACATTCTAGTTCAGAGTTACCAACAACTAATTGAAATTACCTTAATTTCTAGAAGCCATATTGACACTGCGATGAACAGGTTTCTCTAAACAGCTGCTAAAACCACAAGCGGGAAAGTGGAGAAAGGAAATCAAAAGGTACACAGAAAGCGCAATGTATGAAGTATCCTCTTCAGTGAGGCACAGGACGTGTAGTTACTTTCCTGAGCAAGGACGTTTTTCCTTTCTTATTATTTAATCCCCTTTCCCCAGTGGGAGAGGAAGGGTGAGGACTGTCAGTGGTACATTCAACCCGCTCTTCAACCTATGGACAAGTAAAACCGATTGAGTCGAAACATACACTAACAGAAAGATGAGGTATTTACAACTAAATTGAAAATTTTTAAACGTGAAGTTAATCGTTTTTATGTATAACGAAAACAGCATTTTTCAATATAATGTAATAATATGAGTAACACGAAAATCAATAAGAGTAAGATAAAAACACGATACAAACACCTGTCTGTGAAAGAAACGCTTGAATGTCATTAAAAGTGGATGGAGGTGCCCTGTCGAAGGCTGTGTGTCGTTGGAGGGGACACTGTTATGCACTGAGGAGGATGGGAGGGTGACGCTGTAAGAATGGATATCAGTGATATCGATGATCTAGGAGTGGACGTAGGGAGAAGAAGGGAGGAGTAGTTGATGTTATCGATAAGGCAATAATTGTAATGGTAGCAGGGGGTAGAAAATGAAGCGGTGAAAGGAAAAGGGGTGGGTAAACATGGAGAGGAAAGAGCTGATGCGGTAGAATGGATGGGTCGTATCTATAGTTGTGAATTTCATAGATTGGGAGCGAGCCACTGTTGAAATTTCATTGATATAGAATGTGGACAGTGTGAAGGTGTAGCGTTTGAAGGACGTATTGGCGGAGGCGCGACATCGTACAAGGACTGGAAATCAGTATATGCAGTAGGATTCTTGGAATCAATTTTAAGGATGCTGTAGGTTGTGCGAAATTATTCAGTGTGAATTAGGGGAAGAGGAGTTGATAAACTGGTTGAATATCCCTGTGGGGGAAGATAAACGGAGGTGTAAAGTAGGACAGAGTGCATAACCTTAGGTAGGGTGGATAACAATGCAACATTTGCATATGAGAGGATGGAGCAGACCAAGGCTTTGTGACCGTGGAGGAGAGTGGAGAGGTGCAAACCCCAAATTTGGCCAGTTGACACTGTTAGTAGTTTTCGTCCATTGTGTGTTTTCTGTTGTACAGTTAGCAGGTTAGGTACCCGTGTTAGATGCTGGCGGATGGTTAGTCCAAGATATTTCAGTGTAGTACTTAACTGGGTAGGACGGGTTTGCATGGTAAGCTAGAGGTCACAGAGGCGAAAGGGGTGGGTGGTTCTTCGTATCATTATTGCCTGGGTTTTGGAATGGTTGATCTTGAGGAGCCACTGATTACACCAGGAGGCTGAGATGTATCTGTATGCATCATTGGGATTTCTGGAGTGTGGGATAGAGGGTGAGGAAAGCGGAGTCCTGAAGCATGTGGACTGGAGGAGGTGGTTAGGGCATATCGGCAGTGTTGAGCTAGAAGGAGATAAACATTGGGTGTAGCATGTATGCTAAGTACGGACTGAGGAGCAGAAGTCAGTTTCCAGTTGACAAATGAGATAATGGACGTTTCTGTCGTTGCAGCTCTGGCCGGTAAGCATCCGGCGGGCGGCCCGCACGTGGAGCGCTATCTCGGTGCAGGAGGCAGCGGCGCCGGCTGCGGCTATCTCACGGCCGGACACGACTGGGAGCCCCGATAGCGGTATCAGCCGCCACCTGTCACAGACTGATTGGCGACACAAGCGCCGCGGCGCGGCGTGCTAGCGAATTACAGATAAGCCCGGCCAGCGGACTGTCCGCACGGACTGGCCGACACGCCCGCCTGTCTGTCTGCCGGCCGTCCCAAAAAAGACCAGACCACCCGAAAACACGGCGTTCCGTTCCGGCGGCGATAAAAAATTGTGACGTCGCTGTGTACGGCGACGTGGCGGCTTTGGGTGCGGCGCAATTTTGCAGGCAATTCAATGCGGCCGGCTGGCTCATTCCCCCCCGTATAGTCCGGCTGCAATCCGCGGGATTTCGACCACGCGCCTCACACAGAATTCAATTCAGCACGCCTGACAGCATGTACCTCATACACGACATTCTGAATCCTCATAAATGAGTGTATCAATTGTTTATTTCCACAAAGGCAGGGAACATTATAGCATACCCTCACTCAGGACAGTCGTAGCGAGGTGATCCACTACTACTTTCTCTCTTTTTTTTTCTCTCTTTAATTTTGTTGGTAGGTAGAACAAAACTACACTACTGGCCATTAAAATTGCTACACCACGAAGATGACGTGCTACAGACGCGAAATTTAACCGACAGGAAGAAGATGCTGTGACATGCAAACGATTAGCTTTTCAGAGCATTCACACAAGGTTGGCGCCGATGGCGACATCTACAACGTGCCGACATCAGGAAAGTTTCCAACCGATTTCTCATACACAAACAGCAGTTGACCGGCGTTGCCTGGTGAAGCGTTGTTGTGATGCCTCGTGTAATGCGTACCATTACGTTTCAGACTTTGATAAAAGTCGGATTGTGGCCTATCGCGATTGCAGTTTATCGTATCGCGACAATGCTGCTCGCGTTGGTCGAGATCCGATGACTGTTAGCACAATATGGAGTCGGTGGGTTCAGGAGGGTAATACGGAACGCCTTGCTGGATTCCAACGGCCTCATATCACTAGCAGTCGAGATGACAGGTATCTTATCCGTATGGCTGTAACGGATCGTGCAGCCACGTCTCGATCCCTGAGACGACAGATGCGGACGTTTGCAGAACAACCATTTGCACGAACAGTTCGACGACGTTTGCAGCAGCATGGACTATCAGCTCGGAGATGGGTGCGGTTACCCTTGACGCTGCATCACAGACAGGAGGGCCTGCGATGGTGTACACAACGACGAACCTGAGTGCACGAATTGCAAAACGACAATTTTTCGGATGAATCCAGGTTCTGTTTACAGCATCATGATGATCGCATCCGTGAGTGGCGACATAGCCCTGAACGCATATAGGCAGCGTGTGTTCGTCATCGTCATACTGGCGTATCACGCAGCGTGATGGTATGGGGTGCCATTGGTTACACGTCCCGGTCATCCCTTATTCGCACTGACGGCTCTGTGAACAGTGGACGTCACATTTCAGATGTGTTACGACTCATGGCTCTACCCTTCATTCGATCTCTACGAAACCCTACATTTCAGCAGGATAATGCACGACCACATGTTGCAGGTCCTGTACGGGCCTCCAGACATTCTCCAGATCTCTCACCAACTGAAAACGTCTGGTCAATGGTGACCAAGCAACTGGCTCGTCACAATACGCCAGTCCCCACTCTTGATCAACTGTGGTGTCGTGTTGAAGCTGTATGGGCAGCTGTACCTGTACACGACATCCACGCTCTGTTTGATTCAATGCCCAGGCGTATCAAGGCCGTTACTTTAGCTACAGGTGGTTGTTCTGGCTACTGATTTATCAGCATCTATTACCCAAATTAAGTGAAAATGTAAACACATGTCAGTTCTAGCATAATATCTTTGTCCAATGAATACCCGTTTATCATCTTCATTTCTTCTTGACGTAGCAATTTTAATAGCCAGTAGTGTATCTCGTTATTGAAAAATTTTGCTTCAGTGAGCTATATTCATGAACTACAAATTAAATGGCTCACTCTGTATCCGTCCCTTTGCTTCCGTTGGCGTCAGGAACGGCTACGTCCACAAAGCTAAATAATAAAATAAAAATGTTGAAAAAGTAGGCGCTGTGCTAGTCGGGATAACGACTAGGGAAAATGGAAGGAAAAAATGGGAAATAAATTACAGGCTACCTAAACTTTCGAAAAACGAAAATTAAATATAAATCCAATGAAGAGCCAAAGAAACTGGTGCACCTTCCTAATATCGTATAGGGCCCCCGCGAGCATGCAGAAGTGCCACAACACGACGTGGCTTGGACTCGACAGATGTCTGAAATAGTGCTGGAGGGAACTGACTCCATAAGAGTACGAGGGGTGGTGATTTCTTCTGAATAGCACGTTGCAAGGCATCCAAGATAT
This sequence comes from Schistocerca gregaria, assembly GCF_023897955.1. Lineage (NCBI taxonomy): Eukaryota > Metazoa > Arthropoda > Insecta > Orthoptera > Acrididae > Schistocerca > Schistocerca gregaria. Next base: position 59,823,113 of record NC_064926.1, on the reverse strand, counting down.
GCTCAATAATGTTCATATTTGGCGGGTTTGGTGGCGAGCGGATCTGTTTAAACTCGAAAGAGTGTTCATGGCGCTGCTCTGTAGCAATTCTGGACGTGTGGGGTGTCGCATTGTCCTGCTGGAATTTCCCGTTGGAATGCACAATGGACATGAATGGATTCAGATGGTCAGTCAGGATTCTTACGTACTTGTCACCTGTCAGAGTTGTGTCTAGACGTATCAAGGGTCCCACATCATTTCAACTTTACACGCCCCACAACATTACAGAGCCTCCACCAGCTTGAAAAGTCCCCTGCTGACGGGCAGGGTCCATGGATTCGTGAGGTTGTCTCCATACCCTTACACGTTCATCCGCTCGATGCAATTTGAAACAAGACTCATTCTACCATTCAAGATTTTCCAGTCATCAACAGTCGAATGATGTTGTTGACGGGCCTAAGCGAGGCGTAAAGCTTTGTATCGTGCACTCATCAAGGGTATACGAGTGGGCTTTCGGCTCCGAAAGCCCATATCGATGATGTTTCATTGAATGGTTCGCTCACTGACAATTGTTGATGGCCAAGCATTGAAATCTGCAGCAATTTGCGGAACGGTTGCACTTCTGTCACGTTGAACGATTTTCTTCAGTCGTCGTTGGTCCCTTTCTTGCAGAATCTTTTTCCGGCCGCACCGATGTCGGAGATTTGATGTTTTATCGGATTCCTGATATTCACGGTGCACTCGTGAAATGGTAGTGAGGGAAAATTCCCACTTTGTCGGTACCTCAGAGATACTGTGTCCTACCGCTCGTGCACCGACAGTAACACCACAATTCAAACTCACTTAAACCTTGATAACCTGCCATTGTAGCAGTAGTAACCAAACTGAAAACTGCGCCAGACACTTGTTCTCCTGTATAGGCGTTGTCGACCGATGCGTCGTCTTATGCCTGTTTCCATATCTCTGTATTTGAATGCGAGTGCCTATAACAGTTCTTTGGCGCTTCTGTGTAGATACAGGATGTATCTTAAATGAATGTAGAAAATGAGAGGGCTGGTAGAATGGGTCATTACAAGCATATTCCACATAGCAACCCACGTCAGCATCTCGTATCGTATGGCGCTAGGGGTCGTTGAACAGAATCGCGCGCCTCAACGTGCCATCCGCGCCGTGATGGTAGCAGGTCTGCAGGCAACAGTTTCAACGTATTTGTGACATCGATACAAAAGAGACGTCGGGTTGATGTTTTATGTCCTTTATCTGCGACACGCAGCAGGCGACATAGTTTCTAATATTCCTGGCGGTACAACACCACAGGGTTTCTTCCTCTTACCGGGATGTGAATGCGTTTCTTTAGGCTGTGCAAATGCCTATTTGATACGTGTTGCAAAGAGGACAGCACCTGTGAGCACTGCGGAATCTGTTTACCCCTGCGTCAGTTCTTCGTCAATCGGGGACCCTCTTGTGTTTGTTACTGTGTGGAGCGGACAGGAAATGGAGCATTATTCTTTGGCGGAGAGGGCAAACATGCACTTTGCTAAGGAGTGGCAGATGGAAATGCTCACACTGCCCAACGTTTCTAAGTCCGGTGGTTTCCGAATCTTCGAATACCAGTTCCACGCAAGTTCACTGCCATCCACAGGTCCCTACGAGAGACAGGTGCTTGAGGTACGTTTTCCACTGGCATGATCTCGTAATGGCACATGTGCATTTAAGGGCTGCTTCGAAAGCCGGTGTACTGATATTGCGTTGCAAGTACGAAGGCCTGACGGACGCGGTTGTCAAAACACAGTACGTACATACTGTATTTATTTATTTACTAAAATTAGCCCACTATTTATACAACAGTTGCCGGCCTTTATGGCCGAGCGTTTCTAGGCGCATCAGTCCGGAACCACGCTGCTGCTATGGTCACAGGTTCGAACCCTGCCTCGAGCATAGGTGTGTGTGTGATGTCCTTAGGTTAGTTAGGTTTAAGTAGTTTCAAGTCTAGGGGACTGATGACCTCAGATGTTAAGTCCCATAGTGCTTAGAGCCATTTGAACCTTTTTTTACATAACAGTTTGTGGGCAGTATAATCACTAATAAAATTCCACTAATACAATTACTACTCTAACAGTGGGTTAACAATTACAATTTTTTTGGTTCTTTGTTTATAAAATAAAATAAAAAGATTGAAAAACATAAATAAATAATCATTAAAGAGAATACAAATAGTAAAGAAGGATGTGAAGGAAGTTAAGGAAAGAGAAAATTTGTCCCTGAAATCGTAGTTGTTTTGGGAACCAGGGCTCGGGAAAACTTTGAGCCTATCGTCACTGAAACAGCTTTACAAGTATTTAGTTTTACGACTGACAGTTTATGGTTTACATAGTAGTTTTGCTTCACTAATTTTGTTATGAATTAATCCTAATCTAATGTTATTTACACAGTTTTATGCTATTTTATTTGTGCTATAGTTAGGTTCTGTTATATCATATTGGTAGTTTTCACATTGTATGGATAATTACGTTAATATTTGAGTGTCTCGTTCACGTTCTGAATCTCTAATTGCATCCGTTTCAGTATCCGTGTCTGTGTCTGTTTCGTGCCACGTATTTTGTTGTCGTGCTTGTGTTGCGTTTTGTAGCGTTCTTACGTATGGTCTATTTTGTCTGAAAGCTTCAGGAGGGGTTGACATACGTCATCTGCTAATCTGTTCAGTATGTGCCTTGCTCTGATCCCTTAGTGTTTCCTAAAATGGTTCAAATGCGACTTAACATCTTAGGTCATCAGTCTCCTAGAACTTAGAACTACTTAAACCTAACTAACCTAAGGACATCACACACATCCATGCCCGAGGCAGGATTCGAACCTGCGACCGTAGCAGTCACGCGGTTCCAGACTGAAGCACATAAAACCGCTCGGCCACTCCGGCCGGCAGAGTTACCTACGTCCTGTAATTCTACATATGGTCTTAGATGTGTTAATGTGTTGCAGTGGAGAACTACATGTTCAGTGGTGCCATATTCACCACATTCTCAGGTGTCAGTATCTTCTAGACCTACACTATGCAGATGGCCAGCATATGGGCCATGTCCCGTCAGGAACTGGAACATTCCTCTTCTGGGGTCAATATATTTTAGTCTTATGCGTACTCGTATATCAGGGAAAAAACCGTAGACACGCCATTCCTTGCCTGTCTGATCCCACTCCTCCTGCCATGTCATTCCGCCATACGTTAAGCCGTCTTCGGTCTTTTATGTTGCGTCGTGTCTTGTATTTTGTCTGGTCTACCTTTCTGTAACAAGTATGTCGCTGCTCGGTGACAAATAGTGATATCAGTGGGATACTCAGTGGGATACACGCCCATGACCACATAGTGCCCCTACAGATGCTGTCCTAAAAGCACCGGATATTCTGATGAGCACTCTCCTTTGTCAGCGACTTACAGTGTATTTGTGTGCGGTCCGTCTGAGGCGGGGTGCCCAGGTGCTCGCAGTAAAACAAAGTGTTGACTCATAGAGAGTCACGTGATACATCCGCATAGTCTGTAGTGTAAGTTTAAATTGGGACGTGTTAAGTCTAGCTGATTTATGCACTATTGTCATCGCTTTGTCAGTATTGCGTGTCCATTGAAGTTTAATTTACTGTCCAGATGTATTCCAAGATATCTAAGTAATTCCCTCTTCTCGACAGAGATATTGTTTAGTTTCATTATAGGCTACCTTTTAAGAGTACTCTTTAATAACAGTTACACGATTTTGTTAGCTACTGTAGAAAGTTTGTTATTTGTATACCAATTGTTAATACATTCAAGGAGTTGTGTGGGCTTTGTTTCAAAGTCTAGCCTTGAATTTGCCGACACTACACCTAGAAGGTCGTCAGTGTATGCTACCATCCCTTGTTCTCTGTTATCCTCATTTATTTTATTAAACACAGCGTCTATGGTAACGTCTCGGAACGACGTATTATGGACGACCTTAGTAATCTTTTGATAACCTTCCAGTTCAATTATTCTGTACTGGCAGTAGTCTACTAGACTATTATACAAAGCTGATAGAGTCCTTATTTCTCTGAGTCTTCCGCAGATAATCGGCGACAAGAGGTTGTCAAAAGCTCCAGCTATGTCTATGCCGCATATTTGTGCTCAGTTGTATGTATTATTTCTGTTACTCTGTTTATTGCGTCGTTAGTAGATCTGTGTTGTCTGAAACCGTACTGATGGGGATTTAGTCCGACTAGCTGTCCGTGCGATTGTAGTCTGTCACGGAGTCTTCGTCTATTTTCGCTAGGTTGTTGATAAAACATATGGCTCGGTTAGTCTTTGCGTCTCGATCGTCTGATTTTTTGATTATTACTGCATTATCTGTTTCCCATAATATTGGTATCCTTCCCTCTAGCAACGCATCGCTTTGTAAGTCTGTTAGGCAAGGTGCAATTTGTGAAGTAGCCTTTTTGATCGTTTCCGAGGGAATGCCATCTGGACCAGGGGGTTTCCTATTCTTTAATTTTCTGATTGCCAAGGTAATCTTTTCAAGTGCAAATGAGGCAGTGACTTCGTTATTCGCGTAGTTAGTTGTTGCGTAAGATTGTATGTTGTCTGTTGGCCTGTGCATAATCGCCATCGGGGAGACGTTTAATCAAAAGGTACTGAGCAGAGCATCTCCAAAGTGCCGTACGGTATTCTAAGCGCTGACAGTACTGTGTGGTCTTTGTACTCTCTGTTTGTATGTTAGAAAGTGCACCCCAGATGTTGTTTTGTGGCTTAGCCTTCACAAATTTGTTCTCGTTGTGTTATCTGGTCTTTTGGAGTACTTTTTGTATTATTGTTCTGCGTCTAATTAATGATATATTCTAATGGTTCTTTCCTGGGCAGTCTTACATTTTCAGTGGTAGCGTCGTTGGCTCTTGTTTCTTTTCCCAGTCTTCTTAACGGCACTAATTGTTTATGTGTAGTTTGCGTTGTTGGAACTTCTTGCTTTTGTACCTGTGATACATTATTTGTTATGATGTCTGCTCGAATTCTATTTAGAGGTTGATTCTCAATTATCTGTTTCAGTTTATTTCAGTCTGCGTTTTTTAAGATCAGTCGTTTCTGTAGTGTGTTGTGTATGCTTGTGTAACGATTTCTCTTGTGCATTTCTATTGCACTGTGGCCACTTTGTGTTACTTTATAAAGGCGTCATATTTACGCCAGTGACTGTAACACATTCGTTATTTCACGATTGCAATTTCGGCCTTAGGTCATTATCAAGTGCAGATGTTATAACTATTAGGCCATGTCAACCTAAAATGAGTTGACACATTTCTATGTCTTTGTCATTACTATTAAATACATTGGTGACGCTGTTACACAGTGGGAGCACACATATCCATGTGTCATTTTAGGTTGACATGGCCTAAAAGCCATTACATCTTCACTTGATAATGGCCTAAGGCCGAAATTGCAATCGTGAAATAAAGAGTGTTACAGTCACTGGCGTAAATATGATGTCTTTCATAAAGTTCAACATGACTGTGAATCCCAGGCATAAAAAGTTAATTATTTGTGTTACGTTGTCAAAAACGTTTCCAGTCTTTGATATGTGAATTTTTACAAGTGAGATGTCCATATTACATTTTTTCCCCGTGTTACTGCAGTAGGTCGGCGGTTGGCCTGGTTTATTTAGAATATTACATTGTACTCATTTGTTATGATCATTATTACGTATCCCTTTTCTGTCCGTTCTGCCTTTGTGTCAAAGAGTTGACCGTGCATTGATGTCTGCTACAATCATTAGTTGTTTTCCAGTTGCCAATCTTTCCATGTTTTTTATTCCGTCTGCGAAGGGCTCTACGTCAAATGAGTATTGGGCAAATATTAAGGAGAATATCTAAGTATCGTTCCCTAGAGTTAGCTCAACCGTTACAATATGTTTCGAGCATAAATTCGTAACTAGGGTGGCTGTGATTTTTATGTTATATGCTATGATTATTGCCTTGCTGTCCGGTATTTCGTTTATAGTCGTACAGGGTTTAGGAAGGTCAGTTCTTCTGCCATTACGTAAGCATGGTTCTTGAAGGCACACTACATCGGCGTCTACTTCTCCCACAAGCTTTAAAAGCTCTTTAACTACCATGGCACTTTTCATACAATTCAATTTTACGAAAACTACTCTGTCAACCTAGTTAAAACAAAACCGTTTCGCGTGTAGTCGAAATATACTCGTCCATGTGCCTTTACAAAATCTATGTACAACTTGTCGACGTAAATAACTTCATTCCTCTAAGCAAATACCTGTCCTAATAACTGTAAGGGCCTTTTTTGTCAGTATATTCCCAGGTCCTAGGATAATTCACTCGTTTTGCCATTTCTTGGTGATTTAATCTCGGTATTGGTCTTCGTGCTACTTGGAATATACAGTATCTCTATGTTCTAGTCTACTAAGTTGCACATAATAATCTATGTTACTGTAATCTATTGCTTGTTCTTTTAGGTTGACCATTACATTTTTGTCCATTTCTTTTAGTTCTGTGTTCTTTTTTTTTTTTTCCTTGGGGTGTTTTCTTCTCAGTGGTGATTAGTTTCAGTGAAACATTTTGTGCATTTTCTGCCTGTATCGTCCATGTTTTTTCTTCAACGGTTGTATTTGTGTCTGCAAGTGCTGATTCTTCATCATGTACATGTCCACTGGCTTGTTCGTCAGTGCCTTGCAATGTCGTTTTTCTTTTTGTTTCTGTGTTAACAGTGTTATGTGATGCCTCTATATGTTAAGCGTATAGGTTTCATATACACTCATACTAATAAATTAAGTATAATGCTGATACATGATGAACCAACTCTTTGGCGGGCAGTTTTCGGGTTTAAATCACCTTGGGATATGACTATGCCGTGCATTTGACCTGCGGTCGTCGCACGATGGCGCTGTCAGCACTCCACATACGCAGAAGTGTGTTGGTGTATGTCGCAGTACGGTGCAGTGAGTAAGTGTGCAGACGTTTTCAGACGTGGTAATGCTGAGTGTGTGTTGAAAATGACGTTATGAGGGGTAGAATACTAGGGCGACTGGAGGCTGGTCAAACACAGCAGGTTGTAGCACGGAGCCTCCGTGTGCAACAAAGTATGATCTCCAGATTATGGCAACGATTCCAGCAGACAGGAAACGTGTTCAGGCACTACAGTACGGGACGTCCACAATGTACAACACCACAAGAAGACCGATGTCACCATCAGTGCCCACAAACTGCCACGGAGTACTGTAGGCAGCCTTTCTCAGGACCTCACCATTGCCACTGGAACAGTTGTCTCCAGACACACAGTCTACAGACGACTGAACAGACATGGTTTGTTGCCCAGAGACCTGCAAGGTGCATTCCACTTACCCCTGGTCACAGGAGAGACCGTAAAGCCTGGTGTCAAGAAGACAGTACATGGTCATTGGGACAGCAGTCCCAGGTTAAGTTCACGGTCGAGTAGAGGTATAGTCTGAACAGTGATTCTCGCCTGGTTTCATATTGTGTGAAACAGGAACCAGATACTAACCCCCTAATGTCCTTGAAGGAACCTGTATGGAGGTCATGGTTTCATGGTGTCCGGTGGGATTACGATTGGTGCACGTACACCTCTGCATGTCTTTCACAGAGGAACTGTAAAAGGTGAGGCATATCGGGACGTCATTTTGCACATGTCCGGCTTTTCAGGGTTGCAGTGGGTCCCACCTTCCTCCTGATGTGCTGCCGTCGTGGAGGAGTACCTTGAAACAGAAGATTTCAGGCGAATGGAGTGGCCTGCCTGTTCTCCAGACCTAAACCCAATCGAGCACGTCTGGGATGCTCTCGGTAGACCCGTATCGCTGGACGTCTTCAAACCCCTACAACACTTCAGGACCTCCGAAAGGCACTGGTGCAAGAATGGGAGGCTATACCCCAGCAGCTCCTTGACCACCTGATCCAGAGTATGCCAACCCGTTGTGCGGCCTGTGTACGTGTGCATGGTGATCCTATCCCATATTGATGTATAGGAAGCGCAGGAAAGAGTGGCGTTTTGTAGCACATGCGTTTCGGCGCGGTTTTCTCAAATTATCACCAATACCGTGGACTTAACAGATCTGTGTCGTGTGTATTCCCTATTTGCCTATGCTATTAGCGCCATTTTTGTGTAGTAAAACGTTGTGTGGCACCACATTCTGCAATTATCCTTAATTTATGAGCATGAGTGTATATTTTTTTCACGTTTGGTTGTGTTGTATTCTTGTATAGTTGTGGTCATTATTTCCTGAGAACTGGATTTGCTACCCTCAGCTGATCTATTTTGTTCATTAAGTAGTGTCCCGTTTCTTGTGTTTTTGTTTTATTGGTGCTTGGATGATTATGTTTGTGATCAGGATTCTCTGCGGTGTTTTGTTCGTTTTGCATTTGTTCCTCTTATCTGATTACTTCCTCTTCTAGTTCTTCTACCCTCATAAAAACCGCTGTTTCTTGGCCGTTCAAAACTTTCATGTTTTAGGTGCCTTGTTATAGTACAGTCATGCGTCATCTATGAAATCAGTAATATATAAATATTTACTCTTAATAAATTCACATGTAAGGAGATGTGGTTATTCTGTGTCATTTTCCTTGCCACTGCTCGCCGCCACGCTCTTATTCGCATGGACGGAGAGTAGTATTTGTCTTTTTTTCTTATTTTCAGGTGGTATTCTAGCTTATTACTGTTGCTATTTGAGCTGGAGGGGGGGGGGGGTAGTTGCCTATGTCTATCGTTGCTGTACTGCTTAGGAGACATTATTGGTAACGCTATATTCAGAATGTTCTACCTGCCTCTTATATAATTCGTTATAGGTCGAACATTCTGGACCCCTGGCCTTATCGCAAGTTCTGCTCTTGCATTTGCAAGGGACGCCATCCATAACGTTTTCCTCGCGACATTCGGATTTCTTGTGGCCTTGATAAGCACATCTTCCGCAAACTGGTTCTTTATCACAACTACTGATCGGGTGATCATATCCCTAACATTTAGAACAATTTTGGACTGACACAAAGTCTGTAATGCGTAATGACTCAGTCTGTATATACACTTTATCCCCTTGTAAAAGCAAAAATCTGACCTTTATTATAGCCTCAAGTACATTGTTCACAGTTATTTTGACTGGGCCCTGTCTTCAATATGATTTTGATTTTTTCGTGAAATTCCTCTCATGTAATAGCTTATTTCGTAAAGATCGTCACGGAATTCTTCATTAGTCAGCGATGTAGGAACCTGATTTACTATTTTCGTGGCCTTAGTTTTCGTGGCTTTTCTCATCGAATGACTTCTACTTGTGGAGTTTCAGCAATAATCTTCATTTTGTCTGCCAGAGTTTCCGTTTCCAGAACCACTGTGCTTTCTGTTGTTCTGATCGCCTTTATCTTGTTCTGCCTCGGATTTATGTCTCGAACAAGTCTGACGTCTTTATTTATTTCTGGCTTGAAAACACTATACTTGTTTGTTTCGCGATTGCACGTTGGATACTTTGTTCCATCTTATTCTTTGTTTTTACCTTTTGACCTAATTTGCTACTGGAGAGAATGACAAGGGAGTAGTTTTTCACTCGTTTTTCTTTCTTTCTCTGACTTCAGTTCAGAGATTTCGTGTTCCAGACGTCTTGTTTTGTAGAAAGCGTCAGGGTTGTTTGCTACTGCGCAGTCTGTGGTTGTCAATTCGAAGATCTTCGTTTCGGCCATATAATTTCGCCTGTATCATTGCAAAAGAACCATGTATTGCTTCTAAAAGATGCTCATATTGTAGTCGAAACTTTTTTTTCTTTTTGAGCTCTTTCTGCTATTCTCCCAAAATTCATCGACTACTTGTAGCATTTTGGCCTCCATGTTGGCACTCTTTGTGTGTCCGTCTGCACCTGTTGTTCTGCCGGTCGGCTTTTCAGAACCATCTCGCCCGTGCTAAGTGACTGTAAGGTTACACGTCGGGGATGTACCCATACCATCAGCAATATCTGCCGCCTGCGCCAGCTTTCGACAATTTGCATGCTCCAGTGTCCACGCATTTAAATGCAGACGTGGAGCTAAGGCTTTTTAGAGCTTAGTACTTCTTTCCGTTATTACAGAAATAAAGAATAGTTCCCCCAACAGACAGTTCTTAGTGGCTAACATTCAAATTCTCATTTACTAATCCAGCGGACATGATTTAGGTCTTAAAACACTAAACGTTCGCGATGTAGACAGCGCAGAACCTCCAGCGACCTCGTCGGCAGCTGGCGTATTCAGCCGTATAGCGCACGCAGTGAGAATACTTGCAAACAGCTGTTGGTAAGCTACGCCCCGACGTAGCGCTGCAGCCGACGTCCGCAGAGTCGCCGGCAGCTGACAGCGACGGCTGAACAGCCGGGAACACCTGGCGCAGCACTGGTCTCTCTGACCCACACGCTGCTCCCTCCCTCAGCTCGGCTGACGTCGCTCGACGCGTGACGCAGCACGAGCCGGCCCGCGCTCAGCGCCGCTGGAGGGCAGCGACACTTCTACGCCAGCGCTCTCCAGTTGGAGTTCAAAACTTCTGTCACTCGAAGAGTAAATACGAGGGCTATCCAAAAAGTACATCACGTTTTGGAATTAAAACGCTGCATAGCCAACCACTTCTTCATTATCTGAGAATAAGTAGAAGTCGCTCGGTGCCAGGTCGGGACTGTACGGCGGGTGAGGAAACAACTCCCACTTAAAATATTCGAGAACTTCGCGAGTGGCATTTGCCGTGTGGGCCCGAGCGTTGTCGTGAATCAGTAAGATCTTTGAGCCAAACTTTCCCCTGCGCTTGTTTTGTATTGCTCTTCTGGGGTTGCGCAGTTTGGCAATACCTTTGAGAGTTTATTGTAGTGCCTCTTTCCAGGAAATCCACAAGAATCACACCTTTTCTGTCCCAAAAGACAGTCGCCATCACCTTCCTTGCCGACATTGTCTGCATGCATTTCTTGGGTTTTTGGGGGGAATTTGTGTGCCCCCACTGCATTGAATGCAAATTTGTCTCGCAGTTCACATGCTTAACCCATGTTTCGTCACCAGTAGCGATGCGATCGAGTAATGAGTCGCCATCTTCCTCATAAGCGTCCAAAGACGTTAACGCTGCAGCCATTCGTTGATTTTTGTGAATCTCTGTCAAGATTTTTGGTATTCATCTTGCACAAAACTTGTGGTAACCAAGATTTTCGGTAATGCTTTCGTGCAACAAACTTGGTGAAATTTGTGGAAAACTCATAGAGAGTTCCGTTATTGTGAAATTACGGTTTTCACGGACCGCGGCATCGACTTTTTCGACAAGTTCGGCAGTCACTATGCTGGGTCTTCCACTTCGCTCTTCGTCGTGAACGTTAGTTCGGCCATTTTTAAATTTCATGGCCCATTGATCCACTCCACCTTCAGTGATTATGTTGTCCCCATACACTTCACAAAGCTGCCGATTGATTTCTATCGGTGTACAGTTTTTTGCAGTCAGAAACCTTATTACAGCACGCACTTCACACATCGCTGCATTTTAAATTAACGCTGACATTTCAAACTGTCACAGTAACTCAACGGAGTACAGAACGGACCTCTCACTAGCACGGCAGGATGCCGACTGAGCGGCGGAATGCCATGACAACAAGATGGCCGCGCTAGCCCCGCCCCTAACGGACACAAACGAAAACGTAATGCACTTTGTGGATAGCCCTCGTACCACATGGGAACGGTACCTCAGCGCGAAGCCGGCACGAAGCCACTGACAGGCCGGCGGATATCTCGCATTCTCGAGTAACTACACCAGGACTTGAAGAGAAGGCGTTAGCACTACTGGAAAATACACCCGCAACATCCTCTCGGCGTACTGCGCAGGAAATGGATGTAAGCCATTCCACAATTTTGTGTATGTGGCATGAAGATGATTTACACACCTATCGCCTTAACCAAGGTTCACGCCCTCAATCCAGACGATTTTCCACGTCGAATTGCATTTTGCAAATGTGTGCCGTTCAGTCCGACTTCCGAAAAGTGTGCTGTTTAAGTATAAGGCGTCCTTCACACGAGAAGGTATGCTCGACACCCGCTATGAACACGTGTGGGCTAGAGAAAATCCTCTCCCCGCCCTCGTTCGTGGTCAACAATATCACTTCGTTGTCAGCATTTGGGTTGGCTTTGTAGGCGATAATCTGGTCGGTCTATATATGTTCCCCCGGCTATTGATCGGTAACAGATACTAACTCTTCTTACGAGAAATTCTGTCAGAGGTACTGCAACATGTTCAACTCAATGTGCGACACCGAATGTGGTACCGTCACTTTTCTGTACTTGAGACTCCGCACATTCGGTGCGAATGCATTTGGATGGAACCTTCGGTGAGAGCTGGGTAGGGCGCAGTGAGCTGCTGTCATGGCCTGAGCATTCCCCTGACTTAACACAAACTGATTTTTTCTTCTGGGGCACCTCAAATATGTGGTCTATGAACACCCATCGAGACTGACTAAGGGCTGATATCGATAAGTGCACTGTCGAACTATCTCTGGGGAACCGATAGTATTTCCGGATCGTCGTGTGTCTGGAAGTCAGTTGGAGTGCAGAGGGCAGAAGTGCAGAGGGGACGGAGCACCAGTGAGGTGCGGACAGCCAGTACTCGCAGAGCGCTGGCGACACACGTCCACTGTCCGACGGAAGGAGGCTGGAGCAAGAACGACCGTCGGTTGGTCGTTCGGTCGGTCGTCTCTTCGGGCGACGTGTATCTGGTCTTTTGACCGTTTCTGGGCCTCGTCAGTTGGTCGTCTCGAAGAAGTCGTTGGACAGGCTGCCTGTCTCGCCTACCACGCCCGGGTTCCCAGGTTCGATTCCCGGCGGAGTCAGAGATTTTCTCTGCCTCGTGATGACTGGGTGTTGTGTGATGTCCTTAGGTTAGGTAGGTTTAAGTAGTTCTAAGTTCTAGGGGACTGATGACCACAGATGTTAAGTCTCATAGTGCTCAGAGCCATTTGAACCATTTTTTTGTCTCGCCTAAACGGGCGTTAGTGTTACTATCCCAGGCCGACCCTTGAAAACTTCTAAGCAACGTTTCGCGTCTCTTATACAGGTTGTTACAAAAGGTACGCCCAAACTTTCAGGAAACATTCCTCACACACAAAGAAAGAAAATATGTTACGTAGACATGTGTCCGGAAACGCTTACTTTCCATGTCAGAGCTCATTTTATTACTTCTCTTCAAACCACATTAATCATGGAATGGAAACACACAGCAACAGAACGTACCAGCGTGACTTCAAACACTTTGTTACAGGAAATGTTCAAAATGTCCTCCGTTAGCGAGGATACATGCATCCAGCCTCCGTCGCATGGAATCCCTGCTGCGCTGATGCAGCCCTGGAGAATGGCGTATTGTATCACAGCCGTCCACAATACGAGCAAGAAGAGTCTCTACATTTGGTGCGGGGGTTACGTAGACAAGAGATTTGAAATGCCCCCATAAATGAAAGTCAAGATCGTTGAGGTCAGGAGAGCGTGGAGGCCATGGAATTGGTCCGCTTCTACCAATCCATCGGTCACCAAATCTGTTGTTGAGAAGCGTACGAACACTTCGACTGAAATGTGCAGGAGCTCCATTGTGCATGAACCACATGTTGTGTCGTACTTGTAAAGGCACATGTTCCAGCAGCACAGGTAGATTATCTCGTATGAAATCATGATAACGTGCTCCATTGAGCGTACGTGGAAAACATGGGGCCCAATCAAGACATCATCAACAATGCCTGCCCAAACGTTCACAGAAAATCTGTGTTGATGACGTGATTGCACAACTGCGTGCGGATTCTCGTCAGCTCGCACATATTTATTGTGAAAATTTACAATTTGATCACGTTGGAATGAAGCCTCATCCGTAAAGAGAACATTTGCCCTGAAATGAGGATTGACACATTGTTGGATGAACCATTTGCAGAAGTGTACCGTGGAGGCCAATCAGGTGCTGATAGTGCCTGCACACTCTGTACATGGTACGGAAATAACTGGTTCTCCCGTAGCACTCTCCATACAGTGACGTGGTCAACGTTACCTTGTACAGCAGCAACTTCTCTGACGCTGACATTAGAATTGCCTAGTCCATTGCTGGTGTCCTCGTCGTTCTAGGTCTTCACCAGTCGTGAGTCATAGGCTGGAATGTTCCGTGCTCCCTAAGACGCCAATCAATTGCTTCTAACGTCTTCCTGTCGGGACACATTCGTTCTGGAAATCTGTATCGATACAAACGTACCGCTCCACGGCTATTGCCCCGTGCTAATCCATACATCAAATGGGCAATTGTCAAATCCGCATTTGTAAACATTACACTGACTACAAAACCACGTTCCTGATGAACACTAACCTGTTGATGCTACATACTGAAGTGCTCGATGCTAGTACTGCAGAGCAATGAGTCGCATGTCAACACAAGCATCGATGCCAACATTACCTTCCTTCAATTGGGGCAACTGGCGGTGAGTCAAGGAAGTACAGTACATACTGACGAAACTAAAATGAGCTCTAACATGGAAAATAAGCGTTTTCCGGACACATGTCCACGTAACATCTTTTCTTTATTTGTGTGTGAGGAATGTTTCTTGAAAGTTTGGCAGTACCTTTTTGTAACACCCTGTATAGTAGCTTCCCTGTTTGAGTTGTACTTATTTGGTTGATATGTGGCCGAGTTTCAATACCTCCTAAATTTTGTCTTTGCATTTTGCATGAATGTTTTAGGGTAAGGCCTTCTGTCTTTTGATTGTAACTCTTCTTATTGCTTAATATGCGGCCTCCAGCAAAGTTCCATTAAATTTAAACTTCTAAGCCCTTCAGTCGGTTAGATTTAAGATTTAGAAAATATTTTTAGCTGAAACCTCCAGAAGAACCTTGTATTTCAATTTTGCTTAGACCTTGTGTCTTGGATTTTGAATGTGGCCTTCAGCCGATCTAAAATTAAACAAAGGAGATCGATTAAAGTTTTAAGTGTTTCGCAGCCTTGTTGTAACATTGTGTGGTGATCAATAAAGTTTTTATGTTGAGTGGAACTGACAGGAACTCATTTTGGTCTGTTTCCACATCCTAATCCGCTCTGTCCTGCTAGCCCAGGCATTTCAGTTTTCATATAAAGTGTATAAAACTTCACCCTCACTTCTCGTCCACCTTAATGGCACAAATACATTGGAAACGTTGCCCTGCAGACCTGTTACCACGTCTGCTCGAATGGCATCTTCCGTGCCTACCCTCTCGGTGGCAGCCCTAGCACCATACGCCATCGGACGCGCGAAGAGTCGTCACTCTACCAGCCCTCTCAGTTTCCACGTTCATTTCAGATTCACCATATATACACATAACAAAAAAATTACAGAAAATTGGAATAGAGATCAACATAACTATCATTTCAGCCCTTTTTATTGTTAATAGAAACCAGACATTGCATGATCTACCACCATACAGCGAGACCTTCAGAGGTGTTCGTCCAGATTTCTGTATACACCGGTACCTCTAATATCCAGCATCACGTCCTCTTGCATTGATACATGCCCGTATTCGTCGTGGCATACTACCAAGGCACTGTTGTTCCACACTGTCCCACTCCCCAACTGCGATTCGGCGTAGGTCCCTCAGAGTAGTTGGTGCGCCACGTCACCCATAAATCTATTCCAGAAATGTTCGATACGGTTCATGTCTGGAAAACATACTCGCCACTCTAGTCGAGCAATGTCGTTATCCTGAAGGAAGCCATTTACAAGATGTGTACCATGCAGACACGAATCGTTGTCTACAGAAACGAATGCCTCGCCTATATGCTGCCGATATGATTTTGCTGTCGGTCGGAGGATGGCGTTCACGAACAGTACAGCCGGTACGGCCCATGACTAACAGTAGCGTTTGTCGGCCCCAAATAAAGCCACCCTAAAATAGCAGGAAACCCCCACCTTGCAGCACTCGCTGGACAGTGTGTCTAAGGCGTTCAGGCGTTGACCGGGTTGCCTCCAAACACGTCTCCGACGATTGTCTGGTTGAAGGCATATGCGACACTCGTCGGTGAAGAGAACGTGATGCCAATCCTGAGCGGTCCATGTTGTTGGCCCATCTGTACCGCGCTGAATGGTGTCATGCCTGCAAAGATGGACTTGGCCTTGGACGTCGGCAGTGAAGTTACGCATCATTCAGCCTATTGCAAACAGTTTGTATCGTAACAAGACGTTCTCTGGCTGCACGAAAAGCATTGTTGAACATGGTGGCGTTGCTGTCAGGATTCCTCCGAGCCATAATCCGTAGGTAGCGGTCTTCCACTGCAGTAGTAGTCCTTGGGCGGCCTTGGCGAGGCATGTCATCGCCAGTTCCTGTCTCTCTGTATCTCCTCCATATCCGAACAGCATCGCTTTGGTTCACTCTAAGACGCCTCGACACTTCCCTTGTTGAGAGCCCTGCCTGGCACAAAGTAACAATGCGAACGCGATCGAAACGCGGCATTGACCTTCTATTCACGGTTGAACTACAGATAACACGAGCTGTGTACCTCCTTCCTGGTGGAATGATTAGAACTGGTCGGCTGTCGGACCCCTTCAGTCTAATAGGTGCTGCTCATGCATGGTTGTTTACATATATGGTCGGGTTTAGTGACACCTCTCAACGGTCAAAGGGACTGTGTCTGTGATACAATATCCACAGTCAACGTCTATCTTCAGGAGTTCTGGGAACTGGGGTGACACAAAAGTCTTTTTGCTGCGTGGGTATATACTGAAGGAGAAAAATTGCAGCACCAAAAAATAATTAATGCAGAGTAATGAGATTTTGGGCACACATTTTTCCAGGTTACATATTTAAGAGCAGCAGTTAATATATGCACGAGATAAGCCGTTGAAAATATGAAATGCTGGTACTTAATAATCAGTGTAACCACCAGAATGTTGAATACAACCATGCCACGTGAATGCACAACAGATGTAATCAGCAGACTGGTGCTGAAATTTGCAGTCACGGTGTGTGGGATAACTATGAGAGCGATGCTGCTGTCATATAAAATCACAATCGTGACCATAATTCCAGATGTTGGTCCAGTGTGTCTAGGACGCAGGTAGGTTGGTTGCAGGCCCTCAACTGGTATCCTTCTAACCAACACACAGCCATCACTATCACTGACGCACGATTGGTGGTGGTTTTGGGTCAGTGGTAAGCAGGCCATCTGACTCGGAGCCAATGTCGTTGTGTCTCTGTAGTGCCAACTGCTGCACAGTTTGGCACTGCGGATGCAGTGTTATGGGCCAGCGCCACAAGCTGAAAAATGATGGTCTTCCCTCCAGTAGTGCCACAAGGCTGTCTGGAGCTCGGTCTTCTTGCGACTGTATTTTCCTGAGACTACCACTGCCAGTAGTCATATACAGTGGTTACATTACTACCAAGTCTTTTTGCAATACCGCAGAAAGAACATCCAGCTTCTTGTAGCCCCATTACACGACCTCATTCGAATGCAGTGAGGTATTCAGAATGGTGTGTTTGTCGCTTTGACGGCATTCTTGTCTGACATCAACTCACCACGTCCAATCTCAACTGCAACTAACGCTCACGACCGTCGTTACAGCGTCTATTTAAATCAAACCTGATTTGCATCCTTATAGTGGCACTACTAGCATAATTCTTATGCGACTGGCGCCAAATGTGAATAGACATTACTTTTAAGATCCAGAAACATGCCTACCAACTTGCTTTTATGCCGCACAACTCCTTGGTGCTGCGATTTTGTTTTCCACTAGAGTATACACAGAGCATGTATATACAGAGTGTGTATAAAGTATAAGTGAGGCTTTTTATGTGTGGTCTCTTAATAAGTACACACATGTGTGTTCATTGTTGTTTTTTTTCTGTGTGGAACGGTCTTCCCACAAACACATTACACATTCTTATGCCTGGTATTTTCTTCACAGTGATAACTGCACCACTAAGAGCCTACACCTGTCAGTATTGGGTAACATTTTGCACCCACGTGTCCACACTTCAACAATTGACCTGCTGCCATGGGCAAAATAACCATTAATGGCTTCCTCTGGCCACAAATAATTGGAGGTGCTAACCAATCTAAAACATAGCATTCTAAATAGCTGTAATTATTGGTCTGCCTATAATGTAAATTCCAATGTAATCTTATTCAGTACACGGTACGGAGGCACAAGTAAAAATATCAGCACTTATTTCTGTTCTGCACTGTGTATATAGGGTGATTCAAAACTTCTATTACAGGCCTCATGAAGCTGTAGACAGGACTTAGTAGATGAAGTTTTAATAAGGAACCCATCGCCAGAAATGTACCACTTGGATATAAAATGAGTTTGTATCTCGGATCACTTTCAGATCTCCTACTTCATGGTACACACACTACCTGAGAAAAGGGCATCGTCGTCAATCATTCTTGTAATTGTGATAACACATAACACAACTACAGCGAGAAATTGGCATGTTTGAAACTAGGAAGGTTGGCTGTGGTGCACTATGGACGCACTGCACTCACGACATTGAACAGGACGTCTTTTGTTATGTAGAAGAGAATCTGAGCACACGTACTCAAAATGTCCCCTATTCAGTGTGGTCCTACATCATACATGCCTGAGCTCATTGTTTTCGCTGTGGAAATTAGTGAAGTGGGAGATCCAAAGTGATCCGATCTTCAAACTGATTTTACATCCAAACTGTACACTTCTCGACATGGGTTCTTTATCATAATTTCATCTATCAAGTCCCCTCTACAACCCCCAAAAATCTTCAACATGAATTCTGAATCACCCTGTATATAGTTCGGTCGGAAAGAGTCTGAAATGGTGTCGCAGGGTAGATCGTGCTGAGAAGTAACCATTCTGAACAAAAATTCGATACTTTGTGCCATTTCCAACCATTTGCAGAGGCTACTTTCAGAATATATCCGAAAGTTAGTCTGAATGTTACTTATGCAGTTTTATGGGTAACTTCCAACACTTTGTTTAGTTCACCGTCTTCAACAGTTTTATACAAAACTGCAACCAAGGAAGCATTTACGCCGGCATATTCTGTTTGCAGACACGGATTTAATGAGATATGAAAAGTGCAGACACGTAGCACAAATCGTATGCTTCACTGCAATGACTGAGAATATAGTGATCCGTAAGTACAATTTACCCCGTTAATTTCCATAAAAATGCCTATTTCTGATGAATAATCACTAATAATGGGGACATAAAATTTCTAACAACTAATACATAGTCGCCGTACAATTATAATTTAATATTATAGGTTCTCAGTGTGTTAAAATGGACGTAACAATGACACAGTATTTTTGTGTCAATATAAGGATACTCATTACAGAAGGAATATGTTAAATATGAATCTAAAGGGAACGACTGACACATAGATACAGAAGGAATATGTTCAATGTGAAGCCGAAGTGATCAGGCGAAACGTAGATACAGAAGGAAAATGTTAAGTATGAAACCGAAGAGAACGAGTCAAATGTAGGTACAGAAAGAATATGTTAAATAAGAAACTGAAGGGAAGGAGTGACACATAGTGCAGGAGGAATATGTTAAATATAAACTGAAGAGAATGAGTGACGTTTAGGTACATTAAGAATAGTTAAATCTGAAAACGAAGAGAACGAGTAACACGTAGACACAGAAGCAACAATTTTAAAGTGAAGCCGAAGTTAACGAGTGACACGTAGGTACAGAAGGAAGATTTTAAATATGAAACCAAAGATCACAAGTGACACATAGCAGCGGCCAGAGTGGCCGAGCGGTTCTCGGCGCTACAGTCTGAAACAGCGCGACCGCTACGGTCGCAGGTTCGAATTCTGCCTCGGGCATGGATGTGTGTGATGTCCTTAGGTTAGTTAGGTTTAAGTAGTTCTAAGTTCTAGGGGACTGATGACCTCAGCAGTTAAGTCCCATAGTGCTCAGAACCATTTGAACCATTTGACACATAGGTAGAGAAGGAATATGTTAAATATAAACTGAAAAGAATGAGTGACATTTAGGTACATTAACAATATGTTAAATGTGGAACCGAACAAATCCACTGACATGTAGCTACAGAAGGAATATGTTAAATATGAAACTGAAGAGAATTAGTGACACGTAGATACAGAAGGAATATGTTCAATGTGAAACCGAAGAGCTCGATTGACACGTAGATACTGAAAGATTATGTTAAATACGTAACCGAAGAGAATGAGTCACATGTAGGTACAGAAGGAATACGTAAAGTATGACGCTGAACAGAAAGAGTGCCATGCAGTTACAGAAGGAATATGTTACATGAAACCGAAGAGAACGAGTGTGCAGTTGGTACAGAAGGAATATGTTTTATATGAAATTGAAGAGAAAGCGTGACACATAAATACAGAAGCAATACGTTATATTTGAAACCGAGCAGAACGAGTGATACGTAGGTACAGAAGGAAAATGTTAAATATGAAACCAAAGAGAACGAGTGGCATGTAGATACAGAAGCAGTATGTTAAATATGAAACGAAAGAGAATGAGTGACGCTTAGATACAGAAGGAATATGTTAAATGTGAAACTGAAGAGAATGATTGAGATTAGGTCTGCAAGGATTATGTTAAATATGGAACCGAAGAGAACAAGTGACACGTAGACACGAAAGGAATATTGTAATATGAAACCGAAGAGAACAAGTGACACGTAGGTCAGGAGGAATGTGTTAAATGTGAAGCCGAAGAGAACGAGTAACACGTAGATACAGCATGAATACGTTAAATATGAAACCAAAGAGGACTGGTGACTCGTAGGTCAGAAGGAATATGTTAAATGTAAGACAAAAGAGAACGAGTTACACACAGATAAAGCAGGAGTATATTAAATATAAAAACGAAGACAAAGAGTGACGTAGTAGTTACAGAAAGAATATGTTAAATATGAAACAGAGGACAACGAGTGACAAACATGTACAGAAAGATTATGGTAAATATGAAACCCAAGAGAACGAGTGACAAACAAGTACAGAAGGAATATGGTAAATATGAAACCCAAGAGAACGAGTGACATGTACGTACAGAAGGAGTACGTTAAATATGAAACCAAAGAGAACGCGTGACACGTAGATACAGAAGGAATATGGTGAATGTGGAACTGGAGAGAATGAGTGAGATGTAGGTACATAAGGAATATGTTAAATATGAAATCGAAGAGAACGAGTGACTAATAGGTCACAAGGAATACGTTTAAGGTGAAACCCAACAGAACGAGTAACACATAGATACAGGAGGAATACGTTAAATTTGAAAATGAAGACTAAAAGTGATATAGTACGTGCAATGGAATATGTTAAATATGAAACAATAGAGAACGAGTGGCACATATGTAGAGAAGGAATATGGTAAATATGAAACCCAAGAGAACGAGTGGTTCGTACATACGGCGACGCGGAGAGCACCTTTTGCACTGTCATAGTCACGCCACGGACTCCTGTGTGCACTGCTAAATTCCTGCGAGAATACCTCCAATCCAGTCGGCGGAATCACGCACCAGTCCACTGTTGAGCCGCTTCTATGTGTGACTGTGTGTTGTATCCTAGGATTGTGTCTGCTGTTACTTACAGCTACCGCGCGTCAATGTGGAAGCTTGTATTCGGTCGGCGTCTTGACCTAAGAAATATCAGTGACCTCTTGAAGGAACTGCCGCCTTCGATTCTTTAAGTAGTAGCAGCAAAGTAGCAAAGACTAAAACATATTTTCGTAATATAACTCCGATTATTAATACTCCAGTTTGTATATGATAGAGCCAAGGAAGAAGACATGCACGCTCGCCCTCGCGAGTGTCGTAGGTTGTGTTCCAAAAACGAACAGTATAGAGACAGAAGTGATGACACTTTCTGCAGGACCTAACCATCATTTTACAGGACAGTACTCAAGCACGTATAGTGCAAGCTGTCACGGATTTGTTTGACTTATGGGGCTGCTAAGTGCTATGCCACCTACTGTACACCCCTGACTTAAGCCCTCGTGAGTTCAACTCGATTTCTAAACTGAAGGAAACACTTCACGGCATTCGCATCAGAACTGCTACAAATTCGTCGGGCATAGACCGCGTCGCTCGAACTGTCAACACAACTGGCACTGCTAAAAGTATCCTACGATTTCCATATTGCTGGCAACGGGCTATACACAATGCTGGTGACTACGTTGAAGGTCAGTAAAACTTTAAATCAAGTATCTATTTTGTACGAGCTGTAAATAAATACACTACTGGCCATTAAAGTTGCTACACCACGAAGATGACGTGTCACAGACGCAAAATTTAACCGACAGGAAGAAGTTGCTGTGATATGCAAAAGATTAGCTTTTAAGAGCATTCACACGAGGTTGGCGCCGGTGGCGACACCTACAACGTGCTGACATGGGGAAAGTTTCCAACACATTTCTCATACACAATCAGCTGTTGACCGGCGTTGCCTTGTGAAACGTTATTGTGATGCCTCGTGTGAGGAGGAGAAATGCGTACCATCGAGTTTCCGACTTTTATAAAGGTGGGATTGTAGCCTATCGCGATTGCGGTTTATCGTATCGCGACATTGCTGTTCGCGTTGGCGACCATTCAATGACTGTTAACAGAATATGGAATCGGTGCTTTCAGGAGGGTAATACGTAACGCCGTGCTGGATCCCAACGACCTCGCTTCACTAGCACTCGAGATGACACGCATCTTATCCGCATGGCTGTATAGTATCGTGCAGCCACGTCTCGATCCCTGAGTCAACTGATGGGGACGTTTGCAAGACAACAACCATCTGCACGAACAGTTCGACAACGTTTGCAGCAGCATGGACTATCAGCTCGGAGACCATGGCTGCGGTTTCCCTTGACGCTGCATCACAGATCGCCTGCGATGGTTTACTCAACGACGAACCTGGGTGCTCGAATGGCAAAACGTAATTTTTCGGATGAATCTAGGTTCTGTTTACAGCATCATGATGGTCGCATCCGTGTTTGGCGACATCGTGGTGAACGCACGTTGGAAGCGTGTACTTGTCATCGCCATACTGACGTATCACCCGGCGTGATGGTATAAGGTGCCATTGGTTACACGTCTCGGTCATCTCTTGTTCGCATTAACGGCGCTTTGACCACTGGGCGTTACATTTGAGATGTGCTACGACCCGTGGGTCTACCTTCATTCGATCCCTGCGAAACCCTGCATTTCAGCAGGAGAATGGATGACCGCATGTTACAGGTCCTGTACGCCTTTCTGGACACAGAAAATGTTCGAATGCTGCCCTGGCCAGCACATTCTCCAGATTTCTCACCAATTTTAAACATGTGGTCAATGGTGGTCGAGCAACTGGCTCGTCAGAATACGCCAGTCACTACCCTTGATTAACTGTGGTATCGTGTCGAAGGTGCATAGGCAGCTGTACCTGTACACCCCGTCCAAGGTCTGTTTGACTCAATGCCCAGGCGTATCAAGGCCATTATTAGGGCCAGAGGTGGTTGTTCTGGCTACTGATTTCTCAGGATCTATGGGCCAGAATTACGTGAAAATGTAATCACATGTCAGTTCTAGTATAATATATTTGTCCAATGAATACCTGCTTATGATCTGCATTTCTTCTTCGTGTAGCAATTTTAATGGCAGGTAGCGTAGTTGCCACTATTGGTTAAGTTCCAACCATCATATATACATACACTTCTGGAAATTGAAATAAGAACACCGTGAATTCATTGTCCCAGGAAGGGGAAACTTTACTGACACATCCCTTGGGTCAGATACATCACATGATCACACTGACAGAACCACAGGCACATAGACACAGGCAACAGCGCATGCACAATGTCGGCACTAGTACAGTGTATATCCACCTTTCGCAGCAATGCAGGCTGCTATTCTCCCATGGAGACGATCGTAGAGATGCTGGATGTAGTCCTGTGGAACGGCTTGCCATGCCATTTCCACCTGGCGTCTCAGTTGGACCAGCGTTCGTGCTGGACGTGCAGACCGCGTGAGACGACGCTTCATCCAGTCCCAAACGTGCTCAATGGGGGACAGATCCGAAGATCTTGCTGGCCAGGGTAGTTGACTTACACCTTCTAGAGCACGTTGGGTGGCACGGGATACATGCGGACGTGCATTGCCTGTTGGAACAGCAAGTTCCCTTGCCGGTCTAGGAATGGTAGAACGATGGGTTCGATGACGGTTTGGATGTATCGTGCACTGTTCAGTGTCCCCTCGACGATCACCAGAGGTGTACGGCCAGTGTAGGAGATCGCTCCCCACACCATGATGCCGGGTGTTGGCCCTGTGTGCCTCGGTCGTATGCAGTCCTGATTGTGGCGTTCACCTGCACGGCGCCAAACACGCAAACGACCATCATTGGCACCAAGGCAGAAGCGACTCTCATCGCTGAAGACGACACGTCTCCATTCGTCCCTCCATTCATGCCTGTCGCGACACCACTGGAGGCGGGCTGCACGATGTTGGGGCGTGAGCGGAAGACGGCCTAACGGTGTGCGGGACCGTAGCCCAGCTTCATGGAGACGGTTGCGAATGGTCCTCGCCGATACCCCAGGAGCAACAATGTCCCTAATTTGCTGGGAAGTGGCGGTGCGGTCCCCTACGGCAGTGCCTTGGATCCTACGGTCTTGGCGTGCATCCGTGCGTCGCTGCGGTCCGGTCCCAGGCCGACGGGCACGTGCACCTTCCGCCGACCACTGGCGACAACATCGATGTACCTTGGAGACCTCACGCCCCACGTGTTGAGCAAATCGGCGGTACGTCCACCCGGCCTCCCGCATGCCCACTATACGCCCTCGCTCAAAGTCCGTCAAGTGCTGTCGCGGCATGCTACCAGTGTTAAAGACTGCGATGGAACTCCGTATGCCACGGCAAACTGGCTGACACTGACGACGGCGGTGCACAAATGCTGCGCAGCTAGCGCCATTCGACGGCCAACACCGCGGTTCCTGGTGTGTCCGCTGTGCCGTGCGTGTGATCATTGCTTGTACAGCCCTCTAGCAGTGTCCGGAGCAAGTATGGTGGGTCTGACACACCGGCGTCAATGTGTTCTTTTTTCCATTTCCAGGAGTGTATATGTGTGTGTGTGTGCTTTGTTATTAGGCCTCTGAGCTTTTCTTTTTTTAAAAAAAAAAAAAGTTGGTGGTCCGTAGAAGTAAAAAGGTTGTTAACCAGTGGCGTAGGTGATAGTGCACCAGACTGCTCAGCCTCTG
This sequence comes from Schistocerca gregaria, assembly GCF_023897955.1. Lineage (NCBI taxonomy): Eukaryota > Metazoa > Arthropoda > Insecta > Orthoptera > Acrididae > Schistocerca > Schistocerca gregaria. The sequence continues at coordinate 59,797,968 of NC_064926.1, read as the reverse complement.
ACTCTGGTTCTATCCTTACCACCGTCTCATGTCCAGTCTTTGTATTGCTCTCGTCTCGGTTTTAGAAGACCTTACAAGTTTTCAGACTGTTTCTGACGACCCGTTGTATCTTAAAAGGCAACTATTCAACGAGGTCATACTGAAAAGTAATCTCTCCGATTTTTTTATGTTAAAACTCTGAAAGCTTTCTAAATGAGGAAAACTTAATCAACAAGCTACATCTCTTTGTTTCATGTCTTCATGTTTACAGTTTTATGCCGCTAAAAGGCACTGAATTGTAGCTTGTAGCATGGCAGTATGTAACGTAACTATGTCGGTGCGTGAGAAACAGTGTACTGTAATCCGATATCGAATTCCAAGAATTTGACCTGAGATGGGGCACCGTTTCCGTTAGCATGACGATTCCAAAACCACACACGTATGCTGCGACATCTACAACAGTCCGACCCTTGGATTCACTGTCGTTGATCATTTTCCATATAGCCCTGACTTGGCCCCATCCGATTTTTATCTGTTTCGAAAACAAAAAGAACCCCTTCAAAGACTTCACTTAAGCTGTGGAAGCAGAAATGAAGTTGTAGGTCCGCTAAGACAGTGTAACTTTCTGCAGTCACGGTAGCAACAAACTGGCCTCTCGTTGCGGCAAATGTGCTGGTTGCCAGGGTGACTATGTTCGGAAATACACATGTAGAATGTTAATAATGTTAGTTTCATAAGCTTTAACAGTAATTTTGGAATGTTACTTTTCAACACTTCCTCGGACGATGTTTTTAGTATGTGTACTTTTACAGCCCTTTTCATCTCAGAATGCGAACAAGGCAATGACTCAATGAGCCATAAATGTATACGCTGCTTCAAAATTATTGGCACAGAATGAATGAAATCCTGTATGGTGTTGTGCATCATTATTCTGTATAGTAAGGCAGGATTTGTAAAAGAATAACAATAACGACTTCTTGAGTGACTTGGAATTTCTAGTTTTACAGAATGATGCTCCCGACTGCCTGAAGCACTTTATTCAGATTGAGACTGACCACGGCAGCCTGCGCTCTTACAGATGATGATGATGTATGGTTTGTGGGGCGCTAAACTGCGAGGTTATCAGCACACGTAGAAATTCCGAACCTTTGCTAAGCCCAATCTCGCCACTTTCATGATGACAACACACACACCCAGTCATCTCGAGCCAGGTGAATATCCCTGACCCTGCAATCTTACAGTACTCCCAGTTTATAAAACTTATGTACACACATCGTATGCACATAAACCAGTCAAATTACTTTCTCTTTGTTCAGGAAGATGGAACGGTTCACCCGTTGACAGGTATACAAAGCAGGTGGTTGGTAGAGCAGTGCTGAGGAACAAGTCGTCCTGGCCCATCTCGCAGCTGTACTGTCCGGGATGGCGAAGGGGAACTTCACGGCGCATTGAGACATACGTCAGCAGCAGCCGGACGTCTGCTATGTCTCAGTTCCTCTGCCTAGGGTGTCAAGGGCCACTTACAGCAGTAGTGGACCAGATAACTTCGCGAGAAGATACGGCGGCATGATGGCAGCCTTCCCAACCGAATGAATGAATGAATGAATGCAGCATTCAGGTCAGATCTGTTGCAACGTCATACTGGCAAGTAAGCTCATATTGCAAATTCTTTGAAAAATTTGACGCGATGCTGTAATTCGTTTGTCATCTTCTATTATGGTACTACCGCCTCGTTTTCTTGTTCCATTTACTGGAGTCACTAACTTCCTGTCTTACTTGTCCGTGAGCAGCAGCAGCAGCACGTATCGATAAGTGAGTGCACTGTCGTACCATCTCTGGAGCGACCGATAGTATTTCCGGGTCGCCGTGTGTCTGGCAGTCAGTGGGAGACGGACCAGCAGTGCTGGCGACACACATGAACTGTCCGACGGAGGCAGATTGGAGCGGGACGATCGTTGATTGGTCGTTCCATTGATCGGCCGACGATATTTGGTCATTTCACCGTTTCCGGACCTAGGCGGTCGGTCGGTTGGCGTGGAGCAGCGAGAAATTCTCCAAGCGGCGTAGTTTGGCCGGAGCCTTTGGCGGTCTCTACGCGGTGTCGGAGAGGGTGGGGCTGTTCCCATCGGTACGAGGTCCGTGGCTCACCGACCCTGGACACGGAAGTTGAGTTTTGATTAAATCTACCAGCATGTCGATACTGTTCACATTGTGTCGTTTGGAGTTCGTTGTCGACTGTTGGGATATTCCAGCGAGCAACGACGTGGTTTTCAAGTTGAAAAATTATAGCCACCCTGCGGTGGAGTTTCACTCTATTTGGTTATTTGAATTGAGGTGCACCAGCAGAATCTTCTGCCTTGTGGTCGTTAACTTTCCAGTTTTGGCCGTTGACGTAGATTTCGGGCAGTCTAGTTTCCTCACCGTGTTGTTGCTGTCCAGCACGTTGTGAAGTTTGACAGCTTCATGTATGATTGGTTGTGGGCGCCAATACCTTCTACGTTGTTCCGTTGAACTTCAGGTGAAGTGGAAGTTATCTTGCAGGTGGGTCCGTTGACTGTCGGTCGGTTGGGTTGTCGCCGTATCGTGAATAGTGGGCCCGACTGACTGTCTCACTTAAGCGAACGTTAGTGTTTAAATTCCAGGCCGACCCACGAACAAAAAAATGGTTCAAATGGCTCTGAGCACTATGGGACTCAACTGCTGTGGTCATCAGTCCCCTAGAACTTAGAACTACTTAAACCTAACTAACCTAAGGACATCACACACATCCATGCCCGAGGCAGGATTCGAACCTGCGACCGTAGCAGTCACGCGGTTCCAGACTGCGCGCCTAGAACCGCGAGACCACCGCGGCCGGCGACCCACGAACATCTGAGCGCCCTTGGGTGTACTGCCTTTTTTGTTTTGTTGTTATTGTTGTTTCTACTTGTATGGTTTCTAGCCGATTTAAAAAAAAATTAAAGTTGTTTTGCCCTTAAGGCGTAAGATTCTTTAGGCTTTCAGTCTAATTTAAAGAACTGTTGCACTTAAGACCTTTGGCGTTTTAAAGGTTTTAATGTTGTTGAATTTTAAGTGTTGGGCCTTCAGCCGATTTTGAGTTTAGTTGTTTTGCTCTTAAGGCCTTCAGCCGAGGTCAAAGAACTGTTTCACGTAAGTCCTTTGGCATTTAAAAAAAAAATTAATGTTATTGAATTTAAAGTGGTAGGCCTTCAGCCGATTTGAATTGAACTTGTTTGCACGTGAAGATTCTGATTCTTTGGGCCTTCGGCCTAAATAAAGAACTGTTGTAAGCTAAGGCTTGCCTTTTAAATTTCTAATTATTCTTGCGTTTTAAGTTATTGGCATTCAGCCGTTTTTAAATTAAAGTGGCTTTCAACCGGTAATTAGGTCCCAAAGATTAAAGCTGTGTGTTAAAGGGAAAAAAATGTGCTCTTGTAATGTTTGTTCAAATAATAAAGTTGTATGTTCGAGTGTAACTGACAGCCCCTTATTTCGGCCCCTTTCCACAATTTAAACTACCTGTCCTGTCCTGCGGTTTAAGAGGGGCGTCTCATTCTGAAATAGCATCATATACGCTCTCAACCAGTGAAATATCATTTCATTTCTTCCTCCTATTCTGGGTATTTCGCAGTTTTTGTTGATCAGTGTATCAGTGAAAGACGGGAATTTAAAAAAAAAATTTAACGAAACCTTTCGTGTAGTGTAAAAGGAGTGCGTTAATTTTAGCTTTTGTTACAATGTTTGGCACATGACGCTGATTCTACTTTTCAGTTTTTGTCGGGAGGCGGGGTGATTAGCTGAAAATTGGAATGAAACTATTTCAATCCCAGCCTAGAAGCTACTCAACTTTTTTTCATGCAGAAGTTTCTTTCTGTATATCATCAATCGCCCACATACACCCGTTAGCGCAATTTAAGAATCAAGTAAGCTGCTTTGATGAGTTCAGTGAGCGTTCAGAAAATATATTTGGAGCGTTGATAGTCTTTCTCAGCTATAGATGTGATCACATAGTCACTTACATATCCATCCCGCAATATTATACCTTGTGCTTTCTTAAGGAAATCTACTATGCTACACGAAGATATGAAACCCACAAACGCAGTATCTACCAGCTTCTACAGAGCTTCTGGTAACGTCCCCCCTTCACCGTGCATCAGCTACTGTGCCAAAGAAATTTTACACGTGAAGTCACTGGTGTAAAGTCAGATTAGTTGAAGGCTTTTCCACTCTATACTATTTTTTCAGGTTTGAAACCAGACACGTTCGTTACTATGCACAACTAGGAATTTCCACACTTTCAGAATAGTCATCACATTATAACTCGCTCTTTACTTTTCTTACCCAGGATAACTCTACTCCTGTTTCGATACTGAAGTAAAACAATTACGGAAAGCGCTGACGACATTCCAGTTCAGAACATTCCAAGACGACGAAATATGTTTCAAAATTAGAAAAAATGCAGGTTGGAAAAAAGCATATTCATACGAAGCTGTGGCTCGGTTAAATCGCAAAATGTGTTGGCTTGCTGTCAAGAAGTTTGATACATAGCGAATATTTTGCGATACGTCCCGTTCGGCTATTTTTCTGTGGGTGAATGCGAGCATTTCATACATGTAATAAGTCGTTTTTTCAAGTTTATTGTAATTGCTTAAGCCATGCTGATCTCAGATTTGCTGTTCAGTCTGTATTCTTGTGCCATCATTATGAAAACCGTTGGTCGTCCGTTCGGAACGTGTTATTCCATTGATTCACAGAAGCAGTTCTAGGTGCCCCTGTCGTGGAAAGTTCTCCTGACGCCGCTGAGAAAACTCAATAGCCTGGGAATGGCGAAACAAAATTAACGAACTTTTTAATGAGCTCATAATTAACTACAATATAGCCACGATAGAAGGTACTCGGCGGTTGGCGCCTCATCAAGCTATTCTGGGCGCTGAAATCCCTGTTTCGTCCTCTCAGTATTTCTCCTGCTCCTTAGCTACAGTTGTGCTGTAGGACCTGAGCTCGACGTTGCTGAGAGGCATATTTGTACAAGGTCCTATAGTCCTTAGGATCATGTACACTATCTAAACAGAATTCTGATAACTTGATACCTACTAGGAAAAAGCAGCCGCGCGGGGTAGCCGAGTGGTCTTGGCACCTTGTCACGTAGCGCGGCTTCCCCTCGGAGGTTCGAGTCCTTCCTCGGGCATGGATGTGTGTGTTGACCGTAGCTCTTAAGTTAGTTTAAGTTAGATTAAGCAGTGGCTAAGATTAGGGACCAATGACCTCAGCAAATTTCCAAGGAAAAAGCATCTAAATATAATATGACAAAAATGATCAAATCATAAATTTAATTTCCTTTCTTCACTCTTTCATGTCACAAAACTATTTGCGTCACTCATTACTAAGCGTTTTACAAGTTTCATTATGTGCTAAAACATGTGCTATCACTCTACAACATTGAGTGTTTTTACTTGCATTTGGGTACTGCTTGGCGCCTCTGCAGACGGAACCGTGTTGTCTAGTGGCTGACCAATGCGTCAAGTTCATCGCTCGTCAGAGAATCTCTCGAGTATTGTACCTGTAATCTCCGCTCAATGTCGCAGCACTAATTTTGCCATTGGCTGTTTATATGTTCATAATTTTTCGTTCTGTTCGATTGATTCAAAAGTTAGTTTGTTGAAACACAGTTTATGTGTATAATTTTGTTTATACGTTTATAATTTTTCGTTCTATTCCATTGATTCAAAAGTTAGTCTGTTGAAACACAGTCTTGTTAACTTGTCACTGCCAGGAATACACTTATTAATAAAACTTTAGTGCTGAGTGAACATCAATGATATTATTTTATGTAGAATTGATCATCTGAGAATAGTGAAGAGATTTATTGACAGTACGAAGTTTATTTTCCATCGAACGATAAATTTTATTTTTACGAAGCTGTTGAGGTGGAACAGTCGTTAGCGGGCAACCTCTGGGGAACCTGCCGCACCTCAGTTGTATAAGGCTTACCTAGGCACGCGGGGCTCTGTCTAGGTGGACTTCTAGTTCCCTAGCTGCTCGTGGGAACTGAGATGGATCCTTCTAAATCTTCTTTGCGTCCTCCCAGCGGAAAAGGGTGGGCTGGTGGTAGGAACCAACACCCAATCCAGGCACGTGTGGCCAGTCCTCCTGACTCAGGGGCGAGATCTGAGTGTATAGTGACTGGTAACAGAACACATGCTGGCGGGCAGAATGTGTTTTAAATCGTTAAAAGGAAAGAGGGCAACGTCGAGGTAGTTTCGCCTCCCTATATGCAAAAAGGGCTCGAGGACATTGCTGGCAGTTTGAAATCTGGAACGCTGCTGATGGAAACCGTTAGTTCCCAACAAGCTACACAATCTACACAACGCGCAATCCTTTGGGGAATATGCCATCGAAACTGAACTGCACACCACCTTGAACAACAGCAAAAGTATTATAACGTTCAGGAATCTGGTGGACATTCCCAAAGAGGAATTGAAAGATGAGTGGGCTCCAGCAGGAATAGTTGATGTGCAAAATGTCATGAAGAGGGTGAATGGGGTTCTTGTTAAGTCCAACTCTTTTATCCTGACGTTTAACAGCACGAAACTGCCTGAGCATATTAACGCAGGTTGCCTTGGCTTAAGTGTGCAGCCTTACGTACCCAACCCAAGGCTGTGTTTCACGAAACTGCCTGAGCATATTAAGGCAGGTTGCCTTGGCTTAAGTGTGCAGCCTTAAGTACCCAACCCAAGGCTGTCATTGCTGTCATTGTGGAGCGCCCTGCCTTTCCAAAGGTTCCATCTGGTACGCTGCCACACCCTCTACCGCAGTTGTGGTCGCAAAGTCTACATAGGGAAAAAATCCAAGGTAAAACGTCGAACACCGGTGGAATCGGGCACAAAAATCCTGACGACGTCGACATCGACCTCTCTGACATCTCAGTCGATTTTTCTTTAGAGGCTATGGTGCTTGATGTCGGATTGGGGCAACCACCTCGCTCCAAACCTGAGCCTCCATCTATTTTGGGTTCCCCTGCCCGTCAGAAAGCCACGATTAACGTACTACCCTCTGATAGATGGCTCTCATTATACAGTGGAAAATGAATGAATTCAGTACACACATGGAGGAACTGAAACTGCTAGCCAAGCAACGCCCTCTGTGCTTGTGTTTGCAGGAGACACATTTCAAAGTATCTGATGCCCCTGCACTACAGTGATATATCCTATACCGCAAGGATGACCTGACTGGTAAAGAGCCAAAGGAGGGGTTGTTGTGTTTGTCAATAATGTGCACCACTCTTCTGCTCTTCCCCTGGATACCGACCTGCAAGCAGTTGCAATTGGAATTTCTGCACGTCAGCGGCTTACAGTTTGCTCTCTTTATTTACCTCCACTGGATGCAGTAGACTCTGAGGCTCTCACAGATCTTATCGCGCAACTCCTCCAACCATTTCTCCTTTTGGGAGACTTCAATGCCCACCATGTCCTGTGGGGCTCAATGTTTACTAGCATCAGGGTCGAGTTCTGGAGAGCCTCCTGACATCTCGAAAGCTGTGCCTCCTAAACGCTGGTACTCCGTCTCATTTCTGTGGTGCTACTGGGTCATTCTCAGCCATCGACCTATCTCTCTGCGCTCCAGCCATAGCCGTCTCTGTTCACTGGGAGGTCATTCATGACCTTCATTCCAGCGACCACTTCCCGATCCACTTTCAGGCATTCGATGGTATATTGCTGGAACAGAAGCCACCAACGTGGATGATTGGCAGGGTTAACTGGACGCTGTTCGGCCAGTTGGCTGCGTTTGAACACCGTGACAGCGTCCAGGAATGGGTGGGTCACATCAGACATGTGATCCATCACGCTGCTGATTTATCCATACCAACGCCTTTCGGCCCTCTTCAGTGGCGACCTGTCCCTTGGTGGACGAAAGAGTGACATTTAGCCATCCGGGACAGGAGTGCTGCTCCTCGATGGTTTAAATGCCGCCCGACAGCGGACTACCTCTCAACCTTTCGAATCACGGGAGCCAAGGCTCGCCGTATCATTAAAGAGAGCAAAAAGTGGCCATGGCATGAGTTCCTGAACTCCATCAATCGTTCCACTTGTTCCTCAAAAGTATGGGAAGCCATCCAGAGGACTTCTGGCACACAGCCGTTTACCGATAGCTGCAGTGTTGAACCAGGGGTGCCTCGAAACAACACCTAGAAACATTGCTCTGACGTTGGCCGAGCATTTTGCACAAACTACTGCCAATCCAAGCCAGGATCCAGCGTTTCGTCACTACCATGCGACTGTCGAGAGGGAAAAGTTGGACTTTAGGCCCAACAATTCTGAGGCTTACAACTCCCCTTTCTCGATGTGGCAGCTCGAGTCGGCACTGACTGAGACTTCTGACACTGCACCTGGTCACGACCACATCCAGTACTGCCAGCGGCGTCAAGGGAAATCCTCCTCGAATTTTGTATCTTAATATGGCAGACAGGTGTCTTCCCCAACCCATGGAGGGAGGCAATTCTAATCCCTCTCCTCAAACCAGGAAAGGATCTCACGTGTCCCGGTACTTATTGGAGTATCGCCTTGACGAGCTCTGTAGGAAAGACCCTGGTCTGGTCTGGTCTGGCTTTTAGAGACCAGGCAACTCCTTAGCCACTCTCAGTGTGGATTCCGAAAGTTTTGGACCACGGCCGACGACCTGACCCTCCTAGAAGCGGCTATTCAGCAGGCCTTCCTCCATCAGTGTCACTCAGTCTCAGCGGTTTTTTTGGACCCGAGTTGGTCACGCACTATCTGATCGATTTGAGCAGGGGAATGGTGTCCCCCACGGCAGTGTTTTAAGTGTTACCCTCTTTGCCATAGCTATCAACAATATAACATCTGCAATAAGGAGTCGAGTACAGTGCTCCTTATTTGTGGATGACTTTGCTGTTTCCTGTTCCTCCTCCGGTGTTGCAACAGTGAGCCGTCAGTTGCAGCTAACAGTGCGGCGGTTAGAGGAGTGGGCTGCAAAGACGGGTTTTTAGTTTTCTGCCGATAAGTGTTTGTATGTTCATTTTAATTGTTCTCGTCGTCCTTATAATTTGCCTGCCTTGCAAAATGGTTCAAATGGCTCTGAGCACTATGGGACTTAACATCTGTGGTCATCAGTCCCCTAGAACTTAGAACTACTTAAACCTAACTAACCTAAGGACATCACACACATCCATGCCCACGGCAGGATTAGAACCTGCGATCTTAGCAGTCACGCGGTTCCGGACTGCGCGCCTAGAACCGCTAGACCACCGCGGCTGGCTGCCTGCCTTGCATATAGGGGCACTGTCCTACATTTTGGAGACACAGTGCGGTTTCTGGACCTCACGTTTGACTCCAGATTGTCATGGTCGCCACGCTTCCGAGACTTAAAATCCAGAAACATGAAGGCACTGAACATCCTCAAGTGCCCTAGCCACAGGTCTTGGGGAGCGGACAGGCCGCGTCTTCTCCAGTTTTATCGCGCTTTTGTGCGTTCGCGCGGCTGGACTACGGGTGTACGGTGTATGGGTCAGCGAGGCCCTCTTACCTGCGGATCCTTGATGCTGTCCACCATCCAGGGATTTGATTGGCCACAGATGCTTATCGGACTAGTCTCATACCCACCCTCTGTGCTGAGACGGTAGCTCCTGTTGGTGCGCCAGGCTTGTAAGTTTCTTGCAGCTCCAACCTCACCCGCTCACCATATTGTTTCTCGTCCACCTCTGGAGCGCCTTTTTTCCAACCGCCCACGAGCCACGATGCCGTTAGGGATCCGTGTGCAACGTGTGCTAGAGTCTCTTGGTGTGGAGCCCGTACAGACCCTAATCCAGGGTTTTAACTGCCTGCCACCCTTTGTTACTGTAGAGGACCAGAGTGATCTTAGATTTGGTGCAGTACAAGAGAGATTGTACTCCTGCCACCGTTTTTAATACAACATTTTCTGACATTTTATCTGAGCACGACGACTATGTAGCTGTTTTTACGGATGGGTACAAACAGGAGGATTCTGTTGGTTGCACCGTTGTTCTTCCTGATCGTGTCCTCAAGGTCCGACTGCGTCAAGCATTTACGGTCTTTCATGCAGAATTGTCTGCGATCTTGCGGCCTCTGGAGCACATTAGATGCTCTTCCCGTCCTAAATTTCTTGTCTGTTCCGATTCACTAAGTACCCTTCACTAATTGCAATATTTGTCTCCAGCAGATAAAATATTCCAGAACATCCAGGATGCCGTCCTCCAACTACAACTAATGAGGAAGGAGGTGGATTTCTGCTGGGTTCCAGGGGACGTTTGCATTGCCGGGAACGAAAGGACAGATCTCGCAGCCAAGGAGACATGTCTCGAACCCCAACGATTTCAGTGTGCCATCCCCCTGCACGCACTCAACTCGCTATTGAGCTCACGCGTCATGCGTCCGTAGGAGGATGAGTGGCTGGAAATGACTGACAAGTCCACAACGCGAGTGTAGTGTACTCCTTCCAGTCCCGTACGTGGGACGAGGTTCTCCTCACTCGGCTTCGGATAGGCCACAGCCCTATGACGCATGGCGTCCTGCTCCGGTGAGAGGAGCCTCAAAAGTGTGGTGCTTGTGGCGTTCAGGTCACTGTGCGCCACGTTTTATTGGATTGCGTTTTGTTTTCCGACCAGCGGGCCGCGGCTGACTTGCTAGCGGACCTGCCATCTTTTTTAGGCCACACTCGGGCGAAAGTGGTTAAACTTTTAAAATTCTATTAGTTGTCCAATGTTTTTGTCAAGATTTTAGAGAGGGAGTCTTAATTTGTTCACAAGATGACTGGCTCGCCCATATTTTACGTAAATGTCCAGTCACTGACAATTTCCTATGGCATCCTTGACGCTCCTTTCTCGTTTTCCTTACGTTCTACATTCTTATACAGCATTTTGCATCTTTTCCCGCTTTCTTTGCATGTATGATTCCATTTCACTAAATTTGTCCGCATTCTTTTCTTCTAATGCGTGTCAGGGTGCTGATGACCTCGACGCTCGTAAGCCCCAACACACATACACACACACACACACACACACACACACGAGTTTGGTCATAAAAAGCGATATTAGTCTCCTTTGCTGACTGACGAAGGATTTGCGTTACCCTGAACCCAAAGACACGCACGAAAATATTCTTAAAATACAGAAAACCGTTCCCGAAAACAGTGGTGAAAGACATTCGCATACAAAACTGCACGTATTGCTACGAGAGATATTTGAATGATCACCTATTGAAGGCCTAAGAGAGGTACTCTGCTTTCGCGAAAAACAAAATATCGATATAACAGGACCGGAAACACCCATATTTCATTGTCATAGTTTGTTGCTGTATTACGCTACCTGAACAACAAGCTTTTGTTAATGACGACGTAGTGTTGTCAGCTATTCACTGTGGGGTGAATAGCTGTGCAGGTGTGGGATTTGAATAAAATTGTCAAAGCAAAGTGTAATAGAAGAATATACACATCTGAGTTAAGCGACTTTTTCACATTTAAAATCACTAATGCTTTAAGGCAGTCCAAAATCAGACGTCACAATGAAACTAAATTAAAATGTAACATGATGTTCATAAACAGGCGAAGAGAGCTACTACTGTTCGGTTACCCTATTGTTGAAAAGCCACTGCAGGCATAATTTTACTTGTAGGAGAAGCAGGTCTTAAGGCGATATAACTCGTCCGCGAAAGAAGAAGCTTGTAAAATACATATAACACCGATGCCTCAGTACAGCTTATCACTTAACAGGTTGAATTAATACGACAAATAGAGAAAATCCAACGAAGAATGACCTACTTCATCATGGGATTGTTTACGTAGATGCTCAACAAATTCTAGTCTAAGACCTCCTTGTATCATGGACAGGCTTACTTATGAAATCCCTGGTAGATACGTCGCAGGGAGATTCGGGCAACAAATTACTTCTATGTGTACACGTCTCTCGAAATGAACACGACGAGGAACTCAGAGAAAGTAGAACTAATTCGAACGTTTATCGACAGTTGTTATTTCCACTTGCGGTTCGCGAATCGACTGGGGAAACATGAGGAGGGGAGGGGGGCAGATAGTGTTACCAGAAATACTCCTCCACACACTGTAGGCTTACTTGCAGAGTATACGTGTACTTGCAGAGAAGTTGGTTCGCTGCCGTATTTGCCATGATTGAGGACACCCGTTGCTAATCGGCACTGATTTGATTACTAATGAGAAATCGAAAGGTATAAGTTGTGTGAAAGGTGCTGTTATGAATTACTAATACTCATTACTCGCGGCAGACAATATTACCGAGTCCCGTGAGAGTGCGGCCACTGCGTGTGCATCCACCACAGAAATAGAAGGTCAATGGCTGGTTAGCCCGAACTATATGAAGATGGTAGCTGTTTTTCCGGACATATCCGAAAGAACAGATACCATCTTCATACATTTTACCCTGTGTTTCTCGAAGAGCCTAAAGACACTGAAGAAAATAATGGCCAACGTAAGGCAGGAATCCCGTCCTTGAGGGGTTCTCCGTTTCTTCTCACTGTTCTTGAGATCTAATGCATGCTGGTCGAAATGCATTGCGAATGAGATTATCGTAGTACCACTTCTTGACAAATACACAGCGCTGAGGGCTGAGTTCTGCTGAAAACCTCACCAGATCTGATATCGATCCAGCCCTATGAATGGGATTCCACAATACATTGTTGCTTTGGGCTGGGCCATGACAGCTCATACGTCGTGATACATGTCAGTGTATTCTGGGCTAAGAAACACACAGTGAACCAAGGAACCATTTTGCTTTCTACAAACCGTTATTTAGTGCCTTCAGTAGTTTGAATCTTTTATTTAACTGGCAGTAGTGGCGCTCGCTGTATTTCAGTAGCTTGAGTAACGAAGGTTTTTGTGAGGTAAGTGATTTGTGAAACGTATAGGTTAATTTAGTCAGGGCCATTCTTTTGTAGGGATTTTTGAAAGTCAGATTGCGTTGCGCTAAAAATATTGTGTGTCAGTTTAAGCACAGTCTTGCACAATTTTTCTAAGGGAACGTTTCACGACCTGTTTGTCATATCTAGTGGAATATTGTGGTCCTTCCTTGCACGAAAGCCAGAAGTATCAAACGTTGTATGAACATCATTCCAGATATCCTCATAAATATTTGGAGCCGTGATGTTATAGACTAAGCTATGGTGGAAGTTTTAATTGATTTTCCAAAAAATTATTTAATATGTGTCCATAATTGAAGTTGTTATTTAGTGTTTCCTTATCATCTGATATGGCAATTCCTATTGAAATTGGTTTATCAAAGAGTACTATAACTCTGTTCAATTCAATTACAACAAAATTTTCGTTCAGGAACACAGATCTGAAAATCTGGTTTGGCAATTAATGTAGCTGGTCCACATCTGCCTACCCAGGGCGCCGCTAGTCGTGTCTCACGTCTGTCCCTTGTTTTGCATGCGCCTCGAAACACAGTCTCATTCATCAGTTTGAAAAGCTACTTCTCGAAAACATAGCTTGCACGCATGGTTTTTTGTGTATAAACTTCACTGTATGAGTTAGTGCAGGGGCCTTTAGTAAATAATGATATTCGATAAAACGTTTTTAAAACCAGTTTATGTTTCAAATGTTGTTTTAGATTTCGTTTGTAGGCAACATGGTTTTCCTATCATGCAAGGTTGAAAACAATTTCTTCGATTCCTTACTATGAGATGGTCATGACAACTTTTCGGGATATAAGTGCAAATCTGAACGAATTTCGTGAATACTCTCAAGATTATCGAGGCGTATTTTTAAAATGTACCACATGTCGGCATCGTCTGTATCATTTCCAACTTCAATAGTTTCAACACTCTCAAGAGAAAGACATAGGGCGCCCCTCTCGCCGGAGGTTCGAGTCCTGCCTCGAGCATGGGTGTGTGTGTTGCTCATACTATAAGTTGGTTTAAGTTAGTTTAAGTATTGTGTAAGTCTAAGGACCGATGACATCATCAATTTGGTCGCTTAGAAATTCACAATCATTTGAACATTTGAACATCTGAAATCATACGACATCTTATATTTCAAAGGGAAAAATCAAAAGAGACACAATACTTGGGAAATCAGTTCCTGAAGAATTGTAATTATGTGTACTAAAGAACAAATAAATGACCTCCTACTACTCTTTAAAGGCCACAGTGCGTGGAATCACACAACAAAGCTTCGTTTGGTACAAGCAACACTGCTTTGGGATCGCTGTTGTTTTTGTCTCTCTGTTCAAATCAAATCAAGCCATACAAAACTGGACACACACCAGGACGTACTGTAACATCACATTATTGCAAAGGCTATGCACATCAAGATATATGACGTGAGATTTATCAATTTAGTTTTCATAATTGACCATGAATTTGTAGCTGGCGACGGTGTGTCTACAAGAACAGTGGACGATACTGATCGTAATTCAGTTGTCAACAAGCCAAGTTCAGACTTGTGTGAGTCCATGCGTTGCCGTGGAGAAAGAGAAGTTCGTTTGCACTTTTGTGGCGACGAAAACGCTGAAGTAGTTTCTTCAATTTCCTGAGCGTATCACAATACACTTCAGAGTTGATCGTTGCACCATGAGGCAGGACATTAAACAGAATAACCCCTTAAGAACGTCGCCCTGACTTCACCGAATGTACGTACGGATTTGAACGTTTTCTTCGGTGGGAGGTCATGTAGCCGTTTTGTTTCCAGTTCGGGGTATGAACCCATTTCTCATCGCCTGTGATGAAGTGTGTGTCAGCACTACCAACAGAGACGCCCAGTTATGCGTCCTCCGTCGATCAGTGCGAATGAGAGTGTCCACACGCTTAAACACTGCAGGAGTCACAGCTTTGTGCGGCTGGCCTGCAACAGGGAGCTTGGACAGGTATGCACGACGCCACGTCCAACGAATCGCCGTGCTTTTGTTCACTGCCATGTGGTGCTAGACATTCTGCAGGAATCTACGAGTATCTGTGAGTCTCTGGATGTCCTCCAAAAGAAGCTCAATGACAGCTCTGTGCTTGGAACGTACCTCCCTTACAGACACCTTTTGAAGGCTACGTATAGTGCCGCCACCTATCGGGACTTCATTAAACTATAGGAGCTGAAGCGGGAGTATTCCACGATGTCCCGCAAAAAATTACGCCCTTTTTAACCGAAGTTCGCCTAGGAAAAAAGTATGTTGCATAGCTTATTGAAGCCCCCCCCCCCCACTCTCCCATAGTTTGCAACAGAGCATCGCACTCTAAACTAAGTGACGTACTGTAATCCGCAGTATGCAGTTCATATGCTTTAATGTATAGACTACGGAAGTTTTCGAACACATTAGTAAGGAGTAGAACGTCAATGTTCAAATATAAATCACAATAGCATCCAAGTGCTTTACACTCGAATTCATTCCACACATTCAAGCTCTTTGGTGCTCCCCTTCTTTTATCATTTCACCTGTTAGTAAACTTTTAAACTTTTTAAATGAGGATAAGTGATTTGCTAGTAAAAATTATTTATTGCTCACAGAATTAAAAGGTAAAATTCCCTTCTGGTTAACTAGATTAAAATGTCGGTCGTCAGGAAAAGTCTAAATTACATTTTATTTTATTCTGTTTTACTGTTACTATACATTAAATGATTTTTAATAAATAAGTTATATTTTTCATATTTTATGTTAGAAGAGAAATTCAAACTGGCCTGAATTAGTTACCATTGGTCATCTTAGGCTCCTTTCGGAGTACGCTCATGCATTAGCTCCATATTTAACAATCATACACAACCGTTCGCTCGACGAAAGATATGCACCCGAAGACTGGAAAGTTGCACAGGTCACACCAATATTCAAGAAAGGTAGTAGGAGTAATACACTAAATTACAGGCGGAAAGTTGCACAGGTAACACCAATATTCAAGAAAGGTAGTAGGAGTAATCCACTAAATTACAGGCCCATATCGTTAACGTCGATATGCAGCAGGATTTTAGAACATATATTGCGTTCGAACATTATGAATTATCTCGAAGAAAACGGTCTATTGACACACAGTCAGCATGGGTTTAGAAAACATCGCTCCTGTGAAACACAACTAGCTCTTTATTCACATGAACTGTTGAGTGCTATTGACAAGATATTTCAGATCGTTTCCGTATTTCTGGATTTCAGGAAGGCTTTCGACGCTGTAGTAATATTGGTTAACTGTTTGTCCACGAGGCACCCACTCTTTATCAACAATTCCCTTCGAATCAACGAAAGCACACAATCATGCATTTCACTTTTAATTTTGGTATGGAAGCTTTTCTTGGTCTGGATGATCCCTTTGAGCGCCATTGCGAACTTGTCTCTGGATCGTACTGAAAAAACCAACTTTCATCACCAGTGATAAGATGGCTCAACAATTCTGGATTGATTTCCGTTTGCTCCAACAGATCAACTGCCACGTTTTTCCGTGTTTCTCGCTGTTGTGGTGTGAAATTTTTGGCGACCATTTAAGCACAAATCTTTCTCATAACAAGATCTTCAGTTATTATTAGACGAACCGTTTCTCGATTGTTGTTCAGTTTTTCTGCAATCATTTTCACGGATGATCTTCGATCACATCGCACGAGTTCACGCACCCTGCCCAAGTTCACATCTGTCTGTGAGGTTGATGGTCGTCCACTGCCTTCACTAAACATTTTATACCAACGAAAAACTTGAGCTCTTGACACAACCTCATCTCCAAAAGCCTTCTGAAGCTTACCGTAAGCTGTAGTCGCGTTTCCACCCAATTTAACGCAAAAAGAAATGGCATACCGTTGCGCAATATTTTGCGGTTCCATTTCCGTGACGAGAGACACAAACACGTGTCAACTTACTACAGCACAGCTCACGACTGAGCAGTTGCATCGATGTGCCACATGGATTAGAAGCAGCTTATAGACCGAGGTCAAAGATATTGTTCCTACGCCAGCCTGCAGGATTGCCACATCTTGCCAAGAAAATCAGTCTCATTAATTGTCGCACCTCGTATACTGCGTAGTCAGATGTGCCACGGATCGCCGCCTGCTCTTCCCTGCAGAGCCTCCGACCTCGTTCCCTGGCGCCGAACCTTAACAGTCCACCACCAATTGTTAAAGTCACGTGAGTCAGTGGATTTTTCCCATTTGCGGCGTGTGTCGTCCCTAGCATGATCCCCGTTCACCTCTGCTACGCTTGTATGATTCCATTACCGCAGCACGTGCCCCTAACGCAACCGGGTGGCATTCATTATTGCGATTAGGAGCCAGCTGGAAATATTACGTTGTACAGTTGCAGTTGTCACTAGCCTTGAGCGAACTGTACGATTCCAGAAGCAAACGGATATGGCACAAAGAGATCGTGAGAAGGGTAAGTCTAACATGTTTACATAAATTCATGATGTAGATATTTTATCAAAAAAGAAGGGACAGCAGAAATGGTTCCTAATATTACGATTAGCAGAAGCGGTGTTAAACTTCGTGTTGATAAAGTGCAGAGCGCAGCTGCTGATACTCTTCTCATCGTCCCGCCGAGTGCGGTTAGAGGCGCCATTTCACGAATTTCGCAGCTCCTCCCGCCGGAGGTTCGAGTCCTCCCGTGGGCATGGGTGAGTGTTTTGTATCCCGCCTGGAAGGCGGCGCGTAATTCAGCTCCTGAAAACTAAAGGTTGGAAGCGAGTAGGAGCAGGTGAGTTAAAACACGTTGGTACTGCAAGTAAGTAAAAGGAGTTTACAGGTGCATGAATACATACAGAGTCATACATAACTTTGTACAGATGAGCACGTAAGTGCGAAGCCTTAGACCAGTCGTAAGTAGTGAAAAGTCTCTATTCGAAGCAAAGCTGAAGTGAAGTGACCCAGCCGTCTGCTCTTCGTGTACTGGGCGAAACTGGAGCGGCACTCGTAGAGCTGCACAGCGTCGGCTAGAGGGCGCTGCGGTCGGCAAAGATCTTCTGCTATCGTAGTGCCAACCTAAGAAAGGGCATCTACTCTGTGGCACCGTAGCTATCGATACCACACTTAGCATGTTAGTTTAAGTAGTGTGTAAGTCTAGAGACCAATGACCTCAGCACTTTGGTCCCTTAGGAATTCACACAGACACACTTCTCATCAGGTTGCGAACCAGTCTTTAGAAGGAATAGCAGATAGTCTGAACACTGTACATACCAGCTGATGCCGCCCTGTCGCAATTCCTCTCCTAAAAGCTCTCAACAGAATAGTACAAACACTGCCGCGTGTTCCTTTATTTTTATGTTCATTTTGTTAAAAATAAAAAACTGTTTTGTTGTAATTTCCAACGGTATTTGATGACAACTCACGTTAAAAATGTTACTACATAACCTCTAGAACTCAAAATGATTGCATGTCGTTTCAAGACTAGAAATCTACTCTGTAGGAATCAGCATTAGTTTCCTAAAAGACGATCGTGTGAAACCCAGGTCGCGCTATTCGTCCACGAGACCCAGAGGGCCGTAGACACGGGTTCACAGGTAGATGCCGTGTTTCTTGACTTAGCAAGGTGTTCGATACAGTTCCCCACAGTCGTTTAATGAACAAAGTAAGAGCATATGGACTATCAGACCAATTGTGTGATTGGATTGAAGAGTTCCTAGATAACAGAAGGCAGCATGTCATTCTCAAGGGAGAGAAGTCTTCCGAAGTAAATGAGATTTGAGGTGTGTCGCAGGGAAGTGTCGTAGGACCGTTGCTATTCACAATATACATAAATGACTTTGTGGATGACATCGGAAGTTCACTGAGGCTTTTTGTGGATGATGCTGTCGTATATCGAGAGGTTGTAACAATGGAAATGCAGGAGGGTCTGCAACGAATTGACGCATGGAGCACGGAATGGAAATTGATTCTCAATGCAGACAAGTGTAATGTGCTGTGCATACATAGAAAAGAAGATCCCTTACCATTTAGCTACAACATAGCTGGTCAGAAACTGGAAGCAGTTAATTCCATAAATTTTCTGGGAGTGGGCATTCGGAGTGATTTAAAATGGAATGTTCATGCAAAGTTGATCGTCGGTAAAGCAGATGCCAGAATGAGATTCATTGGAGGAATACTAGGGAATTGCAGTCCGAAAACAAAGGAAGTAGGCTACAGTACACTTGTTCGCCCACTGCTTGAATACTGCTCACCAGTGTGGGATCCGTACCAGATACGGTTGATAGAAGAGATACAGAAGATACAACGCAGAGCAGCGTGCTTCGTTACAGGATCATTTAGTAATCGCGAAAGCGTTACGGAGATGATAGATAAACTCCTTTGGAACACTCTGCAGGAGAGACGCTCAGTAGCTCGGTACGGGCATTTGTTGAAGTTTCGAGAACATACCTTCACCGAGGAGTCAAGCAGTACATTGCTCCCTCCTACGTATACCTCGCGAAGAGACCATGAGGATAAAATCAGAGAGATTTGAGTCTACTCAAATGCATACCAACAATGTTTCTTTCCAGGAACAATACGAGACTGGCATAGAAGGGAGAAACGATAGAGGTACTCAAGGTACCCTCCGCCACATACCGTCCGGTGGCTTGCGGAGTATGGATGTAGATGTAGATGTAGAAGAATAAAAGAAAATGTTATGTTCGATTACAGTTTACAGTTGTTCCTACAGTAAAAGCTTGCGCTGCACATTCCCTACATCAGTTCAAATGTTTAAATGTGTGTGTGTTCCTAAGGCACCAAACACTGAGGTCATCGGTCCCTAGACTTACACTCTACTTAAACTAACTTACGATAATAACGACACACACACACTAATGCCCGAGGGAGGACTCGAAACTCAGGCGGGAGGGGCCACGCAGTCAGTGACATGCCGCCTCAAACCACACGGCTACTCCGCTCGGCGCATACGTCAGTCATACAATGGATTAACGCAAATCGCCCTCAGCAATTGACCAAAATTACTTTGCGTAGTGAATCTGGAGGCAAAAAGCAGAAAGGGAAGGCAGCATCATTACAAGGCCTAAATCGTTTTGAGGGACCTTTGCTCTAAATGAAATCTGTTCCGCAATAGTAGTAAATCCTTTCCAAGAACTACCTGAATTGATAAGGTTTCTGTATAAATTGGCCTTTGCTTTCTGTCAAACGGAATAAATTGAAAATTAATGAGACGCTGGGAAGTGCTCCCTACTTATTCAAGATCCTGCTTTTACGAAGGAACTGTGAGTGTCTATTCAAACATCATGATCCGATGTTAATCAAAAGCCCCTTTTCGTTACTTGTTGAGTCGACACTAATTACTCCACTTTTCTTCGTGTACCACTGTGGAATTCAATACAACTACTGAGCTGTTAAAGAAGAGAAAACCAGCATTTATTAATAATATTACTGCTGTCCACAACCGTTGCGATTATGTACTACACATGTTATCGATTTATTCACAAAATGACTGGTCTTTGTCTGTACCTCAACGCGTCTTCACTCTAGAACGTTTTTTAGGAGTACATTTCACATTTGCCAAATGTTTTATGTTAGAGACGAGCAATACCCAATAAAATAGCAGAATGCAGTATGAATTTGCCTCATATCAACAACCACTTTGTTCTTTCGGCCAATGCATACAAATCTTTATATCATGGATCGTCAATGATAGATGCACTCAATAATTCCACTAATCATTAACTATTATCAGGTATTATCATTGTATAGAAATTTTAAAAATCCTTGCAGTTTTAAAAAACCGTAGATTTTTTTCGATTAAATTAAATTTCTTCAAGGCCGCACTCTCTGAATGGAGGTTTTTTTATTCGCTAACAACCGGTTGCAAACCATTACAGGTGCAGCTTCACATGGTAATCTATACTGAATAAAAAGAACATATTTATGAAATTCTGTGAATACTTTGTGTATAATAGTGACAAAATGGGAAGAGGTTTTTATCCACAACCTTCTACTTCATAAGGCCTATAGAGAAAGCACGATGTCCCAAAGTTCAAGTTGCATACTGCTTAATTACGTAATCTCTTAAATGGCTGATCATCGAACAGCTAAGTTCAGAATTGTACACCGTAAGATGAACCTTGAAAGGGTCGAAAAAAAAAAACGTAGCGAGGACAGAAAATAAATCCAATTACCCAATTGAAACATATAGGGCCGAAACAGTGGTAATGGAATGCGTCAATCGCCAAAGCTATGTTATAACAGAGTCAAAGTTAACTGCTTATTAAACGTGGTCCTAAATGGTAGTCCAAATTAAAAAAAGAGTGCAACTAACTCATGCAAAATCTTCGTCAGGTGGATAAAACCATAGTTCGTGTGAAACGTGTACAGACAAAACATTCACTAGGCAGAATAAAATTTTGACTCTGCAGAAGAGTACGTGCCGATACGAAACTTCCTGACAGTAAAAATGTGGCCCTTCGCGGCCAAGTTCTCTGCGGTAGAGTTTGAGAAGTAGGAGCTCTGCCGGAAATACAGTTGTGAGGCAAAGGCAAAGGCAAAGGTCACAAGTTGGAGTCTAGGTCAAGCAGACAGCCTTAATGTGCCAGGAAGTTTCGAACAAACGCTTGTTAAGTGGGAAGAATTAATAATTTTTTTTTAAACTTAACAATAAAAGTATGATAAAACAGGGGTGCTACGATAGTTTAAGGTGGGCATCCGATGATGAGTTATTTTAGCCTGCTACTGAGAGTACATCTTGTACGGAATCCATTAGAGTGGGCTGTTGAAACAGTCCCATTGTAGAAGAGGTCACCGGGAGGTAATAATTAGTGCTGTTGATAAAATATCGATGTACCATTATTTTTTCCACATTTTTACACAATTTTCGGTAGATATCTAACGATGTTCTTTTGAAATTGTAGTAGAACATAAGTTTACTTTCTACCTCTTGAGCTTTCAGCACTTCCAATACTTCTCTTCTTCTGTGTGAAGCAAGTATATGTGGCACAAAAGAAGAAGTCGAATTGCACGGTGGGGGCGGGGGGGGGGGGGGGGCGGTGAGCGGAATAACGAGATTTCCGATGTGAAGAAAGAGTACAACAGTTGCGTTAAAAAACAACTTTTAACACAACTTGTGGACTATTTCTTCAGATCGACATTCCTCAGAAATACACTCCTGGAAATGGAAAAAAGAACACATTGACACCGGTGTGTCAGACCCACCATACTTGCTCCGGACACTGCGAGACGGCTGTACAAGCAATGATCACACACACGGCACAGCGGACACACCAGGAACCGCGGTGTTGGCCGTCGAATGGCGCTAGCTGCGCACCATTTGTGCACCGCCGCCGTCAGTGTCAGCCAGTTTGCCGTGGCATACGGAGCTCCATCGCAGTCTTTAACACTGGTAGCATGCCGCGACAACGTGGACGTGAACCGTATGTGCAGTTGACGGACTTTGAGCGAGGGCGTATAGTGGGCATGCCGGAGGCCGGGTGGACGTACCGCCGAATTGCTCAACACGTGGGGCGTGAGGTCTCCACAGTAAATCAATGTTGTCGCCAGTGGTCGGCGGAAGGTGCACGTGCCCGTCGACCTGGGACCGGACCGCAGCGACACACGGATGCACGCCAAGACCGTAGGATCCTACGCAGTGCCGTAGGGGACCGCACCGCCACTTCCCAGCAAATTAGGGACACTGTTGCTCCTGGGGTATCGGCGAGGACCATTCGCAACTGTCTCCATGAAGCTGGGCTCCGGTCCCGCACACCGTTAGGCCGTCTTACGCTCACGCCTCAACATCGTGCAGCCCGCCTCCAGTGGTGTCGCGACAGGCGTGAATGGAGGGGCGAATGGAGACGTGTCGTCTTCAGTGATGAGAGTCGCTTCTGCCTTGGTGCCAATGATGGTCGTATGCGTGTTTGGCGCCGTGCAGGTGAGCGCCACATTCAGGACTGCATACGACCATGGCACACAGGGCCAACACCCGGCATCATGGTGTGGGGAGCGATCTCCTACACTGGCCGCACACCTCTGGTGATCGTCGAGGGGACACTGAATAGTGCACGGTACATGCAAACCGTCATTGAACCCATCGTTCTACCATTCCTAGACCGGCAAGGGAACTTGCTGTTCCAACAGGACAATGCACGTCCGCATGTATCCCACGCCACCCAACGTGCTCTAGAAGGTGTAAGTCAACTACCCTGGCCAGCAAGATCTCCGGATCTGTCCCCCATTGAGCATGTTTGGGACTGGATGAAGCGTCGTCTCACGCGGTCTGCACGTCCAGCACGAACGCTGGTCCACCTGAGGCGCCAGGTGGAAATGGCATGGCAAGCCGTTCCACAGGACTACATCCAGCATCTCTACGATCGTCTCCATGGGAGAATAGCAGCCTGCATTGCTGCGAAAGGTGGATATACACTGTACTTGTGCCGACATTGTGCATGCTTTGTTGCCTGTGTCTATGTGCCTGTGGTTCTGTCAGTGTAATCATGTGATGTATCTGACCCCAGGAATGTGTCAATAAAGTTTCCCCTTCCTGGGACAATGAATTCACGGTGTTGTTATTTCTATTTCCAGGAGTGTAGTTTCTGACAAAGATTTAAAAGATGAGATTAGTCTTTGCAGTGGGTGCAGACGTGTGATTCGAAATAATGACGTAATCTGCGCTCGGCGCTACCAACAGCAATGTTTACCTGCGCCACGCAGTTTTGATACTACAGTTGTTAGTTCGCTGGCGTTGGCAGAAATGATAAAAAAGGAAAAGAAATACAAAGAAGTCGACATGAAGTCTTCCTCACAAATCCGTCATGTGACGAAACCGATCGACGGACGCATCGGACACCTTCTGTTGTGCTACTTACATGCAGTTACCATTCAAAGTGATTATCGCCAAGCGTGAACGTGCATCGTTTTCCTTTCATTTCTTGCTCTAAGAGGGATAGAGGGATAGGCAGGCTGCTAGTCTGTTGATGTACCGAATATACAATAATTAATTTATACTTAAATATATAGCTCTAAAACCGGCAGTATTTTTTTTTTTTTATGAGCCGGTACGTCGATATACCGAAATGTTTAGTGAGACAGCGGTATATCGATATATCGGCGGCAATAGTATCGACGTATGGGCCGCTAAAAATATCGGCCTCACATTGTAAATATACTGCCAGTTTTTCTCGTTGTATCGAGTGCCGATATGTATACTACTTTAAATATCGATACATTGAATTTTCAAGTTTTTTTAAAATATCAACTGAACGCGGGCCAGGTGAACGTCCCGTGAGGGAAAACTAGGCATGCGCAAGAGGCAAGAGAGCAGAATGTCATTACTCTGTAAA
Source organism: Schistocerca gregaria (assembly GCF_023897955.1). Classification (NCBI taxonomy): domain Eukaryota; kingdom Metazoa; phylum Arthropoda; class Insecta; order Orthoptera; family Acrididae; genus Schistocerca; species Schistocerca gregaria. Next base: position 59,773,783 of record NC_064926.1, on the reverse strand, counting down.
TTTTATCATGTCAGCTGTGGTTGTCCTAACTACAAAGCAGTTTGCATTATGGGGCAGTTATTATTACTACACCGTCAGCTTTTTCTACGCCTGTTAACTCGTTAATGTTCACAAAAGCCAGTCAGGCTAGTCGTTCGATACGCACCCTCTCTGTATGCGCTACCTCCCCCTATTAGTTCCACACACTGCGGCAGTATTCACTTTTCGGCAGCACAGGTGTTTTGTATGCAATACATTTTCCAAACGAAATGCAATTTCTCAGTATTGCTATCAGTAAATCGCCGTTCCTGATCTACTTGATCTACAATTATTTCTCCGTTGCTACAACTGCTTCGTGATTGAAATGTCTATGTGAATGCCATTGAAGAGGGATAGAGTATTTGCTTCCATCAGATCTTGTACATTTTCATCTCGGATAGGAAACCAAGATATCTGTTCTAGGAGATTTTCAGACAAGTATTTTACAATAGCTGTGACGGAAGTTGAAGGGTTCGGAACACGATTTTCCTCTTAACTGAGTTGGTGGTTTCCTCATCATCATATTCTGAGGAAGTTTCATCTGGGGTATGTATTACATTTTCTTTGATATTGTGACATAGCACTGCAGTGCTGAAATATTTCAAAAAAATCAAATGTGTGTGAATCTTATGGGACTTAACTGCTAAGATCATCAGTCCATAAGCTTACACACTACTTAACCTAAATTACCCAAAGGACAAACATACACACCCATGGCCGAGGGAGGACTCGAACCTCCGCCGAGACCAGCTGCACAGTCCATGACTGCAGCGCCCCAGACCGCTCGGCTACCCCCGCGCGCCTGTTGAAATATTTGCCCAATTAATGTTACATTGCGTGCTATAACCAAAATAGTTTATCTGATCTTCTTGGACCTTATAGGTGATGTATTTAGTACATTAGATGTCTGTATATTAAGCTTATACAGCATGCTAGATTAATCATAGACCTTGTAGCTCTCTAATAAGTAGCATAGTATTCAGCAGTGGACGTAGCACTACATTGTCGCAGAAGAAGAAGAAGAAGAGTAGTAGCGTGGTGGCAGGCACGGTAGCACACCGTGTTCGGTCAGAGAGCTGATTGGCCTCTGTAATAAAAATAAATAAATAAATAAATAAACAGCGTGAAAGGATTAACAACGAACTTGAACGGATGTCATGTGACGTCCACAAAGATCAACGAACAAAATGAAAAAAAAATGTAGTGGTTATGATTTTAAACTATTGCATGGAGGGTTGTGAGTCCAAAACGCACTTGGACAGTACAATTTTAATTTCTATATTCGGTTCGAGTGCATTCTAGAAGTATCCACTAATGTCAAGAATCATTGTACTGGAATGTTCTGTAGCTGTCTTTATACTGTATGTGTTCTGGCCGGAGGCAGTTCGCTCCGCAAGAGCTGAATAAACTTCTTTAAGTGAAGTTAGTGTTCGTCATTCATCTAATGACACCTTCTTCTACGTGAAATTATTCTGGTGGAGATGCTGGGTATTGGAACTGTTGATAGCGCACATTATTGATGGCACAGCGGCTCCCATCAGGCCACGACAGAGCAGCCGTTTACGTGGCAAGAAACCCGACGTCGAGCCATATTCAGCAGATCGAAACCTATCGGAGGTAGAAGAAGAAGAGAACGTTACGATGGCAGCATCCTTCCGGGCTCTCCGGTGACGATGGACAAGATCCAAACAGGTGGCTGAAGGTATATGAGCGAATAGCCAAATTTAACAAATGGGATGACATCGTGTGTTTGGCTGACGTATTTTTCTACTAGGATGGTACTGCCAAGCAACGGTATAAGAACAACGAGGCGAAGTTCACAAGCTGGAAAGTATTCCAGGCGAACTGCGCAAGTATTTCTGCGAGGCTGAAGATAAATTAAAGTGCAGGGCACATTGTCCAGGAGAAATTACAGCAACCTACATTCAAAACGTCTAGGAGCTGTGTAAAGTAGTGGATCCTAGAATGAAGGAGGAAGATAAGTTTGCACATCCCATGACGGGTGTTTCTGAGGACATGTATCAAGCCCTACTCCTGAAGGAGGTTTCCACAGCAGACGACTTCATAAAATGCTGCCAGTATAAGGACACAATGCATCAAAAAAGAATCACACGCAGGAAGTTTGAACGGCTCCCAAACGTGCTATCGATACCTGTGATGGAGGAAGAAACTGAGTTCACAAGTGTTCTTCGTCAGATAGTGAGAGACCAAGTTCAGAAGGCACTTGTATTGCATGGCGAGCCAAAAAAAAAAAAAAACTGAGACGCTTCAAGAGGTCATCAGGGAGGAAGTGGAACAGACGTTGAACCCAGTCTCTCGTCCTTCATTTCCCTTTAAACTGGTGAAAAAGTCGAGACCCAGACGGAGTTACGCTCCTACAATGCCGCATGAGGAACGTTCTTGGACACCAGGGAAGACTGACGTCTGGATGACCCAGGATAACCAACCACTATGTTTCCACTGCGAACGATCGGGACATGTGGTGCGCTAATGTCGAGAAAGGCGGCGGATATTTGATGACGCCAGCGCCAAAAGACAGCAGACCGATCTTAGCCGACGACAACGCCGAAGATGAACAGAAAGATGTGGGTGCAGGACGACATAGGTCACCATAGCCACAAGCGAGCCGCTGGAGAGGACGCTGCCCAACACGCCGATCGAGGTCTCCATCGCCATTCAGAAGCTCCAGCCAATCACCTAGCCGCCGCAACCTAGAAAACAAGAGTGCGACCTTCCTTGGAGGTGAGGCAGCAGAAGAGAAAAATCCTCCGCCGTCGATCACTACAAAAATGGTATGAAACTACGTCGATATCCTCGTGGATGGCCCACCAGCCCAAGCTCTTGTAGACTCTGGAGCATCATATTCAGTAATTTCGGAGAAGTGCCGTCGCCAGTTGCAGAAAACCGTATTCGTCGACAGAAAATCATGTCTGCTGAAGGTGGCTAATGGGAAATATGTAAAACCTACAGGAAGATGTACCATTTGTGTGGGTATAAGTGGCCATATACAGCCCTTAGAATTCATCGTCTTACAAGAGTGTAGTCATGACGTCATTGTCGGATGGAACTTTTGGAAAGCTTCTCAGGCATTTATAGGTTGTGGTCGCTCGAAGATTATGCTAGACCAGATGAGATACCATGGGCAGGAAGATGCGCAACCGGGTGTGTGGAGACTATGTGTGCTGGATGAAGTCATCATTCCTGCATTCAGCTCTAGAAAGGTAGCTATCATGTGTCATACCATGCACCAGCCCATAAAACTTGTGGTGGAATATATGAGAAGCATACCAATGAAGAATAACTTGGTCATCCCAGCCTCTGTCGTCTCGTTTAAGAACGGATTCGGTGAACTGTGGTTAGTTAATTGTCGCTGGGAACCGCAGATCCTTCCAACACGCATGTGCTAAGCAAAGGCTGAGCCGTTAATTGAAGAACAGCTGAGCGTCATATAAACCTCCCCTGCCGAGTCTGTGGGCGAAATTAATATTATCACTATGAGACAAGATCTTCTAGCTCGACTATCACCAGATCTCACTAAGGAACACCAGAAGAAGCTAGATACCATTCTTCAAGAGTTCCCTGAATGGTTCAATCCACAGGGGAAGACCAAATTAGACAAATCGACGGCGAAGCACCGGATTAGCACTGGAGACCATCAAACAATAAGCCAGAGAGTATACCATGTGTCAGCAACGGAATGTTGAATAATTCGCGACGTGGTAGAGAAAATGATGAAGAATGACATCATTCAGCCCTAGCAGAGCTCATGGTCGTCACCAGTGGTCCTCGTCAGGAAGAAGGATGGCAGTTGGCCCTTTGTGTTGATTACAGGAAGCTTAATAAGAAAACTAAAAAGTAGGCTTACCCTCTTCCACAAATTGACGATACACTACATTGTCTGAAGGGGGCTAAGTTTTTCTCAACAATGGACATGTTCTAGGGATACTGGAAAATCGAAATAGATGAGGCTGATCGTGAGAAAACTGCATTCATACCCCTGAGGGCCTGTATGATTTTAAGGTAATGCTGTTCGGTTTGTGTAATGCACCAGCAACTTCTTAACGTATGATGGATAATCTTCTACGTCACCTGAAGTGGACGATGCGTCTTTGTTATTTATATGACATTATGGCGTTCTCAGAGACATTTAATGAACATATAAAAAGACGGAGGGCCGTTCTTTAGTGTCTCGAACAAGGCGGACTGAAACTTAACCCAAGAAAGTGTCTCTTTGGAGCAAAAGAAATCAGAATATTTGGGCACCTTATGTCAGACGAAGGTGTGCGGCCAGACCGAGAAAAGTTGAGATCTATAACGGAATTTCCTATTCCTAAAAGTATTAGAGATGTGAGAAGCTTCCTCGGATTATGTTCTTATTGCTGTCGTTTTATGAAGGACTTTTGTATCAAAGCCAGGCGACTGCAAGAGTTGAAGAAATCTGATGCTAAATTTGTCTGGGGAGGTGTTCAACAAGATTCTTTCAATGTGCTGCGAACAGCTCTGACGACTGACCCTGTACTTGGTCTGTATGATGAGAGAGCACCTACAGAACTACACACAGATGCCAGCAGGTATGGGATCGGTGCCGTTCTCGTGCAAATTTCGGATGGAAGAGAGAAGTTAATAGCCCATGCTTCTAAGACACAAAAGCCGAGAGAAACTACTCAACTACAGAAAGTCTTGCTGTGATCTGGGCCATGTGCCAATTTCGACAGTATCTCTATGGAAGCCCATTCACAGTTGTTACAGACCATCATTCACTTTTTTGATTGACCGCTCTTAAGGATGCAACAGGACGACTCGCCAAATGGGCACTACGTCTTCAAGACAAAAATGGAAGAAAACACCAAGATGCCGACTGTCTCTCAAGCAACCTTGTGCAAGACCATCAAGAGTTTGAAGAAGATAGTGACTTTCTCGCTGCACCCCAGGATCTCTCTGCTGAAGAAAGGCGCCAAGATATCACAAATTATGCTTGCCTTAAATCGGTCCGAGGATTTGAAAGGACAATTTAAGGTAGTTAGTGGATTGCTTTGCAAGAAAAACTCTGATCCGTCTGGAAATAGATGGCTACCAGCGATTCCTAAACACATTCGCTTAGAAATTTTACAGAAATTCCATCACACACCTGAGGTCGGATTTATTAAGACATACGATAGAATCCGCAACAGATTTTCCTGGCCAGTTTCATTTAGGAGTGTCCGTCACTGTGTGTCGCACAGTCGAGAGTGCCATAGGAGAAAGACAGCTCGTCAGACACCACCTGATATATATACTAGACATACATACACACAATGAAACATTAATTACTAAGTTACTAACATAGTTATATTGCAGGTTCACTATGAGTGTTGTATCAGGATCGTGTCCTGTCTAACGGTAGACGTATATAAAGGATCCTTTGAAAAAAAAGAAAAAAATTTTTGTTTACCACTACTACTACTAGGCTAATTACTGTTTAGCTCTACAGGAAATGTCTCCCACACCACCTTGTATTGTCTTTCTATGAGTGTGAGTAACTGTATGTTCACTGTTGTGGGTAAATACATACAGCGTACACAGGGCGATGTGTCAAACTGATAGCGATTGCACGCTGTTGTAGAAATCTACTCCATATGCTACAGATACCGTGTGGAACTGAAAGTGGTAACCAAAGTACGGAGAAACATTCTTCGGGGCTCTGTTGCATAGCAATCAGATTGCTTTCAGGTCTCAGAAATGTCCAGGTACTATTGTGGAAGTGAATGATCGATGAAGTGACTTCTTTTCCGAAGGAAACATCGAAGTACTTCACAAGAACTGAACTCTCCAGTCGGAATAGTTCTCAAGCTGGTATTTATTATTAAATCACAATAGAAATATACGCTGGGTGTATAATAACAAGTACCTTCTTGAAATGAACAATATTTTGTTGTTCTATTAACTGATTTTCCTTCCATATACAAATATACTTTACAATGTGAATAAAAAAACTCGCAATGGCGTCGATTTTTTCATCACAAGAATGGCTCTCCTATAGTCAAATTTTCTCTTAAGAAGAACAAAAGCTCTATCTCCTAAGAATAATTATGTAAGCGCTGACAGCCACAGAGTAATAAACAATATCTTTGTATCTTTCTCTCTCTCTCTCTCTCTGTCTGTCTCTCTCTCTCTCTCTCTCTCTCTCTCTCTCTCGCGCACGCGCGCGCACTGTCACAGCAAGTTACGCTGCATCATACATCATAAGAGTCGAAAAGTTCGGGTCTGTTTGTTATCAGTAGGTACAAGATGTTATCTCCACCAGTCTGTTCTCTGTTTAATTTCTCGAGGTAATTTTCGGATAGTGCACTCAGTATACAGGTAGCACCTCATCGCAGCTGCTCTGCTCAACTTTGACGAACATTGATAACATGTCGTCCAAGGTCTTATTAAGGCGTTCAGTAAGCCCGTTAGTTTAAGGATCGTTGGCAGTCACCCTGTGATGAGTAATGTTGCACCGACGGTATATCTCTGTCACAAAATTCGATTGAAAAACTTTCCCTCGATCCGTAATTAACGACCTTGGGGCACCGTGTTTTAATACGATGTCTTCCACGATGAATTTGGCTACCTCGGATGCTTCGGCTGTTTTCACGCCTTTTGTAATGGCATAGCGTGTCATATAATCAGTGCGAACAATAATCCACCTATTGCCACTAGCAGACGCTGGAAATCGTCCGAGGAGGTCAATCCCAACACGCTAGAAAGGCGGTTCGGCTAGTGGTATTGGTATCGAATGTATTGCTTCCCCCTACTTATACCTCCCTAGGAGATGACGAATATAAAATTAGAGAGATTCGAGTGTGGACGGAGGCTTTCCGGCAGTCGTTCTTCCCGCGAACCATACGCGACTGGAAGAGAAAAGGGAGGCAATGACAAGGGCACGTAAAGTGCCCTCCGCCACACATCGTTGGGTAGCTTGAGGAGTATAAATGTAGATGTGGATGTAGACTTTGCCTACAACACCGCCAAACAAAACACCACAGGATTTACGCCATTTTTCCTAGTGCGTGTGCGTGAGGCGGCTACGACGATGGACACTGTGTTTCCGTTACATCCTGATGACGTGGACGACGACTACAACGGCCAGGTGTTAACCAGAGCCTTCAGTCCGGAACCGCGCGGCTGCTACGGTCGCAGGTTCGAATCCGACCTCGGGTATGGATGTGTGTGATGTCCTTAGGTTAGTTTGGTTTAGTTAGTTCTAAGTTCTAGGGGACTGATGACCTCGGATGTTAAGTCCCATAGTGCTCAGAGCCATTTGAACCATTTAACCAGAGCTGAGGAAGCTCGGCAGGTAGCTCGACTCCTCACACTGCAGGCTCAAGAAAACGATCGCCAAAGGTATGACGCGAGCCACCGCTCTGTTGTCTGCCAGTCTGGTGACCTCGTCTGGATCTTCACTCCTGTTCGGAAGGTTGGTCTCTCTGAGAAGCTCCTCAGGCGCTACTTTGGAGCTTATAAGGTTGTAAGACAGTTGTCTGATGTCACTTATGAAGTTGAAGATTTCAACCACGACACAAAACGGCGAGAGATCAGAGATACGGTCCACGTCCTTGTAATGAATCCCTACAAGGATCCTGCAACCCAGGGTAAATGCGAAGCTCCAGCGACAGGCAACAAACAGAAAGGTGACGAGGAGCGTAGCGGCAAAAGAAGTTCTAAGAATATCACCGCCAGTATGAGAATCAGTCATCGGGAGTCGGAGTATGCAGGACCGAAGACTCGTTCCCGGAGTAGGACGATGTAACACCGAGACGCTGTTGTCTTAAGGAGGGAGCAATGTCGCAAAAGCATCAGAGTAGCACCGTGGTGCAGTGGTTATGATACCAAACTGTTGCATGGAAGGTTGCGAGTTTGAAACTCACCTGTGCTGTACAATTTTAATTTCTATGTTCGGTTCGAGTACATTCTAGAGGTATCCACAAATGTCAAGAATCATATTACTGGAATGTTCTGTAGCTGTATAATATAATGTATGTGTTCTGGCCGGAGGCAGTTCGCTCCGCGCTATTGTATGTGCAAGTGCTGAATACACCTTCGTTAAGTGAAGTTAGTGTTCGTTATTCACCTAATGACACATTCTTCTACGTGACATTATTGCCGAAATTTTGTGCAATGTATTTACAGCTTCTTAGGATCAAGGTTTAATTGCTATGCAACAATAATAACCACATGCAGGTTGTTGACAGTTTGTTTTACTTACCAAGTAAATCGATACAAAATCTTCACTAAATATAATAAAATTTAAAACCGTTATTTTTTACCATTCCACCTACATTTTCGTGGCCTTTTTATAGAAACGATTTTCATGAAGGGGATGAAACTATCATTAAACTATCACGACGCCTATTGAGACAAAGAAAGCTCGTTGGAGAAACAGAACTCCAAATAGTACCCAAAAAAATTAAGAGGGAAGTAAGAAGAAACGAAGCACAAAAAAGGAGCTGGGAACTGGGACGTAAATGTAAATACAGAAAGCAGTGCTGGGTAGTAAGAGATGATAAAGCTTCCAGAATTTTTAATTATTTCTGGAATATGTCTGATTTCAACACACAAAATGCGTACTTGTTTTCTTGCATTGAGACAAACGCAATTACAAGGAAGTGTGCAAGAAAGTGTAAAAATATCGATGAATCTAGAAAAAGCTTTACAGACTTTTATTCCATAAATGTTTGAGGAAGAGTATAGATATTTGTCGTGATACGCTTTTGTCTTTGCATGGGCTACACAGTAAAAGAGGTCGTCTTCGAAATATTCAGAAAGTGATACAAACAGATTATGTGAAACCAATGGTAGAGGAAAGCATTGAAGCACTCCAAACAAGTTCTCTGACCAACGTGCGGAGAATGGTAGGCCCCATATTCGCCTTATTCCGAAGTACCAGTGGCACTATTCAAGAAGCCAAGACGCAACTAAAGTTTATCTCAACTATTACTTAACCGTATAGTCTCTTTTCAGACTATTATGTACACTCCTGGAAATGGAAAAAAGAACACATTGACACCGGTGTGTCAGACCCACCATACTTGCTCCGGACACTGCGAGAGGGCTGTACAAGCAATGATCACACGCACAGCACAGCGGACACACCAGGAACCGCGGTGTTGGCCGTCGAATGGCGCTAGCTGCGCAGCATTTGTGCACCGCCGCCATCAGTGTCAGCCAGTTTGCCGTGGCATACGGAGCTCCATCGCAGTCTTTAACACTGGTAGCATGCCGCGACAGCGTAGACGTGAACCGTATGTGCAGTTGACGGACTTTGAGCGAGGGCGTATAGTGGGCATGCGGGAGGCCGGGTGGACGTACCGCCTAATTGCTCAACGCGTGGGGCGTGAGGTCTCCACAGTACATCGATGTTGTCGCCAGTGGTCGGCGGAAGGTGCACGTGCCCGTCGACCTGGGACCGGACCGCAGCGACGCACGGATACACGCCAAGACCGTAGGATCCTACGCAGTGCCGTAGGGGACCGCACCGCCACTTCCCAGCAAATTAGGGACACTGTTGCTCCTGGGGTATCGGCGAGGACCATTCGCAACCGTCTCCATGAAGCTGGGCTACGGTCCCGCACACCGTTAGGCCGTCTTCCGCTCACGCTCCAACATCGTGCAGCCCGCCTCCAATGGTGTCGCGACAGGCGTGAATGGAGGGACGAATGGAGACATGTCGTCCTCAGCGATGAGAGTCGCTTCTGCCTTGGTGCCAATGATGGTCGTATGCGTGTTTGGCGCCGTGCAGGTGAGCGCCACAATCAGGACTGCATACGACCGAGGCACACAGGGCCAACACCCGGCATCATGGTGTGGGGAGCGATCTCCTACACTGGCCGTACACCTCTGGTGATCGTCGAGGGGTCACTGAATAGTGCACGGTACATGCAAACCGTCATCGAACCCATCGTTCTACCATTCCTAGACCGGCAAGGGAACTTGTTGTTCCAACAGGACAATGCAAGTCCGCATGTATCCCGTGCCACCCAACGTGCTCCAGAAGGTGTAAGTCAACTACCCTGGCCAGCAAGATCTCCGGATCTGTCCCCCATTGAGCATGTTTGGGACTGGATGAAGCGTCGTCTCACGCGGTCTGCACGTCCAGCACGAACGCTAGTCCAACTGAGGCGCCAGGTGGAAATGGCATGGCAAGCCATTCCACAGGACTACATCCAGCATCTCTACGATCGTCTCCATGGGAGTATAGCAGCCTGAATTGCTGCAAAAGGTGGATATACACTGTACTAGTGCCGACATTGTGCATGCTCTGTTGCCTGTGTCTATGTGCCTGTGGTTCTGTCAGTGTGATCATGTGATGTATCTGACCCCAGGAATGTGTCAATAAAGTTTCTCTTTCCTGGGACAATGAATTCACGGTGTTCTTATTTCAATTTCCAGGAGTGTATCATAGTTCAATGAAAGTGGTCTTGAAACTGTCACTGCCGGCAAATACAGACGCATAGTTTTTACAGAGTTCAACAATACGTGTGATAAGTCAACTATAGCAAAAGGAATTGCCAGCACTACATTAAACGATCTTGAACTTCGACAGATTGAAGCCTAAACCAAAGCACATTTACTCAGCGCGGAGGGAATGAAGAATCTCCTACAACAGTGAGCTGAAGAAGCGAAGGAAAAAGCATACCTACATGTGACAACCGTGGGCCTTCAGCAAGCGCTTCCTACTCGTATGCTGACGTCTGGACTGGCGTTCTACAAACGTAAATTTTGAACTTATAACTTCCGTGTCCATGACTGTGTGAAGAGGAGGGGTACACGTTCCTATCGGATGAGACAGTGACAAAACGAGGTAGTGACGGAACTGTTACCTGCATCATCAAGTACTTATACATCAGCAACTCTAACAATGCAAAGAATCTTGTAGTGTTCTCGGACCACTGCGCGGCCAGAACAAGAATTGAAACATTATGGCTTTGTGGCACCATCTAGTGACCAGTAGTCAGCTTGATTCCGTGGAGCACTGCTTTCTTACCCGAGGCCACTCTTTTCTGCCTTAAGGCCGGAATTTTTCTAGAATCTAGAAATTCACGAGGGCTCACTGAGGAAATCTGTATACCACTAATGAGTGGAAAGGTGTTATTTCAAAAATCTGCAGGAAGAAACCGTTCAAAGTCACTGATGGAAAAAGAAGATGTTTTTAATTCAGCTGACTGCTTTTTGAACAAAATACGGAAGAGGACAACTGCTGATGACGAAATGCGTGTTAAGTTCGCCAAAGTCCACAATTTCAAATTCCTGAGTGAAAAACAGGGAACAATGTATATGAAAATTTCCGTACTTGTTGAGGCAGCTTCAGTCACAATTGCGAAGCGAGGACGGTCAGTAGATGTTCAGCTCATTCAGAAGTACAGGAAACCTATTACGGTTCACTCACAGCAGTTCCAGGATTTGCAAAATAGACTCCAGTTCATCCCACCATTGCACCATTCATTTTATAATAGTATTAAGTGCAAATTGTTGGCAGGAGTAGAAAGCGGTCATGATTATGACTCCCCTCGTAATGTTGACTGAACAATCTGTGCTTATCATTGAGAGAGAATAGTTTCATTTGCTCGACATTTGTTTCACACGTGACATTAAAACACACTTTTATTATATATTGCCGATTATTTAGTATGTAATAAATAATAATTAATAAACACCATCCTTTACTGACATGCTGTGCCACGTTCTGAGGCAAGAAAGTGCTACGCTACCATTATTCATGCATGCCTTCATTTAATTGCAATTTACAAGATTTTTAATATATACATTCTATTATACAAACTGAAAACATTGAAACCTTCCCGTCTCCCTTACATCTCTTTTGTTACGCAACCTTTCCTTCTACAAAACCTATGAAACCTTCCCTTAGGATTTCTATCTCTTGCTTAATAATAACAAATGAAATATTTCCTTTGAAATTAATTCTCTTTCTCAATAATAATAAGTGCAATCTTCGCATACATATTTAAATGCTGCTTATTAAAAGTGATTTGCTGATTACTTCGACGAAACACAGAATGTGTCGTCGTCGTGGCCCTCAGTCGTTACCTGTAATAACCCAAAACTGTTCGTTACCTTTTTTAGTGTTACTGGATCGCCATCTGACTGCTACATCGAACTGCGACATGAATATACTTACTCTGTTTTACTATACCCTATTATCTGCTGATGGGCTGTCATAATAAATGGCTGTATTTATTACCAAAGCTGACGTTATTCTTTAATAGCAAAGCTGACGTTATTCTTTAATTAATTTGACTGAAGTTACGTTATCCATAGTTAAACTTTTTCTTGACAACAATAAAATTTTAGGTTGATGGATTTTGGGATGGATTATAACCAGTAATGCAATATTGCTGGCAAAAATTAATTATATTCTGAAAACGATTCTTCAAATATTTACTGTTGGTAATGAAACGATTTTACAAACGTTCAAATAGGACTTACTTTTTACAATGATCTTATAACTAGCATTGCGCAAACATACCTTCCGCAGTCATCAGTTTCTCAAAAAAAAATTTAAAAAAATAAAAATTAAAAATTAAAAAAAAATTCAATAATATTAGTTCCTCTTATGATAACAGTTATCTGATGTCTCTGTGCATCTGTTTATAATCTCTCGTAAATCATAGCTGGTGGCTGGCAGGTACACTGCTCCTCTCAGCCTCTCGCTTCAGAGCTGATAACGACTCGCTACACATCTCGATTACTACTGACTTCCTACGAACGCTAAAGTGCGGTCTCTCCCGCCAACAATGCTTTCTGTTGCAGTCGATCCCTGCTACCGTTACAAAATGTATCAATGCGCGGTCTTTCCCGCTCTTTTCTTAAAATGTATCCATACGCGGTCTCTCCCGCCCTTTTTAAAATTACATCAATGTGCAGTCTCTTCTGCCAACAATATTTTGGTGCAGACATTCCCTGCTACCACAATTATTTCCAAAATGACAAATATTAATTATTCCTCGTTATTTGGCTGTAAGGGCACGACGGTACTGCTTTATTACTGCTTTGCAACTAGGAGCCCCTGGACGTGTTGTATCGAGGCAAATGGTGTACACACGCTTTCAGAACCTTTAGCCGGCCGGAGTGGCCGTGCGGTTCTAGGCGCAACAGTCTGGAGCCGAGCGGCCGCTACGGTCGCAGGTTCAAATACTGCCTCGGACATGGATCTGTGTGATGTCCTTAGGTTAGTTAGGTTTAATTAGTTCTAAGTTCTAGGCGACTGATGACCTCAGAAGTTAAGTCGCATAGTGCTCAGAGCCATTTGAACCAGAGTCGCCTTTATTGTTAGAGACCTACTGTCTATTTACTTCTGCCGTGTCTTCACAGAACAGAACGCCTAGAGTGGAGCTGTCTACATGCCAACTAGACGGTCGAACAGTTGGCCAATGTTCTTTCCACAGATGAGCCACGATTTGGTCTGGAGAGTGATTCTAGGCGGTATCGCATTTGCAGACGCTACTTCGGGACGCAATCATTGTGGGAATAGATCGATATCAAATAGGATTCCTAATGGCGTGAGCAGGGATTATGTTGATCACTCGAACACTTCTCCATGAGACTGTACGGGTAAATCAGCAAGATTTAACTGCTGTCAGGTACCGTAAAGAGATCTTGGGATCTAATGCGCGGTTGTTGCGAGCAGCTCGGACCCAGACCATATTGATAGGTGATAATGCTCGACCTCATAGAGCGTGGATGGTTGACGTTCTTTTGGAAGTGGAAGATACTGTACGCATGGCGTGGCTGCTCGTTGTCCCGATTTGAATCCCATGGAGCACGTCTGGGATGCAATAGGGAGATGGGTTGTATCACGACGGCATCCACCAAAGACTCACCAAGACCTGTGAACAGCGCTGCTGGAAGAGTGGGCGTTATTGCCTCAACATGAGATTGACAACATCATCCACAGCATATCCTGTCTTTGCCAGGCCTGTACTGGTGCCAGAGGTGGTCACACCCTATACTGAGCACATTAGTCAGTTGTCAGAATGTGTGTGCAAATTCGATAAGTTGAAAAAAAACGAAGTACATTTTTGTCTGCCATTATGCATGTTGCTTATGTTCTGTAATTTTTACATTATTTCTACTTTACTGTCACCAGTTTATACTGCTTTATGGCAAAATAAACGCCACCTTGCAAAATTTCCGTTCTTTGCTTTAATTTTCGACACCAGTGTACGAAAATCTGATTTATAAATTTTTTGAAACTTTAAAATGCTTTTTTTCAGTAAGACAAAAGTGTGGCAATACCGCTATTTTTTTCCGGGCCCTTGAATTTCCTTTCCTTTTGCTACTTCTGAAATTATAATTCTCTCTGCCTGCTCTCTCCATAATTGTTTCCCTTCATACACTAGCTGACAAAAAATGTGAAGCACCCTAAGGGGAGGGGGGAAAGAAATGAAACTTGACGCGTTTGTAGGGTATATGACATTATTTCGATGATTGAAATATTTAGGGAAGTTTAGAAAAATCTTGAGTCCAGTTATGTTTCCTGTCACACCCATAACCCCCATCCCATTACCTGGATGCATGCACTGTTTCTGTTGGGAAGGGTGTCATAATACCGTCGTATCCTACTGTAACTGATCGTTGATATCCTGGATACTGACACTGAAACAGATTTCACGTCCGAGGTGGTACCGCACGTTTTCTGTCGGGGACAGATCTAGGGACCTCGCTATCCACGGCGGTATATCAACACCAAGCACACAGACCATCGACGTAAGTGTCACGTGTGAACAAGCATTGTCCTGTTGCAGAACGGCACCACAACACTTCTACTTGAGAGGCACCCTTGAGGACGCAGCATTACCTTGAACACTACCAACTACGATATGACCTCAGACCGATGGCTCTCCACACGACACCGGGAATAACACCGCTGTGCCTCTCCAAAACATTGGAAAGACGGGACCTCTGCCAAGATAACTGTCATATTCGGCGAAGACGGTCATCAGAGATAGTGCAAAACCACGCTACATCGGTGAGTACAATGCGACGAAACTCGTCAGCAGTCCAGGTCTCGTCACCATCCCAAACGCAGCCGTTTGTGCTGTGCTAACGACAGCCTACGCTCGGAAGGGTAATTTTCTGGTCCAGCTGCTGACAGTCTCTGACCGATGCTGCGGGAGGACACAGAATGTTGGAGGGAATCCACTATTTGTTATGGGATGGGAGGAACAAACGCAAAGAGATTTCGATGTGTTTTGCGCAGAATACTGAGATTCTCAAGACTGATAGACGTGTTCGACAGTAGCCTTACGACGAGTATGGCTGCCTTTACTTTCCGATGAAGTCCAGCATCAGGCCACTCTCTCATCTGAATGCCCCACAAATCTGAATTATGCACGTTTCGACCAGTAGGGCATATGGAGGCCCACAACGAGGCTCTTTTCAAACGTGGTTAGACGCTGATAACGTTGTAAACAGTCTTCACGGATTTGCCGCCGGATGACGTTGTGCAAATTCCGCATTATTTTCTTGGAGCAAGTAGCCGATATCTTCAAGTGGTTCAACCTAACTGATGGCTAGGTACGACTGACGGTATCTGCATGTCGACGCCCTGCATATAGACACGAGCGCGAAGAGTGCGCAGGCGCGGAAATCACGCATGCGCAACGATTTGCAAATAGGAGGCGCCACTAAAATGCCCTCAGCGGAAAATCACAAAGCAGCCTTCCTGCATGTAGCTATGTTTACTAACAGTGTGGCCAGACGCCACTCACAAAAGCTATACTAGACCAATGTTATGAATGGTCTGAAACCGAAAAAATCTTTAATTTCTTATCGTGACTTAATAGCAGCCAATGCAGGGTTCAAGGATCAAGGATGTGCTCGGTTGAACCCTATTGATGGGATTAACGTCTGCATGGGTATGTCCCAGAAAAATGATGCTGGGGATAAAACATCCGTCTTTTCATTAAATCATGCAATGTCCTGTGTTCGGACCGTTTTATGCAATTTCCGACTTCTTCGGTTGACGTAGGCGTGTATGGCGCTGATGTTCATTGCAGGATTCTTATACGGCGCAACATGTATGGCCTATACGGGGTGGTCCATTCATAGTGAACGGGCCAAATATCTCACGAAATAAGCATCAAACGAAAAAAAAAAATAGAAAGAACGAAACTCGTTTAGCTTGAAGGGGGAAACCAGATGGCGCTATGTTTGGCCCGCTGCATGGCGCTGCCATAGGTCAAATGAATATCAACTGCGTTTTTTTTTTAAATAGGAACCCGCATTTTTTAATTAAATATACGTGTAGTACGTAAAGAAATATGAATGTTTTAGTTGGTCCACTTTTTCGCTTTGTGATAGATGGCGCTGTAATAGTCACAAACGTATAAGTACGTGCTATCAAGTAACATTCCGCCAGTGCGGACGGTATTTGCTTCGTGATAAATTACCCGTGTTAAAATGGACAGTTTACCAATTCTGGAAAATGTCGATATCGTGTTGATGTATGGCTATTGTACCAAAATGCCCAACGGCCGTGAGCTATTTGTGCTGCTCGGTATCCTGGACGATATCATCCAAGTGTCCGGACCGTTCGCCGAATAGTTACGTTATTGAAGGAAACAGGAAATGTTCAGCAAAATGTGAAACGTCAACCACGACCTGAAACAAATGAATGATAATGCCTAAGTAGGTGTTTTAGCTGCTGTCGCGGCTAATCCGCACATCAGTAGCAGACAAATTGCGCGAGAATAGGGTATCACAAAAACGTCAGTGTTGAGAATGCTACATCAACATCGACTGCACCCATACCATATTTCTATGCACCAGGAATTGCATGGCGACGACTTTGAACGTCGTTTACAGTTCTGCCAGTGGGCACAGAAATTACGGTACGATGACAGATGTTTAGCACGCATTTTATTTAGCGACGAAGCCTCATTCAGCAACAGCGGTAACGTAAACCGGCATAATATGCACTATTGGGCAAGGGAAAATCCACGATGGCCGAGTTAATGTATGGTGCGGCATTATGGGAGGAAGGATAATTGGCCCCCATTTTATCGATGGCAATGTAAATGGTGCAATGTATGCTGATTTCCTATGTAATGTTCCACCGATGTTACTGCAAGATGTTTCACTGCATGACGGAATGGCGATGTACGAACCAACATGATGGATGTTCGGCACATAACTCGCGTGCGGTTGGAGCGGTATTGAATAGCATGTTTCATGACATACGGCTTGGTCGTCGAAGCATCACACCATGTTCCGCACGTTCACCGTATATGAGGTCCACGGATTTTTTTCTGTGGGTGAACCATGAATTTACTTTCAAAATCTTTTCTTAAAGAATTTACTTTATTTACTAGCGATTCATCAAGAACATTAGAAAATTTTATCACACTAGGTGAGCGTGGAAGTAGTTACCAGGGAGTAACAGATGAAAATGAAATTACCTTTAACAAATGGGAATTTTATTCATAAAAGACATTTCAAAAACAGATTTAAAATTTATAAGCAGAAAAGCACCCTCGAAATATCAAGTTACAATTTTATTTAGAGGCAGAAAGAACAATACTGACAGTATGAGCCTTCGGGCTGAGAAGCTTGCCGCTCCCTTTCAACAAGGCTGTAGTTACGACCGCTCACAACATCCTCTGAAAGACTACACTGGTACAAATCTGCAACACACCAGATTACTTTAAACTAAAAATTTTAACAACTCACACAAACACATGAACTATCCACCCGTAAGAGGAACTGAAATGGTACAAACATTCACACTAAGAAAATATTTGCCACCGAAGGTGCAATTTGTTTTTAAAAGGACTCTTACGGTGGAAGGGTGGCAACTTTATAAAAATGACTATTAAAATAAAACCCATGAAATTCAGACTTACATAAAATGTACAACATGCTCTACATTGCACATATACCGTCCCGCAAGATGATAGGCAAGATAAAAACATACTTCAGAAATTCGGCCTTTACACCTTAATTCTATAAATTCGTTAACACCGAATCCGACAAACATGACATAGGCAGCAATTAACGTACGGCAGACAGACAGACACTAACTGCCTAACAAATACGGACGATACACAGACGAGAGACTGACCAAGAAATCAAGTAGAGTTTAACGAGTAAATGAAACAACATATCTCCAGTCACTTATGTTGTAGTTGGCAGGAGAGCCAACCGTGTTTTTCTAAAGGAGGCCGAAATGGACGCGTCTCAGCTCACGCAGGCGTGTGTGAGGTCTGGAACATGACAAGGGAATTAGAATTGAGAAAAACGGACGTAGCTGGTGGAATACTTAACTTTAATCCATTAATGGAGAACGTCGCTCGTTATGGTACATGATTCACAATATCAATAGTACGGATAATGGCGCCTTGCTAGGCCGTAGCAAATAACGTAGCTAAAGGCTATGCTAACTATCGTCTCGGCCAATGAGAGCGTAGAAGTCAGTGAATCATCGGTAGCAAAGTCGGCTGTACAACTGGGGCGAGTGCTAGGAAGTCTCTCTAGACCTGCCGTGTGGCGGCGCTCGGTCTGCAATCACTGATAGTGGCGACACGCGGGTCCGACGTATACTACCGGACCGCGGCCGATTTAAAGGCTACCACCTAGCAAGTGTGGTGTCTGGCGGTGACACCACAACTTAACTCCTAATAAACTGCGATTTCTGGCGAAGACCAGGGGCAACACCCCCAAAACGCTCTCCCGAACCGTCCGCTGCCAGCCGCTTCAACGGACGCAGGAAGGCGCGCCAATCTCCCATCTCACGGCGTCGCAGATCGCCCGGGGCAGACCGATGTCGTATGTTGACTCCTGTTGCCCTCATGTCGGCCGCGAAGCCACTACTCCTCGCTATACGGCGCGGCCCACTGGCTGCAACTATTTTTGTGGTCAGCCAGAAAGCGATGGGGAACATACCGACCATAGTTTCCAGTCTGCAAGTCCACATTCTTGTCCAGCCCACTGAAAGAAATGTTTCTGTTCTCTGTTTGTTCAGCGTGATCAGTACTATGATTATAAAAGACGATTATGTTTAGTAAAGTTTCATACCTACATCATGTAATATCTATTATGTTCATACTGACAGTGAATCTTTCTATCCTAAACAGCACTATGAGCACTTCAGAGGCGACCTCTATGGTAAATTCCTACTAAATAGCCTTTGGCCTTGACTACTGATAATCAAAATAAATGCTCGTCGCAAAAGTGGAAAATAACTGTCGCATCTTGCCGCACGGATTTGTTAACATTACGGGCGGCACACGAACAGTGACGGTCCTCGCGTGTTCACTATCTATTATTACTGAAAAAAATGGCTCTGAGCACTATGGGACTCAACTGCTGTGGTCATTAGTCCCCTAGAACTTAGAACTACTTAAACCTAACTAACCTAAGGACATACCTACACACATCCATGCCCGAGGCAGGATTCGAACCTGCGACCGTAGCAGTCGCACGGTTCCGGACTGCGCGCCTAGAACCGCGAGACCACCGCGGTCGGCCTATTACGGAAAGAAGCGTTTTGGCGCAGCCTGTCTCTGACGTCATCCGAGGCAGCGCGCACGCCGGCGTTTGACTGACGCGGATTACGGAGGTTGGGTGCAAAGTGAAGCCTCGTCTTGCCCCTCGAGCACTATTTGTATTTGTGGTGCGGCGGCGGGCCAAGGGAACAACTGATGTCAGCCGCCCTATGCACACGGGAGCTATCTCGTACACACAGTATTTAGTACAATGTTACAAATCAATTTAGAATCTTCACAATTTTTGCAGGGGTCTAGGGAAGTTGGTTGAAACCAGAGAAAAAGTTTTAGCTCGCTTGCATTAAAACTTTGTCTTCTAGAAGTTTTAGAACGGAACTGACAGCAGATCGTGATCTCTCAACAACAAATGGCTCTGTGTACTATGGCACTTAACATCTGAGGTCATCAGTCTCCTAGAACTTAGAACTACTTAATCCTAACTAACATACTAACATAAGAACCACACACACATGCATGCCTGAGGCAGGATTCGAACCTGGGAACGTAGCGGTTCCACACTGAAGCGCCTAGAACCGCCCGGCCACTCCGGCTCTGAACACAGAAAAAAGTTTTAGCTCACTTCCATTAAAACTTTGCCGTCTAGAATTATTAGAAAGGAACTGACAGCAGATCGTTACCTCTGAACTATAACTGTAAGAAACTTTGTATTCGTTGACACTAACGTCAAGGTCCTATAAATCGTTATAGCTCTATTATTTAATAGGTTTCATCATATGCTGTAGCCAAAACTTTGTAGCATTCATACAACAGATACTTAATCTATTACAAATAAGGACATGTCCGAAAGTACAGATACCATCGGTGTCCAAGCAGCTCGTTAGAATGAAATTACGACGAAATGAACACCCTTAGCTACTTACATACGTCAACGGGGACAGATGAAAATGTGTGCCCCGACCGGGAACGAACCCTGGATCTCCTGTTTACATGGCAGACGCTCTATCAATGTGAACCACCGAGGACGCAGAGGATAGCGCGACTGCAGTGATTTATCTCTGGCACGCCAACCGCAAAACCCACATTCTCAACGTATTGTCCGGCACTACATTCGTAGTGCCCCCGCCCATTATACTCTTTACTCGGGGCGCGTTGCCAACTCCCGTAAGACTTTGGGCACTGTTTGTGCATTCGTACAGAAGAAGAATGTGGTCAAGTGGCCGGAGAGCCTTAACTATATATTTACTAAGATCGTATCTGTTCCTTCGGACATGTCTGATAGATAGAGAGTCTGCCATGTAAGCAGGAGATCCTGGGTTCCAGTCCCGATCGGGGCACACATTTTCATCTATCCCCGTTAACGTATGTCAACGCCTGTATGCAGCTAAGGCTGTTAATTTCGTTGTAAGGACATTTTACTTCCAAATTTAGTTTTCTGAACATTACTCGAAAACTATTAGAGGTAGCTTAACGGGGTCACATAATAATTAATTATAGGTTGAACTGAAGCGTCATACAAATTTTAACACATCTAAGTCTAATATTAAAAGCGCAGGTTCTGACCAAAACTTTTGTTTAATCGTGTTGAGACTTGCAACAGTTAATTTTGACATACATTTGCGCAATTGACCAATTTCTAGCTTATTAGCTTAATTATTTAGCCTCTCTAATTTTTATCTTAACTCGATGTATTTAGGTAAAAATTGACCTGATCACCAGCCGGAGTGGCCGAGCGGTTCCAGGCGCTACAGTCTGGAACCGCGCGACCGCTACGGTCGCAGGTTCGAATTCTGCCTCTGGCATCGATGTGTGTGATGTCCTTAGGTTAGTTAGGTTTGAGTAGTTCTAAGTTCTAGGGGACTCATGACCTCAGAATTTAAGTCCCATAATGCTTAGTGCCATTTGAACCATTTGACCTGATCGATCTGAGACTTGACATTTCAAACATTATTACATTAAAGCAGATGTTGACAAATTTAAAAAAGCAGCTTTAAGTTTTATTCTTGATTACGGTGCAGTACTTGTGGGCTACGCACAGACACGTTATCGTGATGTGGCGCTACTAGCAATGAACTAGGGGTAAGTCCAGGCACACTCGCTCGCCTCTGCGTCTCACAAACGATACAGTGCTTCTTTCGCTTCATCACCCCCTACTTATTTTTGTGAAAAAATTTATTTTTGAATATTAGAAACAACTGATGTTATTCTAGATGACCTCTTTCATATGAAATCAATTTTTAGCAAAATTCATTAACATTACACATAGAAAATAACCGTGGCAATATACACATAGAAAAAGATGACAAAATTGAATTTTACAAACCATGTACATAAATTACATAGAAACGTGAAATAAAATTATCGATGATTACAGACTTATTATTTTTTACATAAATATTTTAGTGTTTTCATGAAAGAGAAACACACAAAATTTTTCACTTTTCAGTAATCACATATTGCATCACTATCGCAGGTACCAGTGGGCGCATCCGTACGACACTTTCACTAAATCATTAGACCTGGGGGTGGGAATTCATTTCTTATTACAAAATGAAAGGGGGTGATTCACTGAAGATCGTGTCGTCCTTTTCCTATTTCTCTACAGCTTGTAGGTTGCCTTTTATGACGCTTCCATGTCCCTGAGAAACAAATAACCTAGCGTAAGCTTCTGTTCTCAACTTACATAAGGGAGGTCAAAGCACATTTTTTATTCTATTGTCTGGAAATGGTTTTAAAAACTGAGACGTTATCAGAAAGAATATTGGCAACAAATAATATCCGAAAAGAACGAGACATTCCACGCCATTATTTAGCCTGAAACACAGACTATACATTTGTCTTTTCCTTTTTTATATAAATCATAGCTTTTATGCACTTAAGCTGAATTTATGTTCTTAAATAGTGATTTTTTGGGCTAGTTTGCGATTTACGTATGTTATTACTTTAGATGTTGCTTTAACTTAAAAAAATTAGTAACCTTTGGAGTTTTGCCTTCATTTGGCTCAATTACCGTACGGATTAAAATGCTAGAGAAGTCATTTGCTCGATACCACATACTTTATTGTACACATCATTAAAAGCTTTTTTTCCTGTAACATATCAATACCTTACGATCTGCACTTCTCAACATTTTTATTGAATTCTGTTGTCTGTATTTGTCAGTTAAATTTACCATCTGCCTTAAGCAATATTAAGCTTTTCTTAAACCTTTTTATGTGACGTGAGAGAAATTACTCATCAATTTTCCACCCTTTAATCATATATGACAGCCTACTGACTTCATTTCTCTTGTTTCTCTCCATATTTATTCATACATGTATTTCGACTCTTCTTTCTCCCATTTCTCTTCTTCAGCCTACTTACCTCATTATTTAATTGGAAATTTGGTGTGATCCTCATAACACTTGCACACATCTATTTAATTAATATTAAAACGCTTCGGCTTGCCTCTAGGTGCACTACATTCATACCCTTTCTTACCTTCAGACAACCTTACTCCCAACCGAAAATTATTGTACTCTGTAGAGTCTATTGGATCAAGTTTCAGGCATTTCCAGCTTCGATAACTTCTCTTAATGCAAAGTGTCTCTCTATTTTCGTACTTACTAACCCTTTTTATGCATCTTATTTATTATGTATTTATTTTAGCCCTGCTTTATCTGTTATTGGTGCACAAAAGTTACCCATTGTTATTTTAACCTTTTGAATTTACTCCTGCAAACAACCTGTCACATTCTTTTGTAAGTCATCATTGGGTATAGTCATGTTCGGGAATCATTCTTATTCAGCAGGAAGACATTGCAACCTAATAGAATATATACAACACGAAGACATACGTTCCTTACTTACTACGATAGGACAGAAGAAGTAATTGGAACTTGAATTGGAAACAAGGTTTCATCCAACTGGGACCACACAGTTCACCAAACTGTGTACCCACCAAAGAGTGGCAGACGCCCTACAGTAACTGGCGTAGACAGGACAGAAGAGGAGAATAAAACTTGAAAAAGAAATAGAGCTGGGACCGCACGGTGCGCCAAACCGTGTACACGCCAAAGAGTGGCCGACTCCCTACACTAACTAGTTACTGTTATTTTTAAATTTCTTCAGGTCTACAATACATCGTAGACCTACTTCTTTCTTACTCTTCGCGTACTCAAGCGGCATGTGTTCGCATGAAGCTTTCTTATTACCCTGAATGGTCCTTAATACACTCCTGGAAATTGAAATAAGAACACCGTGAATTCATTGTCCCAGGATGGGGAAACTTTATTGACACATTCCTGGGGTCAGATACATCACATGATCACACTGACAGAACCACAGGCACATAGACACAGGCAACAGAGCATGCACAAAGTCGGCACTAGTACAGTGTACATCCACCTTTCGCAGCAATGCAGGCTGCTATTCTCCCATGGAGACGATCGTAGAGATGCTGGATGTAGTCCTGTGGAACGGCTTGCCATGCAATTTCCACCTGGCGCCAAGGTGGACCAGCGTTCGTGCTCGACGTGCAGACCGCGTGAGACGACGCTTCATACACTCCCAAACATGCTCAATGGGGGACAGATCCGGATATCTTGCTGGCCAGGGTAGTTGACTTACACCTTCTAGAGCACGTTGGGTGGCACAGGATACATGTGGACGTGCATTGTCCTGTTGGAACAGCAAGTTCCCTTGCCGGTCTAGGAATGGTAGAACGATGGGTTCGATGACGGTTTGGATGTACCGTGCACTATTCAGTGTCCCCTCGACGATCACCAGAGGTGTACGGCCAATGTAGGAGATCGCCCCCCACACCATGATGCCGGGTGTTGGCCCTGTGTGTCTCGGTCGTATGCAGTCCTGATTGTGGCGCTCACCTGCACGGCGCCAAACACGCATACGACCATCATTGCCACCAAGGCAGAAGCGACTCTCATCGCTGAAGACGACATGTCTCCATTCGTCCCTCCATTCACGCCTGTCGCGACATCACTGGAGGCGGGCTGCACGATGTTGGGGCGTGAGCGCAAGACGGCCTAACGGTGTGCGGGACCGTAGCCCAGCTTCATGGAGGCGGTTGCGAATGGTCCTCGCTGATACCCCAGGAGCAACAGTGTCCCTAATTTGCTGGGAAGTGGCGTTGCGGTCCCCTACGGCACTGCGTAGGATCCTACAGTCTTGGCGTGCATCCGTGCGTCGCTGCGGTCCGGTCCCAGGTCGACGGGCACGTGCACCTTCCGCCGACCACTGGCGACAACATCGATGTACTGTGGAGACCTCACGCCCCACGTGTTGAGCAATTCGGCGGTACGTCCACCCGGCATCCCGCATGCCCACTATACGCCCTCGCTCAAAGTCCGTCAACTGCACATACGGTTCACGTCCACGCTGTCGCGGCACGCTACCAGTGTTAAAGTCTGCGATGGAGCTCCGTATGTCACGGCAAACTGGCTGACACTGACGGCGGCGGTGCACAAATGCTGCGCAGCTAGCGCCATTCGACGGCAAACACCGCGATTCCTGGTGTGTCCGCTGTACCGTGCGTGTGATCATTGCTTGTACAGTTCTCTCTCAGGGTCCGGAGCAAGTATGGTGGGTCTGACACACCGGTGTCAATGTGTTCTTTTTTTCCATTTCCAGGAGTGTAGATATGCATAAACTTGTTTCCGCAAAATTTCCTTAGGTTTTTCTGTAGTCGTGACCAATACTAGTTCACCAATGCTAAAACTAGTGGGGGAAGCTTTCGCGTCATGGCTTCTTTTTCTATTCAACGCTCTTTTACTTGTGTTTGCCCTAGCTTGTGCTTCCTTTTCGTCTAAAGAGCTTTGAGTTAGCACTGGTAAATCAACCATGCTTGAAATGATGTTATGGGGTTCTTGATTAAACATTAGTTCACACGGAGCAAAACTTGTAGCACCGTGTTTAAGATTGTGAATGATTTCTTCCAAAGTTTTAGTAGGCTCAGCCCAAGTCGAATACTCCCTGGCACAGTAAGTTCTACACAGTCTCTTTAATTCGCGGATAACTCTCTCGTTCATATTCCCTTGCGGGAAATACGCCGAGATCCTTATATGGCTAATTCCGGCCTTTTCAAGACACGCCTTAAGTTTTTCAGATACTATTATCTGATAAGAGATTCTTACAAAATAGTCCTTTTATAGCTTGTCTACAAGCGTTTTGGCATTAGGCCTCCCTAAGTTTGACATATTTGCTAAAACCGTCAGTCACCACAAAAACATGGGTAAATCCTCCTTTATATGTCTTAAGCGGTCCAAAAAGATGGACTTCATATAATTCCAGGGTTTCACTTGATTCTACATGGTGCGTATCCCCTTGCAGCACGCTATTTACCGCACGTACATTCTAACAAATAACACAGGATGCTAATCTCTTTGCTACTCTACGATGTGTGTTATAGAAAATGACTTTCTCACTTAATTTAGTAATGCATTTCTTGGCCCCATAATGGCAATAACGTAAATGCACGTAATCTATCAGCAGATGCACATGTTGTGAAGGAAAGCATGTTTTCCATTATGCTGAATCTAACTTTCTTCCTCGGAATAAAATTCCTTTATGTAAGTAGTAATACTGAGCTACGTTTGGATAATTATGGACTCCTAAATGCCTTTTTATTAACCTCAATTGGTCATCATCATCTTAAGTTTTTAAATATTTGCTTCAAGGGACTCTCCTCCCTAAGCTCATGTATGGGCTACATACTTACTTCATCCCTGTCTGCTAATTGAAGTTCTGATTCCTTGCATAACGCAGCACTTCTTGATAGCCCATCTGCTACCAGATTGTTCTTTCCATGAACGTAATTAATTTCAAGGTCGAAGTGCTGATGGTATATAGCCCACCTGGTTAGTCTTGGACGTCTCAGTTTGCATGTTTTTAAAAACGTAAGTGCTTTGTGATCACTTTCACTGTTCAATATATCGGACGACACGCAGCGTATGTGGGGCGGCTGGCATAAGCATTATAATAATTGGAGGGAATTGGAATTGTCGTAAATTTTCCGCCCTCTTTTACGAGAGCCTGGAAACTATTTTTGTGGTCAACCAGAAAGCGATGGAGAACATACCGACCATAGTTTCCAGTCTGCAAGTCCACATTCTTGTCCAGCCCACTGAAAGAAATGTTTCTGTTCTCTGTTTGTTCAGCGGGATCAGTACTTGGACTATAAATGAAGAACTTGAGTTTGTAGTTTCATACGCACAAAATGTAATATCTGTTATGTTCATACTGACAGTAAATCTTTCTATCCTAAACAGCACTATGAGAAGTTCAGAGGCGACCTCTATGGTAAATTCCTACTAAATAGCCTTTGGCCCTGACTACTGATAATCAAATGCGGAAAATAACTGTCACCATTTGCCACGTGGATTTGTTAACATTACGGGGAGCACACTAACAGTTACTTGTGTGAAATCTAAGCGCTCCAGGATTGTGTGCTGCCCTCGCTAGTTCACTATCTATTATCACTGAAAATAAGCGTTTTGTCACAGTCTGTTTCTGACGTCATCCGAGGCAGCGCCCACTCCGGCGTTTGACTGGCGCGCATCTTACAAGGGAACCTCCCCATCGCACCCCCCCTCACATTTAGTTATAAGTTGGCACAGTGGATAGGCCTTGAAAAACTGATCACAGGTCAATCGAGAAAACAGGAAGAAGTTGTGTGGAGCTATGAAAAAAATAAGCAAAATATACAAACTGAGTAGTGCATATGTAAGATAGGCAACATGAAGGATAGAATGAGCTCAGGCGCGCCATGGTCCCGTGGTTAGCGTGAGGAGCTGCGGAACGAGAGGTCCTTGGTTCACATCTTCACTTGAGTGAAAAGTTTAATATTCAGACAATTATCAAAGTACAGGCACTGACACATAAACTTCGCTCTCCAAAATTCCTGGACGTGGTCAGATTTGCTTGGACATACGCAGGATTTGACGGTCTACACACGGAAAAATTTGAAAACGTTAAAAACATTTTTTGACAGAGCACAGGGAAAACTGTGCGACTGTGAAACTGTTGCATTCATTTGTTGCAGTTTATGTCACAAACTCTAATGTTTTCATCACTTTTTGGGAGTGATTATCACATCCACAAGAAACCTGAATCGGGCAAGGTAGAAGAATCTTTTTACCCAATCGCCAAGTGCACAAGTTAGGTGCGTCAACCATATATTCCTGTAATGTGACGCACATGCCATAAGCAGTGTCGCATTGAATACATCAGACGTGGTTTCCTGTGGAGGAATCGGTTGACCTATGACCTTGCGATCACATGCTTTCGTTTCCCATTGGAGAGGCACGTCATTTCGTCTACTAATCGCACGGTTTTGCGGTGCGGTCGCAAAACACAGACACTAAGCATATTACAGTGAACAGAGACGTCAATGAACGAACGAACAGATCATAACTTTGCGAAAATAAAAAAGTAAACTTTTCAGTAAAGGGGAGACTTGAACCGTGGACCTCTCGTTCCGCAGCTGCTTACGATAACCACGGGGCCACAGCGCTCCTGAGCGCAAATTGCCCTTGATGTTGCCTGTCTTGCGCATGGACTACTCAGTTTGTATATTTTGCTTATTTTTTTCATAGTTCTACACAACTTCTTCCTGTTTTCTCGGTTGATCTCTGTTCAGTTTTTCAAGACCTATCCACTGCGCCAACCTATAACGAAATCTGAGGGGGGTGCGATGTGGAGGTTCCCTTGTTAGGGTAGCCGAATGCCAAGTGAAGAATCGTCTTGCCTCTCGCGCTGTATCTCTATATGTGGCGCAGCGGCCGGCCGACGGAACACCTGCTGCGGCAGCCTTATTCACACTGGCGCTTTCCCGTACACACAATATTTAATAGCAAAGTTACGAATCAATTTAGAATCTTCGTGATTTTTGCAGCAATGTAGGTAAGTTGGTTTATATCACAGAAAGAGTTTTAGTTCGCTTGCATTAACACTTTGCCTTCTAGAATTTTTAGAACGGAACTGACAGTAGATCGTTATCCCTGAACTATAACTTTAAGAAGCTTTGTATTGGTTGTCATTAACATCACGGTAAAATTTTTTATAGTTCTATTATTTAATATATTTTATCATGCGCTGTAACCAAAACTTTCTAGCATTAATTCAACAGATACTAAATCTACTACAAATAAGGACGTTTTAGTTCCAAATTTTTCTGCAAATTACTCGAAAACTATTAGAGGTCGCTTAATGAGGTCACACATAGTTATTATTTTTAGGTTGAACTGAAGCGTCTTGACATTTCTAAGCGTTTTCACATTTCTAAGTCTAATATTTAGCGCCTTCCATTTTTCTTAAAAATGCAGGTTCTGACCACAATTTTTGTTTAATCATGTTGAGACTTGAACCAGTTACTTTTTACATATATCTGTGCATTGCCCGCATCTCGTGGTCGTGCGGTAGCGTTCTCGCTTCCCACGCCCGGGTTCCCTGGTTCGATTCCCGGCGGGGTCAGGGATTTTCTCTGCCTCGTGATGGCTGGGTGTTGTGTGATATCCTTAGGTTAGTTAGGTTTAAGTAGTTCTAAGTTCTAGAGGACTG
The DNA here is from genome assembly GCF_023897955.1 of Schistocerca gregaria. NCBI lineage: Eukaryota > Metazoa > Arthropoda > Insecta > Orthoptera > Acrididae > Schistocerca > Schistocerca gregaria. Next base: position 59,744,732 of record NC_064926.1, on the reverse strand, counting down.
ATGTCCATAGATGTTAAGTCCCATAGTGCTCAGAGCCATTTGAACCATTAACTATCTGTGCATTATGACCAATTTCTGTACACTGTGTACACTGAGGCAGTATAGTATTTTCCTACCACTGTCTAATGCCTATTCGCATTTCTTTCGTTTCTGAAAATGTGTCAAATGTTAACGAGTGATATACGTTATGTTCTACTCCTTCAAACCAGTACGTAGAGTACCCCACTTTATTTCTCCTTCAAGTATAGGTACCTAGTTATTAACACCAGGTTTCTCGAGTTTCTTTCTTTCTTTGTGTTTATCAGGTTGTTTTTCTTCCCCCTCTCCCTTCATTGCCATCATTTAATCTACGGCATCTCTGGCGCCCGTTTTACGACTGTGCACTTGAAATTTTACTGTCTCTCTGCAGTCGTGTCGCAACAGGCCGTCTTCAGACATCAAATTGTCAGAATCCACATAGGTGGGATAACTCTGTTAAAGGTTTCTCATTTTATTTCAAGTCAAGGTGTACAAAAAATGTCCTTAGATATTGATATTAATGTGCAGCCTTTGGTTGTGAATAAAGAGGAAAACTTTTACACTGCCTGGGTCTGTAACGTAGCCTCTTTTGAACTCTATTATGATTGTGTACCTAGTCAGCGCACAGAGTTAGTGGGAGAAACACGTATGTAAAAGAGTGAACCATATATGTAATATACTGCTAAAGTGTTTGATAATAACAGCGCCCCACTCCATTTGAAAGACCATATGATATCGTGGAAGCAGCAAAAGCTGTTGTAATGAATATTTACTTCGATTTTTTTCAGTTAAATGACCACTTTCAAGTCACTAACGAACATCGCATCAAGTTTTAGGAAGGATCTTTGTCGTCAAATACACAATCGTTTTCTAGTTGCATAGTTTGTCACATATATTGTCTAATACGTTTCATGAGTGAAAAAATCTGTTGCCGAGTTAAGCACACTATCTGGACGAAGACAGTCGATTTTTCAACTGTCTGATAGGGCTACAACAGCTGGCAAGCACGTCAACTCGTAGTCCGGAACTAACAAAGCCGGCCACGGTGACCAAGAGGTTCTAGCGCTTCAGCCCGGAATCGCGCGACTGCTACGGTCGCAGGTTCGAATCCTGCCTCGGGCATGGATGTGTGTGATGTCCTTAGCTTAGTTAGGGTTAAGTAGTTCTAAATTCTATGGGACTGATGACCTCAGATGTTAAGTACCATAGTGCTCAGAGCCATTTGAACCATTTTTGAACTAAGAAATTTTGGAGGTTTCATTGTTACTGCGAGAGGCGACAGAACATTATACACTTTAGAATTATATATTAATACCTTCAGCTGTTTACAGGCGTTCATATATATCAACGGGGACCGATGAAAATGTGTGCCCCGACCGGGACTCGAACCCGGGATCTCCTGCTAACATGGGAGACGCTCTATCCATCTGAGCCACGCACGTGTCTGCCATGTAAGCAGGAGATCCAGGGTTCGAGTCTCGGTCGGGGCACACATTTTCACCTTTCCCCGTTGATATATATCAACGCCCGTCAGTAACTGGTGATATTAATATATAATTGTAACTACTTTCTAGACGGATGCAGGTCATCAATGGTGTCTGTACTTTCGGACATGTCCGAAAGTACAGACGCCATATCCATGTAAGTATATAGGAAACTTTGCTTGCCTACGATCCTAAGTGCCAATTTATATAATACTTTTAGCGCACAACAAGAGTCAATGGACATGCGAATAGTGTCTAAACTCGATAACGCCACCACGCTGTTGCATGTTCCACAGAATCGAAAGCAGGTCTACATTCGCACGCAATGTTACAGGAAGACAGAAGTGAAACCGTTTTCTCAAACGTGGGTTTGAAACCGCTGACAAACCGATTTAGCTACGAAAGAAGGCAGAACACAACTTCGTGCGGACAGGCCGTGAATGTTTTAATTGAACTATATGACCTGCAGTCCTGTCTTTTTCAAATCAGAAGTCAAGTTAATTACAACGGGAGAAAGCGTGATACAGTAAGTACGTTAAAAGAGTACAGACCACAGACAACGGTGGAGGAATTAAAAATGAAAATAAAAGTTCTGCGTTTGCCGTACTTTCCTCGTTCTTCCTTCTATAATTTCGAAACGAGTGTTTCAAAGAAGTTATTTTCGAAGAAGTGTCAAGCTCCTTCTTTCTTCCCGTCTGCTCATCCATTTTTTTCACTCATAATGATTTGTTTCTTTCCGTGTTATTCAAATGGTTCAAATGGCTCTGAGCACTATGGGACTTAACATCTATGGTCATCAGCCCCCTAGAACGAAGAATTACTTAAACCTAACTAACCTAAGGATAGCACACACATCCATGTCCGAGGCAGGATTCGAACCTGCGACCGTAGCGGTCACGCGGTTCCAGACTGAAGCGCCTAGAACCGCACGGCCACACCGGCCGCCCCGTGTTGTTCGCTGCCACGGAATATAACGCAGTGGTCGCAGAGAAAGCCATAATTCCTGATTTCCTTTTAGCATTGAACGCCATGATAGCCTGCTCTCTGCACGTGCTGTACAGAATGCACTTCGAGGCACATATAACCACACGTGAATTGTCTCATTCACTTTAGCCCACGCTTTGTTGCTCACTTTAAGGAAAGTGTAAATGGTTACTAACATCATCACATGAAAGTGAGTGCTGAACGCTATATGCAGCTAGAGAACATTGTGAACACAAAACCAATGAGATGGATACTGCATAAATAATTTATGGTAAATTGGCAACTGTTTAAGCTCTTGCTCTACATCCCCACTACACACGTTTGTAGCAGTAGAGCGCTCCCGACGTTGAAAACGCCCTGTGGGCAGTCTCCGAATAAAGGTTGCGTTTATGCTGCCTCCTCGTTGCTCGCCAGTATGGCATGGCGACGATGAATCACACCCACTGAATCTTACCGGTCCACAACCTGCATCATCGGTGTTTGCCAGACTGATCTCTACGATCTTCGCCAGATGATGATATGAAGCTGGTTTGTGTTTCGCGCTGCGACCACGTATGTCCCGAAACTTCAGCTGACGTTGGTCGTTTCAAGGTCACAAGAGCAGCGCCGTTTTCGACTGCTGTTCGTTGCGCGTTATTTTCTTGGAGCCTATACGCAAACGGTATTATTTGTTGTGAGCGGTAGAGACAATTCAGTAGTGACAAATGTATGTGACGATTTTAAACAGACACTTTTTTCAACTGTTTTTGCTGTCAGGACATAAAACACAGTTCATTTATCCTAGGTTTCAGTACATTAATTTCCTAAAATAAATACTATTCCTAAAAGCTATGCATAGTTGTTTGAAAGTGGAGATATGGTGTGTCTGAAGGAAGTAAATGCTTACACTTTGTGGTACTACGCTTTTCCAGAATTACAAAAGCAGTTGTAGGAAAACGTAGTACCATAAACGTAATTAATCTAATTATATTTTTTTGCGTCTACCGATTCTCACTTGCAACTAGAAAGGAATTAAGTGCAATGTTGCTAGCTTTTATTACCGTCCCATCGACAGCAAAGTCTCATCTTAGACTAATTTATTCTTCTAGTTTCAAATATGAAAAGTACATTCCGCTAACTGTAGGATGTGGGCGATAAATAGTTGTTTGCCTTTGATAATGAAAAATGTGGCCCACTGTAAAATGGCTCTGAGCACTATAGGACTGAACTGCTGAGGTCAACAGTCCCCTAGAACTTAGAACTACTTAAACCTAACTAACCGAAGGACATCGCACACATCCATGCCCGAGGCAGGATTCGAACCTGCGACCATAGCGGTTATGCGGTTCCAGACGGAAGGGCCTAGAACCGCACGGCAACACCGGCCGGCCCCACTGTAAAGCAAAGGCAGATGATTGTTCAGTATAATTAGACGTTAGCGAGGTAAAAGTTTGTATACATTTGGATTTTTCTACACATGAATCATGAAAATAGTGTGAAGGTCTGACACTAGTACTTGACCGCTAGTAATTCGTTTCTTCTCTCCTTCAATGTCTGACACTACGTACGCTAAGCGACTGAAACTCCGTGGGCTTACGCTCGAGGCATTGACAACACTCAATAACTCGCATTTACTCGTGAACCGAGACCGATATCAGTGTCACTACAATTTAAAAAACAACTTAAAAACTTTTTCCACGTATGGCTATATTTCACTCTCAGTAATGATTGACTAAATCGTGTCTGAGAGTAAACTTTTTTTTCAGTACAAGATTTGTAAATCAAGCGCACGTGGTTGGCGAATAGCCTCGTTTCACGATTACTGTAGGGCCCGGGTTCGATTCCCGGCTGGTGCGGAGATTTTCTCCGCTCAGGGACTCGATGCTGTGTTGTTCCAATCATGATAATTTCATCCCCATCGACGCGCAAGTCGCCGAAGTGGCGTCAGATCGAAAGACTTGCAGCCGACGAACGGTCTACCCGAAGGGAGGCCCTAATTACACGACACGATGACTGTTACGAAATATGAAAAAGTAAAGAGTTTATTAAGAAGCTAAGCTGCTACCCCACCACATGTCCGAAAGTCAGATCCTTTTAGCGCAGTCGGCCGGGGTGGCCGAGCGGTTCTAGGCGCTACAGTCTGGAACCGCGGGACCGCTACGGTCGCAGGTTCGAATCCTTCCTCGGGCATGGATGTGTGTGATGTCCATAGGTTGGTTAGGTTTACGTAGTTCTTCGTTCTAGGGGACTGATGAGTTAAGTCCCATAGTGCTCAGAGCCTTTTAGCTCATTTATTTCTTTTCAAAATCGTTTGAAAATCGTTGTTGTGTTTGTTGTTTTGTTATGAAACTAAAAAATTACACGACACTAAACGTAGGCTTCTCTTCTTTCCACAAGGAAAGTGAAGGCCTAAAGGTGAATATAAGTTCATAAAACGACGTTTCGTAGTCTTATATACCGCCAAGAGCTTTCACAACGTGAACGTCGGAGAAGCGGATTACTCCTGCATTCATCGTTCCTTCCGGCACGCAGCGAGGGTGCACCGGCAATGCAACATGGGACCCAGCGAGCACGGGCTGCGATGTGCCAGCTGCCACCAGCGCAATCCCAGCGGTGCGGCTGCAGCATAGACGTGCCCTCAATGATGAGGATCGGCCGATTACGGTCGCCAGAGGTCGCAGCGGCCGACAGTTTAGTCACGGTGAGCCGGATCTCCTTCGTCAGTTTAGGTGGGATCAACGAGGTTAGGTTAGGTTACGTTACGTTCGAATCTATTCTATCAAGGAGGTTAGGTCTTAACGTGTTTCGGTGGGATGGACGCCACGGCACCTCTGTGCTAGGAGACGAGAACTGCTTTGCGGCTTTTGATGTTAACGAGACGCCGAAGAAATTGACCAGTACTATACACTCTTTTCTCAGTTACTGGAATAAACAGACAAGTTTTATGAACACGAGTGATGAAGAGAGAAACGTTCTATTACATACTTAAGATTACTCATGGTAACACTGAAAAGCAAAGTTATAAATACTCTGTACAGTTTCAGATCAATTCAGCAATTAACCCTTCTACGTGTCATTCAACTTACGTGTGAATGATAAACAAATTTTTTAGAAGAAAATGCACTGAACACCTAAACCACTCAAATTTCGAAACCCATACATCACATTTACAAACCACCTCACATAATAGAATCAACACACTACTACCATAAAACACCACTAAGTAATACAATAATTCCAATATAGCTAATGCCCACTAACCACAACTCAAAAACAAAACAAAAACACTACAGTAACTTTAAGTGTAAGTTTCACTACGCTTCTCACATGAACAAACTACTTTTTTAGGTTATAATTGACGTCAAAAATTCTGGATGAAGATTTTGTCTACTTGCGCTTTCCAATAAATCTGCAATTCCATAGATTCTGAGCTATATCTCCATCATTATACACTCCTGGAAATGGAAAAGAGAACACATTGACACCGGTGTGTCAGACCCACCATACTTGCTCCGGACACTGCGAGAGGGCTGTACAAGCAATGATCACACGCACGGCACAGCGGACACACCAGGAACCGCAGTGTTGGCCGTCGAATAGCGCTAGCTGCGCAGCATTTGTGCACCGCCGCCGTCAGTGTCAGCCACTTTTCCGTGGCATACGGAGCTCCATCGCAGTTTTAACACTGGTAGCATGCCGCGACAGTGTGGACGTGAACCGTATGTGCAGTTGACGGACTTTGAGCGAGGGCGTATAGTGGGTATGAGGGAGGCCGGGTGGACGTACCACCGAATTGCTCAACACGTGGGGCGTGAGGTCTCCACAGTACATCGATGTTGTCGCCAGTGGTCGGCGGAAGGTGCACGTGCCCGTCGACCTGGGACCGGACCGCAGCGACGCACGGACGCAAGCCAAGACCGTAGGATCCTACGCAGTGCCGTAGGGAACCGCACCGCCACTTCCCAGCAAATTAGGGACACTGTTGCTCCTGGGGTATCGGCGAGGACCATTCGCAACCGTCTCCATGAAGCTGGGCTACGGTCCCGCACACCGTTAGGCCGTCTTCCGCTCACGCCCCAACATCGTGCAGCCCGCCTCCAGTGGTGTCGCGACAGGCGTGAATGGAGGGACGAATGGGGACGTGTCGTCTTCAGCGATGAGAGTCGCTTCCGCCAATGATGGTCGTATGCGTGTTTGGCGCCGTGCAGGTAAGCGCCACAATCAGGACTGCATACGACCGAGACACACAGGGCCAACACCCGGCATCATGGTGTGGGGGGCGATCTCCTACATTGGCCGTACACCTCTGGTGATCGTCGAGGGGACACTGAATAGTGCACGGTACATCCAAACCGTCATCGAACCCATCGTTCTACCATTCCTAGACCGGCAAGGGAACTTGCTGTTCCAACAGGACAATGCACGTCCGCATGTATCCCGTGCCACCCAACGTGCTCTAGAAGGTGTAAGTCAACTACCCTGGCCAGCAAGATCTCCGAATCAGTCCCCCATTGAGCATGTTTGGGACTGGATGAAGCGTCGTCTCACGCGGTCTGCACGTCCAGCACGAACGCTGGTCCAACTGAGGTGGAAATGGCATGGCAAGCCGTTCCACAGGACTACATCCAGCATCTCTACGATCGTCTCCATGGGAGAATAGCAGCCTGCATTGCTGCGAAAGGTGGATATACACTGTACTTGTGCCGACTTTGTGCATGCTCTGTTGCCTGTGTCTATGTGCCTGTGGTTCTGTCAGTGTGATCATGTGATGTATCTGACCCCAGGAATGTGTCAATAAAGTTTCCCCTTCCTGGGACAATGAATTCACGGTGTTCTTATTTCAATTTCCAGGAGTGTATTTTGCATTCTCAGGCTGTCACACCCTCCTTCTTTCTCGGACTTAATTACCAGTTTCTCACGGTCCATATTTCATATGTGAGAACGTCGACCGATTAGTCCCAAGACAGCAAGCTCATTTGAATTTCACCAACTGAAGTTGGAAGTCTGTATGTAAAGGTAAAGTGCCTTCTTCGAAAACTTCACATCAAAACTTCGAAGGAAGCACTTTGCCTACGAATTCAGGACATCCAGAAACATATGGCCCCAGTATCCAACATCAATTATTTCTGAGTGGCACAATAAATGGCTCTGAGCACTATGGGACTCAACTGCTGTGGTCATTAGTCCCCTAGAACATAGAACTACTTAAACCTAACTAACCCAAGGACATCACAGACATCCATGCCCGAGGCAGGATTCGAACCTGCGACCGTAGCAGTCCCACGGTTCCGGACTGCGCGCCTAGAACCGCGAGACCACCGCCGCCGGCGGTGGCACAATAAATTGCCGAAACTAATAGCGAATATAAAATAAAATAACATCTCAATTATACGGCTGTTTGGTGAATTACATTGTCAAAAATTTAATATACTTGTGGCCTTTTTAAGACGATGTTGTTGTCTTCATCGGTGGCTCCAAACTGCGCCGAGCGTTTCTCTGCCCAGCCGTAAGAAGACCATTGACTCAGGCGGCGTAGTGGATTTGTCAGAGCCGTGGACACGCCTTGTTGCTCATTCGTTGGTGCGGCATGCAGCGACTATAATCTTCTGTGTTTTCATTGTGGTTCAAGTGGTTCAAATAGCTCTGAGCACTATGGGAGTTAAATTCTGAGGTCATCAGTCCCCTAGAACATAGAACTACTTAATCCTAACTAACCTAAGGAGATCACACACATCCATGCCCGAGGCAGGATTCGAACCTGCGACCGTAGCGGTCGCGCGGTTCCAGGCTGAAGCACCTAGAACCGCTCGGCCATTCCGGCCGGCCTTTTCATTGTGTCAACCTTGCTTTGGAGCCCCATTATCCGGACGACGCCACATTCCTCCCCCCCCCCTCCCCCTGCCACACCCCCCAGACCTGCGCACCATCGTCGTGTTAAGTCGATCGATGCACGGGGGGGGGGGGGGGGGAGGACTGAAAAGCGGATGCAGGTGAAGATAAGAGGAAGCCAATGGCAGCTCCCTGCCCGCACCCAGACATCCGACTTGCTAAACACCGGGAACAGCAGCAGAATATCCAGTCACAGGGTGCGCGCCCGTGTCCAGGGACCAGACAGTGTGGTCGGCGTCATAACTTTCTGGAGCCAGTGTGTCCACGGACGTCGGTTTTGGCGCGGGACAGGTGGTGACATAGGCGACGTCAGCAGTTGCGGCAGCGGCGTTGGGGCATCGACATCCATGCGCACCTCAGTGGATGTTGCCAGCCGCGACTGGTGGAGAGATGGACGCGGAATCGGGTATGGACCCCAGAGTCGTGCTGGCTTTGTGGATAAACGTACTTCGGCCGAATCACTCAGAAACGCGCCGCAGCTGGTTTTGGTGGTACTGCTGCAGTCCTCCAGAACCTTGGATGGCGTAAGAAGCACATCCGATGTCCTTGGCAATGACTCCATGCTCCCATCGCTGTTTCTGAAATCTCTGTACAAGACATCACCCTGCGGCCGTCACTTCGTCTGACTTCGTGGAACGGGTTCTTTCCGCGGTACGGTGCCTATGACTGTGAAATAATTCTGCTGACGACTTCTCATCACACGGCAAGAAGCCTTAGGAGAACAAAAAAATCTTTAAACACTCTCCCACGTGTGGGAGGAACGAAGTTTCTCCATGTGACTTTTCAACATTCGAACAAACCGTTCAGTTTCACCGCTAAGCAATGCGTGAAAAGGTACAGTTGTCACATGGTGTATGCAACTGACGGGATAAAACTACTGGAAATCGACTAACGTGAATTGTGGTCCATTATCCGAGACAATGCCCAGAGGTAGACTTCCAGACAAGAAAACAGATGACATGGGAACAACAAAACGAAACTTTCCGTAAGCGGCTGGTACAAACAATCATGGGGTGTTCCAAAATGGACCCGCGAGATCAATATGAATGAGTTGCCATGGTCCGGACGTGTGTGACCACTTGAAAAAGCGTTTCGTCGGAGGTAACTGTGTACAGGCTTTTCAATGAGGTCACTTGCTGAACCTGATAGTCCATTCCCTGCCGAGTACAGTGATGTCTGGCGATTTGCTTTGTGTGAGCTACACCGCAATGACTATGGTGCATAAACATAAAACTTCCCGCTGTAGGAAGTGAGGAATCACAACATGCGCAACGGCGTTCTGTGTACGAAACAGCAGAGCAGCTCATCGTGCGGACAGAGCATGACGATACGAAAACGAGCAACGCGCCACTGGTTGGGGGATTACCTTTTAAATGCTTGGCCACTCATATTTTACGTATTGCAGAACAATCTGAAGAGCTACGTCAGAAGCAGTTGGTACGGCACAACGGCGAAGACCGAACTGAAAATTTGAAGACATCCAAAATCCTGATAATCCGTTTGAAAATATGATTGCTCAGATGAAGTAAGCGCTTGTAGGTACTGATTGGTAACTGAGGCAGCAAGGTAGCATTCGAATATTGGTCCGTGGGATTTTATAACAACTTATATTGATAATTAGACATATTAGAGCCCAACGTTGCAAGGTTTCGGTTGGCTCTGAGCACAATGGAACTTAACATCTACGGTCATCAGTCCCCTAGAACTTAGAACTACTTAAACCTAACTAACCTAAGAACAGCACACAACACCCAGTCATCACGAGGCAGAGAAAATCCCTGACCCTGCCGGGAATCGAACCCGGGAACCCGGGCGTGGGAAGCGAGAACGCTACCGCATGACCACCAGCGGCGGACTTGCAAGGTTTGTGCCGTCCAATGTGGAAAAGGCTTTGCAGGATTCCACAGCATGTAGAACTTCCTATCGTACAGATATGGGTGAGTGTTGTTACACTGCATTTTGGTAAGAGTTAACGCAGCAAAAGCAAAAGGTCTATCAGTAGAACCAGTTATGGGAGATCGCTGCTCCTATCGCATAAGAATGTCATTCACAGCTAACATGATACGCCCAGCTAGGTCGAAATGAATCAGACATCCATGACGTCCTTTAAGTCCTAAACTGCATTGCGACATTCTTTGGACAATACAAAGGGAACTCTTTTCTGACACGGTTACCTGTGCGTGCAGGAATTTGTGCGGCGTTGATATAATATGTAAGTTTCCCCTTAACTGATCGGAAATCCTTAACGTCACAAGATGCCAGCAGACCTCTAACCGCAGCCAAGTGCGATGTAGTAGGATGAATACCTAAGCAGTTCAGTTCTTTTTGGAAGATGGAGCAATTTCCTTTGTTGCGCTTTAAGTCAGCCGCAGAAAGAACTTGAAACAAGCAGTCTAAATAGTCTAAATATGCGTATCGCTCTCGTCTACAACATGATCCAAATAGTTTATTGCTGTTAACTGTTCCAGCAACCATTCAAAAATCACAGGAGCTGAAGTACTTTCAAACGATAGTCTTAGAAACTGGAACATATCTATGTGAGTGTCTATCATCAAATATTGCTTGAATTGCTTGTCCAGTGGTAACTGTAAATATGTATCGTGAGGATCAGTCTTTGGAAAGCATCTTCTTTGTCCCAGTCTATCAATTCCTTTAGACGTGAAACAGGAAACAGATCCATGACTGTCTGTAGGTTTACTGTTGCTTGAAAGTCGGCACACAAACGTAAACCTCCCTAGGCTTTCTTGATTATGACCAAGTGTGATGCCCACTGGCTTACAGAAACGAATTTCCTTCTTTGGAGTTCCTGATCAACTTGCTCACGTATTGCATGAAGGACAGGCTGCGCAGCAAAAAATCGCGGATGTGCATTGACTTTCACTGTAATATGCCTTTCGAAGTCATTAGTCTTTGCTAAACCTGGTTGAAACCTTTCCTTGTAGTTATTACATAAGTCAGAAACATTGGTATGAGACACTGAAACACTGTTTTCTAACACAGTGTTCTGTACGCAAGATTGAACTGATCAAAGAAATCTAACCCAATAATGTTTTTCACTGTTTCTAGAACTGAGTACATGAAACAAAACACGTTTTTACACTCCATGAAAGCCCGTAGGCAACCTATACACGCCAAAGACTGGAATTTCATGTCCATTGTAGAAATACAATATAGAAGCAGGCTGTTGTAGTGGTGGGGTACCTGTCTTTATTAACAAGGAAACAGACTCACCAGGGTCCAACTGTAATTTGATTGTCTTTTGCTCCACTCTTCACTGAACATAATGTTTCTTTGCCCATCTGCATATTGCAGTGGAAAAGTTTTCGTGATACCGAAGTTCGAGGTTTAGCTTGTGCTGTTGTTAATACTTTCACCATAACCAAATACACGTGTTGACAGCTTGGCCGAGCCTGGATTTCCGCGTGAACACACTGTTTGCATGTGACCTCGCCGTCTGCAGTGGCAGCATTTTGTGACACAACAAGGACAAGCTTTCTGGTCGTGATTCGAAACCACTGAGGACTAGTCTTCGTCACAAAATTTTATAGCTCACATCGTGTACCATGAGACTGAAAGCTTTCACTGTGATGCTTACTGGTTGTCTGAGACTTATTTTCAATCCCGTTAAAATTATCTCGTATATCAGACTGAGTGTCTTGTGCACTTACAACAATTGAGATCATGGAGCCTCACAATCAACCTCGGTTAAGTCCACAATATTTTGAAGTTCCTCAGTAGACAGGTCTATTTTTAAATCAGCGTCATGTAGTTTTAGAATTGCAGGACAAATACCTGTGTCTGATACATTCTGTGTGATTGAATCATGTAATATAACATCACAGTAATTGATTCCACAAGAACCCTAAAATTTACAATGCCTTGATAGGCTTCCGAGTTCATAAAACCTGTGTTTTAGATTTCGAACAGGCTACAGCTTGACACGAAAAATTTTAAACCTTAGCGCTGCAACATGGACCTGACTGTTGAAATGTTCGGACAGCAGTTTAACAAGATCGTCGTACTTGACTGACTCAGGAGTAGTGTCTGTACACAGCTTTACACACAGACGGTAGACACCAGCTTCCACAAAAAAAACAAATAGTGCGCTCTGCACCTGTTACGTTGTAAGCACCAAATGGACCTACACCTGCGCCCGATACTCTGACCATTGTTCTGTCTGATTATGGTATGGGAGAAATTTGGGTGCACTAACCCGTCGCTGTGCTGCTTGGTGAGAGAGCAGTGACATCACTTGCTGAATACTGAGCAGCAGGCATTCAATGTGTTGTGCCTGAAGCAGAGTAATTTCTGTTTGAGGCATTTCCTGTGGTGGCTCAGACATGGTGGAAACACTGTATATGATACATAAAATTCAAGAACAGGAAACTGACAAAACCAGGCTGGGAAAGCATATGCACACTCGCACTCAGTAAACACGCAGAAGGCGATGCAATTTTGTTTACAGCTAGCGTCGTTGCCGTTTGTTATGCCGTGTTAAAATACACTAGGTGGTACAATGGTAGGTCCTTTGCTTTGCTGTGGAAGGAGAGGGAGTGGAACGATTACGTGTGGTATACTAGTTCACTTCATTGGAATATAGATAACAAGATTTATTTAGCTTGGTACAATTGATTTACACAAGTATGTTTGAGAATTTTCAACTGCCTCTTGAACATTAAAGTACCACTTGATACAGGCAAATTTACTAGATTCTTCATATGCAAACTAAGTGACATAATGTTTACATTAAGTTCCTGCATGAGACATACACTGGCGGCCTATCTAAGACAATGCTGTCGTCGTGATCGTTGACCTCGAACTGGCGCGAGCGTTTTTCTGTCCAGCCATAAGTATACCATCGATTGTGCAGGCGTAGCGAATTTATTGGAGGCGTTGCTCATTTTTTGGTGCGACATGCAGCGACTATACCCAACAGTGATTTCGTTACTAGGTGTCAACTTCGCTTTGACACTCGGCTCATCGGACAACACTACGCGTTTGACTATCAAATTTCAGCTTTCTATTCTCCTGACATGGGTAATAGTCATGATCCACTACGCTACTGGCCATTAAAATTGCTACACCAAGAAGAAATGCAGATAATAACCGGATATTCATTGGACAAATATATTATACTAGAACTGACATGTGATTACATTTTCACGCAATTTGGGTGCATAGATCCTGAGAAATCAGTACCCAGAACAACCACCTCTGGTCGCAATAACGGTCTTGATACGCTTGGGCATGAGTCAAACAGAGCTTGGATGGCATGTACACGTACAGCTGCCTATGCAGCTTCAACACGATACCACAGTTTATCAAGAGTAGTGATTAGCGTATTGTGACTAGCCAGTTGCTCGACCACCATTGACCAGACGATTTCAGTTGGTGAGAGATCTGGAGAATGTGCTGGCCAGGGCAGCAGTCGAACATTTTCTGTATCCAGAAAGGCCCGTGCAGGATCTGCAACATGCGGTCGTGAATTATCCTGCTGAAATGTAGGGTTTCGCAGGGATCGAATGAAGGATAGAGCCACAGGTCGTAACACATCTGAAATGTAACGTCCACTGTTCAAAGTGGCGTCAATGCGAACAAGAGGTGACCGAGACATGTAACCAATGGCACCCCATACCATCACGCCGGGTGATAAGCCAGTATCGCGATAACGAACACACGCTTCCAATGTGCGTTACCGCAATGTCGCAAATACGGATGCGACCATCATGATGCTGTAAACAGGACCTGGATTCATCCGAAAAAATGACGTTTTGCCATTCGTGCACCCAGTTTCGTCGTTGACAACATCATCGCAGGCGCTCCTGTCTGTGATGCAGCGTCCAGGGTAACCGCACCCATGGTCTCCAAGCTGAGTCCATGCTGCTGCAAACATCATCGAACTGTTCGTGCAGATGGTTGTTGTCTTGCAAACGTACCCATCTGTTGACTCAGCGATCGAGACGTGGCTTGCGGATAAGATGCCTGTCATCTCGTCTGCTAGTGATACGAGACCATTTGGATCCAGCACGGCGTTCCGTATTACCCTCCTCAACCCACCGGCCCCATATTCTGCTAACAGTCATTGGATCTCGACCAACGCGAGCAGCAATGTCGCGATACGATAAACCGCAATCACGATAGGCTACAATCCGACCTTTATCAAAGTCGGAAACGTGATGGTACGCATTTCACTTCCTTACACGAGGCATCACCACAACGTTTCACCAGGCAACGCCGGTCAACGGCTGTTTGTGTATGAGAAATCGGTTGGAAACTTTCCTCATGTCAGCATGTTGTAGGTATCGCAACCGGCGTCAACCTTGTGTGAATGGTCTGTAAAGCTAGTCATTTGCATATAGCAGCATCTTCTTCCTGTCGGTTAAATTTCGTGTCTGTAGCACATCATCTTCGTGGTGTAGCAATTTTAATGGCCAGTAGTGTATTACGTGCATTGTGCCAATTCGAAGAATTTGCATTTACATTGTATCCTGGGTTGTATCCTCTGTGTAAGTGGTCCATAATTAAAGAATTTGTTGCTAGCATACTAGAGCTGATGTAATTTCAATGTATTGCTCACGCGCTGCCAGCGATATGTAAGCTAGAAGAGAATGTGAGACCAAAGAGCAGTATTGACTGCAGTAGGAACTTGTGTAGCAGTAGGAGTAAGTTTTCACTAGCGAGCAGTTGTGTCTGGTGTATCGTGTTGGCTGGGCCGATCGTGTGCAGCGACGGCGGAGCCTGTGCGTTGTAGGATAAGGTAAAAGTAGCCTCGCACATATGTAGTATTGTTACATCAAGTCCCATGTAAATGTTTTAAGAAAATCTGTTAATAATAATGTTTCTCATAAAAAGTTACTTTTGCCATTCATCTCAATTTAAAGAATTCACTAATTCCTCCAATTCTTGGCCATCCAGATTATTGAAAAGAAAAATCAGTTCTTTCCTTTTATATAAGCAAATCTATCGGCCAGCATTGCACTTAGGTGCGCCAGGAAAATTTCTTATAGGAGCAGATATATACTCGTTATCCGGCGATCTAATTAAGGTAAGATTTTTCAGTTTATTCAGAATGTTGTATGAGGGCCATGACGCAGCATTGCTGACGTCCAAAATTTTCCAGGTTACAATTGACTATCAATTATTGAAAGGTTATAAGTGACCCACATTTTTTTATTGAGAGATTAGTCACATTTTACATTAGTGGAAATTGAAATAAGAACACCGTGAATTCATTGTCCCAGGAAGGGGAAACTTTATTGACACATTCCTGGGGTCAGATACATCACATGATCACACTGACAGAACCACAGGCACATAGACACAGGCAACAGAGCATGCACAATGTCGGCACTAGTACAGTGTATATCCACCTTTCGCAGCAATGCAGGCTGCTATTCTCCCATGGAGACGATCGTAGAGATGCTGGACGTAGACCTGTGGAACGGCTTGCCATGCCATTTCCACCTCAGTTGGACCAGCGTTCGTGCTGGACGTGCAGACCGCGTGAGACGACGCTTCATCCAGTCCCAAACATGCTCAATGGGGGACAGATCCGGAGATCTTGCTGGCCAGGGTAGTTGACTTACACCTTCTAGAGCACGTTGGGTGGCACGGGATACATGCGGACGTGCATTGTCCTGTTGGAACAGCAAGTTCTCTCGCCGGTCTACGAATGGTAGAACGATGGGTTCGATGACGGTTTGGATGTACCGTGCACTATTCAGTGTCCCCTCGACGATCACCAGAGGTGTACGGCCAGTGTAGGAGATCGCTCCCCACACCATGATGCCGGGTGTTGGCCCTATGTGCCTCGGTCGTATGCAGTCCTGATTGTGGCGCTTACCGGCACGGCGCCAAACACGCATACGACCATCATTGGCAGAAGCGACTCTCATCGCTGAAGACGACACGTCTCCATTCGTCCCTCCATTCACGCCTGTCGCGACACCACTGGAAGCGGGCTGCACGATGTTGGGTCGTGAGCCGAAGACGGCCTAACGGTGTGCGGGACCGTAGCCCAGCTTCATGGAGACGGTTGCGAATGGTCCTCGCCGATACTCCAGGAGCAACAGTGTCCCTAATTTGCTGGGAAGTGGCGGTGCGGTCCCCTATGGCACTGCGTAGGATCCTACGGTCTTGGCGTGCATCCGTGCGTCGCTGCGGTCCGGTCCCAGGTCGACGGGCACGTGCACCTTCCGCCGACCACTGGCGACAACATCGATGTACTGTGGAGACCTCACGCCCCACGTGTTGAGCAATTCGGCGGTACGTCCACCCGGCCTCCCGCATGCCCACTATACGCCCTCGCTCAAAGTTCGTCAACTGCACATACGGTTCACGTCCACGCTGTCGCGGCATGCTACCAGTGTTAAAAACTGCGATGGAGCTCCGTCTGCCACGGCAAACTGGCTGACACTGACGGCGGCGGTGCACAAATGCTGCGCATCTAGCGCCATTCGACGGCCAACACCGCGGTTCCTGGTGTGTCCGTTGTGCCGTGCGTGTGATCATTGCTTGTACAGCCCTCTCGCAGTGTCCGGAGCAAGTATGGTGGGTCTGACACACCGGTGTCAATGTGTTCTTTTTTCCACTTCCAGGAATGTATTATTGATAGATTACGCAATTTATTTTTTGGGAGGTTACACTAAATGAGAATTTTATTCATATTATTTTATATTTTGTGGGGAGGTTACATCTGTCTTGTCTGTTTTATCGTTTACGGCCATAATAAATGTTATTTCCGTTGCCGTTGCGTATATTTCTGTTTTGGCTGTAGTTGTTATTCTGTGGCGAAGTGTGACTGGCATTTGTCTCGCCAAGCAGTCCGTCCGCCGTAAGCATTATTTGGCTGCGACAAAGTGCTGTGCTTATCTATTCTTGCCTTCATATCCTCTCGGATTAGATGTATTGAATCTAATACGGACATCAATTCTTCAAGATTCTTGTCTGAAACATGAGTTAATTTTTCCCTAGTTTCTGCGGGAAGTTTTACCTTCAGGTTGCGTAAGGTATCTTTATGTGTAATGGACTCGTCCCATAATCTGTCTTTATTTAGATACTTCTCGAAGTATACGCGCAGGATGTCTGTCTTAATACAGAACTTTTCAGGATTAAAAACTTCCTTTACGTAAACGTTCCTGTACGCCTCGCTACCAATATTTCGCCGAAAATACCTTTCCAAGCTCTTCGTAGGTCTCACATGTGTCCATCATGTCTGTAGTCCACAATGCCCGTCAC
The DNA here is from genome assembly GCF_023897955.1 of Schistocerca gregaria. Classification (NCBI taxonomy): domain Eukaryota; kingdom Metazoa; phylum Arthropoda; class Insecta; order Orthoptera; family Acrididae; genus Schistocerca; species Schistocerca gregaria. The sequence continues at coordinate 59,727,141 of NC_064926.1, read as the reverse complement.
GCTGAATGTATCCTGACCAATAACTTATTTTCTGTGCTTCCGTCCATGCTCTGGGTAATGTACCTCGAAATCCACGTACAAGCACTACAGGGTTTATTGACTTCCTGTCGGGCGAGAACGGTTGAAATTGCCTGTGTTTAAGCAATTTCTCTTCCATCAACATCGCACTGTAAACATTGTTGATGTGCGCCGCTGCCTGCATTCCGTTATAACTCAGTTTCATAGGATGCGAAGCATGTCCCTTCCCGTAGCAAGATTCTGATGTTGAATTCTGCGTACGTTCAACCGCACGCAGTTCATTTCCGCATTCCTTTACTGCCCGTTGTATTTGTCCGAGATCCTTGGAAATGTGTTCCACAGAATGAATATTTCGTCTTTCCATTGCTTAAAGTTCGTTCCTAATTGATCTTTAACGTCCTGTAAGTCTTCTTTAACACTCTTATCAATGGGTAAGCTATCTATCAGCAGTTTGCTTACTGATTTTTGGATACTAGAATACACACATAGCATCGCTTGATTCTCTTTCGCAGATGCCCATTGGTCTAGCTTACTGGAAAGTTCCTGTTGTTGTTCGTTGAAATCAGAAGCTATATTTCTTACCGTTTCTGTCAACTCGACTACGGAACTCTCCACTTCCTCCTGTTTCGACTTCACAGTATGCATTTCCTGTGTAATCTTTTATACGTCCAAAGGAAATTACTTTTAGGCCTTGCGCAACTCTGTTATCTCATTTGCCCGCATCTCGTGGTCGTGAGGTAGCGTTCTCGCTTCCCACGTACGGGTTCCCGGGTTCGATTCCCGGCGGGGTCAGGGATTTTCTCTGCCTCGTGATGGCTGGGTGTTGTGTGCTGTCCTTAGGTTAGTTAGGTTTAAGTAGTTCTAAGTTCTAGGGGACTGATGACCTAAGATGTTAAGTCCCATAGTGCTCAGAGCCATTTGAACCATTTGTTATCTCATTTGAGCTCTGTTGTTGTTGCGTTACTAACGATTGAATAAAGACTGACATATCTGTCTGCTTCTGACGTAAGTCAGACTGCTTTTGTGCCATGTCTGGTTGCTTTTGTAACACATCCTCCTGCTTCTGGTATACCACTACAGACAAAAGTTTTAGTTGCTCTAAAATCTGAGCCATGGGGTTTGTCTCTAGCTGAGACGCTGCTGTTTCCTCTACAGCAGAATTATCACTTATTTCATGAACGTCTGGAAATTTTTGCTGATCCGTCTTTACTTGAGCTTTAGTTTTTACCATAACAAAGCAAAAAACACACAAAATACCTAAAATGTTTCACATTTACATACACTATAACATGAACTCACACATGCCGGGAATGAAAATATGTTTCTCAGTATCTACTTCTGTAGTACAGAAAAGAAATGAAAAATCTAACTACCTCTGCCTCTACAGACTAAGAATATTAATTTCTTTCTACATATAGACCAGATTGAGTAAAGGTTGTGAAATTTTTGTATGTGCCTGTCTTATTCAGCTTGCAGAGGTGTGGAGTTTTGCAGAGGGGATTATGACTGCTCTGCTCACCGTAGTAAACTCCACCAAAGCTCAGCGTACATGGAACACACATAATGAAACGATTATTACATACATACAATATACAACAACAGTCCTTAATAATTGTTGACCGTCCTGTACTCGGACGCCAATTTAAAGTTCTTATGTTTATTCTCTCTATTATTTAATGTGTTTTATTAATTTGATTGCCTATTATTATTAACTGATTTTTATATATGGTTTGGTTTAGGGATTTTTTTTCACTGTTTGATTCTTTTATTTAAGTTGATTCTTTTTCATTTTGTTTGCGGTGGTTAGGATGTCTTTATTGCTTAGCGTTCTCCGTATGTTAAAGAATACTGTAATACTATACGCATTTCGCAGCAGAAGATCTCGTTGAATCTCCTTACTGGAACTTCTCCACCAGAAATCGCTAAAGATAATTTATCGCTCTACGGAAACCGATCGGTACAGCCAAGTGCTATATTGTGTCACGTGTATGGAATGTGGCGTCCAACTTTAGTACGTGAAATTATTTAGGTCTTCGGAGAAATATTCTCGACGAACCCCTAAATAGTGTAATACTGCAGGTTCGTACCATCAAACCACACTAGACTACCGAACGACTTGCGTCTTTATAATTGCTAAATATTTCTTTTGGAATGATTAAGGGTTATGAACTCAACACACCTGATACTCCTTTTGAGCTTTTATATGTACTTATTTTCTTCAATGCCATAAATAGATTACCATAGATTACTGCCTTAATGGCGCCTTCCAAAAATCTCCTCTCAACCCGACACAGAACATCTCTCATCGAATGGCCAACGTGGAATAATTATCTCTTTGCCGTAGCTTAATACAGTCTGTATTTCTTTGTCATCGAGTTCGCACGGAGGTGCTTAAATTCAACAGAGTATCTCTCGCGCTCGCAGGTACTTTAAATTTATCATTATACTAATAGTCCGTCACGCGTTTTTATGTGTTATTGCATCACGAAACGCTGTAGCAGGAAAATGATTCAATGTTTGTCGATGTAAATGTGCATTACGAGGTGGTACGTTCCCTGGACAGACAGATTAAAGTGTTCTACCAACGCGGTCTCAACCTAGGCTTCCATTTCTGGTAGAATGTGTCGCATTGAAGAGTGACTTAAGTAGAGAAGAATTAACATCAATAACAATTTCACGATGTTTTGGAGTTGCCAAAGCAGGCAGATGCTGACCAGTGTAAATATCACCGAACCATCAGTTTAATGAGTCGTGGCTACAGTATATTGACATGAATTACTTATATAAAGTGGGGAAGAAGTGGTAATAGCCAGCCTCCATGAATATAAGTTCGGATTACGAATAAATTAACATCAAGCATGCCAATACTGAGTGAAGTTGGATTGAAGGAATGCAATCCTACAGTTATAGCGTTTTTAGATTTATAGAAAATGTTGAGTAAAATTTTAAATGAAGAAAACGTTTCCAGGACTGAAAACCACAGCAGAAAATGTTGATTGAAATTTTAAATGAAGAAAACGTTTCGGGTGCAGGTTGGTGACTTCTAGTTATTTATCATATGTTTCACCTGATTCAGGCAGTTTCATATTGGTCTATCATCCATGGTGTTCGGGACATGGGATCCAGGCACACAAATGCCCCAGGAAATAACTGGGAAACATTGTGTGGTGTCCTTGTTGAGGCAGGCAAAGTAGTCCCTTGAATATAAAATAGGATCAGGCCTATATGGAATTGGCATCATGGAGACCTGATGGATGTGCAGTTCCTCATATTCTGGCTATGCAAATCGTATATTCTGATTGAACTACCAAGCCGGCTACGAATAGGAAAAGGTTTTCTGAAATATTGATGGTATCAGGGATAAAGGGCAGTGAGCGAAAGGATATTTGCAACGTGTATAAGAGTCGCAGGACATGAAAGGGAAGCAGCAGTTGAGAAGGGAGTGAGGTAGGGCTATCTATTAAATCTGTCCACTGAAAAACCACTAAAGAAAATAAATACATATCTGGAAAGAGAATTAAAATTCAAGGAGACGAATTAAGAACCCTGAGATTTGCTGTTGACGCTACATTACTGTCAGAGATGGCCAAGTACTTAGAGGAGTAACTGAATGGAATTGACAGTGCCTTCAAGTATGTTGTATGACGAACATCAACCATGAAATGATAATTAAATGGCACCCTAGCTGTGAACAGGCGTTGATATACATCATTGGGGCCATGTTGAAAATGTGTTCCCGACCAGGACTCGAGAACCTGGGATCTCCTGCTTACGTGGCAGACCACCGAGGGCACAGAGGATAGTGTGCTTGCAGGGACTTATCCCTCGCACGCTGCCCAGGAGACCCACATTCCCAGGATGTCCACCACACTACATTCGTTGTGCGCCTAATAGATGTTTGCCCATCACACTCAGTACTCGTGGCAGATCAATCTACCAAGTCCCGTACGAGTTGGGGCATAGCGTGTGCGTTCGCACAAGATGGCGAATGGCCGGGTAGTCAAATTTTAACTATATATGAAGGTAGTTATCTGTTCGCGAAAGAACAGATACCATTGATGACCGTGCAGCTTCTCTAGAATGAAATTATAATTAAATCGACACACTAGCTGCAAACAAGAGTTGATATACATTATTGGGGACATGTTGAAAATGTGTGCCCTGACCTGGAGTCGAACCCGGGATCTCCTGCTTACATGGCAGACCACCGACGGCACAGAGCATAGTGCGCGTACAGGGACTTACCCTTGCACGCTCCCCAATGATGTATACCAACACCTGTTTGCGTACCATCACGTTTCTGACTTTGATGAAGGTCGGATTGTAGCCTATCGCGACTGCGGTTTATCGTATCGCGACACTGCTGCTCGCGTTGGTCGAGATCCAGTGACTGTTAGCAGAATATGGAATCGGTGGGTTCCGGAGGGTAAAATAGGGAACGCCGTGCTGGATCCCAACGGCCTCGTATCACTAGCAGTCGAGATCACTGGCATGTTATCCGCATGGCTGTATCGGATCGTGCAGCCACGACTCGATCGCTGAGTCAATAGATGGGTACGTTTGCAAGACAACAACCATCTGCACGAACAGTTCGACAACGTTTGCAGCAGAATGGACTATCAGCTCGGAGACCATGGCTACGGTTAGACTTGACGCTGCATCACAGACGGGAGCGCCTGTGATAGTGTACTCAACGACGAACCTAGGTGCACGAATGGCAAAACGTCATTCCAGGTTCTGTTCACAGCATCATGATGGTCGCATCCGTGTTTGGCGACATCGCGGTGAACGCACATGGGAAGCGTGTATTCGTCATCGCCATACTGGCGTATCACCCGGCGTGATGGTATGGGGTGCCACTGGTTACACGTCTCGGTCACCTCTTGTTCGCATTGACGGCACTTTAAACAGTGGACGTTACGTTTCAGATGTGTTACGACCCGTGGCTCTACCCTTCATTCGATCCCTGCGAAAACTTACATTTCAGCAGGACAATGCACTACCGCGTGTTGCAGGTCCTGTACGGGTTTTCTGAACACAGAAAATGCTCGACTGCTGCCCTGGCCAGCACTTTCTCCAGATCTCTCACCAATTGAAAACGTCTGGTCAATGGTGGCCGAGCAACTGGCTCGTCGCAATACGCCAGTCACTGTTCTTGATTAACTGTGGCATCGTGTTGAAGCTGCATGGTCAGCTGTACTTGTACACACCATCCAAGCTCTGTTTGATTCAATGCCCAGGCGTATCAAGGTCGATATTACGGCCAGAGGTGGTTGTTCCGGGTACTGATTTATCAGGAGCTATGCACCCAAATTGAGTGAAAATGTAATCACATGTCAGTTCTAGTATATTATGTTTTTTTCAACCAATACCCGTTTATAATTGGCATTTCTTCTTGGTGTAGCAATTTTAATGGCGAGTAGTGTATATAGAACATCAACCGCTTTGAAACAGATGTGATGGAGTACAGCAAAATAAAACGAGATGATGCTGACAGAACTAAATTAGGAAATGCTACATTAGAAGTAGACGATGATTTTGGTTATTTGACCGGAAACCTTTAGGAAAAGGTATGTTTGTTACGATCCCTTACAAATTTATGTGTAATGAATTCCATTTTGAGGGTATTTGTGTGACGTTCAGCCTTGTACGGAGGCGAAGTGTGAGTGAGAAGCAATCCACATGCAAAATGAACAGAAGATTTTGAAATATGGTGCTACAGAAGAATGTTGAAAAGTAGAGGGCTCTATCTAACGACTACTGGGGGGATCCTGGCCCGAAATGAAGAAGTATGAAATTTGTTGTACGAACTTACTAAAAGAAGTGATCGTTTGAAAGGAGATATCAAAGAATGATCAGTTTGGTAATTGAACTAAATGTGGGAGAGGGATTGGGTTTGTAGAGGAGGATATTGCATGCATCCAGTAAGCACGTGCATCTGGATATAGGTTGGATTAGTTATATAGAGATGATAAGGCTTGTAGCACATAAATGAAGAGTAGAATGAGATATTCACTCTACAGCGGAGTGTGCGCTGATATGAAACTTCCTGGCAGATTAAAACCGTGTGCCGGACCGAGACTCGAACTCGGGGTCTCTGCCTTTCGCGGGCAAGTGCCACACCAACTTCGAGTCGCGGTCCGGCACACAGTTTTAATCTGCCACGAAGTTTCAAACCAAGAGTAGTATGGAGAGCGGCTTCAAACGCGTCACTGCACTGGAGACTCCCCCTGCTAGTGAGGTGTGCCAACGCGTTCGCCTGCCGGCTTTGCTGCTCCGCTACGCAGCGACGCCGAGACTCGCCGACGCCGACCGGCGCGTTTCGTGCGGCGCCACCGTCTGCGGCGCACGCGACTCCGCAGCGGCGCCACGCGGCCTGCACGGAAACTAGCGCCGGGCCCGTCACGTCTGCTCCCCCGTGACTCATTACGCCGATTACCGGCCCACGACCGGCCTACCGCTGTCCGCGCGGCGCGCCTGTGTAATGCATGATACCGTGTCCGCGTTTCCCAGAAGCCCAGCTGCTGGCGCACGACAGTTGCGAGGCATGCCACATCAAACGGCGACGGAGGAACGTCTTACAGACGTGGCTGAAACGCAAACAATGCCCGGTCATGTTCCAGCTAGCTGCTGGTAACTCGAACAAGTGTCATACTGTACTCGGTAATAACCGCTACCCTAAAGTAATTACGAAAAACACTGAGGTGATAAAAGTCATGGGATAGTGATATGCACTTATACAGATGGCTGTAGCATCGTATACACAAGGTATAAAAGGGCAGTGCCTTGGCAGAGCTGTCATTCTCATCTACACCTACATTTATACTCCGCAAGCCACCAACGGTCTGTGACGGAGGGCAACTTACCTGCCACTGTGATTACCTCCCTTTCCTGTTCCAGTCGCGTGTAGGTGATATGCACTTACACAGATGGCTGTAGCATCGTATACACAAGGTATAAAAGAGCAGTGCCTTGGCAGAGCTGTCATTCTACATCTACATCTACATTTATACACCGCAAGCCTCCCAAGGGTGTGTGACGGAGGGCACTTTACCTGCCTCTGTCATTTTCATAAACTCCCTTTCCTGTTTCAGTCGCGTATGGGTCGCGGGAAGAACGACTGCCGGAAAGCCTCCGTGCGTGCTCGAATCTCACTATACAGGGTGTTACAAAAAGGTACGCCCAAACTTTCAGGAAACATTCCTCACACACAAAGAAAGAAAATATGTTATGTGGACATGTGTCTGGAAACGCTTACTTTCCATGTTAGAGCTCATTTTATTACATCTCTTCAAATCACATTAATCGCTGAATGGAAACACACAGCAACAGGACGTACCAGCGTGACGTCAAACACTTTGTTACAGGGAATGTTCAAAATGTCCTCATACATGCATCCACCCTCAGTCGCATGGAATCCCTGATGCGCTGATGCAGCCCTGGAGAATTGCTATTGCATCACAGCCGTCCACAATACGAACACGAAGGGTCTCTATATTTGGTACAGGGGTTGCGTAGACAAGAGCTTTCAAATGCCCCCATAAATGAAAGTCAAGAGCGTTGTGGTCAGGAGAGCGTGGAGGTCATGGAATTGGTCCGCATCTACCAATCCATCGATCACCGAATCTGCTGTTGAGAAGCGTACGAACACTTCGACTGCAATGTGCAGGAGCTCCATCGTGCACGAACCACATGTTGTGTCGTACTTGTAAAGGCACATGTTCTAGCAGCACAGGTAGAGTATCCCGTATGAAATCATGAAAACGTGCTCCATTGAGCGTAGGTGGAAGAACATGGGGCCGAATCAAGACATCACCAACAATGCCTACCCAATCGTTCACAGAAAATCTGTGTTGATGACGTGATTGCACAATTGCGTGCGGATTCTCGTTAGCCCACACATGTTGATTGTGGAAATTTACAATTGGATCACGTTGGAATGAAGCCTCGTCAGTAAAGAGAACATTTGCACTGAAACGAGAATTGACACATTGTTGGATGAACCATTTCGCAGAAGTGTACCCGAGGAGGCCAATCAGCTGCTGATAGTGCCTGCACACGCTGTACATGGTACGGAAACAACTGGGTCTCCCGTAGCACTCTCCATATAGTGACGTGGTCAACGTTACCTTGTACAGCAAGAACTTCTCTGACGCTGACATTAGGGTTACCGGTTAACTGCACGAAGAATAGCCTGGTCCATTGCAGGTGCCCTCGTCGTTCTAGGTCTTCCCCAGTCGCGAGTAATAGGCTGCTCCCTAAGACGCCCATCAATTGCTTCGAACGTCTTCCTGTCGGGACACCTTCGTTCTGGAAATCTGTCCCGATACAAACGTACCGCGCCACGGCTATTGCCCCGTGCTAATCCATACATCAAATGGACATCTGCCAACTCCGCATTTGTAGACATTGCACTGACTGCAAAACCACGTTCGTGATGAACACTAACCTGTTGTTGCTACGTACTGATGTGCTTGATGCTAGTACTGTAGAGCAATGAGTCGCATGTCAACACAAGCACCGAAGTCAACATTACCTTCCTTCAATTTGGCCAACTGGCGGTGAATTGAGGAAGTACAATACATACTGACGAAACTAAAATGAGCTCTGACATGGAAATTAAGCGTTTTCCGGACACATGTCCACATAACATCTCTTCTTTATTTGTGTGTGAGGAATGTTTCCTGAAAGTTTGGCCGTACCTTTTTGTAACACCCTGTATATATGGTTCAAATGGCTCTGAGCACTATGCGACTTAACTCCTGAGGTCATCAGTCGCCTAGAACTTAGAACTAATTAAACCTAACTAACCTAAGGACATCACACACATCCATGCCCGAGGCAGGATTCGAACCTGCGACCGTAGCGGTGGCTCGGTTCCCGACAGAAGCGCCTAGAACACACGGCCACTCCGGCCGGCGAATCTCTCTAATTTTACATTCGTGATCTCCTCGGGAGGTATAAGTAGGGGGGATGCAATATATTCGATACCTTATACAGAAAAGCACCCTCTTGAATCCTGGACAGCAAGATACAGCGCGATGCAGATCGCCTCTCTTGCAGAGTCTACCACTTGATTTTGCTAAACGTCTCCGTAACGCTATCATGCTTACCAAATAACCCTGTGACGAAACGCGCCGCTCTTCTTTGGGTCTTCTCTATCTCCTCTGTCAACCCGACCTGGTACGGATCCCATACTGATGAGCAATACTCAAGTATAGGTCGAACGAGTGTTTTGTAAGCCACGTCCTTTGTTTATGGACTACATTTTCTTAGGACTCTCCCAATGAATCTTAACTTGGCACCCGCCTTACCAACAATTAATTTTATATTATCATTCCACTTCAAATCGTTCGGTATGCATACCCTCAGATATTTTACAGAAGTAACTGCTACCAGTGTTTGTTCCGCTATCACATAATCATACAATAAGGGATCCTTCTTTCTATGTATTCGCAATACATTACATTTGTCTATGTTAAGGGTCAGTTGCCACTCCCTGCACAAAGTGCCTATCCGGTGCAGATCTTCCTGCATTTCGCTGCAGTTTTCTAATGCTGCAACTTCTCTGTATACTACAGCATTATCCGCGAAAAGCAGCATGGAACTTCCGACACTTTGATGATGCACGTGAAAAGGTTTCCGACCTGATGATGACTGCACTACGGGAATGTGTTGGAGCTAGACGTGTTGGAGCTAGACGCATGAGATATTCCACTTCGGAAGTCGTTATGGGATTCAATATTTCCAGAACCACAGTGTGAAGAGCGTGCTAGGAATTTCCAAATTTCGGGCATTACCTCTCACCACCGACAACGCAATGGCCGACGGCGAGAGCAGCGGCGTTTGCCTATAGGTATCAGTGCAAATAGACAAGCAACACTGCTTGAAATAGCCGCAGAAATCAATCTGGGAGGACCCTGTTTGATGGAGAAAGAATAAGTGAATTGCTGACATAGCAGTAACAATAAACGATAACGTAAAATGAAATGTAGAGAATCGATTTAATGTTGCGTTATCAACAGCATATCCCCCCCCCCCCCCCCCCCCCCACACACACACTCACTGAACTATATCTGTTCCTAAGTATGGAATAGGTACCCGTGGTCTAGGGGTAGCGTCTTTGATTCATAATCAAAACGTCTTCGGTCCCGGGTTCGATCCAGTCTGCTTTCGACCGGTGAGCGGCGAGGACGTCTTGTTTACGTCCCGTCCACAGAGTCGCGAGCGCGCGTAGTTTGTTTACTTCCTCTCCGCAGCTAATACTCGCGTCCGTTAACACTGAGTCGCCATGGCTCATTCGTACAGAAAAGCTACCAATAAGATCACCTTCCAGCCCGACTACGCACGACCACGAGCCTTTGAAGTAGAACGATTCATCCGTGACGAAGTTCAAATACCAACCCAGCACATCATCGGTATCCACCTATCCATCACAAGTAGCGTCGTTTACGCCAAGATGGTCGATGACGAGTTATGTCACGCAGTTGTGAACAGATGCGCGAACACTCTCAAGTTCAAACATTCCGATGGTCATATCGGAGAGGATACTGTTGACCATGCTGGACTAGGATTAAGCACACTAGGAGTCTTCGAACTCCCTTTCGAAGTACCACCGGACGTCGTTACCTCAGCTTTCCGCCCTTATGGGACGGTAATTAGCCACGTGGCCGAAAAATGGAACACCTTCGAGACGTACCAGGTCCTCAACGGCGTCCGACAAGTGAAAATTGAATTAAAGAAACATATGCCATCCTACTTAGTCATAGGTGGCTGTCAAGCAATAGTAATGTACGACGGACAACCTCGTACTTGTTCTGGTTGCGGCCAGGAGGGTCATGTGCGCTCGGCGTGTCTTCAACGTCGGGTTACACAACTTCCGTTACATGACACGACGCCACCTCCTACGCTCACGGCCCTCCCCCTCAATTACGCAGAGGTGACACAATCGACTGTCATGACAGACGACAACCCCTCCGGAAGACAGGAAGAGTTAGAATACGCGCCTGTCGCCGGTCCTGGATTGACCAACACCATTACGGTGTCTGCAGAGGTTGCAAAACGCCGCCGGTCGACTCCACATGAAGATTCGGACGAGAGAATGGAACTCGACGCTAGGGTTGTACCGACCTCTGCCTTTCTACCTGAGGGGGATGCTATACGGGAGCCACAAGCTCTTTCGGACACAGAAACCCACGTCCGCAAACAAAAGTCACCGAGAAAACATAAAAAACGACGTTGCACACCCTCAGACGATTGCCTCCAGCGGACGTCTTCTCCAGTTGACGACCGGACGGCCGACGAAACGACGAGGAAAATGGATGACACGAGATCGCCCTCACCTGTCACTTTGTCTGATTTTGACAAACCCGATTCGGCTCTCTCGGACAAACGGATGGCCAGCACATTACCCGCCGTTGGTACACAACCGGAAACAATTGCGGATTCACCCTTAGTCACTCAGCCCACAAGTGTTCTACCGCAGCCACCGTTAACTTACGGACCTTGGGAGGATGACACTGAAGACGATTCTACCGCCGCTGTGGTGGATGAGGAGAGGGGTCTCCCCTCCCAAAACTCGGCCCCTCCCGAGTAGCAACAGATGACGGAGCGGAGGCGGCCAGCAGATCACAGGCCCCACCTTTTACGGCGACAATGACGGTGGCCCACACCGCAGGAGACGATCTACAGACCTATCGCTTAACGACGATCAACATTAACACCATTCGGACACGTACGAAGTTGTCGCTGCTCCAAGACATGCTCAATGCAGCAGGCGTTGACATTGTCTTTCTCCAAGAAGTCTTCGTGGCTGATTTCCCGGGTATGTATGGTTATACGGCTCATGTGCCCCACGCCTCGCCAACTAACAGTGGAGTCGCAGTTCTCCTCAGAGAGGGCCTCGAGGCGGACGAAGTCCGATATCTCCCCGACGCTAGAGGAATGGCCGTAACGGTGCAAGGCGTCCGCTTTATCAATGTGTACGCCCCTTCCGGAACGAATCGCCGTCGTGACCGATCGCTCTTCTTAGCAGAAGGAATAGCACCCCTTTTTCAGGGCAGGCACGATGACTTGATATTAGGGGGCGATTTCAATTGCACAGAAGCACCTAAAGATCAGCTGCCACGCCATTCACCGTGCCCCGAACTTGGGACACTCATCGGCGATCTCCAGCTGGTAGATACATGGGAACATGTTCGAGGAAAAAGACCAGTATACACCCATTTCACGATTTACTTGTAAGTAGGCTGTTTACATTTTCTTATTGGTAACGCCACATAGCGCTCTGTATGAAAAATCACTGGCTGTGCTGTGCGCAGTCTGTGGCTAGTTTGCATTGTTGTCTGCCATTGTAGTGTCGGGCAGCGGCAGCTGGATGCTAACAGCGCGTAGCGTTGCGCAGTTGGAGGTGAGCCGCCAGCAGTGGTGGACGTGGGGAGAGAGATGGCGGAGTTTTGAAATTTGTAAGAATTGGTGTCATGAACTGCTATATATATTATGACTAGTGAGGTAAATACATTGTTTGTTCTGTATTAAAATCTTTCATTTGCTAACTATGCCTATCAGTAGTTAGTGCCTTCAGTAGTTTGATCTTTTATTTAGCTGGCAGTAGTGGCGCTCGCTGTATTGCAGTAGCTTGAGTAAGGAAGATTTTTCTGAGGTAAGTGATTTGTGAAACGTATAGGTTAATGCTAGTCAGGGCCATTCTTTCGTAGGGATTTTTGGAAGTCAGATTGCGTTGCGCTAAAGATATTGTGTGTCAGTTTAAGCACAGTCTTGTATAATTTTTCTAAGGGGACGTTTCATATAGACCATTCATGTAAAATCTTTCAAAGGGGACGTTTCATATGTCGACCCTTAGCCGAGGATACCTCACTGGAATCTTCTGATTTTTTCTTGTAGTTTGTGCAATTAATGTAGATTTTTTTTATTGCTAGCGCGTAATCATAGAGAGAATTTCCTTTGTAGTTGTAATCTTTCATTGTTGTACAGTACAACAGTTGTGGCATGCATGTAGAGTTGCACCAAGTATTTCGCAGCTGCACTTGCAATTAACTAGATATTATTTTCAGTGCTATGTTAATGTGTTCTCTTATCTTTGTTCTTGAAATTGTGTTTTTCTGTGTTGTCGTGTGAAAAATTGTGACAATAATGGCGTGTGAAAAACGTAATACTAGGCTCCAAAGTAAACTGAGAAATGACAGTGAAGACGAAAGCAGTGTGTTAGCGCCACCATGTAATGAATTAACTAATGTTCAAAGTAGTAATTTGGTAATTGTGTATAGGGAAATGGAGCGGGTTGCAAATAATGGTGTAGCCAGTGAAACAGTTAGTGAACAGGGAAGCATTATCGATCGATCGGTCGGCAACAGCTCGCCTCAGGATTCCGAAATGACAGGACAGATTCAGATTTTGCGTCCTCACCGGTTTCTCAAATAAGTCAAGACACATTTTCTGTTTTTCAAACTGCGAATATTGCCGGTGCAAATGCATTGCCGAATAGGACTAAGGAACATGTTTCAGACACCAGTGCATTGTTATTACAATTAATGCAACAAATGGGACAAAAGCTTCAAAAGTTAAACACAATGGAACAAAATCTTCAAATGTTAGACACAACGCTTGAACAAAATCAGAAACAAATGGGACAGAATCTTCAAAAGTTAGACACAATGGAACAAAATCAGAGACAAACACAGCAACAGTTGGACACAATGGAACATAATCTTCGGAAGTTAGACACCACACTTGAACAAACACATGAAGATTTAACTACTGAGTTACATAAGATTGAATCGAAATGTAAAAAAATCTGTAATGACGTAAAAACACAAATTTGTGAGCATTTTCAACCTATTTTTTCGCGGCATGAAAACTCATTAGAGAATCACGAAGCAGCCATAAAAGAATTGCAAACTGTTGTTCGTGAAAATCACGACACCTTGCAAGCTAAAATGGACTCAGTTGCATCCACCGATTCGGTTACGCAACTTGCAAGAACTCAAGAAAACTTAAAGGACACAGTAGATTCGATTTCAACACAAATGGACACTCTGAAACTTGGTTCAGAAAAACACACTGAGGAAATGTGTTCACTATCGGAGAAAGTAGCCGAATTTTCGGATCAGTTCACTAATTTATCTACGAAGGTAGATGATAATCTGAATGACACAAAACCGGTAGTCTTTAATGACACAGAAGAGTTCGAACAAATTAGGAAATTCAAACAAAGTCTGAATCAAATTAGTACGCAACACCAAAGAGAAATCCGGGAAGTACAGGATCAGCTGACACAGGTAATACAACAATTACGTATTTCAGAGGACACTCGCACTCCAATACGGGAAGAGGGACATAAAAATACGGAACTGCCACAAAATAATAACACAGGGCATTTCGGAAATTATGAAAGAAATTGGCAAGGTGCACCGAATTTTGAGATGGGACCGCCGACACGACGTAACCCACCGCCACGATGATTTTGACTATAAGCTGTTCATTACTACACGTAAATTCAAAACATTTAAGAATTCTGGCAATGACATTCATCCACAAGCGTGGCTCCATCAATTCTCTCATTGTTTTCCTCCCAACTGGTCACTAGAGCACAGATTAGAATTTATGTGTGGCTACTTAGAGAATGAACCAGCTGTAAGAATGCGATCGGTCATTCACGACTGCCACAGTGAAGGAGAATTTTACCATGCCTTCCTCTCAGCATATTGGTCCCAAGCCACACAAGACCGAGTAAAACATAGCATAATTATGATGAAACACTTTGAACAATCTGAATTTTCCAGTCTTGTCAAATATTTTGAAGACATGTTGCATAAGAATCAGTACCTGTCAAACCCATACAGACCGTCAGAACTCATCCGCATTTGCTTAATCAAATTGACTGAACATTTACGGCATATTATTTTGGCAGGCCGTTGCAAAGACGACATTGAAGCTTTTCAGAGACTCTTACAAGAATTAGAAATTGACACTGACAATCGCGGAACGCGAAAACAGGAACACAACAATTACAGGTCACATCCGTCGCAATTCCGCGATGAAAGAAATAATAACTGGACACGACAAGGCTATTCTCACAATACAAATCGTGACCAAAATAGACACCACCCGTATGACAACCGTTGGCAGAGTAGTAATAATTACAGGGAAAGATCACCTCTCCGCAGTAGTGACTATCACAGAGACAATCAGAGAAACAGACAATATGGGAACCAAAATAATTATTATCAAGGGAGACAGAATAATTTCAGACGCAACAGTTCAGCGCGCAGTTAAGATTCCAGGAGAAATTCTCCACCAAATGACCGACAAACAAGAAAATATGTAAACTACCGACAAAACGACAGAGCTGAATTCCATCAGAACTGGCGAGCTTCAAACAGGTCAGGGCCTTCTCGTCAAGGTGAATTTGTAGAAGCTAGGTCTCCTAATCCCAATAACGGCGCGCTCCAACAAAGAGACAGACAATAACCCGCACCGCAGGCAGCCGCGTGCGCCGGCTGGCTCAGAGAAAAATAACATAGGCGCTAACCTTGAGAAAAATTCCATTATTCTTTACCGACGTCCACAACATGATAATTGTTTTGAAGTTAAAACTCTGCGAACTAGAAAGGGTAAATGATGGCACCACATTTCACATGTAAAACTGTTTATTGAAAGATAATCTGCTTTTTAACTTTGTCTTTGCCATAAAATATTTCACTTCACATTTCTAATATGTTTTGTCACACTGAGAAACTGTTAACATGCAACAATGTTTGAAGTTTACTATCCAGTCTAGAACCTACGGAACATATTTAGACAGTATTTAGGAGTGCATTGTTATAGTGAACAGACGTCACTGTGTTATTTCGTGTGTACATTCTTGCTTGTTAGTTGCACGATTACGTAACGACTATAAGGCTCACATACTTAGAACATTTACCAGTATTGCTAATGAGATTTTAATGCAACATTTTGGTTTACTTGAAAATACATTCTGGATTTAAAGTACTTTCTGTGAGATACCAGATGATACAGTGGTTAGTTTATGTGACAGCTACACGATTTTATCACGACGCTACTAATGAGTGACAATTTACAATGTTGCTTTTGCAGTTTATCTGTTTTATATCTGCACAGTTTTTCTGAATTTTTCTGGAAAGTAAAACATGTTTTCATAGTAACTTTTGTGGTATAGCTACAATGAGACAGCCTTTTCTGTAGCGCAACAATACGTACAGTACAGTACTTACTTCATCACGCCAATAAGCGTAATAACTAAGATATCTACACGCAAAGCATTTCAATTTCGTTTATCATGAGGTAAGTACATTGACTTCTGCAGAACTTAGCTTTCGGAGGACAATAACTACGACACTTCCACAGAGATTGTCTTACAGCAAGACGCACATTTAGCGCTACAGGACACGCATTAAACTATTTATTTTTCAACATACTTGAATTACAAAGAAAGTTTTCCGTGATACATTTCATTCCAATGCTGTAATCTGCAACACCTGAGGATATAATTACATTATTCCTCAGGGGGGTACACGCTTACTTTGTGTACCATGTGTATGGCAAGCACAAGGAGCCCTAGCTAATATGGTATTTGCTTATACAACTTTACACATCGGTACCATATTTGTCTAACACATTAATTACACAGCTATCTGACCATTTAACTGGGAGAGACAAACATTCATTTTACTACATCAGTGACAGATGTTTACGTAATTACACCATTGGATAACTTCACACTTACGAAGTTGTATTTTGCCTGTACTTTGTGAACTGTTCATATTTCTTCGGAACCATTGTGATACTACGAGAGCTTTGAATGACATATTTGGTATGGGATGATGATTTTTACAGTACGTTTGAGGCAGATGACACTTTTGACATGAACAGAGAATTTTTTTGGTTTTGTAATTATTGGAGGACGCTACGACGATTTTGAGAGTTGACTGAGGTGTTACGATATTATTACGATGACTATGTGTATTATGCTGTTGCGATATGTTTATGATCAATATGCTGATGCTATATGAGTTATTTGATTATGCTACGGATCTGTTATGATAAAATATTGAAGAAGTGTCAACAAATATGTATATGTGTAATAAGGTAAGGAATAATGAGTAGTGGTTAGGGACTCTGGTTTGTGGAAAAGGATGTTGGAAACCGAGAATCGTACTTTAAGAATTATAAAATGTGTGTACATGTGTGAATGTATTACAATGTTGTCGAAAATTTTTTGGACGCTGTTATATTTATAGGATTTTATTTTCTACACGTTTGTAACGCAAATTCTCAACCTGTGAAAGTATTTTTATATGAGACTGCCACTGCAGCGGAAACTGGTGTCGTAAATATTTCGATAAGACAGTTAAGTGACCACCTGCATGTAATGCGTCGTGGGCACCCAGCTGCGCGACAACCACCTGACAAAAGAAAGCCATTAGTGTGTGCCTGTCAGAGGCACAGGTGGAGAAAAAAAAGAGGCCATTATCCTCGCTATTGAGATTCCTTTGTAGAAAGCATCGCAAATACTACACGCCCAAACTTGAAAACATATGATTACACTGTGGAGCTCTTAATTTATGATATTTACTAAAATGCCTAATGAAACGACGAGAAACATTTCATGGCTATTGTCCTGCTAGTTGAGAGAAATGCCATGTGGCTTGCTTTATGCATTTATTTACTCATTTTGTTTAATATCTAGTTTCTAACTGCACTGAAGCATTGGTTAAAATAAATTTTATGGATGTACTAATATAAATATTTTATGCCTACAGATCCAGTAAATAATAACTTTATGATGTACTTAAAAAAAACGAAGTAGCACAAAAAGACATTTCCCTTCACAGAAATTGCATACAGAATTGTCTTTTCAAGTACATGGTAATACTTTTTTACAATAAATTTTTGTGGTGCACCACTTTAATTGCATAGACATTAAGATGTGAATAGACATTGTCCTTATCTGCATTGTTGTCTTTAGTGTAACATTTTTTCTGATTGAGCTTTGTCATGTTTAGGTATAAGTTATAGCATTTGCTGCAGCTGTTTGCCATTCATAGTGCTACTGAATGTCACTTTGTATTACTAGGTTAAGCCAATTTTATTACTGATTATTTTTCTTGTTTGCTGCGCATTGCCTTATATTAGTTGTAATATTGCTGCCTTTTTTTGCCAATTTCCATTTTTTAACATTGCTGTTTGCGTAAATTGTTTTGTGCTGCTGCATTGCCTCATCCCTTAGTTAAGCATCTGAGCTCAGTAGATTTAAGTTAGCTTAAGAGGGGGTAGCCTATATAAGAAAATGATTTGCGATATATTGGAAGAAATGCATTGAGAAGTTATACGAAAAAAGTACAGAAATCAGGTATAGATAGGACTTTTTGGAAATAATGAAGAACGAAGGGAGATCTCCGAGAAGTAAAGAAAGTTTTGTTTGCAAAATACTGCAGTAAAACAAACCCTGTCCTTTCCTTTTGTGTTATCACACTATGTGTTTGTGTACATTTGTGTATTTGTTTTCTTCCTGTCTCTGTGTGCTGTTTCATAGAATTTTTTCTCTTCTAATACTAAGCTACATTCACTATGATGAGGAATACTGTTATCCTCAAATATAATTTGCGTTAATAACATGTTATTTACTTCGTAAAGATGTTCACACATTATTTATTCTGTTTTGTTCTAATGCTCATGTGTGATGTTGATGTTTCAAAAGTTATTCTGATCTTTTATGTATGTACTTATGTCGTAATTTTTGTAACACTGATGTATTTGCTATTTCGATTCTTTTGTAAAGCCTGTACTACTGCAAATGTTATCTGTAGTGTTATGTTCTTTAATGATATATTTTGTACCTTTGTTATTGCATTCTTATGTTATAAAATTGTAACTGACACCAGTTCATCAAATTAAGTAACTTGTAAATTACATTTCACTGCACACGTTTCTGTTGGTCATAGTATATGGACAATATATGAGAAGTAGGGACTGATAGTGTTTGCACGTGTGTTAATAATTCAGTAAGGGACTGGATAACAGCATTGCTGGTTCTAAGGACATTTCAAAAACAATTTTTGTTAGTGCACAAGTGCTGGTTATGGACTTGCTATATTATCCGCAAGACTCTTCAGTGGTGATTGTGCGCCTGCACAGTCAAACAGATGGCTGCTGGCCATCTCTACAAGGACTACAGTGGGTCTACACCTTTGATGACCCACCAATACCATTATTTCTACAAGGACTGCAGTGGGTCTGCACCTCTGGTGGCCTACCAATAGTAATCTCTACCAGGACTACAGTGGGTCTGCTCTGTGATGACCTACCTACCGATAATCTTCAACATCGACTGACTCTGCTGTGGCCTATTACCTGTCTGCATGTCAAGAGTCAGCACTGTCTTTCGTTGGAAGGACAACACTACTTCTTCAAGACTGCTTAGAAATCCACTACTTCCAAGTGCAATTTCTTTTATTGCTCACACTTTGAAAAAAACACTGCAATTTTACTATGGTGAACGATCAGGACTGTCTTTATGGACTGTGAGAGAATTTTAGCTTTTGACCAACATTGTATCGATAAGTGTGTGCATTTCATTTCTTTGTTATTGAATTTTGAAAAAAAATTCAAATCTGTATCGGCCACGGCCCAAAACAATTTGTAAATTTTTGTGTGGGGAGCATGGGGGCTATGTAAGTAGGCTGTTTACATTTTCTTATTGGTAACGCCACATAGCGCTCTGTATGAAAAATCACTGGCTGTGCTGTGCGCAGTCTGTGGCTAGTTTGCATTGTTGTCTGCCATTGTAGTGTCGGGCAGCGGCAGCTGGATGCTAACAGCGCGTAGTGTTGCGCAGTTGGAGGTGAGCCGCCAGCAGTGGTGGACGTGGGGAGAGAGATGGCGGAGTTTTGAAATTTGTAAGAATTGGTGTCATGAACTGCTATATATATTATGACTAGTGAGGTAAATACATTGTTTGTTCTGTATTAAAATCTTTCATTTGCTAACTATGCCTATCAGTAGTTAGTGCCTTCAGTAGTTTGAATCTTTTATTTAGCTGGCAGTAGTGGCGCTCGCTGTATTGCAGTAGCTTGAGTAAGGAAGATTTTTCTGAGGTAAGTGATTTGTGAAACGTATAGGTTAATGCTAGTCAGGGCCATTCTTTCGTAGGGATTTTTGGAAGTCAGATTGCGTTGCGCTAAAGATATTGTGTGTCAGTTTAAGCACAGTCTTCTATAATTTTTCTAAGGGGACGTTTCATATAGACCATTCGTGTAAAATTGTTCTAAGGGGACTCGTCTAGTCGCATCGATAGGATTTACGTCTCCCGTTCTCTCGCGGCAACGGTGAGTGACGCGGAGGTGTGGCCAGTAGCCTTTTCTGATCACGAGGCCTGTATATGTGCCGCCACCCTTCGTCGCCAACGGGTGTTGCGTAGCTGACATCCCTGGAAATTAAATCTTGCTCATGTCGCTTCTCCGGATTGTCGACGCGCCATCGAAGACACGTGGAGTTTGTGCGTCCGCCGCCTCCCAACGTATCCTACGTCGATTAGTTGGTGGTTAACCTGCGCCAAGCCGGCCCTACGGCGAACCTTTATTACGTATGGTCGTGAGACTGCTGCTTGGAAGCGGCAGACCCTTGATTTTTATTTCACCGTCCTTCGTGAATGCTCCTCCTTGCCACCCACACCGGAACGACAGTTGACAGTTCAGCGTGCAAAAGCACAGTTCGTAGCCCATATGCGCCTCCACCTCGAAGGGACGATCGTCCGAGCGCGAACACAAGACAGACTCGCAACGGAACGACCCACCATGTACCACGTCATCCGAGAACGTACACTGAAAAGACGGGCGCTAATACATGCCATCACCACTGAGGACGGCCGTCATCACACCACACAACGCGATATTGCTGCAGCCTTCTTCGACCATTACGCACGACTTTATTCTGCTCAATGTTCCGACCCGACGACGGTGACAGCAGTCTCACAACTGGTTTACGGCGTTGTCCCACAGGATTTACAAACTGAATTATTGAACGACATTACCAAAGACGAAGTTATAGACGCCATCGGTAAAGGAGTGGCGAATAAATCTCCTGGTCCGGACGGGCTCCCTGTGCAGTTTTATAGAACTTTCCATTACTTACTGGCTCCCAAGTTAACAGACATCTATAGGGAACTTAAGTCCCCCGCGGTGCCGCTCCCTGCGACCTTCGTAGAAGGAATAATTATACCGGTTCACAAACCTAAAGGTGGGGCTCGAATACAAGATTACCGACCGCTAATACTCGTCAACTGCGACATGAAGATATTCACCAGACTGTTAGCAAACCGTCTACGACCGACCCTACCTTACGTCATCTCGCCAGATCAGACTTCCCTAGGGGGTATCAACAACATCCACACAGCACTGTGTCGATACCGTGACTTAATAGCCCTAGCCAGGGCACGCCGCATCCCGGGAGCGCAAGCATCACTAGATTTTAGCCAAGCTTTTGATCGAGTGGATCACGCGTACCCAACGTCCGTTCTCCAACACATGCAGTACCCACAGCAATTCACAGACGTCGTGATGCGCCTCCTCCGAGGGGCGACTTCCAAAGTGCTCTTTAACGGGCGTCTCTCGCAGTCCCTCCCGATTTTCCGCTCCGTGCGTCACGGCTGCCCCTTGGCGACGTCACTATATGCTCTGGAACTGGAACCGCTCCTCTGTGGTCTCCGTCAACGCCTCACCGGTCTTACCCTACGTGACGTCACATTTCGCTGTACAGCATATGCAGACGACCCTGGTTCTCGTGTTCCGCAATCGTGACGATGTCAACAGAGCAGTAGAATGGATTACCACGTACGGTGTGGCTTCCGGCAGCTGTCTCAACGTCGCCAAATCCGTCGTCATGGCCATAGGAGACGGGTTCACCCCTCCGTGTGTCGAACCCCTACAGCTTCGTGGCACTATCAAATGTCTCGGAATAGAGTTTCACAACGACATACAGCGCACTGCGGCTCTTAACTACAGCCGCTTATTACAACAGATTCGGATCCAGATCTTCAACCTTCGTCTGCGGACTCTGGACATTCTCCAAAGGACACACTTCGTCAATGTTTACCTCGCATCGCGCCTTCCACACATAGCGCGTGTTCTCCCAATACCGTTACACATGGCTCGACGTCTATTAGCGGCATTCGGAGCCTACGTCAGTAGAGGCATGCTCTTCAAAGTCAGTTATGAGTCACTGACCCTTCCCCCAGAAAGGGGAGGTCTTGGTCTAGTCCATGTCCACGACAGAGCTGTGGCCCTGTATGTCAGCTCACACATCAAGCTGTGGCGCCACCACCCGGAACGTTCGACAGGTTTGCTGTTGGAGTCCTTAGCTCCGCCCTCCCTTATGCCCCCACTGACGACGCAAGACATACCCCCACCCTTCTACTACTTCGGTAACCTTTACATTGAACACAGCTATGTCCGTATCGCAGTAGCACCGACGAAACAGTGTCGGCGCGGGATATATATCATGTCCTACAGCAGAGGTGCCCACCAAACAGCATGGAGACCAAAAGCCCTCAGATTAATTGGAAGGTGGTGTGGAAGACGATTCACGCGGTTACGCTGGACACAGACGTCCGATTCACATGGTATATCACAGTCAATGGTAAACAGATCACCCGAGCACGCCTCCACAAGATAAACATGGCGGAATCGCCTCTCTGCTTAGACTGCGGGATACCAGACACGGACGAACACCGTCTCACATGTGGCGCGGCAGAAGACGTATGGCTCTTGGTGCGACATATTTTGTCGTATTTTCTACGAGTGACTCCGGAACAAATTACACCTCGGTTTCTACTATTTCCGGATCAACAGTATTTCCCGCGCGCCAAGACCAACGCTGTTACGTGGATCCGTGCGCATGCAATACACTACTTATTTCAAGATGGACCTAAAGATGTATTCGACGTTTGGAACTGCCTACAAGAACGTCATTGCAAGATCGTACGGAACCCAAAATACAGACAGTATTTTTCTAATTACTTAGGGAGTGCCCTACGCGACCCTCCACGCAGCTGGATTATCAGCAGGTAGGAGAAGACACCCCCTGAATGAGCTGGCAAGACTAAGTTTGATTCTCGATGGAATAACATGATATACGTGAAGACGTAACTGGTTGTTGAAGCGGTAGGAGAGTAGCGACACACCCTTCTGCATCCTGTATGAAGCACACGTTTTTTTTCGTTTTCCCCATATACATTACCTCGGTATAGGAACGTGCCGAGATATTGTATTTTTTTTTTTTTAACTCAGAGCATGATGCGGTGCTAGATACATTTATTTTTGTTGTGGTATAAAGTAAAACCACATTAACTTTGTATTAAAAACAGTAAATAAAAATAAATAATTAAATAAAGATTCCCACAAAAGATTTCCCCTTCCCATCCCAGATTCCTTGATTCCTTGACGGACGAGGGGGACACTGTGACCAGGCCTCGGGTTACGACCCCTGACCACTCTGCCTTCCCCGCCCTCCTTTAAAAATATAAATCCGCGCCACTGCCTAAATTTTGATAAATAATCAGCATTGGCGGCAGAAGACTTCCGGCATAAGAAGTCAGCCTCATTCTGCCAACGGCCTTGTCAAAGAGGGCGGAGGAGCGGATAGAGGTTCAGGGCACTCTCTTGTCCTAGGGGTGCGAAATTTCCCCTAAAGGCGGAAGAATCAGCAATGATCAACGACATGAGGATGCAGAAGGCAATGGAAACCACTGTATTAAAGACACGTAACGTGTATCCACAGGACATGTGGTCTGTAGTTGAAGAAGTGTCATGATGATCTCTCCATTGGCAAACGATTCCGGAATAGTCCCCCATTCGGATCTCCGGGAGGGGACTGTCAAGGGGGAGGTTACCATGAAAAAAAGATTGAATAATCAACGAAAGGATAATGTTCTACGAGTCGGGGCGTGGAATGTCAGTAGCTTGAACGTCATAGGGAAACTAGAAAATCTGAAAAGGGAAATGCAAAGCCTCAATATAGATATAGTAGGGGTCAGTGAAGTGGAAGAAAGACAGGGATTTCTGGTCAGATGAGTATCGGGTAATGTCAACAGCAGCAGAAAATGGTATAACAGGTGTAGGATTCGGTATGAATAGGAAGGTAGGGCAGAGGGTGTGTTACTCGGAACAGTTCAGTGACCAGGTTGTTCTAATCAGAATCGACAGCAGACCAACACGGACAACGATAGTTAAGGTATAATTCCGACGTCGCAAGCTGAAGATGAACAGATAGAGAAAGTGTATGAGGATATTGAAAGGGTAATGCAGTATGTAAAGGGGGACGAAAATCTAATAGTCATGGGCGACTGGAATGCAGTTGTAGGGGAAGGAGTAGAAGAAAAGGTTACAGGAGAATATGGGCTTGGGACAAGGAATGAAAGAGGAGAAAGACTAATTCAGTTCTGTAACAAGTTTCAGCTAGTAATAGCGAATACCCTGTTCAAGAATCACAAGAGGAGGAGGTATACTTGGAAAAGGCCGGGAGATACGGGAAGATTTCAATTAGATTACATCATGGTCAGACAGAGATACCTAAATCAGATACTGGATTGTAAGGCGTACCCAGGAGCAGATATAGGCTCAGATCACAATATAGTAGTGATGAAGAGTAGGCTGTAGTTCAAGACATTAGTCAGGAAGAATCAATACGCTAAGAAGTGGGACACGGAAGTTCTAAGGAATGACAAGATACGTTTGAAGTTCTCTAACGCTATAGATACAGCAATAAGGAATAGCGCAGTAGGCAACACAGTTGAAGAGGAATGGACATCTCTAAAAAGGACCATCACAGAAGTTGGGAAGGAAAACATAGGTACAAAGAAGGTAGCTGCGAAGAAACCATGGGTAACAGAAGATATACTTCAGTTGATTGATCAAAGGAGGAAGTACAAACATGTTCCGGGAAAATCAGGAATACAGAAATACAAGTCGCTGAGGAATCAAATAAATAGGAAGTGCACGGAAGCTAAGACGAAATGGCAGCAGGAAAAATGTGAAGACATCGAAAAAGATATGATTGTCGGAAGGACAGACTCAGCATACAGGAAAGTCAAACCTTTGGTGACATTAAAAGCAACGGTGGTAACATTAAGAGTGCAACGGGAATTCCACTGTTAAATGCAGAGGAGAGAGCAGATAGGTGGAAAGAATACATTGAAAGCCTCTATGAGGGGGAAGATTTGTCTGATGTGATAGAAGAAGAGTCGATTTAGAAGGGATAGGGGATCCAGTATTAGAATCGGAATTTAAAAGAGCTTTGGAGGACTTACGGTCAAATAAGGCAGGATGGGTAGATAACATTCCATCAGAATTTCTAAAATCATTAGGGGAAGTGGCAACAAAACGACTATTCACGTTGGTGTGTAGAATATACACTCCTGGAAATTGAAATAACAACACTGTGAATTCATTGTCCCAGGAAGGGGAAACTTTATTGACACTTTCCTGGGGTCAGATACATCACATGATCACACTGACAGAACCACAGACACATAGACACAGGCAACAGAGCATGCACAATGTCGGCACAAGTACAGTGTATATCCACCTTTCGCAGCAATGCAGGCTGCTATTCTCCCATGGAGACGATCGTAGAGATGCTGGATGTAGTCCTGTGGAACGGCTTGCCATGCCATTTCCACCTGGCGCCTCAGTTGGACCAGCGTTCGTGCTGGACGTGCAGACCACGTGAGACGACGCTTCATCCAGTCCCAAACATGCTCAATGGGGGACAGAGCCGGAGATCTTGCTGGCCAGGGTAGTTGACTTACACCTTCTAGAGCACGTTGGGTGGCACGGGATACATGCGGACGTGCATTGTCCTGTTGGAACAGCAAGTTCCCTTGCCGGTCTAGGAATGGTAGAACGATGGGTTCGATGACGGTTTGGATGTACCGTGCACTATTCAGTGTCCCCTCGACGATCACCAGAGGTGTACGGCCAGTGTAGGAGATCGCTCCCCACACCATGATGCCGGGTGTTGGCCCTGTGTGCCTTGGTCGTATGCAGTCCTGATTGTGGCGCTCACCTGCACGGCGCCAAACACGCATACGACCATCACTGGCACCAAGGCAGAAGCGACTCTCATCGCTGAAGACGACACGTCTCCATTCGTCCCTCCATTCACGCCTGTCGCGACACCACTGGAGGCGGGTTGCACGATGTTGGGGCGCGAGCGGAAGACGGCCTAACGGTGTGCGGGACCGTAGCCCAGCTTCATGGAGACGGTTGCGAATGGTCCAACAGTGTCCCTAATTTGCTGGGAAGTGGCGGTGCGGTTCCCTACGGCACTGCGTAGGATCCTACGGTCTTCTACATCTACATCTACATCTACATCTACATGACTACTCTGCAATTCACATTTAAGTGCTTGGCAGAGGGTTCATCGAACCACAATCATACTATCTCTCTACTATTCCACTCCCGAACAGCGAGCGGGGAAAACGAACACCTAAACCTTTCTGTTCGAGCTCTGATTTCTCTTATATTATTTTGATGATCATTCCTTCCTATGTAGGTTGGGCTCAACAAAATATTTCCGCATTCGGAAGAGAAAGTTGGTGACTGAAATTTCGTAAAAAGGTCTCGCCGCGACGAAAAACGTCTATGCTGTAATGACTTCCATCCCAACTCGTGTATCATATCTGCCACACTCTCTCCCCTATAACGTGATAATACAAAACGAGCTGCCCTTTTTTGCACCCTTTTGATGTCCATGTCAATCCCACCTGGTAAGGATCCCACACCGCGCAGCAATATTCTAACAGAGGACGAACGAGTGTAGTGTAAGCTATCTCTTTAGTGGACTTGTTGCATCTTCTAAGTGTCCTGCCAATGAAACGCAACCTTTGGCCGTCCTTCCCGACAATATTATCTATGTGGTCCTTCCAACTGAAGTTGTTCGTAATTTTAACACCCAGGTACTTAGTTGAATTGACAGCCTTGAGAATTGTACTATTTATCGAGTAATCGAATTCCAACGGATTTCTTTTGGAACTCATGTGGATCATATCACACTTTTCGTTACTTAGCGTCAACTGCCACCTGACACACCATACAGCAATATTTTCTAAATCGCTTTGCAACTGATACTGGTCTTCGGATGACCTTACTAGACGGTAAATTACGGCATCATCTGCGAACAGTCTAAGAGAACTGCTCAGATTGTCATCCGTGCGTCGCTGCGGTCCGGTCCCAGGTCGACGGGCACGTGCACCTTCCGCCGACCACTGGCGACAACATCGAAGTACTGTGGAGACCTTACGCCCCACGTGTTGAGCAATTCGGCGGTACGTCCGCCCGGCCTCCCGCATGCCCACTATACGCCCTCACTCAAAGTCCGTCAACTGCACATACGGTTCACGTCCACGCTGTCGCGGCATGCTACCAGCGTTAAAAACTGCGACGGAGCTCCGTATGCCACGGCAAACTGGCTGACACTGACGGCGGCGGTGCACAAATGCTGCGCAGCTAGCGCCATTCGACGGCCAACACCGCGGTTCCTGGTGTGTCCGCTGTGCCGTGCGTGTGATCATTGCTTGTACAGCCCTCTCGCAGTGTCCGGAGCAAGTATGGTGGGTCTGACACACCGGTGTCATTGTGTTCTTTTTTCCATTTCCAGGAGTGTATGACTCTGGTGACATACCATCTGACTTTCGGAAAAGCATCATCCACACAATTACGAAGACGGCAAGAGCTGACAAGTGCGAGAATTATCGCACAATCAGCTTAACAGCTCATACATCGAAGCTGGTTACAAGAATAATATACAGAAGAATGGAAAAGAAAATTGAGAATGCGCTAGGTGACGATCAGTTTGGCTGTAGGAAAAGTAAAGGCACGAGAGAGGCAATTCTGACGTTACGGCTAATAATGGAAGCAAGGCTAAAGAAAAATCAAGACACGTTCATAGGATTTGTCGACCTGGAAAAAGCGTCCGACAATATAAAATGGTGCAAGCTGTTCAAGATTCTGAAAAAAGTAGGGGTAAGCTATAGGGAGAGACGGGTCATATACAATATGTACAACAACCAAGAGGGAATAATAAGAGTGGACGATCAAGAACGAAGTGCTCGTATTAAGAAGGGAGTAAGACAAGGCTGTAGCCAATCTGTACATCGAGGAAGCAATGACGGTAATAAAAGAAAGGTTCAGGAGTGGAATTAAAATACAAGGTGAAAGGATTTCCATGATATGATTCGCTGATGACATTGCTATCCTGAGTGAAATTGAAGAAGAATTAAATGATCTGCTGAACGGAATGCACAGTCTAATGAGTACACAGTATGGTTTGAGAGTAAATCGGAGAAAGACGAAGGTAATGAGAAGGAGTAGAAATGAGAACAGCAAGAAACTTAACATCGGATTGATGGTTACGAAGTCAATGAAGTTAAGGAATTCTGCTAGCTAGGCAGTAAAATAACCAATGACGATCGGAGCAAGGAGGACATCAAAAGCAGACTCGCTATGGCAAAAAAGGCATTTCTGGCCAAGAGAAGTCTACTAATATCAAATACCGGCCTTAATTTGAGGAATAAATTTCTGAGGGTGTACGCCTGGAGTACAGCATTGTATGGTAGTGGAACATGGACTGTGAGAAAACCGGAACAGAAAAGAATCTAAGCATTCGAGATGTGGTGCTATAGACGAATGTTGAAAATTAGGTGGACTGATAAGGTAAGGAATGAGGAGAGGAAAGGAATATGTGGGAAACACTGATAAGGAGAAGGGACAGAATGATAGGACATCTGCTAAGACATGAGGGAATGACTTCCATGGTACCAGAGGGAGCTGTAGAGAGAAAAAACTGTAGAGTAAGACAGAGATTGGAATACGTCAAGCAAATAATTGAGGACGTAGGTTGCAAGTGCTTCTATGAGAAGAAGTGGTTAGCACAGGAAAGGAGTTCGTGGCGGGCCGCATCAAACCAGTCAGTAGTCTGATGACAAAAAAAAAGTATGGAATTGCTGATAGCAAATTAGTAATTACTGTTGCACCGATTTAATGTTGCGTTATCAACAGCAAATCCTCACCACACTCATTGAACTAAATCTGTTCTTAAGTATGGAACTGCTGATAGTAATGTAGTAGTTACTGTTGCACCTCAGAATGATACGTACGACGAATATTTCCTCAGAGACAGGCGAAATTTGGCGTTAATGGGCTATGGCAACACACGACCGACGCGAGTGCCTTTGCTAACAGCACAACATCGCCTGCCTCTTCTTGGATTGTGTCCATATCGGTTGGACCCTAACCGAGAGGAAAACAGTGGCCTGCTCTCATGAGTCTCGATGTCTGTTGGTAAAACCTGATGGTAAATGGAAATGTCCTGTGGCTAGGGCCTCCCTTCGGGTAGATCGTTCACCTGTTGCAAGTCTTTCGAGCTGACGCCACTGAGACGACTTGGGTGTCGATGGGGATGAAATGATGATGATTAGGACAACACAACACCCAGTCCCTGAGTGGAGAAAATCCCTGACTCAGACGAGAATCGAACCCGGGCCGTTAGGTGTGACATTCCGTCGCGCTGCCCACTCATCTACCAGGGGCGGAGAACCTGATGCTAATGTTCGAGTATGGCGCAGACCACGAAGCGAACAAGGCACTATGCAAGAGGGCGGTGGCTCCATTATGGTGTGGACTGTGTTTACACTGAATAAACGTGATCCTCTGATTATGTTCGGCTTCTTGGACACCATTTGCAGCTATTCATGGATTTCGTGTTCCCAAAGAACAATGGAATTTTTGTGGATGACAATGCACTATGTCACCAGCCCACTGTTGTTCACGTTGAGTTGAAGAACATTCTCCTCAGTTCGAGCGGTTGGTTTGGCAACCCACCTCGCCTGACATCTATCTCATCGAACACTTATGGGATAAGATATAATCGAGAGGTCAGTTCGTGCACAAAATCCTTGACCTGCAACATCTTCGTATTTTATTTATAGACAGCTATAGAGGCAGCATGGCTAATTATATCTGCAGGCAGCTTCCAATGACTGTTGCGCTACGCTGGGCGAAAGGAGGTCCAACATGATATTAGGAGGTACCACATGCCTTCTGCCACCTCAATGTGATGTTCAGAGGCTTTGGACATCTCAAATCCTCCGATTCCTCGTCGTAGAGTATCACCATATACACTGAAGAGCCAAAGACAAGACAGCCCACAGAGGGCGAGTCCACACATGGTGTCGACAGTGAAACTATCTCTGACTAACGTCATTACTCCCGATCAGAGGCAATCGATTATTACTTCGTTGGAACAAAGTCAAGCGCCGTGTCTTATCTAACTTTAAGCCCCCTTCTTTTCTGTTAAAATTATTGTGGTGTTTATAAATCTCTATGACTTCTCTGCACGTTCGTGCATGATAATGCGATATCTTAGTTAGGACTCCTGTCTCTCTAAATTTAATGTCATGATCGTCGTCTTGAAAATGTGTTCCGTCACAGCCAATTTGTCGGTGTGTAATAGACAACACTTCATTTTGTGTTCTTTTCGTTGTTCGAGTATAAACCTTCTCACATCTACACGGAATTTTATACACCCCAGAGGTTGCAAAAGGGTGTGGTGCGTCTTTTGCTCATCCTGAACATTCACTGATCTTCTTGGTGCGTCTAAAGTTTGTTTCAACTCGAAAATTAACCATAACTTTCCCCTTACGGTCCGTAATGTTATGGATCAATGGAAGAAAAACTTTCGCCACCGACTGTTGTTGTTGTTGCATCTTTTCGGACACTTTTCTTTTGGAATGGAATGCTCTGTCTCATTACGAGGTTATCCATTTTTCTTAAAAGCTGTTCGCAAATGATTTAGTTCCTATCGCAAGTAAAATGGCTCACAGATTTTATTAGCCCTGTCCAGCTGTTTTAGTGACACTCTCTTCTGCCTGGGAAAATGATTCGAATCCTTATGGAGGTAACGATCGGTATTTGTATCTTTCCTATATACCTTATGACCTGATGTTCCATCTGCTCGTTTAATTACTTAAACATCGAAATAATAAGGCTGTCCATTACTCTCTGTTTCCATAGTAAATTATATCTTTAGATTAATACTATTTAAATGCACCAAGAAACCATTCAGTTCCTCTTCACAGTGATTCTATATCAC
Source organism: Schistocerca gregaria (assembly GCF_023897955.1). Lineage (NCBI taxonomy): Eukaryota > Metazoa > Arthropoda > Insecta > Orthoptera > Acrididae > Schistocerca > Schistocerca gregaria. The sequence goes on along the minus strand of NC_064926.1, from coordinate 59,695,938 downwards.
AATATCGTCATTTGTCATACCGACAGCACTTCAGAGGATTTTTATTGGCTGACTGCAGCGCCTGACGGGTGGTGGCGTCCTCTGTGCGCTCTGTATAACCGGGACCTCCACGGCCTAGCAGCCAGTCGTTGGCTCACCTCGGAGGATGTCGCCCGCAGTTGGCAACGGAAAGTCAGGAGGAAGAATTTCTACTGTTCGACCGCGGCCTCTTAGCCCAGATGTTTCAGTTAATGAGTACAGCACGTACATTACATTAATTCTCACTTTATGATGGAGAAGTATTATTATGATATTAATTAAGTAGGTCAGATTGTCTGGACGCCAGTTGGCCAAGAGTCAGATGGTCGAGAGTGCTCTGTACTTTGATTATATCAAATACACCAGAGCCAAATTCACTACGACCAGTTAGTGCTCGAATTACATACCTTAATTTTAAGTTGAGAACCTCGTGAGAGGTTGTGGTGTGTACGACGGCAACGTAACCATGAATGGATACGGAACTGAACAGCAAACCATATGCAAGATCTCGCAGGCTACGCGATTACGTGGAGAGTAAGGCTATGTTCAGTGTGTGAGCTGCTCGTGCACGCAGAACGTCCTGTTGGCCACTGTGGTCAAACACAGAGCGGACATAACGCAGCGATAAAGTTGTCGGACGGCGCTCGTCATCAACGAGTCAGCCGGTGTTGAGTCAACACGAGTAGTAGCTCTCAGCACGATCGACTGTTGTCTTTGTGTGCACTCGCTTCAAGAAAAAGACAGTGGAAATATGACAACACTAAACAGCAAGCTGAAGGGGAACTTCACTGTCTTTACAAGGAACTGTGGTCTTGTGAAGACCGCTTGTTCAATTATTTTCGAATTGAACAATTGGAAACGTTACACAACTTCATTCAACCAAAAATCTCAAAAAGTGAAACGAAGTACAGAGAGCCCATAGATTTAGAGAAAATACTTGTAAATTTTGTTGAGGCAAGAACATTATTTATGATTTTAATTGACTTTTCTGTCGCTGTTTCTTCGAACATGATTAATTATAGAACATTATTTACGGTAAAAACTATTTACTTCATTTTATTAGTTACTAAACTCTGTAGTTTCAAAACCATTAATAATCATAAAAGCCGGCCGCGGTGGCCGTGCGGTTCTATGCGCTGCAGTCCGCAACCGCAGGACTGCTACGATCGCAGGTTCGAATCCTGCCTCGGGCGTGGATGTGTGTGATGTCCTTAGGTTAGTTACGTTTAAGTAGTTCTAAGGTCTAGGGGACTGATGACCTAAGATATTAAGTCCCATAGTGCTCAGAGCCATTTGAACCATTTTTAATCATAAAACATCGAACTATACAAATCAAATATAAAGAGAAAAATATTGTCAACTACGCACGAATAAGTCAGAGCTACAGGTCAATTGTCAATCGTCCACACTGAAACAAACTTTCGTCTTCTCATATTTTCTCTGGCGCTAGAAAAGTCGTTGGACGATTCTCCTGGTTCCAAAATTGCAATGTAACCTCATTTTATGATACGGTATCTGCACTACAGCCAACGGCCTTGTCGCAGTGGTAACAGCGGTTCCCGTCAGATCATCGGGCTGGGCTAGCACTTGGATGGGTGACCATCCGGGCTGCCGAGCGCTGTTGGCAAGCAGGGTGCACTGAACCCTTGTGAGGTCTCGTAAACTGACATACGGCCGGAAGAGCGGTTTGCTGACCGCATGCCCCTCCATATCTGCATTCAGTGACGCCTGTGTGCTGAGGATGACACGGTGGCTGGTCGGTACCGTTGGGACTTCCAAGGCCTCTTCGGCTGGAGTATCAGCGCTATGCCGTGACACCACTGCTCTGGGTGATGCAAAGACTGCAAGGAACAGGTTTGGTGATTTTTTCATAATGCGGGGCCACAGTCATAATATATTTCTTTAAATTGAGTACCGCCATTAGACTGTTTTTTACTTACAGTGTTGCATTTACACTTACACAATCATTAGACTGTTTTTTACTTACAGTGTTGCATTTACACTTACACAATCACCATTTCGGCTTCAAAGTGCAATACTGTCGTATGCCATCTTAGGCAATTTATAACGCTTACAACACTTGATAATGGCTCTTTGAAGCCGAAATCATGATTGTGTAAGTGTAAATGCAACACTGTAAATAAACAACAGTCTAATGGCAGTACTGCCTTTAACCCTTTCGCGGCTACGGGCATACATGTATGCCCGGCAGTTAGAAGACCAGACGGCTACGGGCGTAGATGTATGCCCAGCCGGCGGGAAGTCCAGGCGGCTACGGGCATACATCTACGCCCGGCAGGCGGGAATACCAGACGGCTAATGGCATACATATACGCCCGGGCTCGGGAACAGGTAAACGTTCACAATAGAGCGGCTGCTGGCTGTTGTCCACTTTTCAGACAACACTTTCATTGTCTGGTCTTCTTTGTAAAGTGAGAAAGCACTTTAGTTTTCCCCTCCCCTGCACACTTTCTGCTTACGAGTCTAACAATCGGCCAGTCCGTTTTTCGCTTCTGGTGAGACGACAGCGTTCGCGTGTGTAGACTTTGCCATGTCGGGACACAGTTTATCGGACAAGGAAATCATGGATATCCTCATGAATAGCAGTGACGTAGATTGTAGTGATACTTCGGAGCTTTCTTCCGATGAAGAGTTGGATGCTCCTGGACTTATTGCTGAATCCTCGGTATCACGAACAGAAGATTCTTCCTCTGAAGACGGAAAAGAAGATAGAGTAAGTGAAACTTCGTCAGGAAAAAGAAAGTATGACTGGACGGAGAATCATCCTGTGACGAAACGACACCGTTTTGTGAACACATTTAGCGGGTTAAAGGTGGACTTCGAAGAGTCAGCAAGTCATTTAGATTTCTTTTTGTACTTCATGTCCATGGAATTTGTTTCTGCCATTTGTACACAGATCAATAATTATTATAAATTTATTACTGAAAAAATGACGACAGTGCCCAGTAGATTAGCACGCTGGAAGCATATAGAGCCATCAGAATTTTATTGTTTCCTAGCATGTTCTCTGCTTATGCCTAGAAGTAAAAAGTTAGAAGTGAATGAATATTGGTCGACAGATTCTTTGCTTCAGACACCAATATTTTCTAACATAATGGCCAGGGACCGGTACAAATTGATTCTGCGTTTATTGCACTTCTGTGACAATTCCACCGCGTCTCAAGATATTCTTGTAAAGATACGTCTCATTGTAGGTCACACAAGAAATAAATTCCGCGAGGCAGTAGTACCCTTTGAAAACCTAGTGATCGACGAAAGTTTGCTACTTTTCAAGGGAAGGCTCCGATTCAAGCAGTACATACCAAATAAACGTAGTCGTTTTGGCATTAAAATTTTCGTCCTTTGTGACGTAGAAACGAATTATATTCTGGATTATATTATCTACACTGGTGCTGCCACGGAAATAGAATCTGGAAATTCTGATTGGGGAAAATCAGGCGATGTTGTTGTGAGTTTGTTATTGCCATACCTCAACAAAGGTCATACCATTTATTTGGACAATTGGTACTCGAGCCCAGAATTATTTCTATGGCTCCACAAAAAATGTACAAACGCCGTCGGAACAGTACGAAAAAACAGGAAACATCTACCACCGTTACCAGACAAGCTGAAAAAAGGGGAAGTACAGTTCAAATCTTGTGGAACATTAATGGCACTAAAATGGATGGACAAGAAAGAAGTGTGGATGCTTTCGACCGTAAATGGACCAGAGTTTGTGGAGACACAGAAGAAAGAACATAGAACAGGCCAAAACAAATTGAAACCCACCTGTGTCGTCAGCTATAATAAGTCAATGGGTGCAGTGGATAAGACAGACATGCTATTATCTTCTGTACAGTGCATCCGAAAGACACTGAAGTGGTACAAGAAAGTATTCTTTCATTTGACTGACTTGTGTGTGCTGAACGCAAAAACTGTTTTTGAAATACAAAAGCAACAGAAGATACCACTAGCGAAATACCACTTGGAGCTAATCCGTCAATTGCTTGACAGATTTCATAGTCAAACGTGTAAAAGTGCGATCCCACGGACAACCAAAGAAGAAAGCCCTTTCCGACTGCAGAATAAAGAGGGACATTATCCAGGGTTCCTCGTAGCAACGGAGAAAAAGGAGATTCCCCAGAGACGCTGTGTAGTATGCACTGCTCATTCACAACGAAAAATGACACGCATAAGATGCAAAAAGTGCGATGTGGCTCTCTGCATGGTGCCATGTTTCGAAAATTACCACACGCTAAAGAAATATTAGCACGTTTTAGTAACTTTGTACGTTTCAAATAGATAAAAGTAAAAAATAAAAAAATAAAAATAAAAAGCAGATGATGATGATGAGTCCCATACTCCGTTTACCGAGCGTAGGGGAGCGACGCGGGAGACCCGCGCCGCCATACTAGGCAAGGTCCTAGTGGAGGTGGTTTGCCATTGCCTTCCTCCGACCGTAATGGGGATGATTGATGATGATGATGAAGACGACACAAACACCCAGTCATCACGAGGCAGGTGAAAAATCCCTGACCCCGCCGGGAATCGAACCCGGGACCCCGTGCTCGGGAAGCGAGAACGCTACCGCGAGACCACGAGCTGCGGACAAAAAAAAGCAGATAAAAGTAAAAAAAATGGTTTTTAACTCAGCCAGCGGCAGTCCAAAGCCTGCGTCGAAAATGAGGATGGGAAACCATTAAAGTAAACCGTACTGAACGTGACGGGCTGAAAAAGAAGACAGCGAGCTAGAAGAAGGTAGGCGTTTACTATCCAATTTCTTACTGTGGAGAATCGACTTTAGGTTTTAATTACAAACGAAGGCAAGGGCCTATCGCAAAATGAGTTATGCAGATATATTCCTTGTTTAACTTTTAGTCCGATTGCATGACAAAATTAGGTTTTAAATTTCTGTAATTATTATCTATTTAAGACCGTAGTAAGAATATTGTTCGAGATTTGGGCGTTTTCGCTACGCACAACTCTATTTAAAACTATATATCTTGAAATACATTCATGTGATGATAGTGGAATTTTAATATGTTTTAGGCACATACATCGACGGTGTAAATCTCTAGTTAGAGGATTTTGGAATTACTATTAAAAAAGTTCCTATCATTTTTCTAAACCAACCATTTTTCAGCCCATAATAAACATATAACTGAAAGTGTTGGCTATTTTCGAAGCTCTCTTTCGTTGTTATCAGAAACTATAACCAAAGTGACCATACAGAGTATAGTGTTTTTTTAAGGCGCTGCTGAACAGTGGTTCTGTGCACGCGGCAACACGCGGGAAGCCTGCGGCGGCCGTAGCCTGCAGCGGCCACAGGGCTGCGACAGCCGCCGCCGGCCAGGCGCGCAGTGCGCTCGTCCCTGTCACCCGGCCAGGCAGGCAGGACGCTCAGCCTTCCAGCCGCGAAAGGGTTAAAGAGATGTGATGTTTCATCGTTCAATATCACAAGTTCAATCTCTCAGAATACTGTGTCAGCTGCATTTTTAAATGACTTTGGGTTCGATATGGGAATGTCTTGAACGGGGCTGCATATACAAAAATAGGCTTCCGTGTGGTCTAGCCCGCGTTTCTCTCTCCTGTTACTGTCTCTGGCGCATTTATAATTTGTGATTGCGGCTACACCTTCATTTATTTCCTTTCGTTTTGGCTTTTTCGCCGTATGAACTGGAATTACGGATTCAATAATGATTCCTTCTCTCGATGGCCATGGTCAGCAAATGATTCCCCTGACTTTCGAACATTTGATGATGTATGGCGTGGCGGCAGTGCATCAGGAAGAAACTATGAATGATGTTCTCTTGGTCAATTCTGATACTTCTTGGCCGAACCTGTGTCTCCCTTTATGAATTTCAGGTATTTGCTGTAAGAGTCTCCTAGATTCTTCAGTTTTACTTCAATAGCCTCACCTGTAAGTCAAACCATATGCAAATTATTTTATTACATAGTGTACATTTATTACTAACAGATGGTACGTTTGGTTTCACATCCTTGGTCACTCGTGACTTGCACCACACCACCGATTTTTAATTCCTCATGGGAAGGATAACTGTCTCTAGCTCAGTGAAATACGCGTCGAGAACTGTACAACGTTTTAGAATCACTGTACTGTATTCACCTCAACCAAGAGAGGAAATCTGGAAGAAAACTGAGATTGGGTTGACGGAAATGCGGCAGTTTCCTCTCTGCACTGGCACCATAGATGAAAAACATATTAGGATGAACTTTCCTAAAAATAAATGGTTCAGATTATTTTTGTTCTTTCAGTTTTCCTGCTTTAATTTATTGATCACGATTATAGCTCTGTGGTTATTGACGTGGACAGGTATGGCAGACACTATGACAGCACGAGTTTTTAAAACTCCGCGAATTCATACGAGGAAAATGTATTCTGCCTTCGAAACCGTAGCCGGGCGCAAACATGTCCATCCTTCACATGCTGACGGGTGACGAAGAGTTTAAATTACATAGCTATCTATGACCTCTTTCACCAAATCAGTGTCACTAGAACACCTTTCAAAAGAAATTTTCAGTAAACAAATATGCGGGGTGGTATGGTGGAAAAAGCTTTCGGTACACTCACTCAAGAGTGGTGAGTCATTTTAAGCCCTGTAGAGTAGATACTGCGTAAACAGTTGTCAAAGTGGCATATTTTTAGCTTAAATTGTGCTACAGTGGCACCACTAGTTTGCACAAGCACATTGTTATTTCAACTGAACTGTATTGTACACTACGGTATTCAGCTTGTACTAGATGATGCAGCTGAACATTTATTTATAGACTACGAAAACGCCTGTTTGATATACACTCGCATCAGTTTTCTTCCTGGTTGCACCCTTTTTCATCACAGTGTCGTATATGTTACAAAAATGCATTTGCATGCACGAACTCAGTCTTTTTGCTTCTGCTGCCATCTTGCGCAGACATGCTCGCCACGGACTTTGAATGAAGTCTCAACCTGGCTGCTGCAGCCGCAGACAAGGGCGGCCTAGCGCTGACGGCCGCCTCGTGTCAGACTGGGGCAACTTCGTAGCGCGGCGTAGCGTGCAACGCAGGGGCAGCGGCGGGTGCCCCAGCAGGTAGCGCATTCCCTGTTTGACAGAGCCTTAATAGGCTCGTACACGTAAACCGTAACATAGCTGCACTAGTAGTAACATACGTGTGTAATGACAGGTACAAATATTTGTCAACACACTGCCAATAAATTATTGAATGCCTCAATGCTGATCCGATGAACATTAAAATGATATTTCAAAAATTTATTTTCGGTGCCAACATTTTGCCTCTACATCTACATCTACATACATACTCCGCAATCCACCATACGGTGCGTGGCGGAGGGTACCTCGTACCACAACTAGCATCTTTTCTCCCTGTTCCACTCCCAAACAGAACGAGGGGAAAATGGCTGCCTATATGCCTCTGTACGAGCCCTAATCTCCCTAATCTTATCTTTGTGGTCTTTCGGCGAAATATAAGTTGGCGGCAGTAAAATTTTTCTACAGTCAGCCTAAAATGCTCGTCAGTAGCGATTCATGAAAAGAACGCCTCCTTTCCTCTAGACTCCCACCCGAGTTCCTGAAGCATTTCCGTGACACTTGGGTAATGATCAAACCTACGAGTAACAAATCTAGCAGCCCGCCTCTGAATTGCTTCTATGTCCTCCCTCAATCCGACCTGATAGGGATCCCAAACACTCGAGCAGTACTCAAGAAAAGGTCGTATTAGTGTTTTCTAAGCGGTCTCCTTTACAGATGAAACACATCTTCCCAAAATTCTACCAATGAACCGAAGACGACTATCCGCCTTCCCCACAACTGCCATTACATGCTTATCCCACTTCATATCGCTCTGCAATGTTACGCCCAAATATTTAATCGACGTGATTGTGTCAAGCGCTACACTACTAATGCAGTATTCAAACATTACGGGATTCTTTTTTCTATTCATCTGCATTAATTTGCATTTACAGTAGAGCGTCGATTACCCAAACGTCGCTCAACCAAACGGCCGCTTAACCGACCTGTGTACTCTCTCGCACCTGTTACTCTCCCAACCTACCGTTCATCATCCCCCTCACTGCCAAACCAAGTTTTCTACTGTAATCGCCGCACTGGGCCACCGCTGGCGGAACATTGCTTCTAATGGGGCCTGATCTCATCAATCAGTGCTCCAGAAAGTGAAGATGAAAGTATACCAACAGCTTCTAAGGCGTTCATCTGTTTTGATACTGCCTTGCGATTGTTTGAAATCCAAGATGAAAGTGACTAGTTTCAGATATCAGTAATGAAAAAAGTACATGACTTAGCTGCTCGTAAGCGTGTAGGCTTGCTTAGACAGACCAAAACAAAGGATTTTTTTAAATGTTAATTTTGTATACTGTGTGTATTGTTCATGCAAAATGCGTATGTAATATGTATATATTTTTGTTTAATAAACTGTGCCACATACTATATATTCCTACTGAAGTTGCCTTTATATGTTACTTTGTAATACTAAAAGAGATGCCTGTTTTTATGAATAAATTTACTATACAGTATTTGTTTTTGTCAAATAAACATGAACGGTTTGATTATCCGAACAAACCAGTTTTCCGAACACCCATGTCTCCCAATTACTTCGGATAATCTACGCTCTACTGTATTTATATTTAGAGTTAGCTGCCATTCTTTACACCAATCACAAATCCTGTCCAAGTCATCTAGTATCCTCCTACACTCACTCAACGACGACACCTCTCCGTACACCACAACATCATCAGGAAACAGTCGCACAAAGCTATCCACCCTACCCAAAGATCATTTATGTAGATATAAAACAATAGCAGACCTACCACACTTCCCTGGGGCACTCCAGATTATACCCTCGCCTCTGATGAACACACACCATCGAGGACGACGTACTGGGTTCTATTACTTAAGCAGTCTTCGAGCCACTCACATACACTCCTGGAAATTGAAATACGAACACCGTGAATTCATTGTCCCAGGAAGGGGAAACTTTATTGACACATTCCTGGGGTCAGATAATCACATGATCACACTGACAGAACCACAGGCACATAGACACAGGCAACAGAGCATGCACAATGTCGGCACTAGTACAGTGTATATCCACCTTTCGCAGCAATGCAGGCTGCTATTCTCCCATGGAGACGATCGTAGAGATGCTGGATGTAGTCCTGTGGAACGGCTTGCCATGCCATTTCCACCTGGCGCCTCAGTTGGACCAGCGTTCGTGCTGGACGTGCAGACCGCGTGAGACGACGCTTCATCCAGTCCCAAACATGCTCAATGGGGGACAGATCCGGAGATCTTGCTGGCCAGGGTAGTTGACTTACACCTTCTAGAGCACGTTGGGTGGCACGGGATACATGCGGACGTGCATTGTCCTGTTGGAACAGCAAGTTCCCTTGCCGGTCTAGGAATGGTAGAACGATGGGTTCGATGACGGTTTGGATGTACCGTGCACTATTCAGTGTCCCCTCGACGATCACCAGAGGTGTACAGCCAGTGTAGGAGATCGCTCCCCACACCATGATGCCGGGTGTTGGCCCTGTGTGCCTCGGTCGTATGCAGTCCTGATTGTGGCGCTCACCTGCACGGCGCCAAACACGCATACGACCATCATAGGTACCAAGGCAGAAGCGACTCTCATCGCTGAAGACGTCTCCATTCGTCCCTCCATTCACGCCTGTCGCGACACCACTGGACCCGGGCTGCACGATGTTGGGGCGTGAGCGGAAGACGGCCTAACGGTGTGCGGGACCGTAGCCCAGCTTCATGGAGACGGTTGCGAATGGCCCTCGCCGATAACCCAGGAGCAACAGTGTCCCTAATTTGCTGGGAAGTGGCGGTGCGGTCCCCTACGGCACTGCGTAGGATCCTACGGTCTTGGCGTGCATCCGTGCGTCGCTGCGGTCCGGTCCCAGGTCGACGGGCACGTGCACCTTCCGCCGACCACTGGCGACAACATCGATGTACTGTGGAGACCTCACGCCCCACGTGTTGAGCAATTCGGCGGTACGTCCACCCGGCCTCCCGCATGCCCACTATTCGCCCTCGCTCAAAGTCCGTCAACTGCACATACGGTTCACGTCCACGCTGTCGCGGCATGCTACCAGTGTTAAAGACTGCGATGGAGCTCCGTATGCCACGGCAAACTGGCTGACACTGACGGCGGCGGTGCACAAATGCTGCGCAGCTAGCGCCATTCGACGACCAACACCGCGGTTCCTGGTGTGTCCGCTGTGCCGTGTGTGTGATCATTGCTTGTACAGCCCTCTCGCAGTGTCCGGAGCAAGTATGGTGGGTCTGACACACCGGTGTCAATGTATTCTTTTTTCCATTTCCAGGAGTGTATTTTGGAACCAATCCCATTTGCTCGTACCTTAGTTAGGAGTCTGCAGTGGGCCACAGAGTCAAGCGCTTTCCGGGAGTCAAGGAATATGGCATCCGTCTGATACCCTTCATCCATGGTTCGCAAGATATCATGTGAAAAAAGGGCGAGTTGCGTTTCGCAGGAGCGATCCTGGTGCATGGACACAACTTCTCTGTCTCAAGGAAATTCGATATATTCGAACTGAGAATATGTTCGAGAATCCTGCAACAAACCATTGTTAAGGATATTGGTTTGTCCCCGAAAACTCTGCCGCCCTGTGCAGCTGCATATGTTGCGCTTGCATAAATACGGCTCTGGCATTTGGTGTTTCCAGTGATTTGTCTCCAACAGCGAAATCGTACATTCAACGTCATAGCTAGGGTCATGATCGCCTCTGGAAATATTTGTGTTTTGCACCCGTCAAGACTTATTTCTAGGAGCAGAGACAAAAAAATAGCATCAAAAGTGTAATTTAAGTTTTATATACATTTAAGCATAGCTTTAATTATTAAAGGGTGACAATTACTGACCTACTGAAAGAAACGTAAATTATTTACAAACTACGGCCTGCACGCGATTTATTCAACATGTAAACGTCACTACAGACATTCGGATTTAGGTTATGAAATGTTCGATACACCTGTTATCATTGGCGACGATGTGACGCAGATGAATAGCGAAATTCTTCATGACCCGCTGAAGTGTCGGAATATAGATGCTGTCAATGACTTGTTGTATGGCTATTTGCAGCTCAGGAATGGCTTTTGGGATATTGCTGTAAACTTTGTCCTTAATATAGCACCACAAAAAGGAATCGCGTGAGTTCAGATCCGGAGAATATGGGGGACAATCGAGGCCCATGCCAGTGGCAGAGGGTACCCCAGAGCCAGAACGAGGGCCCCAAAGTGCTTTTCCAGGACATCAAAATTTCTGGCTTCAAAGGAGTCGTGCTCCGTCTTGTGTGAACCACATCTTGTCGAAATCAAGGTCACTTTGGATAATGGGGATGAAATCATCTTAAACATCTTCCAAAATCTTCAAGTAGCGTTCAATAGTCACCATGCCATCAAGTAATATTGCACTGATTATTCCGCGCCCGGGCGTTGCACACCACACAGTCACCCGTTGAGGGTGAAGAGAATTCTCGACCGCGAAATACAGATTCTCGGCCCCCAACTGCGCCAATTTCGCATATTGACGAACCCATCCAAATGAAAATGGGCTTCGTCACCAAGCCAAACCATGCATGCATGCCCCGCGGCCTGCTGTGTATGTCCTAAAGCAAACCGCTCAGAAGTTATGACAATTTTATTTGCTATACTTGAATTATTGTCACCCTGTACGTAGTATGGTGTCGTGCAAAGATCGCGGCACAACATCCAAGTCGGCAACGCATATAGCGACCGCAGACTTTACTGAGGTCTCGCCACATTCTGCAACGACGTCTTTTTCTCAGTACGTCAGCGCCCTCACGCGGAACTCAGTGTACAGATGAGGGTGGAAGCACTCTGCTAAGTGCATGACCTCAGCTGAAGAAGTCAGCGTCGTCGAGTAGGACTAAAGCGTTATCCAAGTCTCTGTTGGAAATTTACTTTAGTAAATATTGAACATTGTACTTCAACAAAATGGTTCAAATGGCTCTGAGCACTATGGGACTTAACATCTATGGTCATCAGTCCCCTAGAACTTAGAACTACATAAACCTAACTAACCTAAGGCCATCACACAACACCCAGCTATCACGAGGCAGAGAAAATCCCTGACCCCGCCGGGAATCGAACCCGGGAACCCGGGCGTGGGAAGTGAGTACGCTACCGCACGACCATGAGATGCGGGTGTACTTCAAGAGAACAGTTTGTTAATTAGTGCATCACTTGATGCTTTAACACTCAATGGCAGTTGTGAAGTATCAAGCGCTCCTGTGCCAAAGGACTACATCAGCTTAAGTAAATCTCTTTATTATTTATGCAATGAAGTGAAGGACTATTCCATCTGTTGTAATTTCGACGAGCCATATCTCACAGCAATCAAGTAAGCCACAGTTAGGACCAGACGATGATACTTTCGTCTGTTCACAATATTTGGTACTTTTTAGAAAGGAAACAATACGAGCTCATTAATTTAGACATTACAAAATCTTTTATTTATGGCTGCGTACAAATTTTGTGTATTAACTTAGGGATGCAGTTCCTAAACCGCTCTTCGGCCTATCGTAACCAAATGCAAGTTTTTTTGCTCGTGTGAGTTAGCATGACGTATTAATTTCGTGTGCCCGCGCCTCAGTGGCCCACAAGCTGTGAGTCTGTAAAGTATGGCCCCTGAATGTTGCGCTCCTGGCTTTCACCCACCTGGACGGCCCTTAGCTACGACGCTACGTAGGCTATAGTAGTGGATTTTGATTTGTAAGGCACTTTTTTCGTGGATGAACTACATTTTATCAAGATTCTTCGAGTGAGCCTCAGCATGCCACCTGCCTTTGATACAATTTTTACAGCAGTTCCTGTTTCCAGTGCTTTGTCACCTACAGCATAATCCTGTATTAGTCGATTACGTTACCTATCAATGCGCAATAGGTTGCATTTATTCACGTCCAGGGTCAATGCAAGTCCCAGCAACAACCTCTGCTACTCTTCCTGCAATACGGTACAGTCTTATGGCGTTGCTACCTTCATACAGACAATCTCATCATCTGCGAAAAGCCTAATCGAGCCTCCGATGTTACACACTAGGTTATTTATATGCAGGAAGTATCACAATTCCTTTTTCATCTTTCTGCGGATTGGTTCAAATGGCTCTGAGCACTATGGGACTCAACTGCTGTGCTCGTAAGTCCCCTAGAACTTAGAACTAATTAAACCTAACTAACCTAAGGACATCACACACATCCATGCCCGAGGCAGGATTCGAACCTGCGACCGTAGCAGTCGCACGGTTCCGGACCGCGCCTAGAAATTTGCGGATTGTATAGTGGACTTTGTAGATAAGGTTTTGAGAAGGAACCCATATCCAGAAATGTTCCGACGTACACAGTCCAGCCACATTAATCTGACCACTTGTCAAAAACCCGATAACCGCTCTTAGCAGTGAAGACGTGCGGGAAGAGCGTCAGTGACGCTCTGGAAAGTACCAACAGTGACGCGAAGCCCCACAGACTCCAGAGTCGCGGCCAGCTGTGCTAGGTTGCCCAGTTGAGGATCAATGGTGCGAACTGTTCGATCGAGATGGCTCCACGTATTAACACAGGGAAGCTGGGGGAAAGAGGGTGCACAAATTCGTCCTGGTGCACTCTGAACCACGCACGTACACTGAGAGCTGTGTGTGACACACCGCACTGACCTGCTGCTAGATGCTGTCGCGCTGAGAAGAAAAAATACACGTAGGAGTGGACATGGTCCTCAAGGGCACATTCATACTCATGTTGATCAATTGCAACTTTCAGAATTACGAAATCACTCAAGGAATGCCACGAAAACATTCGTCAGACTGTAACGCTCCCTTGTGCGACCTGGACCATTCCGACGATTGGACTATGTACGCCAGCAGCCATCTGTTTCATGGAGCACAAAACGTGATCCTTCTGAGAAACCCACATGTCGCCATTCAGTGGACGTCCAACTGCGGTACTGGAGCACAAATTCCAGCTTTCATGGCCGACGAACAGCAGTCAGCATGGGTACGTGAAACAGGCGTCTGCTGTGGAGACCCAGCTGCTGTGACGTTCGCTGAAAGGTTGTGGAAGAGACACTGCTGGTAGCAACTTGATTCATCTTCGCGGTCAGTTCCTCAACAGTTGAACGTCTACTCGCCCGTGCACATCTCCACAGCCATTTAATAATTTTTCATAATGTGGGGCCACATTTTGACTCAAGATGGTATATCAGTGATAAAACAAAGCCGTAAGCTTTACCAGATATATCGACCCTTAGACAATGTGTCTAAAAGTGTATTTTAAATACGACAGTATGCCATTTTAGGCACTGTGGGAACACTTGATAATGGCACTTTGAAGCCAAAATCATGATCGTGAAAATGTAGCACTGCAAATAAAAAACAGTCAATTGGCGGTACTTGTAGTAACCAGAACCAACTGCGGGAACGCCTTGGGCTGCGGATCGGAGCCGCCAGGTGGGGAAGCCGCCGGCGGTAGAGTACACACCACCAGGTAAACAAGGACGATTCGGACGACAGACCAATGACAACTGACAACAACCGACTAAGACAGACTATTACCGACACAACAATGAAGAGATAAACAATGGAGGCTTATAGAAACCACAACACCAAACACCAACAGTAAAGCCACTCGGAACCAGAGCCAGGCAAATGTCAACAACGGGCAACGACCTGAACGCAGTACCGCCGAGATAGAGACGCAATCCAGAGCGAGTACCAGACTGACTGGACTAGGTTTTTTTTCCTGTATTGTGATCTTATTCCCCTGCCCCATATGGGCAGGGGAGAGCTGTCAGCGGCACAATCCGCCGCTCTTCAGCCGAGTGACACGACAACTAAAACAAGAAGGAAGCGATACATAGATAAGGAGATAAGAAAGGGGAACATAAAACAGAGTAAGGGAAGAAAATGGAGGTAAAAATACACTGACATGGAGTCGTTCATAGAGGACAGTTAAAAAAAGTCACCAGAAAGGAAAACACAGTTGGCGATTCTTAAAACACAGAGAAGACACTGAATACTCATGCACAGGTTAAAAGTCGGCCACAGTATTAAAAACACTCCGGAACAGCACACTTAAAACCCACTTGGAGCACACACGACGAAGAATAAAAGTGCCAGGTGGGACTCTGTGGACTAGGGCAGAGCGAGTCCCTACATACGAAACCGGAGGGAGCGGCTATTGGCCGTTGTCTACACGTGGCGTACCGGTCGCGCCCTCGCTGCGCGAGAGCCGTTGCGCGGAATAGCCGCCGCGGGAGCGGAGCCCTCTATGGGCTGTCCACGTCCATTTGTTATGGCGGTGGTGGTGGTGGTTAGTGTTTAACGTCCCGTCGACAATGAGGTCATTAGAGACAGAGTGCAAGCTCGGG
Source organism: Schistocerca gregaria (assembly GCF_023897955.1). Classification (NCBI taxonomy): domain Eukaryota; kingdom Metazoa; phylum Arthropoda; class Insecta; order Orthoptera; family Acrididae; genus Schistocerca; species Schistocerca gregaria. The sequence continues at coordinate 59,680,486 of NC_064926.1, read as the reverse complement.
TTAGCGAAGGATTGGGAAGGAAATCGGCCGTGTCCTTACAAAGGAACCATCCCGGCATTTGCCTGAAACGATTTAGGGAAATCACGGAAAACCTAAATCAGGATGGCTGGAGACGGGATCGAACCGTCGTCCTCCCGAATGCAATTTGTTCTGGCGCGTGTTCGACTTCCGCGGCGGGAGGTACTAGAGTACTGACTTTAAAGAGATCCACACCCACTGTTCACTCCTGTCATCTGTGGCTCATGGTGTACCACAGTTGCCTCGGTGTCAGTTTTGGATGGCGCCATTTTGCCATGCACTGCACACTTTAATCATGGCAGCACGTGTGCAGTTTACGAACTTAGCCTTTCCGGAAATGCTTCCACACTTGGCCTGGAAGCCAAAGACGATGCCTCTTGTACGTCAGATAAGTCGTTAAGTTTCCACATTAAAACTATGACTCCACTGTTCACCACTTACCCCCGACACGCTTTACATACTCTCCACTGCTAGTGCTGCCACATGCCGTCTGTGGATGGTTACTGAACGTTTGTGTCGAACATAGGCGGTGGTCACATTAATGTCACTGGACTATGTGCATTAATCTGGAGACCCGATCACTTAAAAAACTCGGATTCGTGGTACACGTTAGTGGTGTGGAAATTATCGAACTTCAGCTCCTAGAAAGAGGTCCAAACAGTAAACTGACATAGTACATGCCGTAAGGGTAGAGCCGCCTCATTTACTTATAGATGAAACGGAAAACAACTGAAAAAATTTCAGGTATGTCCGACACTGAGATTGGAGCTCGCACTGTCTTGTGGTGCTGAAACATGGCTCACATGTATAACATTTTATTCTAGACGAAAACACTCGTTGCAATTATAACTTGGTACTTTAGGCTTCATTTTTTGTTATGTTTAGTTTCCCTCAAAATTTGACGAAGTATACACAGGTAATCGGCACCCACACTTGTGTCTCGCAATACTTATCGTACAACGACGTGACTGCTACAACCGTAACCTCAAACACCGTCGTTTAAAAGCAAATTGTAAAATCTGAAGCCACAGATACTGCCGCTCGGGATTAGCGGAGCGGTCTATGGCGCTGCAGTCATAGTGTGTGCTTCTGATCCCGGCGGAGGTACGAGTCCTCTCTCGGGCATGGGTGTATGTGTTCGTCCTTAGGATAATTTAGGTTAAGTAGTGTGTAAGCTTAGGGACTGATGACCTTAGCAGTTAAATCCCATAAGATTTCACACACATTTGAACAGATACTGCAATTGGTGAACTGATGACACAGAGCACAAGAGCTACTCATTTCAAATGAAACTATATCGTTCCAGAGCCGATTTCAAGCCTCAAACGTTTATGATGAATATATGCAGACTGAGACGATGAATGAAGATTTAATGTGCATACATGCATGAAGTTACTCATTCCATAGCGAGGAAAAGAACCACACATAGTATGTAAGCAGTCATGAGGTACAGAAACCTGTAAATGGTAGACGAAACAAGGCCCTGGGAGTAGACAACATTCCATTAGAACTACTGACTCCCTAGGGAGAGCCAGTCCTGACGAAACTCTACCATCTGGTGAGCAAGATGTACGAGACAGGCGAAATACCCTCAGACTTCAAGAAGAGTATAATAATTCCAATCCCAAAGAAAGCAGGCGTTAACAGATGTGAAAATTACCGAACTATCAGTTTAATAAGTCACGGATGCAAAATACTGAGGCGAATTCTTTACAGACGAATGGAAAAACTGGTAGAAGCTGACATTGGGGAAGATCAGATTGGATTCCGTAGAAATATGGGAACACGTGAGGCAATACTGACCCTACGACTTATCTTAGGAGCTAGCCTCATAAAAAGCAAACCTACGTATCTAGCATTTGTAGACTTGGAGAAAGCTTTTGACAATGTTGACTGGAATATTCTCTTTCAAATTCTGAAGGTGGCAGGGGTAAAATACAGGGAGCGAAAGGCTATTTACAATTTGTACAGAAACCAGATGGTCGTTATAAGAGTCGAGGGGCATGAAAGGGAAGAGCAGTGGTTGGGAAGGGAGTGAGACAGGGTTGTAGCCTCTCCCCGATGATATTCAATCTGTATATTGAGCAAGCAGTAAAGAAAACAAAAGAAAAAATTCGGAGTAGGTATTAAAATCCATGGAGAAAAAATAATAACTTTGAGGTTCGCCGATGACATTGTAATTCTGTCAGAGACAGCAAAGGACTTGGAAGAGCAGTTGAACGGAATGGACAGTGTCTTGAAAGGAGGATATAAGTTGAACATCAACAAAAGCAAAACGAGGATAATGGAATGTAGTCAAATTAAATTGGGTGATACTGAGGGAATTAGGTTAGGAAATGAGACACTTAAAGTAGTAAAGGAGTTTTGCTATTTGGGGAGCAAAATAACTGATGATGGTCGAAGTAGAAAGGATATAAAATGTAGACTGGCAATGGCAAGGAAAGCGCTTCTGAAGAAGAGAAATTTGTTAACATTGTGTATAGATTTAAGTGTCAGGAACACGTTTCTGAAAGTATTTGTATGGAGTGTAGCCATGTATGGAAGTGAAACATGGACGATAAACAGTTTGGACAAGAAGAGAATGGAAGCTTTCGAAATGTGGTGCTGGAGAAGAATGCTGAAGATTAGGTGGGTAGATCACATAACTAATGAGGAGCTATTGAATAGGACTGGGGAGAAGAGGAATTTGTGGCACAACTTGACTAGAAGAAGGGATCGGTTGGTAGGACACGTTCTGAGGCATGAAGGGATCACCAATTTAGTACTGAAGGGCGGCGTGGAGGATAAAAATCGTAGAGGGAGACCAAGAGATGAATACACTAAGCAGATTCAGAAGGATGTAGGCTGCAGTAGGTACTGGGAGATGAAGAAGCTTGCACAGGTTAGAGGAACATGGAGAGCTGCATCAAACCAGTCTCAGGACTGAAGACCACAACAACAACAACAACAATTAAAATAGTGGAACCACCCTCAGACCTAAGTGGGCATGTTAACAACCTTAATACCAAATACGTCAGGTAGTGGCAAGTCTGAACGTCACTCAACCACTACTTTAGTAAGTAATGGTTGCAAAGCACTTACATAGATTTTCTGCAGAGGGATGGAACGACCTGCAGACGGCTGAAGATCAGTTTGCGTACCAGATAGTCGAAGGAAAATGTGGGGCGTTACTGACTCTAGGACTTCCGGATTCGTTCGATGGCTGTTGTCGTGATTCCTTGCTAAGGAATTCAAAATCTTGTACGTGACCACCCTTACAGGTGCACCGCATTTTCTGTGAACCCTTCCAACGAATCTAAGCCCTGCATTCACCTTACTAGTGCGGACTTTGTGAGATCGCCCCATTCCATATGGCTTCTTACCCTTCCTCCTAAATACTCAGATGATGTGACGTGCTCAAGATGTCCATCAACAATCTTGAACCAGATAGTACACTGCTTTTCATCTTGCCATGGGCACTGTTTTGTACATCCAAATTTAAGTACAGTTGGCGTTTATTACGCCAGATGAAAAGTCTTCTTGCATTTGCTTAACTTTTTTGCACATAACTACATCAGGGAACTCTTCTGAACCTACCTGATAAATCATTTATGTATACTGAGTACATTACAGGTGTGATTCCTTGCACCACACCCAATGTTACATTGGTGTCTGTAGATGATTCGTCATCCAGCATAACGAAATGAGCCCTATTAGTGAGATATTCCTCCAGGTAGTCACATATTACCATTGACACTCTTGTGATCAAATCTTCCATCATACTGTCGAATTCTTTACGGAAATCGGGAAAGAGAGAATTTCCTTGTTTACCTACATTTACAGATTTCGATAAGTCGTGTGTGTTTCACATGATCATTTTATTTTTCAGAGTCGATGCTGATTATCTGAGTGTAGAGGTCTTGTTCATTTTGTGCTGAAATACATACTGTTCCCGGGAAGAAAACAGCAGGTCCTTCTGCTGAATTACAGCGAGGATTGGCTGCAGTGACCGCCAGAATCGCTACGTCTGGCCTAATGGGTAACTGTCTTTGTTTTACTGCTTCGACCGTTTAGTTGTATTTGCCCCCAGAAGGTGGCGGCCTGACAGCTGATGGTGCCATTGCTTTCACGATCAGCCCTGCTCTTTTATCATTACTTTTGTTTTTTGGATGAATTCATCAAAGAAGCACCTGATGGTCCTTCATACGTGAGTCTGTGCCTAAATTACTTACTTCCCTATGTAAGTAACTTGAATGTACTCCATATGTAACCTTGCAAGAAAACTAGAACCGGATGCGTGAATGGAACATGAATCGAAATAATATCGAAGGATGAATAATACTGAGTGCTGGTCCACGAATTTAATTGAAGTGAGATCATTTAAAACTCCACTCAATACTAACGCAGTAGATATTTGCAAATAGTTCTTTAGTACTGTTATAAATTCTGATATACTTTAGATTAGAGCCTAAAAGTGCGTTCTCGTCTACGGCCATAACACAGTTCTCATGCAAGAATCCATTGACAAATAATAACCGACACTGGTCGCAAAATGTGTTTATATCAATCCGCAGCCACAGCACTTTTGCATCCGTGTGTTCTTTTTCAGTTAGCGCGCAAAGCACCGACCTATGGCTATGTTTACTCGTTTGGTGACAACTGCTGTGTTTTTTACCACAAGAATCCGAAATAACTATTTTTTGTATAAGTAAATGATATTGCAATTGGCCGGCCGTTGTGACCGAGCGGTTCTAGGCGATTCAGTCTGGAATCACGCGACCGCTATTGTCGTAGGTTCGAATTCTACCTCGGGCGTGGATGTGTGTGATGTCTTTATGTTAGTTAGGTTTAAGTACTTCTACGTTCTAGGAGACTGATGACCTCAGATGTTAAGTCCCATAGTCATCAGAGCCATTTGAACCATTTTTCATATTACAATTCATACCTTGCACACATTTATCATGGAAATCCATTGGTTCATTGCTGAACTTTGCGTCCCTTGTCTGGCTTTGTTAGCTTTTAATTTGACGTTTTTACGGAATAATGACTGCGTGGCGTAAAATATTGCTAGGAATTGTAACTGATGTGACGTCTATTTAAATTAATTTGATTAAGTCATTGTAATGTTAAAAATGGTTTTATACGCTCTTTAGAACCTTAAAATCAAGAGATAGATTTCTTTTCCCAGTCTTCTGAAGCTGGACGCACGGACAACGACAAAAAACTATAGCAATTTGCGACTCTAAATAGCTTCACTTACAATGGACCACAGGGTAATCGGATTCTTGTAATTTTGCATTATTATGGTACGTGAAGTTCAAAAGTCAAATATACCTATGCCAAACCATTTTGGAATCCTGGCGGAATAAATTTCTTTTTTAAAAAATGTGTATGGTCTATAATATTTATGTGAAGCGTAAACTAGAAAAAGATAGAAGCAAATTAATTCTAAATTTTTTAATGATAAAAATTATTCATAAGAGATGAGCTGCTTTTTTCCATGAAAACTAGATTTTTATGTACAATATAGGAGTATGTCCACAAAGTAAGCTCCGGTTGGTTATGTAAAACAAACGTCTACAGATACAGAAAAAATATTTATTGTACAAAAAATCTACAACAGCTAAACTACTTTTTTACATAGCTTCCGAAATTTTGTAAACACTTGTCATAACGTGGCATAAGTTTTTGTATGCCTTCTTCATAGAGGGTTGCCGCCTGTGTGTTCAACCATGTGGTAACATGTTCTCTCAGCTCGTCATCATCGTTGAAGTGTTGACTGCCAACCTAACCATGCGCATTGACTGTTTGGCCTCGTGGTAAGAAATCAATCAGCAAAATGTCTTTTCTGTCCCAAGAAACGATGCACATGATTTTTCGAGGTGTCAACATTTGATTAGGCTTGACCTTCGTTGGGGATGAAGTGTACCTCCATTCCATTGATTGCCGTTTTGTTTCAGGGGTCTCGTACGATACCCAAGTTTCATCCTCTGTGATTAACCGAGAAAGAAAACTATCGCCTTATTCATTGTAGCGTGTCAAAGACTGAAGTGCACAGCCCATCCATTGTTTTCTGTGTTGTTCACTAAGAATCGTGGGTACCCAATGTGAGAAAAGTTTTCGAAATTTCAGTTTTCCGTAACAATTTCATGAATTAGTGATCGTGAGATTTGCAGAATTTCCATAGCAATGGCACTAAGTGTAAACTTACGCTTGTGCTTAATCTTCTCTTCAATTGTGTAAACCAGTTCATCAGTAACCAAAGACGGGCGTCCGCTTCGTTCTGCATCGTGCGCGTGATCACGTCCTGCATTGAACAGTTTGAACCATGTTCTAACCATTGAATCACTCTCAGCATTTTTTCCGTAAAACTCGCAGATTTGCTGATGAATTTCCTTTGGTTTAACTTTCTTTGCATTTAGAAAATGAATCACAGATCTGATTTCACAGGCGGTGGCAGTTTCAATTACGGCTGACATTATAAAGAAGCACTGTGAAGTCCACGTTGGCAACCGCGATCTGAAAATAGTGTACATGTCTTCTCCTTGAGTCAGAGTAACTGCCGCGCATGCTCGCAACTACGATCGTAGAGCTGCCGCGGGTAGAAATAGAAACGGAACTTACTTTGTGGACGTCCCTCGTGTAATTAGAAATAACAAGGCATGTCTTCTTCATACAAATCTGAATTAGATATGTTAATTAACGTGTATCTAATGAATTTTATATTGCAATGACCTAGGTATTTGAATTGTACAGAAGAAACCGAAAAAATAATGACAGGAGCGAGGTCCAGTCTAGCGATTACCAGTCCCGTATGCTTTTTGTATTCTGCGCTTCAGGGAAATGTCCACAGAACGTTCGCATTTGCTTGAAAATTTTATTCCACGTGGAATCAAACCCAGGCCTCCTACACAGCGAGCAAGCACTCGTCCAGAAACCTGTATCTTATTTTGGTATATTAAACTCGGTTGGAAAACTTCTAAGTGCATTCTATAATTTTTTATTGTTGTCACATGTGAAGTTCAGAAGTAAAAAGTACCTCCCTCAAAGCAGTTCGATGTCACTCTCAAAAATTCTCGAGAAAATCTATTTTGAAGTTTTCTAGTCATGTTTAATATACTAAAATAAGGTAGATATTGTTGGACTAGCAATGCGGCTCTGTGGTACAGTGCTCGCTCGTTGTGTGGGAGAAGCATACGAGACTGATAATCGCTAAATCGAACCTCACTTAGGTCATTATTTTTTCGTCTTTTTGCATTCAGTTCTTATAGTTATATCATATCAATATAAACACGCTTGTTCTTCATGTCGTAGAAGTTTATTCTCTGGGTGAATAAACTTCTGTAAATAAGAAGAACAAATGTGTTTAGATTCTGAGATAGCCTCCAATACAGCTGACATTGTAGGGTACCGAGCGAGGTGGTTAGACACTGGACTCGCATTCGGGAGGACGACGGTTCAATCCCGCGTCCGGCCATCCTGGTTTAGGTTTTCCGTGATTTCCCTAAATCGTTCCAGGCAAATGCCGGGATGGTTCCTTTCAAAGGGCACGGCCGACCTCCTTCCCCATCCATCCCTAATCCGATTAGACCGATGACCTCGCTGTCTGGTCTCCTGCCCCAAAACAACCAACCAACCAACATTGTAGGGTAATCATCATAATTTAAGTATAAGATTCATGGTATACATGCTAATTAAGAAATGTAATTGTCATTTGTGTGAAAAATGCCTGTCTTGTTATTTCCAATTATATACTGCACACAAGAATGTAATTTCATTTGCAAACAAAAATTCTTAATTACCCAGCTTTTACAAAAGATTGTAAATGCAGGCCATAAAATTAAAATAATTATCAATTACATTTTTTCTGTCTTTTTTGATTTTTCATTTTACGTAAATGCCGGTAACCTGCTCTTTTGTTTGAACATTAGATTCCGCCAGGATTCGTACCTACATCCGATGCCCACCCATTCGCCCACATGTCTCGCGACCTTGCGGAAAGAACAGAGCCTTCTTTTACAATGTTAAGAATGGTCGGAAGATTCAAAGTAAATACTGTCGAGTAATTTTCAGAGATGCTTTGGAAGAGGTGTGGATGAGCTCTCACTTTCACGGACAAAAGATCACAGAATATTCCGTTGCCGTGTTCTCCCGATGTTAGCTATAGATCGCCAGACACAGGCACACTCGTCATGATTGCCACCCTAGCTGAGATGAACAGCTTTTATCTGTTAAAAGCTTCCTTTCTGAGCTCGTCTGAAGAACTAATTATTCGTTCGTGAACCTAGTCTGCGCCGTATTGTCTCTCCACGTTGCAATAGCTTTGAATGGCCGACAGCAATACCTGTTCTTATTTACGGACTGTGGGCGTGAAACTTTCATTTCCCTGCTGGGCGTGCTGGGAGCAGTGGAGAGTTTGTTATAACAGTCTGCATTCTAGGATCCTATTTTCGTCCAACAAATAACCATGATCAGTCAGGAATGCACACGGTTGCTACCTGTTGCATTATCTGTCAATATTAATTAGTGCAACACGCACCATGAAATTGTCAGTGATAGTACGTGGACGTTTATTTTATAAACTACGCTTTATTTGGCACCACAGTCGCATTGTATTTATGACATTTATTCTACTTCATGTTTGGATTTTCAGTGATCTTCGAGTGGTTATGTAGTACCTCCGAAAAAAAAAAATGCCAATTGAGTACCACTTCGTACTGAATGTACGTAGAAATCTGTAGTGTTATCATACGTCAGATAGTTGGATGGCGAAACTGCCGCAGCCGAAGTTGTGGACACGATAAATCTCTTATCCTGACTCACTCCATCCTAATTCCTAATCCATTGCAATGACCTATAAAATAAAGTAAATAAATATCACGTGCAGGACGTAAATAGACGAATAGGTCCATTACTATTCGGATATAGTATTGACGATGAGTCACCAGTGACAGTAACAACTGTAACCGGCTGGGGCAACGTTAAGTGGAATGACCACAAAAAACTAGCCCCATGAAAAGTAGATAATAGGTTGAGATTCACTGGACAAATCACAAGGAAATATAAGTATACTACGAAAGATGTGGCCTACAAAACACTTGTTTGACGGGGATCAAGCGTTGCAAAACTGTCTGACTCCCATAGCAGGTAAGACTAATACAAGAGTTGGAATTAACCAGTGAAGAGAAATGCGTGTCCTCACGGGTTCGTTTAGTAAATATCAGAGTGTTACATGCCACAGTGGCAGACGCTTCAAGAGTGTCGTTGCGCATGAAGGAGCGATTTACTGATGAAATACCAAGAGCGTACGTTTCGAAATGAAACGAGCAACAGTTTTCTTCCTTCCAAATAAGTCGACGTAGCAGGCGTACAATCCAGCACTCAAATGTAAACAGCGCAGTCTGCAGCGTCAAACAGTAGTAGTGTCCCCACAGCAGGAAAATAATAATAAGAAAACGTGCGAACACCTATCGGCATTTTAGGTTGCGTATCATCGGCGTTTGGTGAGCTGCATAATGCCCAGGCGCGCGGAATCCGCTCTGAAAGACCGTCTCCGTAGCTTCTGGTAAATGTTTCGATAATTCTGGGATGACACCAATCGCTACAAGATTAAGAAGTTTAGTATGTGTACAGTTTCTCTCTTCTTGTTCTGTTTGTTGCTAATTCTGCCTGAAGAACGATCTGAAGCAGCTAATCTATCTTGTGCAAGCCTCTTCGTTTCTGCATGAATACCCTATTGTAAAACCGATTGAAAATGCTTACTGTAGCCAAACTTTGATCTCTGCAAGTAGTCTCCCCACCTCTTATCAAAAGAACTCATTTCTTCCATTAGAATTATCGTTCATTACCATTCATTATCCTTCATGTCTGAAGACATATCCTATCAACCGATAGTTAAATCCTACTCCGAAAACAACCGAGTCTAAAGTCATAAATGAAAAGCATTGTGGTACGTCAGACAGTGGAACACATGTACCAGTACTGTCGTTGCCAAGACTGTAGGGTAAGCAACTTTCAGAGGTGGCAGTATGGACCAAAACAAGAAAAAAGATTTATAGTAAAATGGGTTTTAAAATGCTTAGCGTATGAGCTATGAGCATTGTTCATCTTCGATACTGTCAAACGCATCTCTTCTATTGCAAGCTGTTTAGCTTCCATATTTCCAATGAAGGTAGCCTGGAAAAAAAATCTAGTATATCTGAGCTCTAAATTGCCTACTTTAAGAGGTATGGGCACTTGTTCAGTGGAAGAGTTGTGTTTCACAGTAACGTCTTTGAAATGAAAGGTGTATTACTGAAAGAAAAAACTTAATTTTATTAAATTGTAGCACTGTCAACAACACCACACATGTCCCAAAGGTGATAGACAAACCTCATCCAGGAGAAATGAAATTTCTACGAACTGTCGAAACTTGTAGACTCTTCGATCATTTATAAAATGACAACATTAAAGAAAACTTTGTGTGAAATGAGTGTTAAAGCAGATTTCCAAAAATAAAACCCTTCGACACGTGTATATATCAAGCGTAAGGATAATATAAACGTAGACTGCCAAAAACGCATATATCACATCAAGTGCAGAACACGCTATATGGTAATGTCACGTCAAAATTTTCTGTAAGGTTCTCCTCCAAATTGACCATTACCTCGGATCCTTCACGAATAAGATCAGTGTAATAAATGTGTTAGTCACTTTCTCTTTTGCCATTTGTGTAAAATCCGCTGTGGTACAGCCAGCTGGGGTGGCCGAGCGGTTCTAGGCGCAACGTCCTGGAACTGCGTGACCGCTACGGTCGCAGGTTCGAATCCTGCCTCGGGCATGGGTGTGTGTGATGTCCTTAGGTTGGTTAGGTTTAAGTAGTTCTACGTTCTAGGGGACTGTAGTACAAAAATGGTTCAAATGGCTCTGAGCACTATGGGACTTAACATCTGAGGTCATCAGTCCCCAAGAACGTAGAACTACTTAAACCTAACTAACGTAAGGACATCACACACATCCATGCCCGAGGCAGGAATCGAACCTGTGACCACAGCGGTCGCGCGGTTCCGGACTGAAGTGCCTAGAACCGCTAGGCCACAGCGGCCAGCTCACTGTGGTACAGGTAAACATTAATGTTACAAATCTGTCTCAGCTCTTTCTCCAGTAGTATTGTAATACTTGAAAAGAGAAGTAGACAATCACCCTCATGTTTAACACATTATTCCATGCTTTTCCCACTGAAACTGATCTACGTATTTCTTATTTATAGTCTTGTGGTCTAGGGGTAGCGTTTTGATTCATAATCAGAAACGTCTTCGGTCCCGGGTTCGATCCCCGCCACTGCCTCGATTTTGATAAATAATCAGCAGTGGCGGCTGAAGACTTCCGGCATAAGAAGTCAGCCTCATTCCTGCCAATGGCCTGGTCAAAGAGGGCGGAGGAGCGGATAGAGGTCCAGGGCACTCTCTTGAACTAGGGGTGGGAAATTGCCCCTAAAGGCGGAAGTATCAGCAGTGATCAACGACATGAGGATGCAGAAGGCAATGGAAAGCACTGCATTAAAGACACGTAACGTGTATCCACAGGACATGTGGCCTGTAGTTGAAGAAGTGTCATGATGATCTCTTCATTGGCAAAAGATTCCGGAATAGTCCCCCATTCGGATCTCCGGGAGGGGACTGCCAAGGGGGAGGTTACCATGAGAAAAAGATTGAATAATCAACGAATGGATAGTGCTCTACGAGTCGGGGCGAGGAATGTCAGAAGCTTGAACGTGGTAGGGAAACTAGAAAATCTGAAAAGGGAAATGCAAAGGCTCAATCTAGATATAGTAGGGGTCAGTGAAGTGGAAGGAAGACAGGGATTTCTGGTCAGATGAGTATCGGGTAATATCAACAGCAGCAGAAAATGGTATAACAGGTGTAGGATTCGTTATGAATAAGAAGGTAGGGCAGAGGGTGTGTTACTTTGAACAGTTCAGTGACCGGGTTGTTCTAATCAGAATCGACAGCAGACCAACACGGACAACGATAGTTCAGGTATAAAGCCGACGTCGCAAGCTGAAGATGAACAGATAGAGAAAGTGTATGAGGATATTGAAAGGGTAATGCAGTATGTAAAGGGGACGAAAATCTAATAGTCATGGGCGACTGGAATGCAGTTGTAGGGGAAGGAGTAGAAGAAAAGGTTACAGGAGAATATGGGCTTGGGACAAGGAATGAAAGAGGAGAAAGACTAATTGAGTTCTGTAACAAGTTTCAGCTAGTAATAGCGAATACCCTGTTCAGGAATCACAAGAGGAGGAGGTATACTTGGAAAAGGCCGGGAGATACGGGAAGATTTCAATTACATTACATCATGATCAGACAGAGATTCCGATATCAGATACTGGATTGTAAGGCGTACCCAGGAGCAGATATAGACTCAGATCACAATATAGTAGTGATGAAGAGTAGGCTGAAGTTCAAGACATTAGTCAGGAAGAATCAATACGCAAAAAAGTGGGATACGGAAGTTCTAAGGAATGACGAGATACGTTTGAAGTTCTCTAACGCTATAGATACAGCAATAAGGAATAGCGCAGTAGGCAACACAGTTGAAGAGGAATGGACGTCTCTAAAAGAGCCATCACAGAAGTTGGGAAGGAAAACATAGGTACAAAGAAGGTAGCTGCGAAGAAACCATGGGTAACAGAGGAAATACTTCAGTTGACTGATGAAAGGAGGAAGTACAGACATGTTCCGGGAAAATCAGGAATACACAAATACAAGTCGCTGAGGAATCAAATAAATAGGAAGTGCAGGGAAGCTAAGACGAAATGGCTGCAGGAAAAATGTGAAGACATCGAAAAAGATATGATTGTCAGAAGGACAGACTCAGCATACAGGAAAGTCAAAACAACCTTTGGTGACATTAAAAGCAACGGTGGTAATATTAAGAGTGCAACGGGAATTCCACTGTTAAATGCAGAGGTGAGAGCAGATAGGTGGAAATAATACATTGAAAGCCTCTATGAGCGGGAAGATTTGTCTGATGTGATAGAAGAAGAGTCGATTTAGAAGAGATAGGGTATCCAGTATTAGAATCGAAATTTAAAAGAGCTTTGGAGGACTTACGGTCAATTAAGGCAGAAGGGATAGTTAACATTCCATCAGAATTTCTAAAATCATTAGGGGAAGTGGCAACAAAACGACTATTCACGTTGGTGTGTAGAATATATGAGTCTGGTGACATACCATCAGACTTTCGGAAAAGTATGATCCACACAATTACGAAGACGGCAAGTGCTGACAAGTGCGAGAATTATCGCACAATCAGCTTAACAGCTCATTCATCGAAGCTGCTTACAAGAATAATATACAGAAGAATGGAAAAGAAAATTGAGAATCCGCTAGGTGACGATCAGTTTGGCTGCAGGAAAAGTAAAGGCACGAGAGAGGCAATTCTGACGTTACAGCTAATAATGGAAGCAAGGCTAAAGAAAAATCAAGACACGTTCATAGGATTTGTCGACCTGGAAAAAGCGTCCGACAATATAAAATCGTGCAAGCTGTTCAAGATTCTGAAAAAAGTAGGGGTAAGCTATAGGGAGAGACGGGTCATATAAAATATGTACAACAACCAAGAGGGAATAATAAGAGTGGACGATCAAGAACGAAGTGCTCGTATTAAGAAGGGAATAAGACAAGGCTGTAGCCAATTTGTACATCTAGGATGCAATGATGGAAATAAAAGAAAGGTTCAGGAGTGGAATTAAAATACAAAGTGAAAGGATTTCAATGATTCGATTCGCTGATGACATTGCTATCCTGAGTGAAAGTGAAGAAGAATTAAATGATCTGCTGAACGGAATGAACAGTCTAATGAGTACACAGTATGGTTTGAGAGTAAATCGGAGAAAGACGAAGGTAATGAGAAGTAGTAGAAATGAGAACAGCGAGAAACTTAATATCAGGATTGATGGTCACGAAGTCGATGAAGTTAAGGAATTCTGCTACCTAAGCAGTAAAATAACCAATGACGGACGGAGCAAGGAATACATCAAAAGCAGACTCGCTATGGCAAAAAAGGCATTTCTGGCCAAGAGAAGTCTACTAATATCAAATACGGGCATTAATTTGAGGAAGAAATTTCTGAGGATGTACGTGTGGAGTACAGCATTGCATGGTAGTGAAACATGGACTGTGGGAAAACCGGAACAGAAGAGAATCGAAGCATTTGAGATGTGGTGCTATAGACGAATGTTGAAAATTAGGTGGACTGATAAGGTAAGGAATGAGGAGGTTCTACGCACAATCGAAGAGGAAAGGAATATGTGGAAAACGCTGGTAAGGAGAAGGAACAGGATGATAGGACATCTGCTATGACATGAGGGAATGACTTCCATCGTACTAGAGGGAGCTGTAGAGGGCAAAAACTGTAGAGGAAGACAGAGATTGGAATACGTCAAGCAAATAATTGAGGACGTAGGTTGCAAGTGTTTCTCTGTGATGAAGAGGTTAGCACAGGAAAGGAATTCGTGGCGGGCCGCATCAAACCATTCAGTGGACTGATGACAAAAAAAAAAAAGACTTGTGGAAATCTTGAGAGTAATTAATTAAAAATTGACTGCTTTATTTTCCTTTTATTAAAACTGAAGAGAGATAAATATTACGGAACACTGATAAAATGGAGTAGTGTTGTGCCTCTAATGGAAAAAGCTTATTAAAAAATTATGAAATATTGAATCTAATGTCAGTCGAATAAGCACAAAGTGCTGCAAAGACACAACTTCATCTTCATAAATACGTCTGTTTGTGATTTCAATATTTGAATATAAACAGTTTAACATACAGCATTCAGCAAACAGAGTTGCCTGAAAACAAATTAAGAAAGCTAGATAAAAACTGACAAATCCTAGAAAGACATGGAAAATATTTAACGATGCATCACGTGTGTTAAACCTAGGTCCAGCCACGTACAGGAAGCAGTCGGCAAGGGGATACGAAAGAGTCGATTTAATTCAGGTCACGTCACATAATATTCGCTATACTCCATTCCCGAGGGTTGCTGTTCCTCCAAAGTAAATGTTCGTTTTATTATTTTTCTCGGGTGAAGCACCGCAATGAGGGGAATAAACAAAACTCCGCTGGGAAAATTAAGGTACCAGAGTAAAGGCCAAAGCTGGTGCCGTGTATTCAGCATCTGACTCAAATGAAACGTTCCGCCGCCAGCAATACAATTGAACACGAACGTTAACCCAATGAATAAATGGTTGTCGCGCAGCGCACCATTCGAAAGTGAAACGTCCCCTTAGAAAAATTATACAAGACTGGTCTTAAACTGACACACAATAGTTTTTAGCTCAACGCAATCTGACTTTCAAAAATCCCTACGAAAGAATGGCCCTCACTAACATTAACCTATATGTTTCACAAATCACTTACCTCACAAAAATCTTCGTTACTTGAACTACTGCAATACAGGGAGCGCCACTACTGCCAGCTAACTAAAAGATTCAAACTACAGAAGTCACTAACTACTGATAGGCACAGTTAGCAAATTAAAGATTTTAATAGAGAACAAACAATGTATTTACCTTTATAGTCATAATATATATATCAGTTCATGACACCAATTCTTACAAATTTCAAAACTCCGCCATCTCTTTCCCCACGTCCACCACTGCAGGCGGCTCACCTCCAACTGCGCAACGCTACGCGCTGTTAGCATCCAGCTGCCGCTGCCCAACACTACAATGGCGAGTATTAGAACAATGCCAACCTGCCACAGACTGCACACGGCACAGCCAGCGATTTTCATACAGAGCGCTACGTGGCGGCGGCGTTACCAATAAAAAAAACCTAAACAGCCTACTTACATAGCCCTCATGCTCCCCACAAAAAAACTTACAAATTGTTTTCGGCAATTGCCAATACAGATTTGAAAAAAATTTTCATAATTACAATGACAAAGAAATGAAATGCACACACTTATCGATACAATGTTGGTCAAAAGCTAAAATTTTCTCACAGCCCATAAAGACAGTCCTGATCATTCATCAAAGTAAAATTGCAGTGTTTTTCTCAAAGTCTGAGTAGTAAAAGAAAATGCACACGGAAGTAGTGGATATCCATGCAGTCTTGAAGAAGTAGTGTTGTCCTTTCAACGGAAAGACAGTGCTGACTCTTGACATGCAGACAGGTAATGGGCCACAACAGAGCAAACCCACAGCAAAGTCAGTCGAAGTTTTAAAGAATATTGGTAGGTAGGTCGTCACAGAGTAGACCCGTTGTAGTCTTGGTAGAGATTACGGTATTGGTGGGCCACCAGAGGCGCTGACCCACTGCAGTCCTTGTAGAGATGGCTAGCAGCCATCTGTTGCGACTGTGCAGGTGCACAATCACCATCGAAGAGTCTTGCGGAGAATATAGCAAGTCCATAAACCACCACTTGTGCACTCACAAATTTTTTGAAATGTCATTTCAACCAGCAATGCTGTTATCCAGTCCCTTACTGAATTATTAACACACGTGCAAACACTATCTGTCCCTACTTCTCACATATTGTCCATATACTATGACCAACAGAAACGTGTGCAGTGAAATGTAATTTACAAGTTACTTAATTTGATGAACTGGTGTCAATTACAATTTTATAACATAAGAATACAATAACAAAGGTACAAAATATATCACTAAAGAACATAACAATACAGATAACATTTGTAGCAGTACAGGCTTTACAAAAGAATCGAAATAGCAAATACATCAGTGTTACAAAAATTACGACATAAGTACATACATAAAAGATCAGAATAACTTTTGAAACATCAACTTCACACATGAGCATTAGAACAAAACAGAATAAATAATGTGTAAACATCTTTACAAAGTAAATAACATGCTATTAATTCAAATTATATTTGAGAATAACAGTATTCCTCATCATAGTGAATGTAGCTTAGTATTAGAAAAATTCTGCAACATAAGTCTTATCAGATAAACATATAAAGACAGGAAGAACATAAATACACAAGGGTACACAAACACATAGTGGGATAACACAAGGAAAGGGCAGGGTTTGTTTTACTGCAGCATTTTGTAAACAAAACTTTCTTTACTTCTCGGAGATATCCCTTTGTTCTTCATTATTTCCAAAAAGTCCTATCTATAGCTGCTTTCTGTACTTTTCTCATATAACCTCTCAGTGCATTTCTTCAAATCCATCGCAACTCATTCTCTTATATAGGCTACCCCCTCTTAAGCTAACTTAAATCTACTGAGCTCAGATGCTTAACTAAGGGACGAGGCAATGCAGCAGCACAAAACAATTAATACAAACAGCAATGAGAAAAAGGTGCAGGTAAGCAAAGGAAGCAGCAATAAATGTAATAACTTATATCTAAACATGACAAACCCACAAGCAGAAAAAATAGTACACTGAAGACAACAACACAGATAAGGGAAATGTATATTCAGATCTTAATGTCTATGTAATTAAAATGGTGCACCACTACTTATTCAATGAAATAAATTACCAAGTACTTGAAAAGAAAATTATGTATGCAGTTCCTGTGAAGGGCAATGTCTTTTTGTGCTCCCTCATTTTTTTGGAAGTATATCACGAAGTTATTCTTTACTGTGTCTGTAGGCATAAAATATATAGATTAGTACATCTATAAAATTTTACTTTAACCAATGCTACAGGGCAGCTAGAAACTAGATATTCAACAAAATAGGCAAAGCAAGTGTGAAATGTCATTCAGAATACTGGCAAGTGATCTTTCAAAGAACACAAATTCTGGTCATATGTAAAGGCTGTTAGTGGCACCACAATTAGTGTTCAGTCCATAATGAATGAGAAAGGAACTTAAATTGAAGGGATCAAAGCAAAAGCTGAAACATCATTCGCTAGCCATAAGGCATTTCATAATGCAGTAAACAATCCTCCAACTAGCAAGACAATAGGCGTGAAATGTTTCTCATCATTTCATTTCAGTAAATATCATAAATTAAGAGCTCCACAGTGTAATCATATGTTTTCAAGTTTGGGCGTGTGATATTTGCGATGCTTTCTACAAAGGAATGAATGTCAATAGCGAGGATAATGGCCTCTTTTTTTTACCTGTGTCTCTGAAAGGCACACACTAATGGCTTTCTTTTTCTCAGGTGGTTGTCGCGCAGCTGGGTGCCCACGACGCATTACGTGCAGGTGGTCACTTAACTGTCTTATCGAAATATTTACGACACCAGTTTCCGCTACAGTGGCAGTCTCATATAAAAAATTTCACAGGTCAAGAATTTGCGTTACACATCTGTAGAAACAAAATTCTATAAATATAATAGTGTCCAAAAAGTTTTCGTCGTCATTGTAATACATTCAAGCATTTCCATACATTTCATAACTCTTAAAGTACGATTCTTGGTTTTCAACAACCTTTTTCACAAACCAGAGTCCCTAACCACTACTCATTATTCCTTACCTTATTCGTAGACACTTCTTCAATATTTCATCATAACAGATACGTAGCATAATCAAATAACTCATATATCATCAGCTTATTGGTCATAAACATACCGCAACAGCATAATACACATAGTCATCGTAATAATGACATCATAACACCTCAGTCAACTCTCTAAATCGTCGTAGCTTCCTCCAATAATTTCAAAACCTAAAAAAAATTCTCTGCTCATGTCATAAGTGTCAACTACCTCAAACATACTTTAAAAATCATGATCCCATACCAAATACAGCATTCAAAGCCCTCATAGTATAACAATGGTTCCGAAAAAATATGAACATTTCACAAAGTACAGACAAAATAGAATTTCATAAGTGTGAAATTATCCAACTGTGTGATTGCGTAAACATGTGTCACTGTCGTAATACAAAAAATGTTTGTCTCTCAGTTAAATGATCAGATAGCTATGTAATTTATGTGTTAGAGAAATATGGTACCGATGTGTAAAGTTGTATAAGTAAATACCATATTAGCTAGGGCTCCTTGTGCTTGCCAAACACCTGGTACACAGAGTAAGCGTGTACCCCCCTGAGGATTAATGTAATTGTATCCTTAGATGTTACAGGTTACAGCAATGGAATGAAATGTATCACGGAAAACCTTTGTATCATTGTATTTCAAATATCTTTAAAAATAAATGTCTTAAGTACAAAATTAATCACTCAAATACGTGTACTGTAGCGCTAAACTGTGCGTCATGTTGTAAGATAATCTCAGTGGAAGTGTCGTAGTTATCGTCCTCCGATAGCTAAGTTCTGCAGAAGTCAATGTACTGACCTCATGATAAACAAAAGTGAAATACTTTGGGTATAGATATCTTAGTTATTACGCTTATTGCCGTGATGAAGAAAGTACTGTGCTGTAACGTATTGTTGTGCTACGGAAAAGACTGTCTCCTTGTAGCTATACCACAAAAGTTACTACTAAAACATGTTTTACTTTCCAGAAAAATTCAGAAAAACTGTGCAGATATAAAACAGAGAAAGTGCAAAAGCAACATTGTAAATTGTCACTCATTAGTAGCGTCGTGATAAAATCGTGAAGCTGTCACATAAACTAACCACTGTGTCATCTGATATCTCACAGAAAGTACTTTAAATCCAGAATGTATTTTCAAGTAAACCAAAATGTTGCATTAAAATCTCATTAGCAATGCTGGTAAATGTTCTAAGTATGTGAGCCTTATAGTCGTTACGTAATCGTGCAACTAACAAGCATGAATGTACACACGCAATAACACTGTGATGTCTGTTCACTATAACAATGCACTCGTAAATACTGTCTAAATATGTTCCGTAGGTTCTAGACTGGATAGTAAACTTCAAACATTGCTGCATGTTAACAGTTTCTCAGTGTGACAAAGCATACTAAAAATGTGAAGTGAAATGTTTTATGGCAAAGACAAAGTTAAAAAGCAGATTATCTTTCAACAAACGGTTTTACATGTGAAATGTGGTGTAAACCTTTACTCTTCCTAGTACGCAGAGTTTCAACTTCAACGCAATTATCATGTGGTATACGTCGGATTCTGTAAGGTCCATTGTAAACTGGAAAGAATTTGTGACTCAAGTGTTTCTTCTTATGTGACAATGGATGAGCTTTAATGACAACTTTCTGACCAATATATAATTTCTTTGCATTTGCTTTACCGTGTAATTTTCTCCTTTTGTCTGCAGCAGAATTTATATTTTTAATAGCCAAATCAATTACGTCTTTGTGTCGAAGTTTACGTGTATTCGGAAAAGGTACAAGCTCTCTGATTCTGTTTGGTGGTTCTTTATTCTTCAGTACAAGAACAGGTGGTAAAGCAGTGGAGTCATGAGGCATTTCATTCAGCACGTTTTGAAATAAGTGTAAATATCTGTCCAAATGCTGATGCTTTCTGTGACAATAAAGTCTGCAAAGCTTATTGATTTCTTTCATAATCCGTTCAGACGGGTTACAATGTGGTGAGTACAATGAAATAAAAACAGATTTGATTTTATGGTTACGAAGCATGCGTGACCAAACAGCAGATCTGAATTGCGGTCCGTTATCTGATATTACTTTACTAACGTGTCCAACTTCACGTAAGAAATTTCTAACAAAGGCGTTGGATACAGACCTTCCAGTGGCTTTACGTAACGGAGTGAAGGAAACAAATTTTGAAGTAAGTTCAACAGCGACTAGAACGTACGAAAATCCATTAGATGTTCTGACAAGCGGTCCCAAGACATCAACAGCAGTAAATTCTTTTAATTTAGAAGGAATGATAGGAAAGAATGGAGCACGATGAGAGACAGTAGATGGTTTCGCCTTTTGACAAAGTTTACAACTAGACAAGACTCTTCGAATTCTCTTTTCCATATTGTTAAAATAACAAGTCGTTCGCAGAATATGATAACATTTTCGTGGATCAAAATGTGCATAGCTGAAATGAATGTAACAAATGAGCTTATTAACAAAATCGTCTGGAATGCAAAGTACCCATAGCTTGTCATCAACAGTGCATCGTTTGAACAGTATGTTGTTTCTAACCAGATAATAATGCCGAATCTGTGTGTGTGTCTTTTCATGCCATTTACTTTTGATGTCTTTCCAAATCGGATCTTTATCTTGTTCATGAGCAATGTCCTTTAAAGATGTGGTGATGAAGTTTTCAAAGGCGACTTTCTGAATGTAAAGAATACTGAAATTTCTCTCGAGGTTGCTTTCTGTGTTACTTTTCTCAAGCCCAGCCGGTGCGCGTGACAGTGCGTCCGCAACAATGTTCTCCTTGCCGGGAATGTAGACTATTGTGAAGTGGAATTTTTCCAGAAACAATGCCCAACGTTTTAACCTGTCATGATTTAATTTTGAAGACATAAGAAATTGTAATGCACGATGGTCACTGTATACGTTTACGTGCTTACCATAAAGAAAGAAACGGAATTTGTTAAATGCCCAAACGATAGCTAAAGCTTCTAATTCAGTAAGGGAATAATTTTTTTCAGATTTTGTTAGCACTCGGCTAGCAAAAGCAATGGTTTTCTGAACAGTAATGTCATTTTCTGTGGCTTCTTGAAATAAATGGGCACCAAGACCAACTTTAGAAGAATCCGTGCTAAGGCAAAAATCTTGTGAGAGATCTGAATGAGCTAGTATTGGCGCGTTAAGTAACAATTCTTTCAAAGAATTGAATTCCAACTGTGCTTGTTCGTCCCAGTTCCAAATAGTATTTTTTCCAGTGAGAGAACGAAGTTTTGGTGTAACTAGAATTTGCATATTCAGAAAACGGCGGTAAAAATTTACGAGACCTAGAAAACTACGGACTTGTTTTTTTGTGGATGGAACTGGAATGGCTCTGATTGCTTCTAACTTTTCAGGATCCGTCTGAATGCCTTCAGAAGAAATAATATGTCCCAAAACTTCACTTTTGTCCTACCGAATTCAGACTTTTCCAAGTTAACTGTAAGTACAGATTCTGCAAAAATATGTAACACGCTGTTGAGGATGCGATTATGTTGTTCCCATAAGGCTTCTGCTATCAGAATATCGTCCACATATAAGGTGATGTGACGTTTTAAGAGCTCAGGTAATATGGAATTTAGCCCGCGAATGAATGCTGCCGAGGAAATGTTCAAACCAAAAGGAAGTTTCCGAAACTGATAACAAACGCCGAAACAAAGGAAAGCTGTGTATTTTCTACATTCTGGATGAAGTTCGATCTGATAAAAGCTGGATCTGAGATCAATGGAAGACAACACTCTTACACCATTAAAATTTTAAAGAAGTTCTTCCAACGTTTGCGGCCTGTCTGTTTCAGGAATAATGATAGTATTGATTTGTCTCGAATCTAACACAAGCCTGATCGATCCATTTTTCTTCTCAACAACATGTAATGGATTGTTGTATGAGCTTACTGCAGGCTCAATAATGCCCTCGTCAAGCTTAGATTGTATTTCTGTTCTAACACGGTCCCTATAATGTGCTGGAATTACGTATGGTCTAACACAAAATTTAGTATGCTCACGAACACGAAATGGGTATTGAAATCCCTTGATTGTTCCTGCTTTGTGATTAAAAACTGTGGAATGTGCTTGTAAAATCTCAAAAAGGTCCTGCCTATCAGTGTCATTACAATTCTCAATTGTTTGAATTTTATTCTGAATTAACTCATTAGTTTCAAATGTGCCGTCGATATCATCCCTGTCAGTACTTGCAGAGCGACTGTTAGTGTCTAGGTCCGTAGAAAATTCCGAACTGTTGTCTAACAGAAGGAATAGCCGATTAATTTCCTCGTCATGGTTTGAGAGCCAATCTTCAAATTTCAAAGCTATTGACTTACCTTCTTTCTCTAAACTTATTTCAGCATCGTGAAAGTTTAAGATTGCTTTGTTTTCATTCAAAAAGTCTACTCCCAGTATAATTTCCGTCGACAATAATGGAACAATAAGAAAATTCATAGAGAAGCTGTGGCTTTGACAAAAGAATTCTAAGTTGGTTTGTTGGCGTACATCTACACTTTTTTCAATGACTGCTCCTTGTAATTTAATCTTGCGTAACGGAAGTGTGGGGCAATCTTTCGATTTGCTGCATTTACTAAAAGCTGTTTCACTAATTACTGAAATGGGACTGCCTGAGTCAAGTACTGCCGTAAATTTTACGTCATTTACTGTAATGTGAATCACAGGATATGCAATGTTGTTATGTTTTACGTCGTGTTCCTGGAGTAAGATGTCCCTAATGTCTTCCATTTTTACGTAATGACTAGCTACGACAGCTGCGTCGTCAGTTTCATAAGTACGTTTTGTGGCTGCCAGCGGTATGAGTCATTGCCTATTGTGTCTTTGTTGGCGCTCGTCGTTATTGGGATTTGGAGACCTAACTTCTACAAATTCACCTTGTCGAGAGGGCCCTGCTCTGTTTGAATCCCGCCAGTTCTGCTGCAATTCAGGTCTGTCGTTACGATCATATCGTCTGTCGTCATGTGGGTAGATTCCATAGTTTCTTTCTTGTCGGTCACGTGGTGGAGAATTTCTCTCTGAATCGTAACTGCGCGCTGGACCGTTGCGTCTAAAGTTATTCTGTCTCCCTTGATAGTAATTATTTTCGTTCCCATATTGTCTGTTTCTCTGATTGTCTCTGTGATAGTCACTACTGTGGAGAGGTGATCTTTCCCTGTAATTATTATTACTCTGCCAACGGTTGTCATACGGGTGGTGTCTGTTTTGGTCACCATTTGTATTGTGAGAATAGCCTTGTCGTGTACAGTTATTATTTCTTTCATCGCGGAATTGCGACGGATGTGACCTGTAATTTTTGTGTTCCTGTTTTCGCGTTCCGCGATTGTCAGTGTCACTTTCAAATTCTTGTAAGAGTCCCTGAAAAGCTTCAATGTCGTCTTTGCAACGGCCTGCCAAAATAATATGCCGTAAATGTTCAGGCAATTTGATTAAGCAAATGCGGATGAGTTCTGACGGGCTGTAGGGGTTTGACAGGTACTGATTCTTGTGCAACATGTCTTCAAAATATTTCACAAGACTGGAAAATTCAGATTGTTCGAAATGTTTGATCATCATGATGCCATGTTTTACTCGGTCTTGTGTGGCTTGGGACCAATATGCTGAGAGGAAGGCATGGTAAAATTCTCCTTCACTGTGGCAATCGTGAATGACCGATCGCATTCTTACAGCTGGTTCATTCTCTAAGTAGCCACACATAAATTCTAATCTGTGCTCTAGTGACCAGTTTGGAGGAAAACAATGAGAGAATTGATGGAGCCACGCTTGTGAATGAATGTCGTTGCCAGAATTCTTAAATGTTTTGAATTTACGTGTAGTAATGAACAGCTTATAGTCAAAATCATCGTGTCGGCGGGTCGCATGTCGGTCATTGTTACGTCGTTTCGGCGGTTCCATCTCAAAATTCGGTGTACTTTGCCAATTTCTTTCATAGTCTCCAAAGTGCCCTGTGTTATTATTTTGTGCCAGTTCCGTATTTTTATGTCCCTCTTCCCGTATTGCAGTGCGAGTGTCCTCTGAAATACGTAATTCTTGTATTACCTGTGTCAGCTGATCTTGTACTTCCCGGATTTCTCTTTGGTGTTGCGTATTAATTTGATTCTGATTTTGTTTGAATTTCCTAATTTGTTCGAGCTCTTCTGTGTCATTAAAGACTACCGGTTTTGTGTCATTCAGATTATCATCTACCTTCGTAGATAAATTATTTAGCTGATTCGAAAGTTCAACTACTTTCTCTGATAATGAACTAATATCCTCCACGTGTATTTCTGAACCAATTTTCAGAGTATCTACTGTGTCCTTTAAATTCGCTTGAGTTTTTGCAAGTTGCGTAGCCGAATCGGTAGATGCACCTGAGTCAATTTTAGCTTGCAAGGTCTCATGATTTTCATGAACAATAGTTTGCAGTTCTTTTATGGCTGCTTAGTGATTCTGTAATGCATTTTCATGCCGCGAAAAAATAGGTTGGAAATGCTCACAATTTTTTTTATGTCATTACAGACTTTTTGACATTTCGATTCGATTTTATGTAATTCAGTAGTTAAATCTTCATGTGTTTGTTCAAGTGTATGTTCCACTGAGTCTAACTTTTGAAGCTTTTGTTCCATTGCGTCTAACGTTTGAAGCTTTTGCTGTGTTTGTCTCTGATTTTGTTCCATTGTGTCTAACATTTGAAGCTTTTGCTGTGTTTGTCTCTGATTTTGTTCCATTGTGTCTAACTTTTGAAGCTTTTGTCCCATTTGTTGCATTAATTGTAATAATAATGCACTGGTGTCTGAAACATGTTCCTTAGTGCTATTCGACAATGCATTTGAACCGGCAATATTCGCAGTTTGAAAAACAGAAAATGTGTCTTGACTTATTTGAGAAAGCGGTGAGGACGCAAAACCTGAATCTACAGTATTTGCAAGAATGTGTCCCGTCATTTCGGAATCCTGAGGCGAGCTGTTGCCGACTAATCGATCGATAATTGTTCCCTGTTCACTACTTGTTTCACTGTCTACACCATTGTTTGCAGCCCGCTCCATTTCCCTATGTACAATTACCAAATTACTACTTTGAACATTAGTTAATTCATTACTCGGTGGCGCTAACACACTGCTTTCGTCTTCACTGTCATTTCTCAGTTTACTTTGGGGCCTAGTGTTACGTTTTTCACACGCCATTATTATCACAATATTTCACACGACAACACAGAAAAAAACAATTTGAAGAGCAAAAATAAGAGAATACAATAACATAGAAAATAATATCTAGTTAATTGCAAGCGCAGCTGCGAAATACTTGGTGCAACTCTACATGCATGCTACAATTGTTTTACTGTACAACAATGAAAGACTACAACCACAAAGGAGATTCTCTCTACAATTACGCGCTAGCAATAAACAAAACCTACACTAATTACACAAACTACAAGAAAAAAATCAGAAGATTCCAGTGAGGTATCCTCGGCTAAGGGTCGACATATGAAACGTCCCCTTAGAAAAATTATTACAAGACTGTGCTTAAACTGACACACAATAGTTTTTAGCGCAACGCAATCTGACTTTCAAAAATCCCTAGGAAAGAATGGCCCTCACTAACATTAACCTATATGTTTCACAAGTCACTTACCTCGCAAAAATCTTCGTTACTCGAACTACTGCAATACAGGGAGCGCCACTACTGCCAGCTAACTAAAAGATTCAAACTACGGAAGTCACTAACTATTGATAGGCACAGTTAGCAAATTAAAGATTTTAATAGAGAACAAACAATGTATTTACCTTTATAGTCATAATATATATATCAGTTCATGACACCAATTCTTACAAATTTCAAAACTCCGCCATCTCTCTCCCCACGTCCACCACTGCTGGCGGCTCACCTCCAACTGCGCAACGCTACGCGCTGTTAGCATCCAGCTGCCGCTGCCCAACACTACAATGGCGAGTATTACAACAATGCCAACCAGCCACTGACTGCACACGGCACAGCCAGTGATTTTAATACAGAGCGCTACGTGGCAGCGGCGTTACCAATAAAAAAACCTAAACAGCCTACTTACAAAAGCTGCAAACTAAGCAACATTATTGTGAACTAAATCGAACCTGCTTTCACGGCAGCTAATTTTGAAAAATAAACCATCGAGCACTGTTTTCAAACAAGCACGCTGATAACTGTTGAACTATAAGGAGTAAAATCGTCACAACTTCTGAACAGTTTGCGTCAGGACGTCCAAACAGATCGGTCTGCCACGTGGCATAATGCAAATTCGTATGCGCAATCGCACGCTTCTTGTTGTTATTGGCCATTGCCACGTGACAGTGTCACGGTAGAGCGTGCCTGAGCGTATAGCGCTTGTGAAGGCCTAATATGCGAGCAATAACAGTCCATAGTGACTGAAAGTAAATTTGCGACCGAGTTCTAGCTGAAGACAACCGGTGCAAGTGTGCTAGCAATAAAGAATTTGATTCGCAAGTTTGAGAGAGCGGGTAGTGTTCGCGATGACAGTGTTGCCAATGTTGATCGTCCAAAAAGAACGAAAACGCCTGAAAACATCGACAAGACACGCCATGAAACTGATCAGACGACCAACACAACAGGTCGAATCAACCTGGAGACACTGCGACAAATTGTTGTTGAAGACGTGCTTCTCTTCCCATACAAAATTCAAACCCATCAGCCATTAAGCCCCAGGGCGATGCAACAGCGGTTGTGTTTCACCAATTGTCCATATAACTGACAAACACGACTTTGATGAGAATATTGTATATATATATATATATATATATATATATATATATATATATATATATTATACCGACGAAGCCCGCTTTCATTTAGATGGGTTCGTCAATAAGCAAAACCGCTGCATTTAGGGGACTGAAAAACCCCATTTCGGGGTCGAGAAGTTTCTTCATCCTCAATGGGTGCGCTAAGTCCACTCACGGAATAATCGATGACAATACAACGGTATGTGAAGGTTTTCGAAGATGATCCCATTCCCATTATGCAAAGTAACCCTGATTTCGACAAGACGTGGGTCATGCAAGACGGAGCTCAACCCCATTGGAGCAGGGAAGTATTTGATGTCCTGGAGGAGACCTTTGCAGACAGCACTCTGGCTACGGGGTATCCACAGGCCAGTGGCAAGGGCTTCGACTAACCGCCATATTCTCTGGATCTGAACACACGCGACTTCTTTTGTGGGGCTATATTAAAGATAAGATGTACAGAAATAACCCCAAAACCATTGCCGAGCTCAAAACAGCCTTTCAGGAGGTCATCGACAACAAAGATGTTCCGACACTTCAGCAAATCATATAGAACTTCGCGATTCGACAGCGCTACATCATCGCCAATGACGACAGATATATAGAACATGTCATGACCTAAAACCGAATATCTGCAGTGACGTTTACATGTTGAATAAAATGTGTCCACTTCGTAGTTTGTAACTAATTTAAAATTGCTACACCAATAACAAATGCAGATGATAAACGGGTATTCATTGGACAAATATATTACACTAGAACTGATATGTGATTACATTGTCACGTTATCTTGGTCCATAGATCCTGAGAAATCAGTACCCAGAACAACCACCTCTGACCGCAATAACGGCCTTGATACGCCTAGGCATTGAGTCAAACAGAGCTTGGATGCCGTGTACAGGTACAGCTGCCCATGCAGCTTCAACACGATGCCACAGTTAATCAAGAATAGTGACTGGCGTATTGTGACGAGCCAGTTACTCGGCCACCATTGAGCAGACGTTTTCAATTGGTGAGAGGTCTGGAGAATGTGCTGGGCAGGGCAGCAGTCGAACATTTTCTGTATCCGGAAAGGCCTGTACAGGACCTGCACCATGCGCTCGCGCATTATCCAGGTGAAATGTAGGTTTTCGCAGGGATCGAATGAAGGGTAGAGCCATAGGGCGTAACACATCTGAAATGTAACGTACACTGTTCGAAGTGCCGTCAATGCGAACAAGAGGTGACCGAGACGTGTAACCAGTGGCACCCCATCCAATCACGCCGGTTATACGCTGGTATGGCGATGATTAATACACGCTTCCAATGTGCGTTCACGGTGATGTCGCCAAACACGTATGCCACCATCATGATGCTGTAAACAGTACCTGGAATGACGTTTTACCATTCGTGCACCTAGGTTCGTCGTTGAGTACACCATCGCAGTCGCTCCTGTCTGTGATGCAGCGTCAAGTCTAACCGTAGCCATGGTCTCCGAGCTGATAGTCCATTCTGATGCAAACGTCGTCGAACTATTGGTGCAGATGGTTGTTGTCTTGCAAACCTCCCCATCTGTTGACTCAGGGATCGAGACGTGGCTGCACGATCCCTTACAGCCATGCGAATAAGATGCCTGTCATCTCGACTGCTAGAGATACGAGCCCATTGGGATTCAGCACGGCGTTCCGTATTACCCTCGTGAACCCACCGATTCCATATCCTGCAAACAGTCACTGGATCTCGACCAACGCGAGCAGCAGTGTCGCGATACGATAAACCGCAGTCGCGATAGGCTACAATCCGACATTCATCAGACGGAAACGTAATGGTACGCATTTCTCCTCCTTACACGAGGCATAGCAACAACGCTTCACCAGGCAACGCCGGTCAACTGCTGTTTGTGTAAGAGAAATCGGTTGAAAACTTTCCTCATGTCAGCACGTTGTAGGTGTCGCCACCGGCGCCAACCACGTGTCAATGCTCTGAAAAGTTAATAATTTGCATATCACAGCATCTTCTTCCTGTCGGTTAAATTTCGCGTCCGTAGCACGTCATCTTCGTGGTGTAGCAATTTTAATGGCCAGTAGAGTAGTTCAATCATGGTCACCGTGTGTATTCTTCCTATAACAATATAAACACTGTGCCAAGTAATAGTAACTGTCCTAACATCTTCAATAAGTGATAAATTCCTTCGCCGTGGCCTGGCAAAACTATTAAAAGGTTAGGCGAGAATAGATACAGAACAAAAATTGACTATATCACCACATCATATACTCTCTGATGAAAATTTAATGCAGGATTGATCACTAGATTTCAGGAGTGGCGGACCCGCAAATGGAGAAGCAGGAACAGCAGAATAGATGGATCATAAGAATTCAGTGACTAAAAACGTTCACTCGTCATTACATTAGACCTCCGTAACAAAACCAACAGCGATCCTTCTAAAGCCGCCCATGTCAGCTGATGATGATGTGACTGTGAAGCGGAAGGCCAAAGAATAACGACAGCGAAACCAAAACAAGGCACACCTCATTAACAGACGCGAAGGGACTGTCGAGAATTGTGGAAGGTGATCGTAAAAAGTCACACGAAATCAGTAGAAGATATCGCTTGTGACCTGTAAAGTGCCGCCAGCAGTTCAGTTAACACAGTCACTGTAGCTAGGGAGTTAAAATGAACGGGCTACAATGGTCGAGCACCTCTTCATAAGCCACACACTTCTCTAGTCTCGTCATTTTTTCCGTTTTCCGTCGTTCCTCAGTTGCTTCAAAATTCATTGAGTTACGTTGCGTCTTTGTGACTAAAGGAAAGGGAGTTCGTTTTTTGGCACAAGCGGTTCGCTTCTTTTATTTATGTAGCATCTTCATAACCTGTAATACATGTTTCTTCAGAAAGAACTTTCGCAACACGAGTTTCGTGATATTAAATTATTGTTTGATATTACGATTTTCAATGTTGCTAGTCCATGTGTGTTGGCCTGGAGGTACGTTTACTCCGTCTACATACTACAGATTGCTGACTTCCAGCGTTTTCCTCGCCCTCGTTTATTAGAAAACACAACTTGTACTTCTCATTGTGTGTTGAACGTGTGTATGTGTGTGCAGTGGGTAGTGTGTTGCCAACTGTCACTGCGTGTTTTTCTTTCGTATTTTGTTTGTGTTGCGTGTGTTTGAAATAAGTTCATGTGTTTTGTGATGTGTGTGTGTGTGTGTGTGTGTGTGTGTGTGTGTTTTGTGTGTGTGTGTGTGTGTGTGAGAGAGAGAGAGAGAGAGAGAGAGAGAGAGAGAGAGAGAGAGGAGATGGAGGGATAAATTAATTTCTTATTCTGATTATGTTTCACATTTATGTTTGTCACAGATGAAGTGCGTTACTGATGATGTTGATTTTGTCATTAATTAGTTTCTTTTTCGTTGCAAGGGCTATTTGTATGTGAAAGTCCTTCTGTAATCTCAGAAGGTTTTAGTTGTATGTATTCACTCTAAAAATTGTCATGTACTATTCCATGTTGTATGGCTCATGTCCATGTTTCATCAGGTGTTCAGCAACGGCAGAATGGCTGTTTTACTACTTCCAGCTTCTTATGTGTTCTTTACACATAGTTTTGTAATTTCTTCCTGTCATCTCTAGACTACTCATTCACACTGCTGACTTTCTAGCTGGTATATACCTGCGCTTTGGCATTATTCTGGCTTGTCTATGGTTGTTCGTAAATTCGACTAGAGTTTGATTCTGTAGGCGTTTCTTCGGTATATTTGCTACTCTGTGAGTTTATTGTGTTTGTATGTTGATATCTATCACTTCTTAACGTACAAACACAAACCTATACCACAGTAGCAAATATACTAAAGAAAGAATGATTACCCTTTGCTCACAACAAAAGAAACATACTCTAGTCACATCTACAAATAACAATATTCAAACCAGATAAATACACTCCTGGAAATGGAAAAAAGAACACATTGACACCGGTGTGACAGACCCACCATACTTGCTCCGGACACTGCGAGAGGGCTGTACAAGCAATGATCACACGCACGGCACAGCGGACACACCAGGAACCGCGGTGTTGGCCGTCGAATGGCGCTAGCCGCGCAGCATTTGTGCACCGCCGCCGTCAGTGTCAGCCAGTTTGCCGTGGCATACGGAGCTCTATCGCAGTCTTTAACACTGGTAGCATGCCGCGACAGCGTAGATTTGAACCGTATGTGCAGTTGACGGACTTTGAGCGAGGGCGTATAGTGGGCATGCGGGAGGCAGGGAGGACGTCCCGCCGAATTGCTCAACACGTGGGGCGTGAGGTCTCCACAGTACATCGATGTTGTCGCCAGTGGTCGGCGGAAGGTGCACGTGGCCGTCGACCTGGGACCGGACCGCAGCGACGCACGGATGCACGCCAAGACCGTAGCATCCTACGCAGTGCCGTAGGGGACCACACCGCCACTTCCCAGCAAATTAGGGACACTGTTGCTCCTGGGGTATCGGCGAGGACCATTCGCAACCGTCTCCATGAAGCTGGGCTACGGTCCCGCACACCGTTAGGCCGTCTTCCGCTCACGCCCCAACATCGTGCAGCCCGCCTCCAGTGGTGTCGCGACAGGTGTGAATGGAGGGACGAATGGAGACGTGTCGTCTTCAGCGATGAGGGTCGCTTCTGCCTTGGTGCCAATGATGGTCGTATGCGTGTTTGGCGCCGTGCAGGTGAGCGCCACAATCAGGACTGCATACGACCGAGGCACACAGGGCCAACACCCGGCATCATGGTGTGGGGAGCGATCTCCTACAGTGGCCGTACACCTCTGGTGATCGTCGAGGGGACACTGAATAGTGCACGGTACATCCAAACCGTCATCGAACCCATCGTTCTACCATTCCTAGACCGCCAAGGGAACGTGCTGTTCCAACAGGACAATGCACGTCCGCATGTATCCCGTGCCAC
This sequence comes from Schistocerca gregaria, assembly GCF_023897955.1. Lineage (NCBI taxonomy): Eukaryota > Metazoa > Arthropoda > Insecta > Orthoptera > Acrididae > Schistocerca > Schistocerca gregaria. The sequence continues at coordinate 59,648,353 of NC_064926.1, read as the reverse complement.
CCAACGTGCTCTAGAAGGTGTAAGTCAACTACCCTGGCCAGCAAGATCTCCGGATCTGTCCCCCATTGAGCATGTTTGGGACTGGATGAAGCGTCGTCTCACGCGGTCTGCACGTCCAGCAGGAACGCTGGTCCAACTGAGGCGCCAGGTGGAAATGGCATGGCAAGCCGTTCCACAGGACTACATCCAGCATCTCTACGATCGTCTCCATGGGAGAATAGCAGCCTGCATTGCTGCGAAAGGTGGATATACACTGTACTAGTGACGACATTGTGCATGCTCTGTTGCCTGTGTCTATGTGCCTGTGGTTCTGTCAGTGTGATTATGTGATGTATCTGACCCCACGAATGTGTCAATAAAGTTTTCCCTTCCTGGGACAATGAATTCACGGTGTTCTTATTTCAATTTCCAGGAGTGTATTCAGCATCTAATGTTTACTAGTTAGAATGTCAAGAATGTAAATCAGTATACCTGGGAATGACAGCCAGGAATTTCAAAACTAGGTATGAGAAATAGATTGATGCAAAAGTTAGTGGCGTTTCTTCGTAAGTTTGACAAACACAACAAATACACGTCAGTAATATATTTTTCTTCGTTGCTTACAACAGTCTGCCTACGATGGGGTAACTTTTCGATTCCGCGACTGTAGAAATCACGTGGTTTTGAGGCGAAGACCTCGTCGAGCCATGATGGGAGTGCGCTTTAATCCGGAAAGGAAGTTCCTTGAAGGTTGTTCGATAGAGAGAGGAAAAATCTGATGTAGCAAAATCAGGTGAATGAGGTGGGTGCGGAATGACTTCCCAAAGCAGCTCCACTATAACGTTTTTTTATCAGTCTAGCAGAATGTGGGATGGCATTGTCGTGTAGAACCATAATTTTAAGCAGGCTTACTGATTGTTGTTCTTGGACTGCGTCTGCAAGACGCCTCAGTTGTTGGAATTAAATGTCAGCAGTGACGCGCACAGCTCGGGAAAGCAATTCGTAGTACATGTCATTGTCGTTGTTCCACCAGATGCTGTACAGTCCTTACTTTTATTACTATGAAGTTGTTAGTTGTACGTGTCTGTGTTCTGTGTGCTACTGTACAGTTACTATGTAGCAGTATAATTGTGACCATCTACCTGTATGCGGAAAGGCTCGTAGTACTGAACTGTCTCGAATAATTATGTCATAAGTGGCGTATGAGTTTGTATGTCCTGTCCACACACTCATAGAGTACAATCATACCGTCAGAGTTAGCTAATAGTTTAGATTTCTCCACAAAATAAATTTCAGAAAGTTAATGTTAACTTCTAGCGTGACTGTTTAAGCAATAAAATATATACACTACTGTTTGGAGAAAGTGAAACACCAAGACCAAATCACGTGATTTATTCCACTGATTAGTGACAGAACACCACAGTAATGGTTAGATTTAGAGAGTTGTACATGCTCTGTAGCATGTTTAAAATTCAGAGCCGTTGCACGTCATGGTATGGAACCAAAGAGCGCCTGTATATACTGCTGGAGACTGTTCTGCCATTCGGTTTACTTGTTTGTTCTTTTCTGGTCGCATCAGAAGGACCTGAACGAATAAGTTGCCATCCGACCATATGCCAGACAGTCTCTGTATGCCCATTTTCTTAGAACTGGTTGCCGGACTCAGCTCTTCGGTAGAGAATGTCAAATTAAATACCTTCCAGCAGTAAATTTTCAACTTTATTTCATGTGGCAACCAGTTTCAGCGTGTTACTACGCCATCTTCAGGCCCCTGACCGACGTGTAGGAAGAATCTACCTCAGTTCTGTTCAAAACAGGGGCCAGCAATACTATTATTAGCAGATATTTGCTACAGTGATCTCCACTCAAAGGTTAAAATCGGTGATTTACAAATACGTAGGTCCTAGTCAAAAGCTTTTCTTTCAATAGAACCTATGTATTTGGAGGCAACGGCCTTCCCGCAGTGGATACACCGAGTCCCGTGAGATCGCCGAAATTAAGAGTTGTTGGGTGTGGCGCGCACTTGGATGAGTGACCATCCAGTCCGCCATGCGCTGTTCCCATTTTTCGGGGTGCACTCAGCCTCGGGACGCCAAGTGAGGAGCTACTCGACCGAATAGTAGCGGCTCCGGTCACAGAAAACCATCATAACGACTGGGAGAGCGATGTGCTGACCACACGCCCCTCCTATCCACATCCCCACATGAGGATGACACGGCTGTCGGATGGTCCCTATGGGCCACTTGTGGCCTGAAGACGTAGTGCTATGTGTTTGGAAATCACAGGTTTTCATCTTTGACTGGTCTCGTTTGAATGTTTATCTAACGGTTGGAAGGTGATGGTTGAAGGGATCACTGAAGCAAATATCTACTAATACCAGTATTGCTGACTCCTGTTTAGAACACAACTCAGGTAGATTCTTCCTACAAGTCGGTCAGGGGCCTGAAGATCGCGTAGTAAAATGCTGAAACTGGTTGCCAAATGAAATAAAGTTGAAAACTGACGGCTGAAAGGTATATAATTTGATATCCTCTATCCCAGACACGTTCAATGGGCGATATGTCAGGTGAAAGGGCAGACCACGTAAGCAGTAGTACCCGACGTTCTTCGAAGAAGGCTTGCACATTCCTCGCCACATACGGCCAGGCGTTGCCGTGCTGAAATATGGCAAACGGAACAGCCTGCACCAGGAACGGTGTCTTGGGCTGTAAGACCTTTCTGAGGTAGCCGTAGCTGTACAGAAGGCCCTGAAGACGTAGGAGGGGAGATCGCGCGTTATAGCCAATGGCGCCCCAAACTGCGACACGTGGGGTTTGTCCGCTGTACTGCTCAACAATACAGCCGGCTCGACTGCGTTCACCATGGCAGTGACGAACCCGTGACCTTCACTGTAAGACAAGCTGAAGCGGGACTCCAAAAACACTGTATTTTGTCACTCGGCACGCCAGTGTCGGCGTAGACGTGCCAATTTCGGTCTGCAGCATTGTTGGTTTCTGGTCAATGGAAGCCGACGCTTTGGAATACGTGCCGCTACTCCCCACCTGCAGAGGTCGGCGTCGAACTGTCGACTCAGACATGTCCACACCCGTTTCAGTGTTCCAACGTCGCGCCAACACTGTGGACGAAGCTATTCTGACCATTAGGACAAGATGGCGGCCATCTCGCGCTGTGGTCATACTGTGTCGTCGACTGCCCCGTCGGTGCTGTGGACGCGAGGCGCATTGTCACGGAACGCAGATCCACATCATGGAGACCAATTATTCAGCCCCGTTCTAATGCACTCGCTTGTCTATATTTTACCCTCTACTGTCTGCGAGGCCAATGGCACTTGGTAGCATACTTCCACTTCCTACGATGGATACACAATGACTGAGAATTGAGTAACACTGACCTGTCCCGTTACACAAAAGAGGGCGCTGTAGGGCCTACGTCCCCGCCACCTCTCGGCCATTGAAATAGCTTACAATGGGTTCACTGTTCTTCACTTTATCATGGCGTGTTGCAGACCATCGTTTCTGAGGGTTTCACTGTTTACAAACAATAGTGTATCAGAAAAGTAAGTAAATTTCAAGACGTTAATGTAAACTGTATAGTTTCACTCACTCGCTACACACTAGTAATAATACTTTCACCCCAATGTTTAATCACCAAGAAAGTCAACAATCTGAATAAGCCATTTTATCGTCGCACTTTTATGTACAGAAGCCGATAATCACTTGCTTGTTGTATATCAATCAGCTTACTTCTCCTCTCTGAAACTTCGGCGTAATGTCCTATTATTTCTTATTCATTACCCACGCATCAAACTGCGGGGACTCCATAGTGCAATGACGATCTGCTGTATAGGCATTTGACTGAAAACTTTTACAAACTTTCGAACTGAACATTTAACTTCAAACTGTGTAATTATCTGCAAGCATTCCCACTTAACAAAAGCATGCACAGTGCAAATCTGTATGTAATACAGTCAGGTATGTTGCTGTTGTGGTTTCCGGTCCTGAGACTGGTATGATGCAGCTCTCCATGTTACTCTATCCTGTGCAAGCTTCTTCATCTCCCAATAGCTACTGCAGCCTACATCCTTCTGAATCTGCTCAGTGTGTTCATCACTAGGTCTTCCTCTACGACTTTTACCCTCCACGCTGCGCTCCTGTACTAAACTGGTGATCCCTTGGTGCCTCAGAACATGTCCTACCAACCGATCCCTCCTTCTAGTCAAGTTGTGCCACAAACTCATCTTCTCCCAAATTCTATTCAATACCTCCTCATCTAATCTTCAGCATTCTTCTGTAACACCACATTTCGAAAGCTTCCATTCTCTTCTTGTCCAAACTATTTAACGTCAATGTTTCACTTCCATACATGTCTACACTCCATACAAATACTTTCAGAAACGACTTCCTGACATTTAAGTCTATACTCGATGTTACCAAATTTTCTTCTTCAGAAACGATTTCCTTGCCATTACTTTGACCATCATCAGTTATTTTGATCCCCAGATAGCAAACCTCCTTTACTACTTCAAGTGTCTTATTTCCTAATCTAATTCCCTCAGCACCACCCGACTTAACTCGACTATATTTCTTTATCCTCGTTTTGCTTTTGTTGATGTTCATCTTATATCCTCCTTTCAAGACACTGTCCATTCCGTTCAACTGCTCTTCCAAGTCCTTTGCTGTCTTTGACAGAATTACAATGTCATCGGCGAACCTCAAAGTTTTTATTTCTTCTCCATAGATTTTAATACCTACTCCGAACTTTTCTTTTGTTTCCTTTACTGTTTGCTCAATATACAGATTGAATAGCATCGGGGAGAGGCTACAACCCTGTCTCACTCCCATCCCAACCATCGATTCCCTTTCATGTCCCTCGACTCTTATAACTGCCACCTGCTTTCTGTACATATTGTAAATAGCCTTTCGCTCCGTGTGTTTTGTCCTTGACACCTTCAGAATTAGAAAAAGAGTATTCCAGTCAACATTGTCAAAAGCTTTCTCTAAGTCTACAAATGCTAGAAACGTAGGTTTGCTTTCCTTAATCTTTCTTCTAAGATAATTCGTAGCGTTAGTATTGCCTCACGTGTTCCAACATTTCAACGGAATCCAAATTGATCTTCCCCGAGGTCGGCTTCTTCTAGTTTTTCCATTCGTCTCTAAGAATTCGCGTTAGTATGTTGCAGCGGTGACTAATTAAACTGAGAGTTCGATAATGTTCACATCTGTCAACACCTGCTTTCTTTGGGATTGGAACTGTTATATTCTTCTTGAAGTCTGAGGGTATTTCGCCTGTCTCAAACATCTTGCTCACCAGATGGTAGAGTTTTGTCAGGACTGGATCTCCCAAGGCTGTCAGTAGTTCTAATGGAAAATGTGTCTACTCCTGGGCCTTATTTGGACTCAGACCTTTCAGTGCTCTGTCAAACTCTTCACGCAGTTTCATATCTCCCACTTTATCTTCATCCTCTTCCATTTCCATAATATTGTCCTCAAGTACATCGCCCTTGTATAGACCCTCTATATACTCCTTCCACCTTTCTGCTTTCCCTTCTTTGCTTAGAACTGGGTTTCCATCTGAGCTTTTGCTATTCATACAAGTGCTCTTTTCTCCAAAGATCTCTTTAATTTTCCTGTAGGCAGTATCTATCTTACCCCTACTGAGATAAGCCTCTACATCCTTACATTTGTCCTCTAGCCATCCCTGCTTAGCCATTTTGCACTTCCTGTCGATCTCATTTTTGAGTCATTTGTATTCCTTTCTGCCTGCTTCATTTACTGCATTTTTATATTTTCTTCTTTCATCAATAAAATTCCATATTTCTTCTGTCACCCAAGGATTTCTACTAGCCTTCGTCTTTTATCCTGCTTGATGCTCTGCTGCCTTCACTGCTTCATCCCTCAAAGCTACCCATTTTTCTTCTACTGTATTTCTTTCCACCATTCTTGTCAATTGTTCCCTTATGCTCTCCCTGAAACTCTGTACAATCTCTGGTTCTTTCAGTTTATCCAAGTCCCATCTCCTTAAATTCCCACCTTTTTGCAGTTTCTTCAGTTTTAATCTACAGTTCATAACCAATAGATTGTGGTCAGAGTCCACATATGCCCCTGGAAATGTCTTACAATTTAAAACCTGGTTCCTAAATCTCTGTCTTACCATTGTATAATATATCTGAAACCTTCTAGTATCTCCTGGGTTCTTCCATGTATACAACCGTCTTTTATGATTCTTGAACCAAGTGTTAGCTATGATTAAGTTATGCTCTGCGCAAAATTCTACCAGGTGGCTTCCTCCTTCATTTCTTAGCCCTAATCCATGTTCACCTACTATGTTTCCTTCTCTCCCTTTTCTTACTTACTATTCGTCTCCCTTCACTACCTGAATAATTTCTTTTATCTCATCATAAATTTCATCAATTTCTTCATCATATTCAGAGCTAGTTGGCACATAATCTTTTACTACTGTAGTAGGTGTGGGCTTTGTGTCTATCTTGGCCGCAATAATACGATCACTATGCTGTTTGTAGTAGCTTCCCCTCACTCCTATTTTTTTATTCGTTATTAAACCTACACCTGCATTAACCCTATTTGATTATGTATTTATAACCCTGTATTCACCTGACCAAAAGTCTTGTTCCTCCTGCCACCGAACTTCACTAATTCCCACTAAATCTAACTTTAACCTATCCATTTCCCTTTTTAAATTTTCTAACCTACCTGCTCGATTAAGGGATCTGACATTCCACGCTCCGATCCGTAGAACGCCAGTTTTCTTTCTCCTGATAACGACGTCCTCCTGCGTAGTCCCCGCCCGGAGATCCGAATAGGGGACTATTTTACCTCCGGAATATTTTAACCAAGAGGACGCCATCATAATTTAACCATACAGTAAAGCTGCATGCCCACGGGAAAAGTTATGGCCGTAGTTCCCCCTTGCTTTCAGCCGTTCGCAGTACCAGCACAGCAAGGTCGTTTTGGTTAGTGTTACAAGGCCACATCAGCCAATCATCCAGACTGTTGCCCTGTAATTACTGAAAAAGCTGCTGCCCTTCTTCAGGAACCACGCGTTTGTCTGGCCTCTCAACAGATACCCCTCCATTGTGGTTGCACCTACGGTACGGCTATCTGTATCGTTGAGGCACCCAATCCTCCCCACCAACGGCAAGGCCCATAGTTCTTGGGGTGGGGGGGGGGGGGGCGGACAATCAGGTAAATAGATAAAATAATTATCTTCATGACTCTTTTTTAAATGAATACAATTTCAATCTTCATTTAATTATCCATAAAAAGCATTCATGTCAACTATTTCTTTGTAATTTTATTAAATTCGTAATCCTTTTCTAATGGTGCCCATCAACGCATTTAAATGTCATGAAAATTAGTACACGTCTTCCTATTACAAAGCTTACACCATCGTGATTAAAATTTAATAACTCAGAGCAAATATTACATTTAATTTAAAATAGTATTTATACTGCGAGACAATTCATCACGCTGTCTCGTAGTAATGTAAATTGTATAGATTCAGTTACTCACTACACACCAGTAACTATACTTTCACTCCAAGGTTTAATCACCAAGAAAGTCATCAATCTGAATAAGCAGCCTTATTCTGAACTCGTCACCTCCAGATGACGAAATGACCATATGTAAGCTCAAATAGCAACGGTGAAAAACAAATAAAAATGACTATCCATAAATAAACCCATATCAATCGTAATACCAACATCCAAAACAAAATATTTACGAACTTACCCACCAAGCTAAATTAGAAGATGGAATTATAGAAATAGCCTTTCTGCCTCTGTCTTTCTGTCTCTCAATCTCTCTTTCACACATACACGCACACACACACACACACACACACACACACACACACACACACACACACACACACACACACCAGAGAAATGAACAAATATCAAACCATACACACAACACATTGCGACAGTTTGCAACATTATGCACTGTAAATGCACACACGCTAAACACACAACGAAAGGTGCAAGTGAAGTGTTTTAATAAATGTGGATGAGAAAAAACTCTTGAAATGGGCCGTCTGGACTATGAAGACCGAGAAAACACATTTCCAGGACCACACACATCGGGTAGAAACCTCACGAAAGTTGCTTCTAACCTGAAAAACAAGATGATAACTTGAAAAACTTAAAAACTTAACATAGTAACATACTTGTAACTAATAAGTAATGGAGCTGTTATGTAAGTTGTTAATTATGTTTGTGTGTGTGTGTGTGTTTGTGTGTGTGTGTGTGTGTGTGTGTGTGTGTGTGTGTGTGTGTAAAACATGTATGAGGGGCCACTGAAGACGCTTGATGAAAAAAAAAAGTGAAAAGTGTATCGGGAAAAAGCTGCCTCCAAGAATTTCTGTAGTCAGTGCTAATCAATGCTTGACATGATGTAAAGAGTGCCGTCATTGAACAGTGTAACAGAGGAAATGAGTGGGTTGCAGTAATGAATCACGCTACAACCTGTGGAAACCCGGTGGGAGGGTTGAAGTTTGGATAGTGGATCAGATGTAATGCCAACAGTGGGTTACTGAGTATAACGGTATGTGTATTTAGGTGAGCTAATCGGGTGCCCAGTATTGGTACGCGGTAAGATGAATTTAATATATCGCTGAGTGTTGGCTGACAGCCCCACAGCTTTCAAAGTGCAGCAGGTTGTCCAGAAACAGCGACCGTTACGGGCGAGTCCAGGGGCAAAGATAAGCAGCTTCGCTGGAAAGAGGTACATCTCAAAGCTGCGAATTTGGAGGGCGGTTACTCGCATGGCCTTTGTGCATGAGATGCACTGAAAATGGCGGAGAGTCATACGAGCTGAAAGATGGCTTCTTACAGCTCTTTGAGAATCTCTAATAATTTACAGTCAAATATTAATTCAAATCTGAATGCAGCTGTGATCTCAGAAATATCCAAAGACACAACAATGTTTCAATAGGGTTGCCTTCTGTTAGGGAAGTGGGTGCACTCCGCGACTGTGATATGATTTATAAATTATAGAGTGCAGCAATCAGTCGTCCTTTTTCGCAGATTTTATTTGGCAAATCCAGATTTCGGCTAGTGCCAAGCCATTATTAATGCACTATTATCTAGTCTCGATGCATGTCAGTTCCCCATTGTTCGGGCGTCAGTCACAGTTCTTTGAATACGAGACTTGAAAATAGTCCACTCATAAGACACTAGCCGAAATCTGGATTTGCCAAATAAAATCTGATAATTTATAAATATTTCAATATCTACAAAACTACAGAAGTTAAGATTTCCCATCGAATAACCATTTTGATAATGAAGGCCTGAACTAACAACTTTTAAATGTTACGTGTGATTTCAACACACGATATCGCAGTTGATAGCACTGCATATAGCTACCATCTCTGAAAGCTAAGTATCTATATCTGTTTTATTTCTTGATTTATTACGCCTTCTATATCTCTTTACTACATAAATGATTGTCACAACATTGTATTCTCCACTTTTAAGCAGCAAATGAGCACAGCATCAGTTCCTCACATTTTGTCATAGTAGTGTTTTTAGTTAATAAACAGTTTACTGTTTTCACAAAATTTTGTACATGGCTGCACGTTCAGAGATCGAGAATAGTTACAATTGAAAGAAAACCGAGGGCTGTTTTTCTTTAAATTGGTTACTGTTTTGTTTACTGCATAGCCAGTAACTTTACTTAAATATTGACTGCAAGTGCTATTCAAAGACTGTCCTAGTTTGAAAGTGGTGAGTGGCATGTGGTAGCGGACACCACAATTTATAAGAGAATCAAAAGACGCTTCTGTTAATAAGGCATGACAATTTTTAAAGAAATATTTAAGGGCAATTTATTGTCATTTCTCATGGGCACACTTGCACAGGATTTGCTGGCTTGTTTATTTGTGAACCAACTATTACTTATACGTATTGTAAATGATCTTAGAGTAAACGAAAGTTTATAACATTTCTTTTATTTAAAGATTGTTGTAATATATTAGTTTAGTGCCGTAAAGCGGTCATGTTGAGTCAAATCATGTCTGTAGAGATTAAGAGTGATGTTTTCCTGGTAGGAATGGGTTTCAGCCAATGGAAAAGTAGACAATAGAGAACACTATGGGAGTTAAGTGGAGATAGGGACCTTTCGAGTGAGGAGTTGAATGGAGGGGTACAGGACATTTGGATGTTCATGCTGTAAGAAGACAGTCCTGTCTGTGATGTCGTGTAGTTTTTAGTGGAGTAGGTGATTGATTCTGGGAAGTGTATTACCTCTACCATACTTTATCTTCTGAAGCGACTTCGAGAGGTCTGTATGTGTTCCTGAGTAGGACTCCTAACTTTATCTGCTTGTATTATGATAGTGGGAATAGACTGAGTGTGACTTTCTATTCTTTATATTGCGTGTGCCAATCTGTCAATCATCATTTTGAACTCTGTACTGTTTTGAGCTGGTGAATCTTTCCTGTATTGTGATCATGAAACGGACTTAGTTTTTGCTTATCTTTGATTACAGTTTAGTTTGAGGATTTTGCTACCATTCTGATAATGGTAGCAAAACGGTACTTTTTCTCTGTATTTTAAATAAATGTCGTAGGACCAGTTCTCGTTTATTTGAGATGTCATTTCTTGATTATACATTATTCAACATAATTCACTGTCGTCTACATAAATTACAGACGTTAGAATAAAAGCCATGTTTTTTAATCATTCATTTAACTTTTATTTTGTATTTCTGTGTAAGCTATTAACCCTAAATTGTAGTCAATGGATAGACTATTTTTCTATAAGATCATAGCTACTAGTTGTTATTTCCGGCGAGTTAGTCGAGGGTCATGAACCAGATCATGGGTGGCTTGACCCTATGACTACATCGAGCTATTCTTTTAAACAGAGCTATGCATAGCCCAACTACCTAAAGTACGATCAGTATTAGGCAAAGACCCAACTGTTTTGGTCGTATGGTCTGCTGTTTAGAGGAGCAACTACTCAGCAGAAAACCGTTAGGTCCCGTCGCAGGGGAAGGTGGTGTTGTGTTGTGGAGGTGTGGAGTGTGATCCCCCTATTGCAACAGAGAAAGCGCTAAATTCGCAACAGTTTAAACACATTTTGGAGCATTGCATACTTATACAATAGACGAAAACTGCGGAGACGATGACGGTATCAGCTTGACAGTACTCCCTATCATAATGAAAAGTCTTTGGAATGAGTTGGAAAGTTGACTTCGCCCCAGATCCGAGAATCCGCCATTACTACCTTCTGTGGTTTCGACTCTTGATGGAGGATCAGCTGCAGTTCGTCCACTGACACAGCATTGTATGTGCCCCCAGCAGCGTCCTAGTCGCCATAAGGTGAAGGGTACACACACCTCATTCTAATTACAACATTCCCTTTCCGTTGGCAATATTAGTACCAGCCTCTGTTTGTACTAGGGAAACGGTACACGGCGAGGTGATCAATAGAGATGCATACGTCCGACACCCACGTGGTTGTAGATTCGAAAACCATAAGACCACTATCCTGCTTCTTTCAGATGATGTCACTCTCGCTGCAGTGGAAGGGCCGGTCGTGGGCTCATCAGGTCTGGTCGTGGAGGTGTAGCTGCAATGGTTAATTGTAAAGGGAAATCTCAACTACTGCCTTTGGCAGTAAAGGACGTGAAATGATTTAAAAAGGGATGCCGTGCAATTTTCAAATCATCATGTAGCGTCGTCACATACTCTGCACTTCCCTCTTCATCGCCACATATTAATATCCCATTCAGCAGCTATAGGCAGATTACACAGAAGTCACTTTTTACGAACACAACGGATTCACAATAACGGACCGACAAGATGCAAATATAAACTCTAAGATTGAGTGTACTTAACGAGAGCAAATCCTGATTTGTTAACCTCTGAGACCACCGACGTAGATTCCACTTTTAACGCAAGAAATTCAAAAATTAATTTAAAGAGCAGGAGGTACAACCAACACGTCTGCTCCTGATGGCCTGCCTTCCGTGATCAACTTGCCATCTCTGACATTCAACCTGCAGCACAAGGCGTCGATCTGCTGCCTTATCTTTCGTCACTCAGCGAGTTAAAAATTTTGTTTGAAAATATATGTTGCTGCGTAGCTCAGCCAGAAATGTTCTCTTATGTGCCTGACGATAAGATAGGTCAACCAGGAGCCACGCTGGAAGTACCACGTCATCTAACACCATCTTTCCTCTCTCTCTTACACCAGGCTGTCACTGTATTGAACAACATTACAAAATAGGAGGTACCCATTGTTTGAACTTGTGGTTGCCTTTTACTTTTTTTCAAAATCATTAATAAAAGGATGTGTTTTCTACTTTTCACCCTTCTGGTATGAGTCAGCACCATCAGTTATCTCCTCTTTTACATATTAAACTAATGTTTTGGTGGGGATTATTAAAACGTGTGTAACTGCACCCTCACGTCGTATTACTAACAATGGGAGCGACGAAAGTTGAGACTGTAGTACAGTAGATAGACAAGCACCGAATCAAAGGGCCTGGTATGTGGCCCCTTTCATACGACCTTGCACAGTACATACCACAACTACTATCAGGGCTGGATACGGGATGGCGAATAATGGTTGGTAGTTGTACTTTGATGAACACATACTTAATTTATTAAGGTAAGCTTCCTGCAGATTATTCCCCACAATCTTCACTACAAGCAGCAGTTTCTTAGTGTAAGTTCTTATTAATACAAAACAAGTATAACCATGAAATGCATGTAAAAACAGTTCAGAAACAACTAGCAATCCCAGTATTGCCGTGGCTTTGCTACACTTAACGAAAGTTTAAAACTAACAGCACAGTTCCAATCAGAGTCGGCCAGCCACTTAATTGCGTTTAAATACTACACGTCCCAAACAACACTTAAATATTAATTCATTAACCACAATTCACTAGAACATAGATGTGTAACAGAAGCAAGAAAGATTGCCATGAAACAAACACAGATTACACTAGATTCCAGGTCTATCTTTATGTAACCCAAAAAAATTTGATTAAACACCAGAATATCACAAATTACAAAACTCGTTTTACCCGCCTTGGCGGAAGAAAAGACATACTAATCTTTTGTATGGGCTCTTCGCCCAGAGAAATCCAGCCGTAGCAGGGTTACGTAAGCACAACAGGACCTAGGCTACGGGTAACACCTCACTCCCCGCCAAGGTGTTGGCGCTTACAGCAGCTTTTGACAAACACATGACAACTGCAACTCTCAGAAAGACACACTAGATACAGGGCAGAATCCTTGCATCAGACATACGTGCACCAGTCTACAATATGTTCTGTCCACGGCAATCACTGCACTTTAAACTGAAACCATTCAAGGACGGTTCACCAACAATAATAATATTACTTAGGTGCAGTTTTCCATCACTTAATACATTTATAACTAAAACTTTACTGCGAAGCCAACATTTAACCAGATCACACGAAGCTCTGGTTTAACTGGCTCTGAGCACTATGGGACTTAACTTTTGCTGTCATCAGTCCCCTAGAACTTAGAACTACTTATACCTAACTAATCTAAGGACATCACATACACCCATGCCCGAGGCAGGATTCGAACCTGTGAACGTCACGGTCGCGCGGTTCCAGACTGTAGCGCCTACTACCGCTCGGCCACACCAGCCGGCAGACGGAACTCATCCACATACTTTTCGATTAACGGCTGTGTGAGTTCCACAATCATCTAGCGAGTGTAAAGCCTCTCAACGCCTTCCTCAGCCACGTACACTAACGGCCAACTTACTTGATGTTTGCACACAGCACAACTCAGCGGCTCAAACAGCTTAATCACATTCCTTCAGGGACCTTTCCCTTGACAGAAATCACGAAACTTGGATCTCCGAGCTGCCCCAAAACACAGACTTGCCAACCAATACAATTGCGCGGTATATCACGCTGATAGAGCCACACCCGGTCGCAGTCGACGCTCCTTTCTCCAGAGACGTCGCACGTCTCTCTGTTTTACTTTTGCAAACTAACGGCCGACTCTTTACGCCTGCCAACCCGGAAGAAAGCCACACGATATGCAATGATCTCATATACCCTCCACAATAGATCGGAACGATATGACGAGCGTATCCTGTGCTGGCGCCAGTCTTCCACGGCTCTGGGCCATTACCAAAAAACAGGTGAGACAGCGACATTTCTGTTAATGAAATTAAACAATTACTTTGCAGGTTTACTTGTCGCTGTATCTTGCCACAGAAATTTGGAAAATTACACTTTCCAGTCACAATGATGTGACCACCTGTCAATAACCACTTTTCGCAGGGAGGACAATTGCCAGACGTGCAGGAAGAGAGTCAGCAAGATTCTGAAGGGTGCCCACAGGGATGTGGAGCCATGCAGGCTCCAGTTCCACAGTCAAGTGTGCTACATTTCTCGGCTGAGGATCCATGGCAAGAAAAGCTCGATCGAGGTACTCTCGCAGATTCTCGATTGGGTTTCAATTCGGGGAGTTAGGTGGTCGGGGGTGCACGCTAAACACATCACAGTGCTGTCTCAATCAAGGATATACACTGCGATCTGTGTGAGATGGGTTGTCCTGGTTGTACATGTCACTGTGCCGTGGAAACATATACTGCGTGTGTGGATAAATATGGTCACCAAGAAAGATGTATACCTCTGTTAATCCACTGTGTCTTCCAGAATGACAAGATGATCCAGAAAATGTCGTCCTGGACCCTCCCAACGATTGATGCAGACATTTCACGCTGCAAGCGCCAACGACCAACTGTCTGATGGGGCATAAAAAGTGACCCGTCTGAGAAGGCCACCAGTTACCAATCAGCGAACGCCCAGTTGCAGTATTGGCGTGCAAATTCGAGCCTACATCGCCGATGAAGAGCAGTGACCATGGGTGCGTGAACCAGATACCTGCCGTGGATGCTGATGCGCAGCAACTTCCGCTCAGGGCTCGTTGAGGATACATTGTTGGTTGACCCTCAGTTCATCTGAGCAGTCAGTTGCTCAAGAATGGCACTTCTATTCGCCTGTAAAGATCTCTGCAGAGGTCGTTCACCCCTGTCATCGATGGCCTGTGGTGCAACACAGTCGCCTCGGCGCCGGGTTTTGACAGCGCCATTTGGCCATGCACGGTACACTTTAATCACGGTGGCATATGAACAGTTTACAGATTTAGCCATTTCGGAAATGCTTTCATTCTTGGCCCGGAAGCCAATGGTTATACTATTCTCGACGTGAGATAAATCTCTCTGTTTCTGCTTTATGACAACACCTGCATTATGAGATTTTCACTCTACAGCGCAGTGTGCGCTGATATGAAACTTCCTGGCAAAATAAACTGTGTGCTGGACCGAGACTCGAACTCGGGACCTCTGCCTTACGCGGGCATGTGCTCTACCATCTGAGCTACCCAAGCACGACTCACGACTCGTTCTCACAGACTCAATTCTGCCAGTACCTCGTCTCCTACATTCCAAACTTCACAGAAGCTCTTCTGCAAAGGTCCCGAGTTCGAGTCTCGGTCCGGCACACAGTTTTAATTTGCCAGGAAGTTTCATATCAGCGCACACTCCGCTGCAGAGTGAAAATCTTATTCTGGAAACATCCCCCGGGCTGTGGTTAAGCCATGTCTCGCAATATCCTTTTAACACCTGCATTGTTTCCCGCGTCCCTCCGATTCTCGCTTCATTTAACCTCCAAAGCTAGTGCTGCCGCCTGCTGCCTGCGAGTGGTTATTGCACGTTGACGTCGAACAAATGTGGTGCTCGCATTAATTGTACTGCACCGTTTAATAAGACTATATTACTCCTGGTAAATTATATCAAAGGGAACGCAGTAACTGACTTTCATGAGGCACTGTTTAACAACTGTATAGCAGCAGCATCAATAAAGATAGACGAGAGGGAGAGGATAATTAGGTGTTAATATCACGTTGACCATGAAATCATTACAGATGCAAAAAAGTATGACAGGGCTGAGACTGGGAAGAAAATCCAGCATGTCCTTCCCGGACGGACCGTCTACTTGTTTATTTTAATGTTTGAGAAAATCAATGAAATCGTTTAATGTTCCAAGGTGGATTTAGCAGCGCTCTTGCGAATTCGAGTCCAGTGGAAACAGGAGCCGTATGAAACGTATGGTAAGTGGGGCTGTTAATGTTAACGCACACCTCCGCCGCAATTAGTAGCATGAATTTTGCCTGCCCGTTTCGGGATAAAATGCTCTGAGTCTGAAACGATCTTGCTCTGAAATATGCTTGAGTACACGCGCTGTTAAAAACGATGATTATAGAAATGAATTTAATCGGAAAAGCAATCGGACTTTCTTTACAAAATTCTGCAGGTTCTATTTCGGAAATATTAAAAACATGACAATGGCGCACAATGGCGTTCACCAATGACTTTGCTAAAATTACGAATCGATAGCATTTATGAAAGACAGACACATTTACATTTAATCAAAAATGATTGCACTGGTGGGGAGGGAAATTTAAATCGGTAACACGATACAGCCGGCTGCTGTGACCGAGCGGTTCTAGGTGCTTCAGTCTGAACCACGCTGCTGCTACGGTCGCAGGTTCGAATCCTGCCTCAGGCATGGATGTGTGTGATAGGTTAGTTAGGTTTAAGTAGTTCTAACTCTTAGTGGACTGATCACCTCAGATGTTTAGTCCCATAGTGCTTAGAGCCATTTAAACCACTCTGTACACGATAAACAATTAAATCAACTCTATCTTTATTTCAATAATATTAATCACAAGAAGGATGACAGCCGGCCGCGGTGGTCTCGCGGTTCTAGGCGCGCAGTCCGGAACCGTGCGACTGCTACGGTCGCAGGTTCGAATCCTGCCTCGGGCATGGATGTGTGTGATGTCCTTAGGTTAGTTAGGTTTAAGTAGTTCTAAGTTCTAGGGGACTAATGACCACAGCAGTTGAGTCCCATAGTGCTCAGAGCCATTTGAACCATTTTTTGATGACACCTAAGATAGTACAAGAATCTAATTAGCTTCACAGTAAGAGAGAGCTCATCATTGATAATATTACCGCTTATACTCCTGGAAATGGAAAAAGAACACATTGACACCGGTGTGTCAGACCCACCATACTTGCTCCGGACACTGCGAGAGGGCTGTACAAGCAATGATCACACGCACGGCACAGCGGACACACCAGGAACCGCGGTGTTGGCCGTCGAATGGCGCTAGCTGCGCAGCATTTGGGCACCGCCGCCGTCAGTGTCAGCCAGTTTGCCGTGGCATACGGAGCTCCATCGCACTCTTTAACACTGGTAGCATGCCGCGACAGCGTGGACGTGAACCGTATGTGCAGTTGACGGACTTTGAGCGAGGGCGTATAGTGGGCATGCGGGAGGCCGGGTGGACGTACCGCCGAATTGCTCAACACGTGGGGCGTGAGGTCTCCACAGAACATTGATGTTGCGCCAGTGGTCGGCGGAAGGTGCACATGCCCGTCGACCTGGGACCGGACCGCAGCGACGCACGGATGCACGCCAAGACCATAGGATCCTACGCAGTGCCGTAGGGGACCACACCGCCACTTCCCAGCAAATTAGGGACACTGTTGCTCCTGGGATATCGGCGAGGACCATTCGCAACCGTCTCCATGAAGCTGGGCTACGGTCCCGCACACCGTTAGGCCGTCTTCCGCTCACGCCCCAACATCGTGCAGCCCGCCTCCAGTGGTGTCGCGACAGGCGTGAATGGAGGGACGAATGGAGACGTGTCGTCTTCAGCGATAAAAGTCGCTTCTGCCTTGGTGCCAATGATGGTCGTATGCGTGTTTGGCGCCGTGCAGGTGAGCGCCACAATCAGGACTGCATACGACCGAGGCACATAGGGCCAACACCCGGCATCATGGTGTGGGGAGCGATCTCCTACACTGGCCGTACACCTCTGGTGATCGTCGAGGGGACACTGAATAGTGCACGGTACATCCAAACCGTCATCGAACCCATCGTTCTATCATTCCTAGACCGGCAAGGGAACTTGCTGTTCCAACAGGACAATGCACGTCCGCATGTATCCCGTGCCACCCAACGTGCTCTAGAAGGTGTAAGTCAACTACCCTGGCCAGCAAGATCTCCGGATCTGTCCCCCATTGAGCATGTTTGGGACTGGCTGAAGCGTCGTCTCACGCGGTCTGCACGTCCAGCACGAACGCTGGTCCAACTGAGGCGCCAGGTGAAAATGGCATGGCAAGCCGTTCCACAGGACTACATCCAGCATCTCTACGATCGTCTCCATGGGAGAATAGCAGCCTGCATTGCTGCGAAAGGTGGATATACACTGTACTAGTGCCGACATTGTGCATGCTCTGTTGCCTGTGTCTATGTGCCTGTGGTTCTGTCAGTGTGATCATGTGATCTATCTGACCCCAGGAATGTGTCAATAAAGTTTCCCCTTCCTGGGACAATGAATTCACGGTGTTCTTATTTCAATTTCCAGGAGTGTATTTGTGTAGACACATTCGGTGGTATACAGGGCGTTTCCGTATATATATATATATATATATATATATATATATATATATATATATATCAATGCGTCTGTTCGGGATGCTTGTGGCCCTCACGTCTTGTAGGACCTTCTCAGACGTATAATTTACAGCACTGCCATTGCATATTGGCCACGGCCATCTAGGTTAAGTAACAGGTATATACAGATGTGGTAACGACACAACACGTTAAGAGTTTAGTCATGTTTCAGAAAATTATTAACGACGAAGATTGTGGGGAAGTTCACACTAATTAACAGAAATACGCACGTGGTGACGCATCACCATATCTTTGTTGGACTCTTTTTTTTCTGATTCATTATTTGTCTTATGGCTTAGATGCGGCCTGACACAAATTCCTATCCAGTGTCAACCTTTTCTTCTCAGAGTAGCAATTGCAACCTACGTCCTCTGGTATTTGCTGGATGTATTCCAATCTCTGTCTTTCTCTGTAACTTTACTCCCTACAGCTCCCTCTAGTGCCGTGGAAGTTAATCATTGATGTCTTAACATAGGTCCTACCGTCCTGTCGCTTCTTCTTAGTGTTTTCCGTATAATCCTTTCCTCCCACATTCTTCCGAGAACTTCCTCATTTCTTACGTTATCAGTCCACCTAATTTTCAATATTCTTCTATCGCACCAAGTCTCAAATATTTCTATTCTATTCTGTCCCCGTTTTCTCACAGTCCATGTTTCTCTACCATACAATGCTGTGCTCCCAATATACATTCTCAGAAATTTTTTCCTCAAATTAAGGCTTATATTTGATACCGGTGGACTGCTCTTGGCCAGCAATGTCCCTTTTGCCGGTGCTAGTCTGCTTTTTATGTCCTGCATGCTCTGTCTGTCATGGGTTGCTTTTCTAACTAGGTCGCAGAATTCCCTAACTTCTCCTACTTCGTGATTCCCAATTCTGATGTTAAGTTTCTCATTTCTACTACTTTTCTCTACTTTCATCTTTCTTCGATTTACTCCCAATTCATATTCTGTATTCACTGCAAAGTTCATTCCATTCAACTGCTACTGTAATTCTTCTTCCCTTTCACTGAGGATAGCAATGTCATCAGCGATTCTTATCACTGATATCCCACTCTTGAACCTTTCTTTTATACGCCCACTGGTCCTTCGATGTATAGCTTGAAAAGCGGGGATGAAAGTCTGCATCCCTGCCTTGCACCCTTTTTAATCTCAGCACTTTGTTCTTGGTCTCCCACTTCTGTTGTCCGATCTTGGTTCTTATATATTCTCCTTCCATGTATAGCTTGAACAGCAGGGATGAAAGTCTGCATCCCTGCCTTGCACCCTTTTTATTCTCAGCACTTTGTTCTTGCTCTCCCACTTCTATTGTTCCATCTTGGTTCTTATATATTCTGTATACTGTTCGCCATTCTCTATAGTTTATCCCTGTACTTCTCAGAATTTCGAACATCTTGCACCGTTTTACATTGAGAAGCTCTTTCCCCAGTCCGACAAATCCTGTCTCGATTTTCAGTCTTGCTTCCGTTACAACCGTAAAGTCAGAACTGCCTCCCGCCATGTCACGGACTCCACAGCCTCTCCCACTGAGGTTCGAGTCCTCCCTCGGACATAGGTGTGTGTGTGTGTGTGTGTGTGTGTGTGTGTGTGTGTAGTTCTTAGCGTAAGTTAGTTTTAAGGTAGTTTAAGTAGCGTGTAAGTCTAGGGACCGATTACCTCAGCAGTTCGGTACCTTAGTAATTCATAAACATTTGAACGTTTTTTGAACTGCCTCTCTGGTGTCTTTAGTTTTCCTAAAGCTATTGCTGTTGTTGTGGTCTTCAGTCCAAATACTAGTTTAATGCAGCTCTACAAGCTATTCTATCCTGTGCAGTCCTCTCATCTCCGAGTAGCTACTACAACCTACATCCTTATGAATCTGCATAGTGTATTCATCTCTTGGTCTCCCCCTTCGATTTTGCCCCTCCATTCTTCCATCCAATACTAAACCGGTGATCCCTTGATGCCTCAAAACGTGTCCTATCAACCGATGCGTTCTTCTAGTCAAGTTGTGCCACAAATTCATCTCCCCAATTCTATTCAACACCCATCTAATGTTTAGCATTCTTTTGTAGCACCACATTTCAAATCTTCTATTCCCTTCTTGTCTAAACTGTTTTATCGTTCATGTTTCAGTTCGGTACGTGGCTACACTCCATACAAATACTTTTAGAAAAGACGCTTCAACCTTTACTGGATGTTAACAAATTTCTCTTCTTCAGAAATGCTTTCCTTGCCGTCATCAGTCTACATTTCATACCACTCTACTTCGACTACAATCAGTTATTTTGCTGCCCAAACGACAAAGCTCATCTATTACTTTAAGTGTCTCATTTCCTAATCTAATTTCGTCGGCGTCACCTGATTTAATTCGACTAAATTCCATTTACTTCAACATTTTTGGACATCCTTCTTTCGTCGATCAGCTGAAACGTTTCTTCTGTTACCCATGGTTTCCTCGCAGATAGCCTTATTGTACCTACGATTTTCTCTCCATCTTCTGTGGTTGCTCTTTTTAGAGATGTCCATTCCTCTGTAACTGGACTGCCTATCGATGGTGATGATGACGTTTGGGGCCCTCAACTGCGCCGTCATCAGCGCCCGTACAAACTCCCACTTTTTACACACTCCAATTTTGACACTGTCACGAATGATGATATTGATGATGGTGATGATGATGAAATGATGAGGACAACACAAACACCGAGTCCCCAGGCAGAGAAAATCCCCAACCCAGCCGCGAATCGAACTTGGGACCCCGTGATCCAGAGGCAGCAACGCTAGCCACTAGAACACGACCTGCGGACCTGCGTATCGAGATATCCATTATCGTAGTACCTGTAGCCTCAGAGAAATTCAAGCGTACCTATTTATTCCTTAGTACCTCCGTATCCCGCTTCTTAGGAGACTGATTCTTTCTAACTAGTCTTTTAAACTTCAGCATACTCTTCATCATCGTCAAGCTGTGATCTGAGTCTATGACTGCCCCTGTAGATGCCTCAGAATCCAATACCTGATTTCAGAACCTCTGCCTGACCAAGATACCATGTAATTGAAATCTTTCTGTATCTCCCAGCTTTTTCCAAGTATACTTCCTTTTCTCGTCCTTTCTGAGCACAGTATTCTGTATTACCATCTGAAATTTATTGTAGAATTCACTTAGTCTGTCTCCTCTCTCATTCCTACGATAAAGCCCATATTCTGCCGGAACCATTTCTTCTACATCCTCTCGTACTATCGCATTTCAATCTCCCATGACTGTTAGAT